>NC_140947.1:19977343-20617343 GCF_014529385.1 Adiantum capillus-veneris
AGTATAGTTTGACAACCAAAAAGATCCAATCCCTTAATCAAATGTCAAGTTGAGGTGTCGTGAAATGCCATAGTTTTGACTAGTTTCAAGATGCCACAGTATTTACTTGTAAATGGTAGTGTGTGTACATATGCATGTGTCTGTGCACATGGGCATGTGCATGCATGCATGCATGCTTGTGTGTGTGTTTTTCTTTGACATAGTTATATTAGTTATCCACAAAAAGAGCACTTTTACATGATCAAAAGACACATGCTCCTCCCGACCTCAAGATAGTGAGCACAAGATTTGTTTTGTATTTCAAAACTTTGTGCTTCAAAGTAAGAATGACAAGTAAATTCCAATTTTTGTAGTTATTACAAACTTAAAATTACAAAAGCAAATGTCGATAGTTTGCATCAATGTCAAACAACACTTACCCTAAGCATGCTTAAGAACTCATAGAACTCTCACCTGAGTCCATGTAAACAAGGCAATCAAGCGATTAGTTCAACATGTGTCAATGAGACTATCAATTGTTATCCATGTCAAACTTAAAAACATATAAATTAACTACTATCTTAAGTAGTACACACCGTTTGTGATTTGAAGTGTTGATTATAAAACCTACTTAGCATAAACCACAAATAGGTAGTGACTCCCTCCTTATGCATGTTGAGGTTCCAACATTTTTTAAAGTACTCTTTAGATTTCAATTTTTTTGGTCATATAGACAACAAAAACATATTGCAAATGTGATAAAAGTAGACATATCCACCTATCAAAAGCCACAACATTCATATTATAAGAAAACATAATTCTTTTTTCCAAAACCTTCGAGTTTAGAATGCATCAAGTCAAATGATACACATGATCCAAAAGGGGGGGCCATCTGCAAAAGAGCAATGTGCACCAATGGTCTTAAAAGACCCTAAGGTTCAGCCCATTAAGACTTCCAAAATGCTAAGGCTCCAAAATTCAATTTTCTGTGCAAAGATCAAAAGCCTAGGGAAATTGGATGCTTTGTATGTGTCCCAAAAGTCTTCAACCATCCCTACATAGGAAGGGGCGATCTCTAGAAGTAGGAGATGAGAGAGAAACTCACACACACACACACACACACACACACACACACACACACACACACACACACACACACAAGCTCCCTTTACACAAGGGAATGAGGAACACATGTCAGGTCCCTAGCCTAGATGCCCACAAGGTGTGCTCAATTCCTATTGAATGGCCTTGGAGGTGGACCAATGAGAGTTAAGCCAGAGTAAATCTAGTTTAATTAATTTAAAAATGATTAATAAAAGAACCAATAAGAATTAAGCTCTCTAGAAGACTATTGGACAGTCTCCCAAGGGGTCCAATGAGCATTCAACAACCCAATGGATTGCCTAATTCCTATTGGCCAAGAGGCAAAGGGGTTTAATGAGAGTTTAGTTGAATTAATTAATTACCTAAAGCTCTCACAAAAGGGATAAGGGGGACACATGTCAAAATACTATCACTTATGCTGCTTAATTTCCATTGGCTAGGCTTGGGGAGGTCCAATGAGGTGTGAGGATGAGCAAAGAGCAAGAGGGGTCAACCAAGAGAGAGCGAGGGGTACTGATTTTTGCAAGGCATTATCACACACACATTCACACAATTTCATGTGTGAAGAGAAGAAGACTCTCTCTCCTTCTCAAGCTTTAATGGAAAGCTTACCACCTACTCCAAGCTTGTGAGAAGGGAGGCCTACACCAACAACTCTTGGCTTTGTGATGCAAATCCAACCAAGGGCCAAGCTCCAATGCATGCTCATCTCCTCTACCATGCTAATTACTAAGCTAAGCTATGCTAATATGAATGATTATGTGAGGAGATGTACATCTTTCTCGTAGATTACTCCTTCCTCTCAATCTACTCTCATACCTTGCTAGCTCTCACCATCTTCGAAGGTGTGTGAGGTCTTGGGTCTGAGACCGTGAGGGAGTTGATGTTGTGTTTGATAAGTGTTTTGCTTAGTGCATGAAGTTTCCATCTTCATTGTGCTAGCTAGTATTGAAGGAGCATAAAGAATTGTATTGTAAAATGTCTCTCTTGATGGGAGAAACCATAATACAAAGCCTTTTGGAGGGGGGACCGGCTCCATGCAAACCCGTAGACGCTACTTTCAACGGTCAAGAAGCTTCAGTCACTCCCTTAATCGGGAAATTGAGGCTCCATGTCCAAAGCTATGTGGACAAAGAGGACTTGTTTATCTCTCCTCTCAAGCATGAGGATGTAAGCCTAGGGGCACCACGGTTTGATCGCATGGCTGCCAATGTTAAATTCCCTGAAAGGAGAATATCCTTTAGGTTTAGGGAAAAGGATATGTATATAGATGCTAAGGAAATGGGTAACACTATACCCATTGTACATACACAAGCTTTCAGCAAGTCAATAACGAGCTCTATTTCCGTGTACATGATTTTTGTTAAAGATTCTCAAAATGAACCTAATGTTTTAGCAAAAGAAAATATACACAATCAAAAGGAATTAGAGTTATCCAATTTTCTAAAGGGGTTTCAAGATGTCTTTATTGACGACATCTTATCAGGACAAGGGCAATGCCGGACTAGACTAGGGCAAGGCCGGGCTAGGCAGTGTGGAAAGGGAGTCCAACTAGGGCAAAGGGCTAGGAGCCATGCTATATAATCGGAGGTTGGGAGGTAGACTCCAAGGCACTAGTTCCTCTAGTCTCACATTGGTATCAAAAGCCAGCTAATTTTGGGAAGGCATGGAGAACTTTTTGCATGTGCATGAGGGCAAGGCCGTGGAGCTCTCTTCTTGACAATCCTCGACGAGACAGCATTCAATGGGCAACCCTGCTTGCGAGGAGAAAGGCCGAGATCCGCACCTGCACCCAAACACCCCTCTCGGGCTTGCCGAATGCGCGTGGACCTGCTGGGCATTTCACGTTTCTATGGCAGGTGGTTTCAACCAACAACCAAGGCGTGCTGAGAGCTTCTTGCACCTCGCGCTGCCTGCGAAGAAGCCATCACTGTGCAAGCGTTTTTTTCACACAGTGGGCGCCCAAACCTTTTGGGTTAGTGGCCAACCTTTTCTTTTTTGCAAGTAAGGGTCGGTACCCACAGCAGGGATTCCCCCTTTTACTCGTGAAAGAACGGGATTGTTTCTCGGGCACTGTAAGCTTGTGATAACGACATGATGGTGCGGGACTACAAATAAAGGCTTTGAAATTTGCTGACTGCATCAAATCGACTTGGTGCTATTCAACGGGTAAATTTACAGTCTCCTAAAGATCAAACAACCAACAATCTTTGTGGCGGGTGCTTTTCAAGCAACTTGGACTACCAACAAAATTGCCGGTCGCTTCAACCTTGGAGCACAAACTAAATTAGCAAGGCTAATTACCGGTGTCTACGAAATTCTTTATCGATATTTACCGGTGGCGGTACATCCTACATCTACAGAACATATTGTCAATATCAGGTATTTTTCTTGCTATTCCTTCCACTGCACTGTGTCGCCATGGATTTAGATATCAATATGACTTTTGATTTCGATCATAATACACCGGATCTTGCCCATGATGGATCGCGGCCGGATGCTCTCAAGGAGAGTGCACGCGACGCTACGACGGGTGATGAAACTTATGGACTGCTTGATATTCAAGAATTTCGTGCACTTCAGCCATAGAAGTAAATTTTGCATCTTTAAATGAAAACATCACTAAATTCCACGTTAGTGATACAATTACTACAACAGCAGTTCAAGGGTCCTATTGACATGCACATGCATGAGCACGTTGCTACATAGGGGCACAACCCTTCTACTCAAGGACAAGGTCTATCTACCGATGCTTTGTACACTCTCACTGCAAAAGAGGTGGATGAGTTGTTAAAAACACCAAACCACCGAATTTTCAGGGAGAGGACCGAGATCACAATAAGGATGCAGTGAATATCTTTCTCAGCAAGTGGGATGGAATTTAAGGCGTACCTCGGACGCAGTCAGAGCACTGCAAACAAGTTTAACTCTGGAAGGCAAGGCCTACAAATGGTGGATGTCTCTCAAGGAAAAGAATAAATTATGTTTCACAAAGAATTCTTGCCTACAAATGAGGCAGATCGAAATTGGACAGCCTAGGACACATGTTCCATGCGCCAATACCCATCATTACTTGAATATATATCTCACTGTCGGGATGTTATCCTCTAGTTGGAAGGCCTAGACACCTTTCAACAAGTATGTGGGTTTATCCGTGGGCTGATGCCAGAGCTTAAGAAGCACGTCAAGACTCAAGACCCTAAAACACTTGAGGAATCCATAGTGAAAGCACATATTCACGATGATCTAGATGAAACAAAATCACATCATAATCACGTGCCTGCTAATACACATGGTAATACACGCACACAGTACGGCCACAATAAAAGGAAATTTATAGTAACCAATTCAGAAGCATCTAAAAGAACCAAGGGGTCCAGAGGTCCTCTCTCTCCTGAGGACTTTGATAAAGCTAAGAAAGAGAAATTATGTTTTCAATGTTTAGGAAGAGGTCATGGCAAAAAGGATTGTCCTAAGGAGAAATGTGATGCTCATGGCAAGGAGAAATCAGTGCACATGGTGCAACTGCTGCCTCTTGAGTCTTCCTCACGATTCTCTACAGTGAAAGTAACACACACCGAGGTGGTGCATGAATGCTATCTCACAGCTTCCATGTGGTAACAGACCTTCAGACCACATGAGTTAGTACGTATGCACGGATCTCTGCAAGGGCACAAGGTGTGCATCTTGGAAGATGACGGTACTACCCACAATTTTATCATTATGGATTGGTGAAAAAACTCAAATTGCCTCAAACTCTGAGTACCCACCGCTACAAGGTAGCAATGATGAATGGACATGATACCGAAATCTGGGATACTCAAGTTCGAGCTATTTTATTGGAAGTACAATGCTACTCCACATCCTTGGATTTTCAGGTTATGAACATGGAGAGGGTAGACGTGGTCCTTGGTAGGGAATGGTTGCATAGCCTAGGACCATCACTGAAGCGTAGCTATGAACACAACAACTTGATGTTCGAATCCCATAGCGCACATGTGTTGTTGTTAGGAGAGAAGGATGCACTTCTTCACCATTGATATGTACAGCTGAGCTTATGCAACTCATTTCTGATAATGAAATAGATCAAGTTTTATTGTGTGACTCATTGTTTTATTTTCTCTCTAACATTGAATTTGTTGAACATTCCTCAACGCCGCATGCTTCTCTCTCATCTCTTCCACCAATGGCTTCTTCCCAACAAGCAAAAGTTTCTAGTGAGTTAAAAAATTTAGTAAAGAAATTTCACGATGTTTTTCCTAATGATTTGCCACCAGGATTACCGCCGACACGATCGGTGCAACATAGCATCGATGTGGTTGCAGGCAGTAAACCTGTCAGTAAACCACCCTACCACATGAGTTACTTTGAAGCTATTGAGGTAGAACGTCAGCTTGCTGACTACTCAGCAGAGGGTTTACCCAACCTAGTTCTTCACAATGGGCTTCTCCTATCCTATTAGTGAAGAAAAAAGACGGTAGTATGTGCATGTGCGTAGAGTACTGTGGCTTAAATGCGATTACTGTTAAGAACAAGTACCCATTGCCATGCGTGGATGAGTTGTTCGACAAACTCACTCATGCTCGTATTTTTATGAAAATAGACTTGCGGTCAGGATATCATCAAGTACGTATTCAACTTGCTAATATACTCAAAACTGCATTCCGAACAAGGTTTGAACACTATGGGTTTTCGGTTATGCCTTTTGGGTTAACCAATGCGCCCGCAACATTCATGACACTTATGGATAGTGTCTTGAAGCCGTACTTGGGCAAATTTGTCATCGTTTTTCTTGATGACATTCTAGTATACAGTCCTTCTGAAGAAGAACACTTACAACATCTGAGGCAGATGTTTGAATTATTATGAACAAATCAATTATAGCCAAGGAATCTAAGTGTGATTTTTTGAAAGAAGAAATTCACTATCTTGGGCATGTTATTTCAGCTAATGGGCTACATATGGATCAATCCAAAGTGGATACAATCCGGCAGTGGCCTTCTCCTAAAAATCTAGAAGAGTTACATATTTTTTTTTGGATTTGCAGGTTTTTACCGAAGGTTCGTTAAAAACTATGCTAATATTGCTATTCCCATGACGGACCAACTAAAAGGCAAAGGCAAAGCTTTCCAGTGGGAACCTACTCAGTAGCATAGTTTCGATACACTCAAGGATGCATTAGCTACAGCTCCAATACTAGCTATTGTAGATCCTTTGAAACCATTCTCTTTGGAAACGGATGCCAGTGAGCGTGCTATTGGAGCAGTCCTGTTACAAGACGGGCGGCCAATTACATTTGAAAGCAAGAAGCTTGATGCAGCACAATAGAATTTCTCTACTTATGAACGCGAACTCTATTCAATAGTGTCTGCCTTAAAAACATGGCGACATTATTTATATGGTGCTCAGTTTGAGATTGTGTTTGACCATGAAAGCATCAAATTGTTTACACAACAAACTGATTTGAAGGGTTGGAAAGCCAGGTGGGCCGAGATTCTTCACGAATATGACGCCAAGCTTCGGTCTCGTAAAGGACGATACAATGTGGTGGCTGACGCTCTAAGTCGTATGCCGGAGATCAATTCTCTCTTGTTCAAGGAACTTTGTAGTGAATTTTTGGATTCTCTAAAGGGCAAATATGAGCATGATGACGCATATTCCAAAGTGTGGAGCCATGTACAAATGAGGGATCCTTCTCACTCCAATGATGTTAGTGTAGCGTTAACCTCCACACATAGTTCTCCTCTATCGAGCGATGAACTATAGCTATGGAAGCATTTCACCATCAACAATGGGTACCTACTCCATAAGGGAAGAGTTTGTGTACCTACGGACACAAACATTCTGCGCCAAATTATTTATGAATGTCATGATAGTCCAAGTGCAGGGCACCCAGGTATTAGAAAGACTTATGCCCTCGTATGACGACAATTTTACTGGCCAAGTTTACATAGCTTTGTTCAAGCTTTTGTCTTGCATTGCCAAAAATGTCAAGTTAACAAAGCAGAGCGCCTGAAAGCAAGAGGACTCTTACATCCTTTAGAGATTTCCAATGGTAAATGGGAAAGTATCTCTATAGATTTTATTGTGGGTTTACTAACCACTATACGATGTCATGACTCGGTATGGGTGGTCGTAGACCGGTTGACTAAACTATGTAAGTTTATTCCAACCAAATCAACGATTAAGACTCCTGAACTAGCCAACTTATTTGTGGACAACCTATACAAGTTGTATGGTTTTCCAAGTAACATTGTTAGTGATCGTGATCCCAAGTTTAACAGTCATTTTTGGAGGGATGTGTTCAAACGATTGGGTACACAACTAAACCTCAGTATAGCGGATCATCCAGAAATAGATGGGTAGAGTGAACGAGTTAACCAAGTGCTAGAGGATATGCTAAGAGCATAAATTAGCAAGAAACAGTCAAACTGGGAAGAATATTTACCTATTCTTGAGTTTGCCTACAATAGTGCTAAGTATGTCACAACTGGATTTAATCGTTTCATGCTCATGTATGGTTTTCAACCTAGGTCACCTGTTACGGTGGGGTTGGCAACCGAAAAGCTCCAATAGGTTAAGGATTTTCTCCAAGACCACATGGATATGCTGAAAATCACTCGTCACAATGTCCGACAAGCGCAGGATCAATATAAGAAGTATGATGATCAGAAACATCGGCAAGTTACCTTTGAGGAAGAAGAGGAAGTATTTGCCAAAACATTCAGAAAGTCTGAAAATTTGGCCAACACCTAAATTATCTCCACGATATTGTGGTCCTTTTGAAATACTCAAGCGAGTAGGTGATCGTACCTACAAATTATTGCTACATACATATTCTTGTATTCATCCGGTGTTTCATGTAAGCCGTTTACATAAGTGGTTACATGGGGATGACAATGTCATTGACCAACAGATTTTGGTTGATTTCGTTGAACCTCCTACCTTACCACATGAACCTGAACGCATTCTCAACTATCATGATTTACGTACACGTCATCATGTATGTCAACGAGCCTTAATCAAGTAAAAAGATCGACCTGAGGAAGGTGGCACTTGGGAAAACATTAGTTTTCTTAAGAAGAAGTTTCCCACTTTTGTTTTCAAGGGCGAAAACTCTTCTTTAAGAGGGGAGTAATGTCAGGACAAGGGCAAGGCCGGGGACTACACTAGAGCAAGGTTGGGATAGGCAGTGTGGAAAGGGAGTCCAACTAGGGCAAAGGGCTAGGAGCCATGCTATAGAGTGGGAGGTTGGGTGGAGGACTTCAGGGCACTAGTTCCTCTAGTCTCACACATCCCTTGTGAGCTACCTCCTAAACGAGGTAATGATGACCATGCAATTGAAATTCTTCCAGGAAGTTCACCGCCTAACAAACCTCCTTATAGAGTTTCTCAAGCTCAACAAGAGGAGATTATGCGGCAAGTGCATGAGTTAGTCGAGAAGGGCATGGTTAGGCCTAGCTCATCTGTATTTTGTTCTCATGTGCTACTAGTGCAAAAAAAAGACGGCATATATCGTATGTGTGTCGACTATAGAGCACTATATAGGATCACTATCAAGAATAGGTTTCCTGTTCCATGGGTAGAAGACCTATTTGATAAGCTACAAGGGTCCACCTAATTTAGTAGGATTGACCTAAAAAGTGGCTATCATCAAATAAGGATAGTTGATCAAGACATTGTAAAGACCGAAGTTCGCACTACGTTTGGTCTTTACGAATACATTGTCATGCCTTTTGGCTTGACCAATGCACTAGCCACATTCAACCGCTTGATGGAGAAGCTGTTCAGGCCTCACCAAACCTTTATTGGAGTGTTCTTTGATGATATCATCATCTACTCTAATTCATTAGACGAACACAAGCAACACCTCCAAGTGATATTTCAAGTTCTAAGAGAGAATAAACTTTATGTTAATAAAAAGAAAAGTGAATTTTTCTTGAAAGAGATTCAATATTTAGGTCACATGATCTCTGAAGATGGCGTCTAAATGGATCCATCAAAGTTAGAGGTAATAAAAGGATGGCCTAAGCCAAGGAATCTTCATGAGTTAAGAAGATTTATAGGTGTGTGTGCATACTATAGACGCTTCAGAGAAAAGTTCTCACTAATAGCATGACCGTTACATGACCTAAAAAAGAAAAACGTTAGGTACACATGGTCTACCAAGGAGAACAATGCTTTCAAAAATCTTATCTCTCAACTTGTGCTTACACTACCGGATCTCTCAAAGCCATTTGAGGTCCAATGTAATGCTTGTGGTGATTGCCTTGGAGTTTTTTTGCTCCAAGAAGGGCACGCCATAGTCTATGAAAGTCGAAGGCTCGATCCTGTTGAGCAAGCTCTATGCATATAGGAAAAGGAACTCCTCGCAGTTCTACATGCCTTAGACTCATGGAAGCACTATTTATTGGGGACTCCTTTCATTCTGCGAACCGATCACCAAAGTCTTAAGTACTTCATGACGTAGACCAAGCTCTCCGACAAACAAATGAGGTGGGCAAACTTTCTTTCACAATTTCATTTTCATATTGCTCACATTGCTGGCAAGCATAATCAAGTAGATGATGCACTCTCAAGACAGCCGAGAGTGAATGCGGTTTCCATAGCAACTCACAATGATATATCTTCTATGATAGATGAGTATGCTATTGATCCCAATTTTAGAGATGTGATTTCAACCCTTGCATTAGGAAAGAAAGAGGAGCCATTTACCTTACAAGATGGTTATCTTCTCTATGGAAGTACATTATGCGTTACTAGCTCACTACGTGAGAAAGTAATGTATGAATCTCATGCTCCTCCTTATGAGGGGCATAGAGGGATTTAGTCTACCTTACAGGGGAATGAAACATATTTCTATTGGCCTACCATGAAAGCAAACATACAAGAGTATGTTTCTAAATGTGTGGTATGCCAAAAGAAAAAGTTTGATAGAGGGAAGCAACATGGATTGCTTCAACCTTTGCCAATCCCAAACTCACCATGGGAGAGCATATCCATGGATTATATCTTTGGATTGCCTAAGTCTATCCATGGGAATACCGGAATATGGACGATAATAGACAGGTTCAGTAAACAAGCTCATTTTATACCTGTCAAAAAGACTATCAAAGCCCATCAAATGGCAACCCTCTTCATTTCACAAATAGCTTGCCAATGTCCATAGTGTCAGACAGAGATCCTAGAATGACTAGTAAGTTTTGGAAGGGTCTCTTTGAGAATTTAGAGACAAGGTTAAATTTCTCTTCGGCCTATCACCCGTAATGGATGGCCAAAGTGAAATAGCTAACCTAACAATTCTCGATCTACTAAAAGCCTATGTAACGGAAGTAGATCAAAGATCCCAATGGGAGAAGTACTTACCCTTAGTGGAGTATGCCTACAATAATATTGTACATACTTCCACGAGAAAAGCACCTTTTGAGGTAATTGAGGGAAGATCAAAAAGTCCCCTACTACTTAAGGTACACGGGAAGATCTTTGCTACAGTTGAGTATAGCCGAGACCTACAAGAATCTTTCCAAAATATTAAGGATGCTATCTCTATCTCACAGCAAAGGCAAAAGGCTGCTTTGACAAGCATAGAGAGCCCAAGCCTTTAAAGAAAATTATTGGGTCTTATTAAAATCTCCCAAGGCTCGATTAAGGCACACGACAGGCAAGAATCCTACGGGACACCAAAAGTACTATGCCAAGTTAGGAAAAAGGTACTATGGTACCTTCCAAATTCTTAGGCCAATCAATGAGATGGCCGATCAACTCAAGTTGCCCAGTCATTGGCTCATACACAATGATTTTTATGTGAGCCTATTAAAGCTTTACAAAGGAGAGCCACCTCAAGAACCAACTATTGAAGACCCACCGGAGATCAAGGACCGAGAAGAGGTGTTGCAACCTGAGTCCATTCTCCGACATGAAGACAAAGTACTAAGAGGCGGTAAGAATATTCGACGATATCTTATTAAGTTTAAGAATTATCCTTTTGAAGATGCTAGATGGATGCAAGGCATACAATTAAAGGATAACCTAAACCTTGTCAATGCTTACAATGCTTCCCTAGAGTAAGAAAATGTACAAAAGTTAAAAATGAACAGAGTTTTTGTCTTTTAAGACTCTCTTTTTCTTTATTGTGCACAAAAATGAAGTAGTATGCATGCTTAGATCAAGTTTGCGGAGACGACGTCTCCCAAACACCAAGTAGATTGTCACTCTACTATGGAAGATTGATAGGACTAACGGGCAGACATGCTTGCGGCAGCTTAGGCTCTCAAGCACCAAATGGACTAGTCATCCATTTTGGAACGATGTCGTAGGGTAACATAGGGATCCTCTACCCGCTAGGAAAAAGGACTAATGAATATGCTTTATCTTCTCTACCTCATAGTCAAGGACGACTATGATTTCAAGAGAGAGGTAATGCCATAATAATCAATATCTAATTCTCCTAAATGATTTTCTCATGTTAAACTGATCATTTAATATGGGGAAGTGCCAGGGAGAAAAAGCTAGAATGTTGGTTAAGCTAGCAGATTGGCCACAATAGGGATCCAAGGAAGGGAAAATAGGGATCCAAAAGGGGGGCCATCTGCAAAAGAGCAATGTGCACCAATGGGCTTAGAAGACCCTAAGGTTCAGCCCATTAAGATTTCCAAAATGCTAAGGTTCCAAAATTCAAAGATTCTCTCCAAAGGTTAAAAGCCTAGGGAAATTGGATGCTTTGTGTGTGTCCCAAAAGTCTTCAACCATCCCTACATAGGAGGGGGTGAGCCTTAGAAGTAGGAGATGAGAGAGAAACTCTCTCTCACACACACAAGCTCCCTTTACACAAAGGGAATGAGGGACACATGTCAGCTCCCTAGCCCAAATGCCCACAAGGTGTACTCAGTTCCTATTAGATGGCCTTGGAGGTGGGCCAATGAGAATTAAGCTATAGTAAACCTAATTCAATAAAAATAAAAACACTTAATAAAAGAACCAATAAGAATTAAGCTCTCTAGAACACTATTGGACAGTCTGCCAAGGGGTCCAATGAGCATTCAACAGCCTAATGGCTTGCCTGATTCCTATTGGCCAGGAGTCAAAGGGGTCCAATGAGAGTTTAGTTGAATCAATTAATTACTTAAAGCTCTCACAAAAGGGGAAAGGGGGACACATGTCAAAAGACTATCACTTATGCTGCTTAATTTTCATTGGCTAGGCGTGGGGAGGTCCAATGAGGTGTGAGGATGAGCAAATAGCAAGAGGGGTCGACCAAGAGAGAGAGGGGGCTAATTTTTGCAAGGCATTATCACACACACACACACACTCACACAATCTCATGTGTGAAGAAAAGAAGACTCTCTCTCTGCTTCTCACGCTTTAATGGAAATCTTACCACCTACTCCAAGGATGTGAGAAGGGAGGCCTACACCAACTCCTCTTGGCTTTGTGATGCAAATCCAACCAAGGGTCAAGCTTCAATGCATGCTCATATACTCTACCATGCTAATTACTAAGCTGAGCTATGCTAATATGAGTGATTATGTGAGTAGATGTACATGTTTCTCGTAAGAATACTCCTTCTTCCTCTCAATCTACTCTCATACCCTGCTAGCTCTCACCATCTTCGAAGGTGTGTGAGGTCTTGGGTTTGAGACCGTGAGGGAATTGAGGTTGTGTTTGATAAGTGTTTTGCTTAGTGCATGAATCTTCCATCTTCATTGCACTAGCTAGTATTGAATGAGCACAAAGAATTGTATTGTAAAATGTCTCTCTTGATGGGAGAAACCATAATACAAGGCCTTTTGGAGGGGGGACTGGCTCCATGAAAATCCGGTCCTCAATTGTTGTCAATTGCTTAATTTCTCTCTCTTTTGAAGTATTGTTCATGCTATCTAACTAGGTGTTATACTTTTTGTTGCCCTTTCCACCCAAGCACTCTTGTTATTCTCATTAGGAAGCTATTCTAATGAAATGCTCACTATGTTAATGCTATTTTACGCTACACACAAGTTACTAGACCATTAAATGTTACAATGTGTGTGTGTGTGTGTGTGTGTGTGTGTGTGTGTGTGTGTGTGTGTGTGTGTGTGTGTGTGTGTGTGTGTGTGTGTGTGTGTGTGTGTGTGTGTGTGTGAATAGGAGTGACGACAGGGACAACAATGTGGAAAATCAAGATGTTATTCTTGATTTCATTGAACCTCCCAATAAACCGAGTTTCGATTCAACAAACCATTGGATCCCTGAGGGATGCCACGGTGGAAAACATTAGTGTTCTTATGCAGATACCACCACTTGTGTTTTCGAGGACGAAAACTCTTCCAAAGGGGGGAGTAATGTCACGACACGGGTCCTGCGGGCAGGGCCCTACCCTAAAGGGGGGTCACGGACCCCGGCCACGGGCCAGCTAGTAGTGTGGACAAGGGATCCTAGGGCTAAGAGTCTATAAGTATGGGCGGTTGGGTGGAGGATCGAGGTCCCTAGCCTGTGCACGCTCAGCTTGCAACCCTATGCGATTCTATAAACACTGCGGGTGTACAACCCGTGGTATCCCTGCAGATTGTTACCATATACATGTGGTAGTGATGTGTGTGAACACACTAGGACCGCCGGGGCATTTTTTCCCTCTTTAGGAGGTTTTTTCCCCCGAGCATTGTATACACGCCCATCACTCTAGGGCTATCTATTTTTTCATTGCATACAAAGTAACACACTCTCTATTATGTGCCTTGAGCTTCCTTCATCTCCTCCAAGCTATGTGCGTTTCTTTGCAACCCTAATTCCAACAATTGGTATCAGAGCAGGTTGCGTCCTCCCGGGCTTAGTCGCCAGCTGCTCCAGCACATGCCTGCTCACTTTCTCCGATTTCAGTGAGCTTTGGAAAGCATTCGCAAGTTGACTAAAATTTCGGGAGATCTCATAGAGCGCAGCCTACTCAGATTTTTGATTCCGGCTCATTTCAGCCTCCGTTTCCACTTCACGCAGTATTGAACAAGCTATTTCGTCATTTTGTACAAAATTTTTGTCAGCCCCGTTTTCTACATAACAGGTGCCTCATAGTCTTCTATTGTTTGTGCAATATAGCACGTGTTGTTCCTACTTTGTTTCTCCTATTTTCGGGTAGTTTTCACATCAGGTGCAACATTTACCATGGCTGACAACAACACAGATGTGTTCAAGATGTTTGCTGATGAGGACAGGTTGGATGGGGACAACTACCCTATGTGGGCTTATATGATGCAACATGTTCTTGTGACAAAAGGCATCTGGAACATTGTGTAGGGCATTGATGTACGTCCTGGTTCTGAGGATGTTAGGCGATGTTGAGGATGTTACAGGTCTTGCTGCAAGGATTGCTGCTATTAGAGTTGTTTTACCAATGGAAGAACAAGCTCGTTGGGATGTAAAGGATGTGCAGGCTCTTGCATTGATTGCATTTTCTGTGAAGCGCACCATTGTTCCTCACATTCGTTCAGCAAAATCAGCAAAACAGGCTTGGGATATTCTAGCAGGTCTTTATGCAAGCCGCAATGAGGCTAAAATTGCTTTGCTGCGTAAAGAGCTGGAGTCGAAGATTATGCACGAGGAAGATGATATGGACATTTTCCTTGCTGGTGTCAAGGATATCAATGAGCAACTTATTTCTGCAGGTGAAGTCATTTTTGACAGTTCCCTTGTGCAGACTGTTCTTGATACTTTACGAGATTCCTACCAGACTTTTGCTAGTACTTGGAGACTGATGACCCTAGGAAATCCTGAAGTTGTCAAGTTTGATGCATTATGCACATTGCTGTTGCAAGAGTCACTTTCCAAAGAAACAGAACTAGGCAGCATGTAGTTGAACAAGCTTTTATTGCTTCTCAAAGAAAGGGTGGTAACAGCAATGCGGCCACTTCTTATGGTTCTGCTGTGAGTGGCAAAAATTCTGTTCCTAATGCTTCTGCTAACAACAATTCGTCTGGAAATTTTGGTGATAAGGGAAAAAAAGAAGATGCGTTGCCATTATTGTAAAGCTAATGATCACTTGATCAAGTCGTGTCCTAAGTTGAAAGCCAAAGAGGCTAAGAAGAGAGAGGGTGGTTCCACTGCAAATGCTGGTTCCACTACAAATGCAGCCATTGTTGAGTCTTCTGTGAAAGGAGACTGTGTTGCTATGTTGATGCAGAATGGGATTTTAGCACAGAGTGCACTTACAATCCTGTTGTCCATAATGCATGCTTGTCAGTTGCTGCAGATTCACATGTGTGGTATTTCGATAGTGGTGCTACAAAGCACATTACCTCACATCATGAATTGTTTACCTCTCTAGAGTTTGTCCCTCATGGAAATTCAGTCACTTGTGCCAACAATGCCTCTTATCCGGTTCAGGAGGTAGAGAGATTGTGCTTAGTGCTACAAATGGTAGTTCCTTCACACTTGTTGATGCACTTTATGTACCTGGGATCAAGAAAAATCTCTTGTCTGTATCCGCACTTGCTAGACTTGGACTTGTAGTCAAATTTGTGGATGAGAGATGTACAGTTCATGATCTCAGTTTTGGTAATGAAATTGTTGCATCTGGACTTTTGTGCCATGGGCTGTATAAGCTCACTTTCTATGACAAGTGTGGACAAAATTTTGCAAATGTTGTTGCAGATTCAAGGGCTATTTCAGATGGAAAACTTTCGCATGCACGTTTTGGTCATCTGAATTTTACCAGTTTGCTGCGTTTGCAGAAATCTGATATGGTTGCTTCTTTGCCGCTTCTTGAAGCACCAATCAAACATGTTTGTGAAGGCTGTATTTTGGGTAAGATGCAGCGTGTGCATAGTGATGTTTGTGGGCCCATCCAAACTCCGTCCTTGGGCAATTACCTTTACTTCGTGACTTTCATTGATGATTACTCCAAGCATACATGGGTATTTTTGCTTAAAGCAAAGTCTGAAGTTTTTATGTGCTTCAAACAATTTCTGGCTATGGCTGAAAATGTCTCGAAATGTACTATGGGCACCCTCCGTCGCTATTGAGGGGCGGAGTATATGTCTCATGAATTTAATGCATTTCTGGCTAGTCGTGGGATAAAACACCAATGTACAGTGCGTTATACACCTTAGCAAAATGGTGTTGCTGAGAGGAAAAACAGGTCACTGACGGAAATGGCACGATGTATGGTCAAAAGTCAAGCTTTGCCGCATTCTTTTTGGCTTGAGGCCATCATGTGTGCCACTTATGTACTTAACAGGTGTCCTACGAAAGCTTTGCAGTCTATTACTCCATATGAAGCATGGCAAGATAGAAAGCCTTCTATTGAGCACATGCGTGTTTTTGGTTGTTTGGCATATGCTTTGGTGCCACAAACACAACGCAAAAAATTGGATGATAAGGCTGTCAAATGTATTTTTGTTGGTTATAGTGCTGAAAGCAAAGGTTACAAGTTATATCATCCGCAAACAAAGCATATTTTGGTTTCTTGGGATGCAGTGTTTGTGGAAGATTCTGTTCAGCCCTTGCTGTCATGTACTAGAGACATTAATGTAAGCTCACATGACATTTATGACACTTTGTTGCCTCTTTTCATGGTTGGAAATATGAATGTAATTTCCAATGAGGAAAATGTACGCCCTATGGGGGTTTCTGAAAATGTTACAGATCAGCCTATTACTGATGCAGATGTACATGATGTACTTGATGAGGAAAGGGCTGAAAATGACCAGGCTAGAGGTATGCCAAAATGGTTGGTGCACACTTTGCGTGATAGTAAATTGGATGCACCTTTGTCTAGTCGTACTCGTTCAGGCTCTCGCCATGCATCTTATACATTAGATTGTTATGCTTTGGCTATGTCTAGCTTACATGATGTTGAGGAGCCTCTCTCTTTTGATGAAGCACATAATTCATAAAATTGGATGGCTGCCATGCAATCAGAATATGATGCACTTATAGAAAATGACACATGGACTTTATGTGATTTTCCTCCTGGCAAAAAGGCCATTGGTACAAAGTGGGTTTACAAGTTGAAACGCAAGCCGGATGGTGAGATTGATTGCCATAAGGCTCGACTTGTTGCAAAGGGTTATGCACAGCAAAAAGGCATAGATTATGAGGAGACTTTTGTTCCCACTTGTCGTATGACTACTGTGCGTTTTCTATGTGCATTGGCAGCTCATTTTGGTTGGGATGTACATCAAGCAGACATTGTTACTGCTTTCTTGAATGGTGACATATTTGAGGAAGTTTATGTAACGGAGCCTCGCGGTTTTGTCATAAAAGGACAAGAAGACAAAGTGTGCAGATGTAAGAAGGCTTTGTATGGGTTGAAGCAATCTCCTCGTGCTTGGTATGAGAAAGCTGACACTCATTTGGTTAAACGAGGCTTTTGTAACAATTCAACAGAAATCACATTGTATGTAAACCGTGAGGGTGATGTGCTTCTCATTGTGGTTCTTTATGTCGATGATTTGTTGATCACTGGACCAAATGCGAGAGATATTGCTGAATTTAAGGCTGATTTGAATGCTACTTTCAAGATGAAAGTTTTGGGGTTGGTACATCATTACTTGGGTATACAATTTAAGCAGTGTGATGGTGATATTGCCTTGTGTCAGAAAGGTTACATAGAGACATTGCTATGTAAGTTTGGACTTGAGGATTGAAAACCTATTGCCACTCCCATGGAAACAGGTTTGAAGTTGAGTCTACATGATGTTGGCTATCCTGTTGATGTCACTCTTTACCAAAGTGTTGTTGGCTGCCTCATTTATGTATGCAACACGAGGCCAAATATTTAGTTTGCAGTCTCACATGTCAGCAGATTTATGCAAGCCCAGGGTCTAAGCATTGGCAGGCTGTCAAGAGGATTTTCCGCTACCTTAGTGGCACTTTACATCTTGGCTTGTTTTTTCCCAAGGGGGGATCATTGCCGCCAGACTTACATGCTTTTTCGGACTCAGATTGGGCTGGTTGTTTTGACACGCGAGTTTCCGCAAGTGGTTTTTGTTTCATGCTTGGCAGCTCATGTATATCATGGTTGAGCAAGAAGAAACCTATTGTGGCTACTTTGAGTTGTGAGGCTGAGTACAGGGTAGTCTTCACAGCTACGGTTGAGTGTGTATGGCTCAGACGCCTTATGGCTAATTTGGGTGTTGGAAAGGACACTGCCAACACTATCTACAATGACAGTCAGAGCGCATTGGCAGTTGCGAGGAACCCAGTTTTTCATGCTCGCACAAAGCACATTGAGGTGCATTACCACTATGTTAGGGAGAGGCTCTGAGGAGGAGAGATCAGCTTGGCTGATGTGCCAACACAGGACAACCTTGCAGATCTTTTGACAAAGGCATTGTCTCGTGAGAAGCTTGAAAGTTTCCATAAAGCTTTGGGCTTCCTCCCCTTTGTGGACTGATCATGTCCTTAGGGCATGGCACTTCCCTTTACTCATGTGCCAGCTCTCGTTCATCGCATCACTCTAGGAGGGATATGTTACCATATACATGTGGTAGTGATGTGTGTGAACACACTAGGACCGCCGGAGCATTTTTTCCCTCTTTAGGAGGTTTTCTCTCTCGAGGATTGTATATACGCCCATCACTCTAGGGCTATATATCTTTTCATTGCATACTAAGTAACACCCTCTCTATTGTGTGCCTTGAGCTTCCTTCATCTTCTCCAAGCTGTGTGCGTTTCTCTGCAACCCTAATTCCAACACACATACTCAGCCTGCATGAATTCAGCCTGTGCGAACCTGCATCCTTGCACAACTTTGCAAATCTGTGCGCAGAGACTCTACACGGCCAGTAGCCCTGTGCGAAGACAACTTGAAGAAAGACAACCTTGCATGCAGGCAGCCTGCGTAATCCAGTGCAGTGGGGTGCACAATTCTTTGACTGCGTGCCTGCTGTTTTCCATCACTAGTAGGTGTTCCGACTTTGAGTTTCTATCCATCCTCAGTACAACTTGCTGTGTCAACAACATCAGGCAATACAGCTGCTGATAGAATACAATTTTCAAGGCATACTTATTTTGCAGATGTATGCGTTCTATGGAGATGTACATATCTATGAGGTCTCTGTAAATATATAATTCACACAAAATACAAAAAAAGTCTTTTGTTTTAGTTTTCGGTTGTGGTGTGGTTGATGCATGCTAGAGTTCTCGTGTGTCTTCAAGCTTCATAAAGCCATGGATAGTGTCTCAGAGAGTGCTTTGGAAACCAAAAGTTGTTTGTATGAAGACTTCAAGAGGCTTGTAAAGCCTAGAATGGTCAGACACCTGCCCTTGAGGTGCGAATTCTTGTACAGGATCTTATGGATCCGGTAGCGCAATATGCCATGAATGTAGTCATCTTGTTTTTCCTTGGCAAAGCCTGTTGCGCAGGATGTCAGAAAATGGGTTGATT
The DNA here is from genome assembly GCF_014529385.1 of Adiantum capillus-veneris. Taxonomy (NCBI): domain Eukaryota; kingdom Viridiplantae; phylum Streptophyta; class Polypodiopsida; order Polypodiales; family Pteridaceae; genus Adiantum; species Adiantum capillus-veneris. The sequence goes on from NC_140947.1 coordinate 19,996,782, forward strand.
TCGTTCTCAAATGCCAGGCTGTCATAGGAGTTTATTTTGGTGCTTCGGGTTTCTATGAGGTACTATTGACAAATACTGAGGCTAGAAACCTTCTGCTGGAGATGTCTCCCCTCTTTTTTGGCACGCAGATGACTCATGTTCTACCTTGGGCACTTATGAAGGACTATCAAAGTCTTATTCATCACAAATGTCCTGTGTGGGTGGAAATTGTTGATTTTCCTCGCACGTGGAGGCATTTTCCTTCCTTTGTTGGCTGCTCAACTTGGCAAGCTGATTTGCCCTCCGAAATTGGATGCAAACACCAACAGGTTTTGCATTCTGTGGGATACGGATAAGTATACCCCATATGGAATTATGGTCGATTCCGGGGATCCTTGGGTGGGCAAGCGCCCTTTTAAACTCAAATGGGGCAAATTTGCTAACTCTTGTTTTTGATGCGGTAAATTCAGTCACATGCAATCTGTCCTGAACTAGTTTTACAGCCCCCTCTTTTGGCTGTTCCTTCCTCTACCCCTGCCCCTGTGGGTAATTCTGTTGGCGAAGCTAAATCAAATGGATTCCCTTGTATGAAGGTGACTTCCAATGCAAATAAAGGGAAAAACAAAAATCCACCATCTGTGGATGTTGGGAATGTAAATGCAGGGAAAGGCAAAAATGTTGGGTCGAGTGATGTTGTGGGTGGTACCTAAAAAAACAGTGAAAATTCGTACTCCACTTTCCTCCCGTAATTATTTTCCACTAGTTAACGCCAATAAGAATGTATCATTCAAGCAACTTCCTTGCAATGACAATCGCACGTTGGTTGACGCTTGGGAAAAAGTGATGCACTCTTATAAGGATGTACTTTTGGGTGAGGCTTCCACTTCTCAGCCAGTTTCTATGGACAAGTTTCATGCTTTGACTCAGCGGATGGGTTCTAGCATGGATGTGGTGGATAGAGATGTCCATATGGGCATCTCGACTTGATCCTTGCATTTCTTGCCATTGTAAATATGGTTTTCAATGCATAGTTGCATTAAATGCATCTCATATAACATGTGTGGGTTATGTAACCTTCAAAAAGGGTGACTGACCTGGCACTATGTACATAAATGTAAGGAATATATCATGGTTTTGTAGGAACACAATCAGCATGACTTTGCTGGCCAGTGTTCTTATTTTGCAAGTTACTGGATTGCATATACTGGTTTGCAATATTACTCAAGTTTATTGATGTTGGTTCGGCATGAGCTTCAGCCAGTTCTCTTGTTTAATGATCCGCATGGCTGTTGGATGGTATTCAATGCTTGTTGAGCGGTCAGGTGTATGAATTTGGAGGCATTTATGTGTATACATCATTTGGACAAAGGGCTGCTCTATGGCGAGATATCTCTTCTCGCATATGGACCTCGAATGCATTCCTTTGCGGTGATTTTAATAATACCGCTTAGATGGATGATAGTACCACTGGTAATTCACATATGTTGTTTGTGGAAAGGCAAGAAAGGGATAATCTCTTTGCTTCTACTCAAATGATTGATATATGGTGGCATTTGCATACAGATGCCTCTGGTTTCACTTTTCAGCATGTTGCCCAATCTTCTTATTGAGCGCGGTTGGATAGATGGTATTTTCTTAATTTGCAACAATATGAGGAATTTGTTTGTGAGGTCAACATTGATTACACCTTGCAGTTATCAGATCATTACCCTGTTTTGCTGGATGTGAGTTTTGGGTAGACTCGTTGTTGCGATCGGACTCTTCCTAGGAAACGTCTGCTGCTTGTTAACAATGCTTATCTCACTCATGAGGTTTTTTGTGACATGATTTTTGAGGTTATTCCCCCTCTGCTTGCTCATATGCATCTTGATCTTAATGCTGCCTCGTATCACTTTGTTATGAAGGTGCAAAGTGTTATTTGTGATTATGGCACGCATTACATGCAGTGCACTCGAGGGGATGTCAAAGATGTGAAACAAGCTTGTCAACGACTCCAAGTGTTGGCTGATTTGCGGCCTCTCTCTAATTTTGAGATGTTGGAGTTATGTGAAGCTTCTGTGTGTATTCATCATAATGACAAGTGAAAGCTTGCTATATGGCAGACACGTGCCCGTCAACAAGCTTTCATGGATAAAGGTTGTGCTTCAAAGCAATTCTTTAAGCATTTGCATCATTCAATAATCTCACAGGCAATCAAGCGGGTTATGCTTTCCTCACGTGTTTGGAATTCTTCAAAGCAAGAACTTGTGGATGCCATGGTTTTGCATTATCAACAGGTGTTTGCTGCTCCTTCCCAACCATCTTCGGCTGCTTGCCACGCGCGGCGATTGATGCTTTCCTTTGTTGCTCGGATCATTTCCCCACAAGATGCATGTGGCCTTGAGGACCCCTTCGCTGCCTCAGAATTGCATAGTGCGTTGCTTGCTTTGGGCCGTTGGCAGTCTCCTGGCTGGGAGGGCTTACTATGCTCTCCTTCTGAGAGGTTCTTGAACATCCGCTACTTTTCATGATGAATGCGGCATGGGAGAAACAAGATTTTCCACTATCTTGGAAAGAAGGTTTACTTAAATTGCTGCCTAAGCAAGCGCTTTGTGAGTGATTCTCTCATTGGCACCTGATTACTTTGATGTCGGTGGTTTATAAGATATTGGCTAAGATGTTGGTGCACCACATTAAGGATCATCCTTTTGCAGGACTCCATCAGGCTCAATATGGTTTCATTCCACATTGCCAGATTATGGATAATCTAGCTAATGTTATGATTGGCATGGAGTATGCTAAGTACACTCAACAGGATGTGCTCGTTATGCAAGTTGACATTGAAAAGGCCTTTGACACTATACAGTGGGAATTCATTGCCACCACAATGAGGTGCCTAGGGTTTGGTCCTAAATTCCCCAATGTGGTTTATTTTTTGTATGCATGTAGCACGTCTTCAGGGATCTTGGAAGGTGAATTAACTGAATCTTGGCCTCTTGGTTGTTCGATCAGGTAGACCTGCCCCCTTAGTGATCTGTTGTATGCTATTTCCACTCACCCGATGTTGACTTCTTGATCACTTGACCTCTGTTGAGCGTCTTCATGGTCTGCGGCTACCTTTGGGTTGTACATTTGTTGGTCAGGCCTACGTTGATGATTCGTTGTTCATGCCCCGTAATCAGCAGGCGGATGTCAAAGTGATTATGGAAGCCTTGGAACTTTTTGGAATTGTGGTTGGGCTTAAAGTCAACTTTGTAAATTGAAGCTTGTGCCTCTCCGTTCTTGCGATTGGCATAGTCTGTTGTGACTAGGTGAGATCGTGTCTTCAAATGTGATCACTAGGCATTTGGGTTATCCAATTGGATGGAATGTTACTCATTCTCAGAAAGTCAATTAGGTTATGCGACATTTGAATGTCAAATTGCATTACTGGAAGTTATCTACTTGACCCTTGCATGTTCGTTTGCAAATTGTTCAGAGTATCATGTTGGCATATGTTTAGTTCTTTTTGCCGCTGATGCATTGGCCTCATGGATGTCTTGATTCTCTTATGTTGGACATTATGTCCCATTTGTGGTGGACTCATGCTCTGAAAAAAGGCTTACGCTTGATGTCGATGGAGAAGTTGCCTGATGGTGATCGCATGTTTGATTGGGCCCTTCAGGAAATGCGTTTTTGAGATATTTCTATAGGTCAAATTTATGCTCTTCTTCTACCACAACCATGGCTTAATGGTCATTGTAATGCCCTTTGGCACATGCACCCTCTGGTGGAGGAGTCTCCTCTTTGCCTTGTAGAAAAGTCATTTGCCTTTGAAAGAGCTCCTGTTTCTTTGGTGTTGTTTGCTTGGATTTCCTGTCAGCACTTTTCTTCGGGAGCGTCATATTCATCCTTCTTCTTATGTTCGTTGCTCATCTGCAGAAGAGGATATTTGTCACTTGTTGTGGGATTTCTGTGTTACTAGAGACTTCCTTCGCCGTGTATCGGCCTGTATGCGGCTCCATTTTTTTGGGGTTGTCTTTCAAAAAAGGTTCTAGGCATTTGGCATTTTCTCACTGACACTACCACATTTTGCGGTCTTCTTTATGTGGTTCAAATACTGGGCTTATTGGACCTTGTGGAGTCAGCGCAATGCTTACATGTTTCATCGTACTCATGCAGACCCATTCCCACTCTTCAAGCTTTCTCTTAGGCATTTGTTACGGTTTGCTTTGGAAGTTGGTGATATCACTTTAGAGATGCATCAGCTTTCATATGAATGTTTTTAGCTACTCTCTACAACTGAGTAGTTTTGTGCTCTTGTATATGACCCTTTCAGTGGGTTTTCCTCGCCTTGAGGTTTCCCACTAGTAAATTAATCAAATCAATTTACAACAAAAAAAAGTGTGTTATAGAGAGAGAGAGAGAGAGAGAGAGAGAATTTCTTCAACCAATGGATCATATTTTTCCCTCACATGAAGCTACATGTCAAAGACTCATTAAAGAGAACATGTCAAGAGATATGTGGCTTTTTGTGCAATCCCTCAAGTTCCAAAGCCCAAACTTGGAAATATCTCATGATGGCACAACCCATCCCTTTTGAAACAATCCCTAGAGTAAATCATGTGGTCAACATATAACATAAGAAGAATGAGCGATCCATCATTGAGCTTCTTCATGTACAAGTAGTGATCCTCTTGGTTCCTTTTAAATCCATGAGATTGCATAAACATATTGAACTTTTGATGCCATTTCTTGGATCCTTGATTTAAGCCATAAAGTACCCTTCTAAGTCTACATAAATCTCCTCTTTGTTTGGTTTAACAAACCCTTAAATTTTAGGTTGTTGCACGCACACATCCTCATGGATAACACGGTGAAAAAAAAGTTATCTTCACATCCATTTGGACCAATTCCATGTCCGTAATAGCCTAAAGTAATGAATCTTCACTAAGGTTGTGCTTTCCAAACTGGTATATTTGCACTAAGGTCATGCTGAATGAATCAAAAAGTATGTGCTAAGGTCATGCTACCTGAATTGGTGAATGTGTGCTATATGTTTGGTATTGTCGTAATCAATGAATCAATACCAAGATGAAAATTGCACACTACCTGATTTAGTAAATTGTGATGATTGCACTAGGCACATCATAAGCCACAACATAGTTGATAGTAGCTAGACTTTAGAATTGGTAGAGTAAATTTAAGTAAAGAAACCCTGGTGCCCATTGTGTTGAATACTTTATGGATTTACCAATAGTATAACTTGACAAAAAACTTGCAGCTAGTGGTAAATGTGTGTAAATGAGTGAAAGACCCATAGGAATATTGAAGCAAGTGGTAGTCACCTCATGTGGAATAGAATATGAGCATAAATTTGCAATAGTAGATCTTGGGAAGGACAACTTGGGACACCTATTCATGAGGCAACTTAAAACAATCAAGGATTGGGGTTATGACCACACCTTATTCTTCAAGGTAGAGCTTTCCAATCACATAGATTTGGGCTCAAAGTGGGCATCTTGAGGCTTTCAAAGAAAAAAATACAATTTTCCCTCAAGTGGGTTTTGCATACAAGTGTGTGTGTGTGTGTGTGTACAAATTGGAGATTTATTCCTCATCAACTGGTAATTTCATGCAAGTGCATGTGTATGGAATAAAAAAAGAATTCTTTCACAAACAATTAAGTTAATATCTATCCATAGAGAAAAATACAAGTATTTTAGTAAATTTGAAGCATATCTATTTGTTTTGACACAAGCTATAGTCATATGGGATTGCTCACAGAGAAAAATAGTTAAAGTATTTCTTTTCATTTCTATAGCACATTGTGCACCATGGCTTCAAGACATACTAGCTACACATCACTTTGATGCAAGGCTCACGTACTCTTGAGCGTGATTATCCTCCACCTTGATGTTTGCATGGCAGATGTGGAGTTTGGATTACAAGAATGCACACACAACTTGGAGATGGAAAAGAAGCTCAAGGCACATGACAGAGAGTGTATTACTTGGTGTGCAAGAATACAAGTAGAGTGATGGATGAATATAAAAGGAATGGGGGACAAAAACCTCCTAGTGAGGGAAGAAAGTGCCTCAGTGCTCCTAAGTGAAAAATCCCCTTGGGAGCGATTGGTGAACAAGAGCTGGCACATAGAGTAAGGGGAGTGCCATGTCCTATGGACATGATCAGTCCACAAAGGGAAGTAAGCCCAAAGCTTTTTGAAAATCTTCAAACTTCTCATGAGTTGTTGCTGGGTACGCCGCGAGCGGACGCTAGCACAGTGAGAACATAACCACCAACAACTCTATGTCGGCCAAGGGTGAGGCTTAACCCGTGGGTGCATGGAAACAAGGAGATGGTTGTGAAACTACTTCTTGACCTTCTAAGACAATCTCTAATCGAGGAAATCAAATCCAAGGACGCACTAGTGAAAGCAATCCAAGGAAATCAAATCCAAGGACGCACTAGTGAAAGCAATCCAACCTACGATGCTAATGCTATCCAAATCTAGGTCAAATGCATTCGAAATTTCACGAAACTCACAAGATATACTCTCCTTACCATGAGGTCAATATCCTATGGACTGTGACTTGATAAACAACCTCAAACTCCCTCCTGCAACAATCACGTATAAAGATAGGTAGCAAAATAAAGGTTACCATTTTTTGTGGCATATGATCCTAATGTGTAGTCCTACTCGCCATGAACCCATAGGTGCAAAGAACTCACCAAATAGACACCTGGTTTGCAAGAAAACTCACTCAGAAGCTTGTAGGAGCTCACTTCGCATCATAGTTGGAATCACACACTCTTGGTCTTGAATGGAAGCCCTCCTCATTGCTAACACAATGGTGATGTCGCTTTAGCAATGGACCTTCCATAGTGCATGTAGGGGAGAGAAGAAATCACACTCTCACTTGTCTCTCTCTCTCTCTCTCTCTCAGAAACCACGCACAGTGATAACCGGATTTGATTAATTCAAAAGTTGGGTTTAGGGTTACAAAATTTGACTTATATACATTCCTCCATAGAGGCTCGTTCCCACAAAGTCTAATGGCTGCTCAAATATTACAAAGATATCATTCCGCTTCAAAAAATAATGGTACAATGTATTGGGGAACTTCTTTTGTATTACGTCGTCAACACTCCCCCTGTCCGTGTCCATGTTGTCCCTGACATGAATGGTCTTTCTCTTTTGCTTTAGTGAGAGGTGTTCTACTGTCTGTGGAAGCCTAGTGGTTTAGCAGCTTTAGGTATGATTTGTACCTGATATTCCCCAAAGTGATTGTTGGGCCGAATATCTTGCTATCAAATGTAAAGAAGCCCGTGTAAAAAGATTCTTCAAAAGCTTGCATGTGATAGCTAGGAAGAAACATGATTCTCTGATACAACAAATGTAAAACCCCTGGAGATGGTTGTTTTGATAGATCATATGACCTTGCAGTGACAGTGTCCCTTATTGATAGCAGTGTAGAATCTGTAGCTTTGGAAGGCACAAACACTTCAAAGCAAGCCAACAAATTTTTGCAGGTTTTCTTGATTGTGCACGTATGTCGCACGTGTCAATGCAAGGAACTTGCCGATACACCGTGTGCGAGCCACAAATGGCTCCAAGCACACAACAAGACTAAACTAGTAAGCTCAAAGAAGGCGATGGTGTGTCACTCACCGCTCTACGCTTGCTTCGTGGAGGATTCCTCGCCGCGAAGAAGAAGGAGATGCCGCTATGCCACGCTCAACCGCTTCACCGCCGTCGTGCCTTCGTAATGCTCGATCGCTCACACTCTCTCTCTCTCTCTCTCTCTCACACACACACACACACACATACACACACACACAAGGAGGTGAAGAAGAAGAAGATGGAGATGGAGATGGAGCAAGAGCACTCTTCTATTGCACAAATGAGAGAATGAGTGGATTTTAGGTTTAGTTGACTTTTATATGAGCTCACCCCATTCACACTTGGGCGCCCATGCTTAGCCAACTAATCCCTTGAATGTTCCAGTTAGAGTGCGCCTCTCATCGACGATCACTCTTACCCTTTTCCTATTGGACCGACAAGCCCAGTACCTGACTCTACCAAATAAATAATACAATATCTGCCGTAGGTTAGAACGTTCGTCGTAGGTGATAGGGTGTCCGTGAGCCGTGAGGGTTAACATGCCCCCCTTCCTAATGTAGATTCCGTCCTCAGAAGCTATTGAGTTGAAGCTCGTTCGTCGAGGTGGAAGAGCATTTGAGATGAATGTCCTTAGCCTTCTTCAGTCACTCCAAATCAAACAATATTGGCACAGTAATTGCATTCTCATAAGCGATTAAAAAAAATATGTAGTTTTAGGCAGACAAATTGATTGGTAACAGAATTTTAAACAATTTTTCAGCAATAAACATTAAATTGCAATGTAATCAAATGCATAAACAGATGTAAAGGTAAAAAATTAAACAAGTCTAGGGTAGCTAATTTAACGGTCGAAAGGCACTAGAGATCGACTATTAATACCATGGGTATTCTTCTTAATTTTCTCTGGTCAATTAAGTTGTTTAATCGCGAGAGCCAAGTATTTCATGTTCGAGGGCTGACTAGAGGCTATACCTAGAAGACCTTGTAGTTAAGCTACGATAAAAGGAATTTCTCATGAAATCATCGCCTGACTGATTACCTTTTCTTTGACCCCCCAAAGTCTTTTCACAGTGATTCAATTTTGATGTGTGTGCTTATTTTGTATGCCTTGGGTTTTTTGCTTTTCAAGGAAAAGAGCCCACACTGGGAACCTCTAGGGCTCTAGTACCATAGGCGATACATGTGAGTGAAGTACCCAATCAAGCTGAGATTTCTCTTCCAGCTTAAGATTTTACATTGTGGCACTTTGATTTTTTGTTTGTTCATTTACAACATTTTAATTTTGTAACTTTGGGGGGTCATATAACTCTGATACACCTCCCAAGGCTCATCACACAAGTAAACTCTTTTTATAATACTTAAGCTAAAGGTCAATAGGGTCAATCCCACTAGAAAGCCCTAGTACATTTCACACAATGTTGCCTAAATCGGATTAAGAACCTAAGTAACCATTGATTATTAGGAAGGCATTCCCCATGGTATTAAGAGAAGATCTCTAACACCTAACTTGGTCAATTTAGCTTAGTCGGACTGCTTGATTTTTAAACCTAGATAAGTGATTATGACAAAAGATTACATTGAATTAAATGTTTGATACTAAGCAAATGCGATGAATATTATGCTACCAATCATAATTAAAGCAGACAAACATGGATGCGAAAAAGATAAGGGGCAATGCTAATGGACAAGAAACACCTGTTTGTGTTGATGGTCGCGCTTGATCTGAAGTGTGAATGAGAGAAAGATTCCATGAAGGTCCAAATCCTAACCACAGCAACACGTTCCTGTACACACTAGGAAACACAAAGAATACCTCTAGGAGGCACATCAGTGGGAAGAAAGAACTTTTCTAATCACTCAACTCTAAAACATAAACACTCCTATCGTACTACTTCTACCTACCCTCCATCACTTGAGTGATGAGGATCAAAGGTGTTTTATGGCATAAGTTTCTGTTTCAGTGTACCGGATGTGAATGTGTAGGTCTGGGTCAATGTTTTGACTTTTATTGTGCATACTCATTTGCTAATTTCTCTTGCTCTTTATTTTTATTTTTTTTTGTGAGTATAAGGCTATATATATACATTCCCTAAGATTGGTGATTGAGAGGTCAGGAAGGAAGGTTGAGAGGGAAGTAAGTGAATGATGGATGTCAGCAAACACTCCCCCCTTCCTTGGGTAGATCATGCCGTTTGAAATGAGCTCGTCACCCTTTGAAACCAATTGTTCCAGTTGGTAATAGGTGAGGATTTTTGCCAGTAGTTTTCTATTACCTTAGGTGCCTCGTCGAGTTGCAAGGGTGGTAAGGTACTCTCCCAGGATCGAACTTGAAGTGGTTCATTAGGTGATTCTTGAACACTGGGAGGTGTGGATCCCTTTGTAGCTTTATGGAGGTCCAGTATTGTAGGTTGAGGCTGTGGAGAAGCTTTTACCTCTATGGATGCATTACATGAGGAGCTAGAAGCTTCATGTGACTCCCCCCTTCCTCAGCTAGGTGGAACAAATCGTTCTTTCTTCGGTACCCAGACTAGCTCTGGAGTGGGTATGTAGCATTTTGTGATTTTTTTCTTTCCTCAATCGTCGATTCGTTTTGGAGCTACGGGATTGGGCTCACATGGGTCAGGTGATAGGTAAGAACACAATCTACGTTTTGGCACCCAGATTTGATCATTTCCTTGATAGTAGCCTTGGGCTTCCAATAATCGTTTAGGAATCCAACGCAACATTTTCTTACATTTTTGGGGGCAAGTGGAACGTTTCTTACAAGGCTTCCATTTTTTTGCACTAGCTATGGTCGCTAAAGAAGCTTTAGGGACACACTTGTATGTTTTCTTCGTTATATTAGGATGAGTCTTGTCAGAAGCTATATGCATTGCTTGTAGCATATTTAAGGGTACAGGCATTTCATCCCCCTCAGGTGTCACCCAGGTCATCCCCCTATTTCCCCAAGTGTCTATGGTTGCTGCTAGGTGGATCCAATCCACATTGTCCGATTTAGTCATCCCAGGTAGTACATCCATATAAGGAGAATCTTCCCCAACATCAGTGTCCGCTTTACACGTGTAACAATACTGTAATGGGGCCGAGTGAACTGTGGTGTTAGATCTATGATCAATTATAAACCTGTTTCCTAGAGGATGTGCTCGACCCGTCACAAGATCCACTCGAATGACAGAATCTTGGAACTGCAAGTAGACATGGTTTTTAGACCAGTCATGCACCATTTTTGCTTCCCTCATGAATGGATGTCCTAAGATCATCTCCGATGCCATAGTGTGCTTGGAGAAATCCATAACAATGAAGGTAACTCTTATTTTATGTCCAAAGACCTTGATCTTGAGATCTTCTAGCATCCCAATAGGTTTAACAATAGACCCATTGGCCATCTTCACTACTATGGTTGTGGTCTCAAGGTGAGGTCTTCCCATAGTTTCCCAGCAATTTTTAGTCACAATGCTAACCCTAGAGCCACCATCAAGGATTCCCTTCATAGTTAATCCCTTAGTAGTGATTGGTATAGTCGCATTAGATTCATCACCCTCAAAGTATTGTCCCAACTTGTTAACATGTATTTCTATAACAAGGTTCTCATCTAGTTTGGGTTGTGGATCTAAGTGTTCCTCCTCTATTGGCATCTCCCCAGCTCCATCCATCTGTGCAAATTGTGGTAGCCCTTGTTTGAACAACATTTTGGGCCCTAGGGACCATGTGTTGTGTTGTTTGTTCAAGAGGTGGGGTCGGCATCAAGGCAGGCACTCGAGGTGTGTCTGTCCATGCTAAGGTTGGTCTATTTTCCATCGCATGCTTAAATACTATGCAATCCTTAGCTTGATGACCATACCTCCCACATGAATTGCAGTTCCCATTCAACTTTACTCTAAAAGTAGGGCATTCATTGGTACTATGTGGTCCATAGCATACTGAGAACCATTGTTGCTCCCTTCTTGGATACATATGATTGTTTTGCGGAGCACGATTGTCTCTAAGACTCTCTTGAATAGCCTTGGTGAGATCTGCTAAAGTCATCTCAGATATCTTTGGCTCCTTAGCAATAGGCTTTAGGGTCATTGGCTGATGCCCTGATGCTTGCGAGCTAATAGATTTAGGCTCAACAGACACTCTTTCTCCTTGAATCATTAAATTATCCTCCAATTGGATCGCATTGGTGGTGACTGCTTCCCAAGTGGTGATACCTCTAATGACTAGGCCATTGTAGATATCCTCATGTCGTAATCCCCTAATGAATCTATCAAGCATTTGGTTATTGTTGAAGCATTCATTTGGATTACAACGAGAATTCAAATGCTTCAAGCGACTTATACAGTCTCTCACCGACTCTCCTTCCTCTCGTTGGGCTTTCTGGAGCTGAGAGGCTACACCCCAAAGCACTCCCTCTCGTATGTTTTCTTTTAAGAATAGTCTCCTAAGAGTAGGGTAAATCGTTTTTTCTTCCACCCTTAGGGTTCTATACCAATCCCCAGCCTTTCCACTTAAGGTTAGGCTTAAAGCATTGCTCTTATGTAGGTCATTGTGTTCTCCTAGAGAATCGCATATTTGTTCAAACACTTCGATATGCTTGCTCACATCCCCGTCTCCGCTAAATTTTTGTGTGAGCTTGGCTATTTGTACTGCCTTACTTCTAGGCTCTCTATCAGGCGTGTTACGCATATTCTCAGCAATAGATTGACCGATAGCTTGAGCAAATGTTGCCAAGTCACCTAAATGAGCAGGCATCGTGGGTGGAGCGGCTCCAGAGACTACATGTGGAGTAGGTATTGGCATTGGGCTTGGCGCATAGGAAGCCCTTGGGTTCCACGTTGGGTACGATGTTGTTCCATGTGGTGGTCCATAGTTCATATGAGTGGCCCTAGGCATAGCAGACGTCGAATGTGACATGCTAATGCTAGCCGGTATAGTCCCATGGAAATAAGAACTTGTGTATTGTGGTTGTGGAGCATAGGTAGTTGAAACAATGGAGGGATAGGGACTACATGAGTACGTGTACCCATAGGTGCATACGATTGGTTTGCACTTGTAGGTACTATTGCAGGCATTGAGCTACCATGTAGCGGTGCTTTACTAACAAAGGAGGTCCATGGCCTGTTTCTTGGCATGCCCATCATTGGGGTAGGCATGGTAGCCGTGGTGTCATCAAGGGAAAGATGAGCTAGACTTGGAAAAGTAAAGCTATCACTTGTGGGCTCAGATTGCATTGAGACCCCTGGCGAAACAACATATGGGGGATCGATGGGACTCACTGGGGGAGTCTCCATTTGTGATAGAGTGGGTTGTTTCCCTTTGCCCGTCTCTAAAAATCGCATAGGACCTGTCGAAGGTATGTTTATTCCTCGATTTTGCCTCTCGGACTGGATAATCCTATGGATGACATTGCAGATCATGTGTTGTTGTTCCTCTAGACTAGTGGCACTAGATGTGGATTGTGCAACTTCTAACCAACCCACATGGTATGTGTAGCCCATGTATAGGTCGGTCAAAGTCTCCGTGTGTAGGTCATATTCCCAATTTTCATTGAGAAATACCCCGTCCAAACTTGGTGTACTAGAGGGTTGTCGTGAGGTGGATGCAATGTTGCTTCCCGTGTTTTGACTTTTAGTCACCGCTACCTTAGAGGCGACTTTGGAAGGTAGTAGCTCGATAAGGCCCTCATTAAATGAGGTAGGTAGAATGTCCACGTAGACACTCTGAGGGAGTGTGGGGTCTACAGGAGATGTGAATGGTGATTCTACTTCCCCACCCCCTTCGTTTACTTCACTTGCCGTAGGTTCAGAGCGCGTAGCTCTACTAAAAGTTTCCATCAAACGGCTAAAAACACTAGTTCCAGGTTGTTGGGCCCAGCTAGGTACGGTTTCATTTGTTCCCTCGGGGCTTTGTGTAAGATGCTCTTCTATAATATCGTAGTCAGAGGAAGAGTCGCTAGCCGCTATATTTGGGTCTTGGGTTGCCCTACCTTGGGTCCCCACCGAGGGTGTAGACCCTAGCGTGGAAGGATAGTGAGTACCCCCATAAATCAAAGCACTAGCTAGTTGTTCGGACTCTAGCACCCGACCAAAGCATAGATACATGTGCTTTGGGTGCCCTACAAGTGTCGGCAAGTACTCTCAAAGGTTACTTGCTTTGTTTTGTGGGTGTTTTGCACCCCGTTTTCTACTTGATTTTTTCTTGTTTTTGATGTTTCTTGAATGTTTTTTTAATGTTTGATTTTTTCTATTGAAGTGTGTGATAGCTCGAAACGAGCGTATCACTTAAAGGGTCGCTCTGTGCTTTACAACACAATTTTCGGGCATCTGACGTTCCGTTGGTCCTCAAAAATCAATTTTTAGCTACGTGTGAAGCTAAAATTCGTTTTTTTAAAAGGCGACTGAGGCCTAGGCCTGAGCGTGAGCTTGGGTTTGGGTCTGGGCTTGGGTCTGGGAGATATTCCCGATCCCGGTCCTACCTGTAAAAATTTTTATTTATTTTTTTAAAATTTTTTTCTTTTAATTTTTTTTTTTTTTTTTAAGGATAAGGTCATCGCGATCTGCGCGAGAGCACACCCACACTCTATCTACCTACTTCTAACTAATATACCTACTCTTACACACTAACACACTCTATTAACTCTCACTAATCTACTTCCTACTTACTGTACACAGAAAACTAACTACCTTAATACACAGAGAATAAACACAGAACCTTTGAAATCTCTATTAACAAAGAAAACTAACTACCTTAATACATAGAGAATAAACACAGTACCTTTGAAAACTCCATTAACAAAAAAAACACACAGTATAACACCAAATCCCTCTTCTCAACACACACACACTCCTTCCTTACCTTTCCTACAATAGAAATTGCACCACGGAGAAGCACAGAGTGCTACTCGAGCTTGGTGTATGGCATTCCCCGACAACGGCGCCAAAAATGTGTGCGTATGTTGCACGTTTCAATGCAAGGAACTTGCTGATACACCGTGTGCGAGCCACAAATGGCTCCAAGCACACAACAAGCCTAAACTAGTAAGCTCAAAGAAGGCGATGGTGTGTCACTCACCGCTCTACGCTTCCTTCGTGGAGGATTCCTCACCGCGAAGAAGAAGGAGACGCTGCTACGCCGCGCTCAACCGCTTCACCGCCGTCGTGCCTTCGTAACGCTCAATCGCTCTCTCTCTCTCTCTCTCTCACTCTCTCTCTCTCTCTCTCTCTCTCTCTCTCTCTCTCTCTCTCTCTCTCTCTCTCTCTCTCACACACACACACACACATACACACACACACACACATCTCCATCTCCATCTCCCCGGCAACGGCGCCAAAAATGTGCAGGTATGTCGCACGTGTCAATGCAAGGAACTTGCCTATACACCGTGTGCGAGCCACAAATGGCTCCAAGCATACAACAAGCCTAAACTAGTAACCTCAAAGAAGGCGATGGTGTGTCACTCACCGCTCTACGCTTGCTTCGTGGAGGATTCCTCGCTGCGAAGAAGAAGGAGACGCCGCTACGCCACGCTCAACCGCTTCATCGCCGTCGTGCCTTCGTAATGCTCGATCACCCACACACTCTCTCTCTCACACACACACACACATACACACACACACAAGGAGGTGAAGAAGAAGAAGATGGAGATGGAGATGGAGCAAGAGCACTCTTCTATTGCACAAATGAGAGAATGAGTGGATTTTAGGTTTAGTTGACTTTTATATGAGCTTGCCCCATTCACACTTGGGCGCCCATGCTTAGCCAACTAATCCCTTGAATGTTCCAATTAGAGTGTGCCTCTCATCGGCGATCACTCTTACCCTTTTCCTATTGGACCGACAAGCTCGGTACCTGACTCTACCAAATAAATAATACAATGTCCGTCGTAGGTTAGAACGTCCGTCGTAGGTGATAGGGTGTCCGTGAGCCGTGAGGGTTAACATTGATCATGACACACGTCAAGTCTGGAGAGCCTGTGAAGATCTTAATGGTGCCCTTCAAGTTTTTCACCATATAAGAGACACATATTCTCTCTCCTTCCGTGGGTGCAGGCATAGATGGGTAGATGAGCCTTCATGATTCTGAAATGATTTGCCCATGTCCTGACACGAGGGATTGGGTAAAATAGGAGGTCATCTTTGATGATCTTTGGGGCCTCCACCAAGTATTTCAGAAATCCTGGGTACTTTAGGAGCCAAGCTTTTCTCCATCTTGGTTGAGAATCCACCACTTTACTTGCAGCCTCTGTATTCTTAACATCTCCTTCATAGATTGGCTCTCTGGCTTCTGCTTCGACTCTTTTCTTGATTATTATTACCTCATACTTTAGGAGAGGATATGGGAGTGTGGATTGCATCCATTTCTCCCTAAGCCAGCCCTTGGACTCCTACAGAATGAAGCATTTGTGATTCCCATTCCAAAGTTGCCTTGTGGTCTTCTGTTGTTGTCTTCCCTATCAAAAGCTGGAGGTGTGAGGCTCCTCCTCTGTGGTCAGTGGTTGTGTTTGCTCCACCAATATCTCCTCCTATTCTTCTTGGTGCTGTATATCTTTGGCACCTTCAGGAATTTCCATGGGCTCATCTCGAGCATTTGTCTCCGTTTCACTCGGCCCTGCTTCTGATTCTTGTGTCCTTAAAACTACTATTTCCTTTTGCAAGTCCGTGATCTGTCTCTACACAAATGTGTCCCATTGAGTAGCTTCTTTTGCCATGTCAACCATTTCTTCTTGTAGTGTTTCCAGACTCTTTTGAAGTTCTTCATGTTCTTTTTGGAAAGCTTGGTGTTCGGCTTACATTCTTTCTTCGGCGGCTAGAGACCCATCTTCCATTTTCATTCGTTGTCTTTTCTCTAGCCAGAATTCCTTCTACAGGGTGGTGATTTGTGCTTCCAAGCTTGTACAACTTGGGCATCTGCCCCTACACTTGCCCTCACCGCCTTTGGTGTAGCCCTTAGTCTTTTGATTGTGAGGTCTTGGAGCTCTAATTTTTCCTTCAACTCTAGGACTTTGTCTTTTGCTGCTTCTAATTCATTCAAGGCCTGATATTTTTTCTCTTGTAGAGTCTTGATTACTCTCGAGGCTTCAGTCATCTCTAGTGTGAGAGTGTCTCTTTTGGAGTCAAACTCCCTTAGTGTTGCAGTAAGTGTGTTGAGCTCCTTCTCTGCTTTTTTGTCCTTTAGGTGGGTATCTTGTACTAGATTTGAGAGGTTATCATGTTCCATTTGCATGTTGTCATCCCTCATACGGAGCATGCTGTTATCTTCAGTAATGGTAAGAGACCGCATCCTGACTCTGTCTAGTATTTGATAGGCAGCTCTTATGTCATCTTAAGTTGTTGCTACTAGGTTTCTAGTTGTTGGTCTATTTATTGGGCTAGCCAATGGAACCTGATAACCTGTACTGATCATTACTCCTGCAACAAGTGGTGCTCGGTATGGGTTAGACAAAGGTCTCCATTGAGGCACTGCAGGGACTTGAACAATCCCTAGCAGTCCGGGCTGTGGTGAGTATCTTTCTGGAGCTCTTTGTTGAGACTCTCTGTCTACCTTCCTCTTTTCTTGTCCCTGGGGAGCTCTTGTCTCTCTCTTTTTTCCTTTGCAGCCCATGGTGGGTTAGGAGTTTCGTAAACCACTATTGAAGCCTCTGCCATTGTATATCCCGCTTGAATGAGATCTTCATAAGTATTCCTTTCATCTCTTTCTTGATCTTTGTGTGCAGATGTAGCCTCTTCTGTTGTTTTTGGTGATGATTGGGTTTTGGGTGTAGATGGTTTTGGACTCGGAGCAGGTGTGGGAGAACTTGGTGGTGAAGGTGATGTTTCATCTTTTGTTTGCTCTTTCTCTTGATCCTTCTTCACCGGTGTTTCCGATGTTTCCTTCAACTTCTTTTTGATGTCTTGCACTTCTTCCATCGTGAAAGGCTCTAAGTTTTGTTGATCAATTACCCTTTTCGTCTCTTCATATGCTCGGATGTAATGGTCAAACTGGTCCTCTAGTGGTCTAGAGGAGCTTCCTCCAACTTTGGTCATGTCTGGCACCCAGTATTCTTCAAAATCTTCTTTTAATGCTCTTTCTTCTCTGAACTGTTCTATCAGTCTTTCAATCCAAGCACCCTTTTGACTGTGTGTTTCCTTGGGTTTGGATTCCCTGGCCAATGCTACTTTTCCTTTCTTCCTTGGTGGCTCAACAGGCTCGTCTTCAGGCACGGTTTCCAACTTTATTCTTAGCCTTGTGGTGATGGGTGGAGCTGTTGCTTTCATTGGCTCATCTTCAATATCAAGTTGCATTTTGAACCACTCATTCTGTGTTTGGTGGCTCTAGCCAATTTCCTCTAGCTCCGATTGCCTCATATGCAATCTTTGTCAAGTTTTCCCCGCCTCCAAGGTACTTGGGCTTTTCCATGCCCATGCCAACCACTTGCTCATGCAGGTATTGGGCGTAGTTCACTTCTTTGGGTATGCTGCTTTTCGAAGGCTAGGTTGTAGTAGTTGCCACTACATGGGGAGGAGTTGTGTATTTCTGTGGCCTCTTGCTGCAAACGTGGATGTATTGGTTGTAGAGTTTGCATATCTTTGCAGCCCTTGGGTTCACCAGGTGTTCAAATGTCTGATTAAACTTCTTTTGTGCGTAGAACTTTACCTCGTCTCTTCTTTCTCAAACTGAGCTTCCCCTATTGTGGAGCCCAAGTGCATCTGCTATGGTTTGAGGTGTGATCAGAGTCTCTATCTTCTGGCCATCCAAAGCTGTTATCACTGCCTTGCCATCTTTTTGAATAGAGCTGACTAGCTCATACACTCATTGAACATCCACACCTGCTGGTGGTGCCATGTAGAAGTTATGGAGGTCCATTATTTCTAGTTGGTGGAGGGTTTCTTCTTTGTTTTCCATTTCTAACATCTCCCATGGATTCATTGGGATATCCGCTGTGTTGCCTTGTGAGTCTTTGAAAGTGCCTTGATATACTGCAACTCCTTCCTTTTCTAATGTGGCCTCGTCTACCCAGGCCTTGCTGGCTTGAGTGTCTCCTCTGGCAGTGTATAGGGTTCACTGGCCGCAATAATGTCTTTTACAGACATCCTCTTCTTCTTTGCTGGTGATTTACTGGACTCCAATGATTAAGTTAGCTAATGCTGCATTTTCTCAGTTTGTATATGTCCAAATGACTTTTAAATTGAAAAACAGGCTAACTAGGGCCTAAGGGTGCAGTGCACATGGTGATGATTTCTTTTGGGTGCAGAATGATGTTGTCAGACATTATACAACAGGCTAACTAGGGCATAAGGGTGCAGTGCACATGGTGATGATTGATTTTGGGTGCAGAATGATGTTGTGAGACATTATACGCGTATAATGTTTAAGTGCTCAGAACAGAGTGACAAAACTCATAATGTACTTCATGAATATATGTGTGGATTTCAATTTGGAGTTGTTTAGACAAGCTGTGACCACTAGAACTCCTTGTAGGCTTGAAATTGGATTTGGCTTAGTTCTGAGTATATGAGGCTTAAATGGGATGAAATTGGGTAAATGCACTCATAATCCTGTTGTGGAGGCTTAGATTAGTCAAGGTTAATTTCCAGGTTCATCTTCAAATCAGTGAGACTTTATACACGGATAAAGTCAACTGTGTTACAAATGACTCATACTTTCAGTGTAAGTAGTCATTGAAGCATGTGATACCCATCTGTGATAGTGGAATTTGATTTTGGATTCTTCTCCTGAGCTTGGAGCCAGACTTCACTTATGGAGCTTGGGATTTCGATATTGGGGTTAAGATGGGTAAATGGCCACAGAGTTTGATGGGACTTAAGCTTTGGGTTAATATTGTTGGGATAAAAGCCTTGCAGTTGAGAGTTTGTCCTAGACTGTCATTTAATCATTGGGAGACTTCATACGCGTATGAAGTCTTCATTGAGTTTTCTGGCTTAGGCTTCTTCTGTAGCTTCCTTTGGTGGCTGGGAATCCCTTTATCAGCTCTGATTCTCATTTGGATGTGAGCTAATTGGATGGGGTCTAGAATACTCCTTAGGAGGGACTTTCTGCTTTTCTGCTCCAAGTGGTCATTATCTAGCCCAAACTTGTCCAAATTGAAAGTATGCATTGTATACAACATGATGCACAAGCTAGTGCTGAGAATTTCTTGGTTTGGCTTCTACATAATAGTTTAGACTTTATACGCATATAAAGTCTCCTGATGCAAAACAGTTAGGAATTCTACAAGTTGGTGCAATATGGCTTGTGTAAAGTGTCCATGAATTCTAATATGAATTTGAACTTGTGAATTGTGTTAAAAGGCTTCAAGACATGTCAATACACATGTTTAGCTTTTCTGAGTGAATGAAGGTCATAACACCTCCAATTGTGATTGATGTGTGTTAGAGGGCTCATGATGATGTGTTCCAAGAGCTAAAGGCTTTGAATCCCAGCTAGCCTGCCATATCAAGACTGGTAGACTTTATACGCGTATAAAGTCTTCTTTAGAATTCTTGACCCAGACTTGTCGCAGACACAGCCCATGATGTTTATAAGGCTTTGATAGGTGCACACATGAAATTGGGTAAGTGTTCTTAAGCTTAAGGCCATAAATTAGGTTATGACACTTTGTTTTTTTTGAAAATGAAGTGAGTAATGACCTATACATACCTAATTTGGTCCAATTTGGTGTAGAGTCTTGGTGTGATATGCTTTACAAGTTTGGATGATCAATTTGTTAGGCCCAAATGACGCTTTGCAGCCCAAATGTCTCGGTCGTGAGGCCCAAATCAGGCTTTGCATCCCTGAAGCCTTGCCCAATGTTTTGACCCACTTTTTGATGGTCGATTTGAATGGAGACTTACTTGGCTTATAGAAATGCTTGAGATGTATCTTCTCTTGAAGTTTCGTGTCATTTTGATGATTCTTTCCCGATCAGTCTTTGTCGTACCGGAAGAGGTTAGGGTTTTTCCGATTGACCTAAACCCGCATTGGAGGTTGTATAGGTGTTCTTTTAGTTTAGGGTTAACTCCCCATTAAGTCTTGTAGGAACCAGTTGGGTGGTTGGTGCATTAGGGACCCTTTTCACTTTCTTTCTCCGGCGAAGCCACATTGCCGATTTTCAGAGTTTTTTGCGACAAAGAGAATGTAGAACACGAAAAGCTTATGGTAACGAGTCTATCTATCATATTTGATGCCGGTAGATATGTCGTGTGCGTCGTAAGGAGTTGCAGAAGATTCGATCGCTCTAGGTCTCTCAAGCTCTCTCTCACTTGTGAATTGTAACATTTAATGGCCTAAAAACTTGTGTATAGAGGAAATTAGCATGAACATAGTGGGCATTTCATTAGAATAGATTCCTAATGAGAATTACAAGAGTGCTTGGGTGGAGAGAGCAACAAAAAGCATAACACCTAGTTAGATAGCATGAACAATACTTTCAAAAAAGAGAGAAATTAAGCTATTGACAATAGTTGAAGACCGGATTTGCACGGAGCCGTTCCCCCCTCCAAAAGGCTTTGTATTATGGTTTCTCGCATCAAGAGAGACATTGTACAATACAATTCTTGTGTTCCTTCAAGACTAGCTAGTGCAATGAAGATGAAAAGCTTCATGCACTAAGTAAAACACTTAGCAAACACAACTTCAAATATCCCCGGTCTCATACCCAAGACCTCACACACCTTCGAAGATGGTGAGAGCTAGCAGGGTATGAGAGTAGATTGAGAGGAAGAAGGAGTATCTTACGAGAAAGATGTACATCTCCTCACATAATCACTCATATAAGCATAGCTTAGCTTAGTAATTAGCATGGTAGAGGAGATGAGCATGCATTGAAGCTTGGCTCTTGGTTGGATTTGCATCACAAAACCAAGAGTTGTTGGTGTAGGCCTCCCTTCTCGCAACCTTGGAGTAGGTGGTAAGCTTTCCATTAAAGCTTGAGAAGGAGAGAGAGTCTTCTTTACTTAACACCAGAGATTGTGTGAGTGTGTGTGTGATAATGCCTTGCAAAAATCAGCCCCCTCTCTCTCTTGGGCGACCCCTCTTGCTATTTGCTCTTGCTATCCTCTCATCGGACCTCCCTAAGGCTAGCCAATGACAATTAAGCAGCATAAGTGATAGCCTTTTGACATGTGTCCCCCTTTCCCCTTTTGTGAGAGCTTTAGGTAATTTAATAATTCAACTAAACTCTCATTGGACCCCTTTGCCTCCTGGCCAATAGGAATCAGGCAAGCCATTGGGCTGTTGAATGCTCATTGGACCCCTTTGGAGACTGTCCAACAGTCTTCTAGAGGACTTAATTCTCATTGGTTCTTTTATTAAGTGTTTTTAAATTAATTAAACTAGATTTACTCTAGCCTAATTCTCATTGGTCCACCTCCAAGGCCATCCAATAGGAATTGGGTACACCTTGTGGGCATCTGGCCTAGGGAGTTGACATGTGTCCCTCATTCCCTTTGTGTAAATGGAGCTTGTGTGTGTGTGTGTGGCTTTCTCTCTCATCCCCTACAAAGCAAGGCTCGCCCCCTCCTAAGTAGGGATGTGTAAAGACTTTTTTGGACACACACTAAGCATCCAATTCCCCTATGGTTGACCTTTGGACACAACCTTTGAATTTTGGAACCTTAGCATTTTGGAAGTCTTAATGGGCTAAACCTTAGGGTCTTTTAAGCCCATTATTGCACATGGATCTTTTGCAGATGGCCCCCCCTTTGGATCACTATTTTCCCTCCTTTGGATCCGTAATGTGGCCGGTCGGTCTACTAGCTTAACCAATATTCTAGCTTTTTCTCCCCTGGCACTTCCCCATATTAAATGATCAGTTTAACATGAGAAAATCATTTAGGAGAATTAGATATTGATTATTATGACATTACCTCTCTCTTGAAATCATAGTTGTCCTCGACTATGGTGTAGAGAAGATAAATCATATTCATGAGTCCTTTTCTTAGCGGGTAGAGGATCCCTATATTACCCTACGACATCATTCCGCAACGGATGACTAGTCCATTTTGCGCTTGAGAGCCTGAGGCTGCCGCAAGCATGTCTGCACATTAGTCCTATCAATCTTCCATAGTAGAGTGACAAGCTCTACTTGGTGTTTGGGAGACGTCGTCTCAGCAAACTTGATGTAAGCATGCATACTACTTCATTTTTTGTGCACAATAAAGAAAAAGAGAGTCTTATAAGACAAAAACTTTCTTCATTTTTAACATTTTGTACATTTGCTTACTCTTGGGAAGCATTGTACGCATTGACAAGGTTCAGGTTATCCCTTAATTGTATGCCTTGCATCCATCTAGGATCTTCAAAAGGATAAATCTTAAACTTAATAAGATATCGTCGGATAGTCTTACCGCCTCTTAGTACCTTGTCTTCATGTCGTAGAATGGACTCGGGCTGCAGCACCTCCTCTCGGTCCTCGATCTCTAGTGGGTCTTCAGTAGTAGTTGGTTCTTGAGGTGGCTCTCCTTTGAAAGGTTTTAATAGGCTCACATGAAAAGCATTGTGTATGAGCCAATGATTGTGCAACTTGAGTTGATAGGCCATCTCATTAATTGGCCTAAGAATCTGAAAGGGACCATAGTACCTTTTTGCTAGTTTAGCATAGTACTTTTGGTGACCCGTAGGATTCTTGCCCGTTGTGTGCCTTAATCGAGCCTTGGGAAACTTTAACAAGACCCAATCGTTTTCTTTAAAGGCTTGGGCTCTTCTGTGCTTGTCAGCAGCAGCCTTTTGCCTTTGCTGTGAGATAGAGATAGCATCCTTAATCTTTTGGAAAGATTCTTGTAGGTCTCGGCTATACTCATCTGCAGCTAAGATCTTCCCATGTACCTTAAGTAGCAAGGGACTTTTTGATCTTCCCTCAATTACCTCAAAAGGTGCTTTTCCTGTGGAAGTATGTACAGTGTTATTGTAAGCATACTCCACTAAGGGTAAGTACTTCTCCCTAAGGAATCTTTGATCTACTTCCGTTACATAGGCTTTTAGTAGATCGAGAATGGTTAGGTTAGCTATTTCACTTTGGCCATCAGTTTGTGGATGATAGGCCGAAGAGAAGTTTAGCCTTGTTCCTAAATTCTCAAAGAGACCCTTCCAGAAATTACTGGTCATTCTAGGATCTCTATCCGACACTATGGACATTGGCAAGCCATGGTATTTGAAAATTTGTGAAATGAAGAGGGTTGCCATTTGATGGGCTTTGATAGTCTTTTTGACAGGTATAAAGTGAGCTTGTTTACTGAACCTGTCTACTATCGTCCATATTCCCGTATTCGCATGGATAGACTTAGGCAATCCAAAGATAAAATCCATGGATATGCTCTCCCATGGTGAATGAGGGATTGGCAAGGGTTGAAGCAATCCAAGTTGCTTCCCTCTATCAAATTTTGTCTTTTGGCATACCACACATTTAGAAACATACTCTTGTATGTTCACTTTCATGGTAGGCCAATGGAAATATGTTTCAATTCCCTTTAAGGTAGATTGAATCCCTCTATGCCCCGCATAAGGTGGATCATGAGATTCATACATTACTTTCTCACCTAGTGAGTTAGTAGCGCATAGTCTATTGGGATAGAGAAGGTAACCATCTTGTAAAGTAAATGGTTCTTCTTTCTTCCCTAATGCAAGGGCTGAAATCACATCTCTAAAATCGGGATCAATAGCATACTCATCTATCATTGAAGATAGATCATTGTGAGTTGCTATGGAAACCGCATTCACTCTCGGCCATCCTGAGAGTGCATCAGCTACTTGATTATGCTTGCCAGCAATGTGAGCAATACGAAAATGAAATTGCGAAAGGAAATTTGCCCACCTCGTTTGTTTGTCGGAGAGCTTGGTCTGCGTCATGAAGTAATTAAGACTTTGGTGATCCGTTCGTAGAATGAAAGGAGTCCCCAATAAATAGTGCTTCCATGACTCTAAGGCATGTAGAACTGCAAAGAGTTCCTTTTCATATATTCCTAGAGCTTGCTCAACAGGTTCGAGCCTTCGACTTTCATAGCCTATGGCGTGCCCTTCTTGGAGCAAAACAGCTCCAAGGCAATCACCACAAGCATCACATTGGACCTCAAATGGTTTTGAGAGATCCGATAGTGTAAGCACAGGTTGAGAGATAACCTTGTCTTTAAGCTTTTCGAAAGCATTGTTCTCCTTAGCAGACCATGTGTACCTAACGCTTTTCTTTGTTAGGTCATGTAATGGTCCCGCAATTTGTGAGAACTTTTCTATGAAGCGTCTATAGTGTGCACACATACCTATAAAGCTTCTTAGTTCATGAAGATTCTTTGGTTTAGGCCATCCTTTTATTACCTCTAACTTTGATGGATCCATTTGGATGCCATCTTGAGAGATAATGTGACCTAAATACTGAATCTCTTGCAAGAAAAATTCAGTTTTCTTTCGATTAACATAAAGTTTATTCTCTCTTAAACCTTGAAATATTACCTGGACGTGTTGCTTGTGTTCGTCTAATGAATTAGAGTAGATGATAATATCATCAAAGAACACTCTAGTGAAGGTTCAATGAGGCATGAACATCTTATCCATCAAGCGGTTGAATGTGGCTGGTGCATTGGTCAAGCCAAAAGGTATGACAATGTATTCGTAAAGACCAAATGTGGTGCAAAATGCGGTCTTTACAATGTCTTGATCAACTATCCTTATTTGATGATAGCCACTTTTTAGGTCAATCCTACTTAAGTAGGTCGATCCTTGTAGCTTATCAAATAGGTCTTCTACCTGTGGAACGGGAAACCTATTCTTGATAGTGATCCTATTTAGTGCTCTATAGTGGACACACATACGATATGTGCCGTCTTTATTTTGCACTAATAGCACAGGTGAGAAAAATGGAGATGAGGCCTAACCAAGCCCTTCTCAACTAACTCATGCACTTGCGGCATAATTTCCTCTTGTTGAGCTTGAGAAACTCTATAAGGAGGTTTGTTAGGCGGTGAACTTTCTGGAAAAAGTTCAATTGCACGGTCATCATTGCCTCGTTTAGGAGGTAGCTCACAAGGGATGTCATCAATAAAAACATCTTGAAACCCCTTGAGAAAATTGGATAACTCTAATAACTTTTGGTTGCTTTTATTTTCTTTTGCTAAAGCATTAGGTTCATTTTGAGAATCTTTAACAAAAATCATGTACACGGAAATAGAGCTCTTTATTGACTTGTTGAAAGCTAGTGTATGTACAATGGGGATAGTGTTACCCATTTCCTTAGCATCTATATACATGTCTTTTTCCCTGAACTTAAAGGACATTCTCCTTTCAGGAAATTTAACATTGGCAGCCAGGCGGTCAAACCATGGTGCCCCTAGGATTACATCCTCATGCTTGAGAGGAGAGATAAAGAAGTCCTCTTTGTCCACATAGCTTTGGACATGAAGCCTCGATTTCCCGATTAAGGGAGTGACTAAAGCTTCTTGCCCCTTGAAAGCACTGTCTGAGGGTAGGACATCTCCCATCTCGTAGGCTTGTATGCCTAGCTTGGTGTCCAACTCTATAGATATAAAATTGTGAGTAGAACCAGGGTCAAAGAGAATAAAATCATCATGTTCTCTTACCTTTCCCCAAGCATGGCATAGAGGAGATCCTTTGTGGTGAATTTGGTGAGTCTCCTCCTCTTGGATTTCAACCAAGGTAGCTCTAGGAGGATCTTGGTGGTTGTTCTTTTGGGGACAAGCGTGGTACGCATGCCCTTGTTTGCTGCACTTGAAACACCGGTTATCCTTGCGATAACGCTCAAGCTCTTCAGGAGAGAGTTTGTTTTTACCTTTGTAAACTCCCTTCTCTTTAGCTTTGTTGGAGTTGCCCTTAGGAGACTTTTGGACATTGTCCTTCCCCTTAGGCTCGTTGGAACCCTTGTTTTCCGTGGGCTTATTATTTCTTTTACCCCCCGTTTGGAAATTGATTTGAGAGGCCACCATACTATGGTGTATTACCGCCGATATGGTACGTGGCCTTTGGGAGTTGACATACTCCGCCATTTCTTCGGTTAAGCCCGCACAAAATTGTTGCTTTTGCTCTCCAAAATCCAACTTTTTGAAGATAGTGTCTTTGAGTTGTAGGTTCCAAAACTTGTCTACATATTTGTGGATGGATTCGTAGGGAGAGAGCTTTAAGATTTGCCATTCGGTGAGTACTTTGTCTTTGGCATCGGTGGCCAAAAACTGCTTCATAATGGAAGCTCTTAAAGCTTTCCATGTTCATGGACCTTCATCGTTGGCTCGTAGGCTAGACCACCATTGCCTGGAGGACTTTTGAAAGTGCATAGCTACATGGCGTAGCTTAGAGGACTCCGTGAATCCCTCATCTCTAAACGCCGCATCAAATTGTTGGATAAAGGCCAAGACTTTGTCCGTAGCACCAAAGGTGCCATCATAGGTAAGGAAAGAGATGCTCTTCCCTCCCTCTTTGAACTTCTTGAGCTTGGACGACCTCTTCCATGCGGCATAGGATTTCCTATGGCCTCTTCTTTTTGATGGTTCAAAGGTTGCACCATCACTTTCTTCAGAAGGTGAAGAATTTGAAGAAGGTGGAGAAGAGGGTGACCCCTTTCTCGCCTTTTTCTTCTCTTCCTTTTTATCATCCCTCTTTGAATTATGGTGTGGAGAAGGGTGCGATGGTCTTCTTCGCTTTGGTGGTGATGGAGAGCGTTTAGCCCACCGTCTTCGTGGAGCCATCTCCGCCGAGGTGGCGGGAGACTCACTTCTTTCTCGTTCCTTCGGTGGAGGCTCTTGAGTTCTCCTTTGGCAAGGAGATGCATCATCAAAAAGTAAATTCTTGATCCCTTCGTATGGATTCTCTTCTTCTTCACGAATCGGAGAGAGACCTCTTTTGAAAGTCTCACAAGGAGGCTTCCTAGGTGTTCTCTCGTCATGGTGATGAGCTTGGAAAATCCCATGACCACGGAGCTGCCGTTGCACTTCACTTTGGAGAGATGGATTGCCCATGGCTTGTTGAAGCCTAGAAACAAGATAGTTAACAAGCATCGGAGCATCATTAGTAGCTTGCTCATTAGCCAAATCAAAGTTATCAACATTCATTTCACTCTCTTTACTATTGTCAGCCATTCTAACAACTTTTAGGTGTAAACTTTTTAGGTGTACTTTGGCACTTCAAGCCCTAGTTGCTACTCCTCTTTACCCCTTTAGAAAAAGCACTCAAGCTACTGTACCCGTGGCTCGAATACCATTAATTGCAAGGAATAGAAGAAAGGGGCGTTCAACACCAAAACAGCACCGGCTCTTGTCAAGATTCTAATAGCTCAATAGTGGTTAAGCCGTAGGCAAACCCCGTAGGACTCCACTATTAAGACCATAGCTCTCGACAGTGATGCCCCGTTAACTGCACAAAGGCAGGCGCACTGCAAGGCTGAAAATTCCCTATTCTACTTCCTCACAGGCAATTAATAATACCAACCATTTATAGCTAGTTGGAGGACCTCCCTTCTTAAGCAAGAAAAGAGAAACCTTGTGCTCTGATACCAATGTAACATTTAATGGCCTAAAAACATGTGTGTAGCAGAAGTTAGCATGAACATAGTGGGCATTTCATTAGAATAGATTCCTAATGAGAATTACAAGAGTGCTTGGGTGGAGAGAGCAACAAAAAGCATACCACCTAGTTAGATAGCATGAACAATACTTTCAAAAGAGAGAGAAATTAAGCTATTGACAACAGTTGAGGACCAGATTTGCATGGAGCCGGTCCCCCCTTCAAAAGGCTTTGTATTATGGTTTCTCCCATCAAGAGAGACATTGTACAATACAATTCTTTGTGTTCCTTCAAGACTAGCTAGTGCAATGAAGATGAAAATCTTCATGCACTAAGCAAAACACTTAGCAAACACAACATCAATTATCCCCGGTCTCATACCCAAGACCTCACACACCTTCGAAGATGGTGAGAGCTAGCAGGGTATGAGAGTAGATTGAGAGGAAGAAGGAGTATCTTACGAGAAAGATGTACATCTCCTCACATAATCACTCATATAAGCATAGCTTAGCTTAGTAATTAGCATGGTAGAGGATATGAGCATGCATTGAAGCTTGGCTCTTGGTTGGATTTGCATCACAAAACCAAGAGTTGTTGGTGTAGGCCTCCCTTCTCGCAAGCTTGGAGTAGGTGGTAAGCTTTCCATTAAAGTTTGAGAAGGAGAGAGAGTCTTTTTTACTTAACACCTGAGATTGTGTGAGTGTGTGTGTGATAATGCCTTGCAAAAATCAGCCCCCTCTCTCTCTTGGGCGACCCCTCTTGCTATTTTCTCTTGCTATCCTCTCATTGGACCTCCCTAAGGCTAGCCAATGACAATTAAGCAGCATAAGTGATAGCCTTTTGACATGTGTCCCCCTTTCCCGTTTTGTGAGAGCTTTAGGTAATTTAATAATTCAACTAAAATCTCATTGGACCCCTTTGCCTCCTGGCCAATAGGAATCAAGCAAGCCATTGGGCTGTTGAATGCTCATTGGACCCCTTGGGAGACTGTCCAATAGTCTTCTAGAGGACTTATTTCTCATTGGTTCTTTTATTAAGTGTTTTTAAATTAATTAAACTAGATTTACTCTAGCCTAATTCTCATTGGTCCACCTCCAAGGCCATCCAATAGGAATTGGGTACACCTTGTGGGCATCTGGCCTAGGGAGTTGACATGTGTCCCTCATTCCCTTTGTGTAAAGGGAGCTTGTGTGTGTGTGTGTGGCTTTCTCTCTCATCCCCTACAAGCAAGGCTCGCCCCCTCCTAAGTAGGGATGTGTAAAGACTTTTTTGGACACACACAAAGCATCCAATTCCCCTATGGTTGACCTTTGGACACAACCTTTGAATTTTGGAACCTTAGCATTTTGGAAGTCTTAATGGGCTGAACCGTAGGGTCTTTTTAGCCCATTGTTGCACATGGCTCTTTTGCAGATGCCCCCCCATTTGGATCCCTATTTTCCCTCCTTTGGATCCCTACTATGGCCGGTCTACTAGCTTAACCAATATTCTAGCTTTTTCTCCCCTGGCACTTCCCCATATTAAATGATCAGTTTAACATGAGAAAATCATTTAGGAGAATTAGACATTGATTATTATGACATGAATAGTGAAAATGAGCTATTATGTGGGCCCAAAAGAACTTATATTGGGGTTCCTGGACCACTTTTTACCAAATTTGACATGTGCTCCTATCTTGTTGTGAAATGTACTTTAGACTCAGAAATTTCTTCATTTGGACTCTGGTTGCTCTGTTTTTGAAAGATTTGTCAATTGAGCCAAAGATCGGCCAATTTGGCTTTCCGCAACTTTTCACATATTTGCACCCCGTCTCCACCATAAGTTTTCAATTGCTTACTAATCACTCCTTTTTTTTTTGTCGCCAAGTTATCATTTCATCTACTTTTTCTATTTGGCTAAAAAAATAATAAAAAATATATAACTTGACCCGAAGGTTATCGAAAAATTGAGACAATTAGGTAATATCGTAACAAACCACTATATACATCTATTCATAGTATTTTTGGCCAGATTACTCTGTTTTCTTGTTTTTTCTGCATAAAAACTACCATTTTTAAATATATACACACACCTACAGGATCATCTTGGTGTTTGTCCTCTGTCATCTTGTTATTACACAATATTTAAGGACATATCTGTTCAGGTTTATTTGCAATCAAACATAAGAATCCGTAAAATCAAGAAAAACAGTGCCCTTTTTTACACTTGTAGCGTGTTGGTTCCTCCCCCTTCCTAGTCGAAGTCCTCCTGGACGATTGTGTCGATGTTGAAGCTTTGTATGGTAGTATGCTCCTGGGGAAGTTGTCTGAACAATAAGCTCTCGAGTACTTTGGCTCTTTCTTTGATTGTCAATAGAGTTCATGAAGTCAGGCTTCTTAGTCTTTTGATATCTGTGATTGTTCTTGCTTAGGTCTCCACCACTGAGCCTTCGATACAAGATTATTGGTACTTGCCATTTCTTGTGTGTAGAAATTGTGTACTGGCAGTTCTTGAGGTTTTTGCTGTCAAATCCAGATTTTGGTATGGCGGTGTGAGTTTTGAGTAGCTTCTTTGGTACCCATATCTGTTTTTGGCAAGAGTTTGTTTTTGTCTTTCTGTTTGTATTAGATGTCATTGGAGGGTGAACTGCAATTTCTAGTTGCTCCTCCTTGGTCGATTGATCCTTTCTGACCCAAATATGCTTGATAGGTTTGTTGTACATACCATGTTGTTTTTGTTGGGGTACGCTTTGGTGACTTCTGTGCTTTGGATTATGATATATCATGCTCCCTTGTATACTGGAATCTTTGCCTTATGAATTTGATCCTGCTGCCCTGAAGTGCTCTTTGGAATCCCTTGTGGGTCAATTGGGGCTTGTAAGGATTGCTCTCCTTTGTCCGCCAGTTGCAAATTTGATTGTTTGTTTTCCGCACTCGTAGCAAAAGGAACTTGCTATTTTTTTGAATCAAATTGTATACTCACAGTGTTTTGACTCCAATCAAGTTTGACCTTATACTTTCTCTGCCAAGGTTGCCCTAGCAATACGACATGTTGTGTACTCGTATCTTCTACCACATAAAATTTATACGGATAGACGTGTTGGTTTACCTGTACTCTGAGCACTATCCATCCCAAAACCTTAATCAAATGTTCTGAATAACTTTGGAGCTCGTTCTTCGTCTCTTGTAGTTGGGTGTCATGTTGAAGTTTCTTGTAAAGGTTGTAGGAGATCAAGTTGCCTTGAGCTCCCGAATCAAGTATCATTGTTGCCTTCACTTGATTTTTTCCAATTTTGACATCAATTTCAGGCTCTTGTATGGTCTTGTTGTCGAACTCTGTGACCCAAATTGCATTTATCTTCAGAGGTGGTCCATGTTGTTGTTGCCATCAAAAAAGCTTCTTTTTTGCTATCCTTTCTTTATCCTCTGCTTGAGCTTCTGCAACTATGTTTTGTTTTGCTTGCGTTTGTTTCTTTGATTGATGGATTGTTTGGAGCATATTTGGGGTTAGTGGTAGATGAAATATTTTTAGGTGGCAACCACTAATTCAACTAGGCATTCCCTCCCCATCCAATGTAGCAAGCTTGACGGCCCCACTTGGTGATAAGTCTTTAATCACAAAGGGTCTCGTCCCTCGCTTTTGAAGTTTTTTTTCATGTTGTTTTAACGTGTAAACAAAGACATAATGTCCTGTTTTGAATTTTTTGGAGCGTACATGCTTATCAAAAAATTCTTTTTATTGACTTTTTTGAGCGTAGATAGAAGCTACTGCTTTCAAGCAGAGCTCATCTAGCTTTTCAAGGTCATCTATATGTGAGGACATTTCATGACCTATCCATTCTAGACATTTTGATGCTCTTAGGGTTGGGATTAAGAATTCTATAGGCAGTATAGCGTTTAGTCCAAACACCATGTTGTACGGTGTTGTGCCTATTGAGGTTTTGTAAGCAATCATATACGCCCATAAAGTTGAATGTAGTTTATGATCCCAACCCGTTCTAGACTCTGATACTATCTTAGTAGATTGTGCAAAGAGTCTTTTTTGTAGCTTCTGCTTGGCCGTTAGCCTGTGGGTGGTAGGGAGCTGACTTCTTATGGACTATCATGAAGTCTTCAAGAAGATTTTCAATTATCTCATTTATGAAATGTGTGCCTCAATCACTGACAATTTCTATAGGTAGACCATATCTAACAAAAACATTTTTTTATAGAAATTGTACAGTAGTCCTAGCATCAACCTTTTGTGTAGCTTTAGCTTCTACCCATTTCTTGAGATAATCTGTGGCTACAATGATGTACTAGGCATGTGTTTTGTGAGCAGGGGGTGATTGGTCCTACAAAGTCTATTCCCCACTTGGCAAACGCTCTGGTTCCCATCATTGTTAGTAAGGGAATCTCATCCCGTTTTATTGGTACGTTGGTTCATTGACAAGACTCACATCGTTTTGTATACTCGTTTGCATCCATATGTAATGTTGGCCACCATATTCTCGATGTTAATACAATTTTTGCTTCTTTGCCCCTGACAAATGGCCCCCACTAATCCCTCCATGTGCTTGTTCCAGGATTGGAATGCACATGTTCTCTGTTGCACACAGCCTAGGCTGGTTATCCTTTCCCCTTTTATAAAGCTGATTTTCAATAAGAGTGAAATCACGAGCTTCTATTTTTATCATTATCTGTCGTGCTTTGGTGATATTTTCAAGAAGTGTCTGTCTTTCCAAGTAGCCAACAATGTATCGACTCCATTCTGGCATAATTGTTATCTGAAACAATGTGGCATGTTCAATGGGTGGGCTTGATCTACATTTGACGCAACTAATGATATATTCATGAACATCAATGTGCATAGTCGGCCAATACACTCCCAATTGTCGTAGTCATTGGAAAGTTTTTATGGCTGAACAATGAAATGTTAACGCCTGAATATGCGCTTCCAAAAAATATGTTTCATGTTCCTCAGGGTTTATGCACACTCATAGAATACTATCGGAACCTAAGTTATAAAACTTCCTCCAACCAACTGAAAGTTTTTAGCATGGCAAATCATTCTTCATTGAAGTTCTAGGTCCATCTTATCGAATTCCCCACCCTATGATAGTATCTTGACGATCTCTTGGGATCACTTAGGTACCATTTCTATATTGAAGAGATATGCATCTGGTCGATCATCATCCACTCCCTTTGGATCGTCTCCATTAGTTAATTGAGAGAGGTGGTCTGCTCGAAGATGTGTCTTACCCTTCTTAACCACTACTGTAAACTCAAATTCCAACAATATCTTACGATTCGTCCATTATTGCATGGTTTATAAAAGGGCTTGATGTTCAGTGAAGAACACAAACTTATTTGCGAGGAGGTGATGCCAAAATTTCTTAACGGCATAAATCATTTCAAGTCCCTCTCTCTTAGTGGTTGTGTAATTCCTTTCAGCATTATTTAGTTGCTGACTAGAATAGCTAACTGGGAAATCCATGGTTCCCTCTCTTGGTTGAGCCAGAATACATCCGATAGCAAATGCAAATGTGAAACATTTTTTCCCAATCAGGTGTTCTTAGCATTGGAGCGGATACAAGGGCATCTTTTAATTTCTTAAAGGATTCCTCGCACTTATCTGTCCATTCAAAGATCACGATAAGTCTATATAGTGGTTGCGCAATAATTGCATACATGTGTATGAACCTCCTGTAATAACCACAATGTCCCATGAAGCACTGTACTTTCTTTGCATTCATTGGCTTAGGCATTTCAATAATCACCTTAATCTTATCCAAATATGTGGAGATGCCATGTTCCGAGACAATATTCCTTAAGATTCGTCCTTGTCTTACCATGAGAACGCATTTTTTTTATTTTTGGCAATCCTATATGTCCTCCATTTTTTGAATACCTTTTTGAAATGTTCCACATGTTCCTCTCTTTGCAAAGAGTGTACACATAGGTCATCCATATAGATTTCCAAGAAATTCCTCAAATACTCCTTGAAGGCATGTGCCATCAATCTTTGAAATGTGGCAGGTGCATTTGTTAACCCAAAGGGCATGACCCGATATGCAAATATGCCCCATTCTGTGGAAAATGCCGTATTATATTGGTCCTCACGTGCAATTGCAAGTTGATTGTAACCAGAGAACCCATCCAAGAAGAAATATGCACGCTTTTCTGCCAGTCGTTGAAGGACGTGGTCCGTAATTGGCAAGGGATAGTTATCCCTTATTGTGGTTGCGTTGACTTTTTTGAGGTTGACACACACTCGAAGTTTGCCATTCTTTTTGGGTACAACAATGATTAGGGATACCCAGTCAGTGTGTTCTATCTTATAGATATTAAACTTCGCGTTCTTAATTTATCTCTCTTTCTTGATACGCTTAGCAATGGTATCATTGTACGTGTAAGGCCTTTGTCTGCTTGGTTTTGCATTAGGTTTTAATGGCATAATATTCTAACATATTGTCGGATCCACTCCCTTTAAGTCCTTGTATGACCATGCAAACACATCCTTATATTCTTGAAGAAAGTTGAGAAGTTCCTCTTCCTTGTCTTGACTCAGGTCTATTGCTATGTATACAGGTTTCAGTGTCTCTCCAGGTTGTGCTAGGTCTACGGTTTTTGCATCTTCTAGCCCATCATAAGACTCTTTCTCCAGTCACTCTCAGCACTATCTTTTGATCTTGAATTGTGAACTTTCTGTAATGGGACGGTACACTCCTATTGTCTCCGCTATTGTCTTTCTCATCCTCTCTGTTGTTCGTTTCGGTTGTCCATACTTCCCTCAGAGTCTTCTTGAGCTCTTGGTACCTTTTCTTACATTCAAGTTTCGTCAATTTTGGTTCTTCTAATTTCGATTCCATTTCCATTCTTTTGGATTTAGTTTCTGCTTTCAGCCTCCTCTAAGTTTGTTTTTTTACATCCCTAGGATTGTCTTTTGTCCTAGGGTCTCGATCTTGAGAGAACTGAGCTGATATTTCATTTTTAATGCAGTCTTTTGCCTTTACTAGAGATAAAAATTCCATTTTGTTTTTAATGTTTGACATTGGGTTATCTCTAGCCTTGTGAGCTTCTCTCATTTTTTGTAATGTGCTTGACGTCTCCAATTTTGATTTGGAAAATCATAAAACCTTACATCAGGTATTGTTTCCTCTAGCTTACTAGGGTGGTCAGAACATTCATTATTTGCATCATCATCTCGTTCAAGATTATCTATAGAATCTTGGAACAGTTCCCCATTCATTTCTTGCTTACGTTCAATTTTTTCTTGATTGATATGAGATTTGGTAATCATTTTCTTCTATTAATGCAACCATGTAATATGGAACTACATCATACCCCTCTTGGTCACAAAATTTAGTCATTGGTCCCTCTGCAATAGCACACACATCCAAGGTTGTTAGAATATGTGTCCATTCTAAAGGTTCTAAGGACCCTTCTAAAAAAGGTTCGGGAATGTATTTCGTATCGTCGATCGCTCTATCTAGAATACATTCTTCTCGTTTTAGGCTGCCACAATTGGATGCCCCACACATCCATAACTCCTTTGGTTTACCTAACCAGTCAAGAAGTTTTCTGACTACCGGGGTTTTTTCGACATCTTTGTAGCTATGGTCTTTAAGATTTATTCTTGTAGTAGTCTCCATGTGTCTGAGGTATAGGTGATTGTAGCCCCAATCTTGGATCATCTTTAATTGTCTCATGAAGGGTCGTCCAAGTATTATCTCATAGTTAATTTTCTTGCCAAAATCCACTATAGAAAATGTATGCTCGTACTCAATTCCAGGAGACTTAACAACTATTTTCTCCAAAAGCCCTGTCAGCTAGTTGCAGCTTCATTCTAGTGGTTTTCAAAGCTTGTTTTCCCCATTTCTTCCATACATCCTTTGTCGCGATGGCCACACTCACTCCACTGTCAAGAATAGCCATCGTGGTAACAACTTCTAATTCAACTGGGAGCGTGGTATTGCCATCTTCCCCTTTGTAGTATTCTCCTACCTTGTTTAAAGGCACTGATTGCATGTTTACTTGGGGTTTTTCTAACTCCTTGATTCCTTCCGGCATTCATGAATTCAGATCCCTTACTCCAACTTTTTCAAGACATTTTCCTATCGTATTCCACATATTAGGTCTTGATTTGAGAAGCTCTGCTAGAGTAATGGTACAAGCTACAGGAGTCGATAAGAGTGTTATCAACCCCTAGGAGTCCATACCCTTCCTTGTAGCGAGTTGTTGTGATGGTACAACTTTCACATCTGACTTTGCTTCATACTCTCCCATATATGATGGTAACTTTTTAGAGATACACGTTGGCTATCCCAAGATTTCACAAGTTCCTTGTCTCCCCTATAAGAGTGCATCTCTAGGTCTGCTTAAGGTCCTGCGTCAAATTCTTCAATAGGAGGAAGGAAGTCATCTTCTCCCATACTGGTTTTGTTAACACTAGTTTGGTACCAAAAAGGACACTTTAGTGTCCTTTTTTGCGAATTTAAATAAAATGGTACATGAAATCTAGAACACATCTCAAGAAATGCTTTTGCAAACCTATAGAATGTGATTCAAAGTACTCATAGAAATTATAATCCCTCACTTTTGATCATAACCTCAATGGTAACTACACTCATGAAAAGAACCTACGCAAAATAGCATTCAATGTTTCATTAAAACTCGTACTCTAGCCTAAGAAAAAAAATGATCAGGGTGCATGCAATAATCCTTGGAAACTACTTATATATGTGCTTGATATTTTTGCAATTTTCATGTGAGAAAAAAATCCTTTGTGACTAGATATATAAAAAGTCCTGTGGGTCAATTATGCAACGTTCACAAATTCAATTAACGATCACAAAAAACATTTAGTTCATCTAAATTTACAATGTCTTATCATGTATATATACTAGATCTATGACTCCACTACATAAGGTGATAATTTTTAATGGTTATTCAAGCCACATTTGATGATTTATGGCATATCCAAAAAATTGTGCATGTTATAATTATGATTTTTTATTTATCAAAGATAAGACTTAAAATAAAGTCCACTTTTGGATTTTTCCATTCATCTCACTTATTTGTATACAAATACCTCATATGGACACAATTGGGAGATTTATATACACACTTTCATTAGTTTTTCATAGCAATGTTTTTTTTTGCAAGAAATTATGCACTACAATTTTTTTTAAATGAGCTTAAATTACAAGATGCATATGAGTTTGAACCCTTGCAAAATGCTTAGTTGATGGGTATTGACCTATAGATACATTATATACCTTAGGTTTTGTCCCATAACCTCATCATGTTAATGACAGAGGCCTTGAAAGACCAAATTTTTTCTCTTTATCAGCATTTTCAAGATTTTGGTCTTTTGATTATGGAAAAAATATAGTCCCATAACTAGGTTATGAAGCTCAATTTCTTGCTATAATATGTTTTTTCTTATCCATACACCTTGAAATCTATGCAAACTCTTATTTTGATGAGAAGTTATATTCAATTTATGAAAATTTTGTTAAAACTGCACTAAATTTCTATGATTTTTCATCTTAAAACTTATCATTATAATCTTAATTTGGTATAATTTTGGCAAAAATAAAATTTGGCTATGTTCTTCACCTCATAGCTGACCTAAGATATACTCGTGACCTATGGATTTTTTTTCTAGATTTGCCAAATAATTATGACAAGTTGCTAGAAAAACAGGACACTTTAGTGTCTCACGACATTTGAGTGTCCAATTACAGAACTAGTGTTAACCCTTTGGCTTAGCTCATTAGCTTCATTGGCTTCCCTTATCTGTCTCCAAAGATCATTTAAGCCCTCATCGCTTTTATACAATCCCGGTGTAATAGGTTGAAACCCTTTTGATGTTGAGTCTGTCGTGTTCAGCACTATCGCAGGTCTTTCTATTGAATGTTCAGGTTTTAATTCAATTTTTGGACTAACAATTAGTCGTTCCGATCCGTGTGTTGGAGGGTTCCTCAGTATTGGTACTAGAAGTTCTACCTCCTCTACCTATTTCCTTGAAGTGGGTTCTAGTAAGGTTTGCGCAGTTTGGATCATCTTTTCACACATTTCCAGTCTCTGTGTTTTCAACTCAGCATAGGGATATGTCATCCATTTTTGTTCTTGAGTTTGATCGATTTTAAGCGTTGAGTCGTATGCTTTCAAGAGTGCGTCTAAATGTTTGTTTACTTTTTCTACTAGCACAGATCCCCCTGATCCCGCACTTTTGGATTTCGTTTTCTTCTCAAGCTCAATATCTATTGATGTTTCTGGTTTTTGAAGTGCTCGTCTTTCAACTTTTTCTAGTCTATCTTTTGTTTGTTGTAATTCTTCTATATGACATTTTGTTCTCTTTCTTTCCTCACTTCTACACATGCTTTTCTAGCTTTCCATGTGTTTTGTTGACTTTTCTGTTCAATGCTATGTGTTTTACATACTGGTTCTTCATTTTCAAGTCCCCCTTTTTCTTTTTGAGCCTGAGCTCATGTGATGACCTGTATAGGTATTACTGTTTCATTCTCGGAACCACTGCTTGAAGGGATAGCCTCCAAAATGTTTATGGCTGCTTTCACTACTTTGTTTGGATTTTTTGGGCAATCGGCAATGAAATGAGTGATGCCGCAATCTGGAAAATACGCATTGACTCGAATAATTTCTGAATGAGGACAGTCTTTCATATGATGGTCGCCCCCACATTTATAGCAAGGTCCCAACGGTTGTTGTGGAGCTCCTTGGGCACCCCTCTGTTGGTAAGATGGTTTTGGTCCATTGAAACCTCCATTGGCTACGAACATCAATGTTCTTTTGCGGTAGTCCATTGTTCCACTTGACTCTTTATAATAAATAGGGACATACACTAAGACTTGTTCCTCTGGTTCTTCCACAACAGGTGCGTATCTCACACCTATCGGCCTTGTCCCTAGGAGTGGTGGTTGTTGCCCTAAAACTGGCTATGGTCATTAATCCCAGCTAGTCCTGGCAAATTTCCCACAGTATGTCTAGGTATAGGTGGCACTTGAGGTGGTGCTACTTGCGGTTGGGAAACATATTGTCGTTCTCTCATATACCCTTTATTGTAGTAGCATTCCTCAGTAACATGATTTGTCCATTTTTGTTTGATGGCGCACCACTTTAATGGCTTAGCCTGTGCCTTGGAAAATGGGCTAATTCTGTTTAGCACCTCCTCTATCAGTCGCTCTTGATTTACTCCTGGTTCATTTTGTTGTACTGTCTTCCCAAACTTTGACCCACTTTGTTGAGATGATAAATCATCATCTTTGTCTCTTAGATCTCCAACTTTGTAAATCTCATAGTTATCTACAAGGAACAAAGCCTCTTTGGTTAACTCATTTAGAGTGGGGCTTTTCTTCATATGCAAATCTTTATGAAGATCTGCATTTCTTAATCCTTGGATAAATATCAACATCAGTATAGATTGAGTAGGTAGTCCTCCCATTGGGCAGAAGTTTACGTATCGTTTCAGCCCGCAGGGCTGCCTTCCTAACAGATTCTCCCTCTTTTTGTTTAAACTTGTGGATTTGAGAGACCGTATTGTGGGTCAAAAAGACATTATACACGTATAAAGTCTTTTTGGCCAGCTTGACTAGATTTTTGTAGGTTTGTGCTTATAGTTGTGTGCTGATACTTCCTGTATGGTCTTAGGTTCAAATTATGGTCAATAGCATAAAAAACACTTTATACGTGTATAAAGTCTTTAAGGGCCAATTGACATGAAACTTGCCCCAGAGGTAGCCCAACACTTAGGGACTTCACATATATTCTCTGACTTGAGTTTCGAATCAAGTTTGTTCAAGTTGTGGCCAAAAAAGGGTGTGTAGAGTGTTTGTATTGTTTCTTGGTCTTTTTAAGCTCAGATTTGGTTCAAATGCAATAAAATATGAGCTATGGACTTCCCCAAGCCTATGGAAACTTTGGGCATATACCTTTGTACAATTTGAGTCTATTCTGGGCTGTTAGACTTTATACGCGTATGAAGTGTATTTGACCAGAATGAACTTAAATTTCAGCCCAAGGTTCTCTTTTGTGTGTACTCCAACGATATGTGCTCAAAATCACGTTTTGATGCCAATGATTCACCACTTTTCTTTGTTTTTGGTTAGAATTTGCAAAATTCTCTCCAAATGTAAAGTTAGCTGACCAAATGGTATGGAATCTTATAGTCAAGCTTATATAACCCTCCCAAATGGGTTAGTGCTGACAACATGCAGGATATTGCCCAAATCTACCCTAGAGACTTCATACGCGTATGAAGTCTCCTTCCTCAAAATTCAGATTTGTTTCTACCTTAAGTTCCCGTACTTATCAACATTATGTACATGTGTTCACAACCAAGTTTAAAGCTTAAAAGTGCTTATAAACACAAGTTTTTGATTTTTTTTATTTACAACCACTCCGTCGTTTGGATTTTGGTCCCCAAATCTATGCCAAAACTCCCCACTCGAGGTGTTCCTAGGGTATAAATACTCATTTGAACACTCTGGTACAATCAGTTTCCACAAGTTTGGTCTCTTTTTAACCCTGGAGACTTCATACGCGTATAAGTCTAACCTTGCAAAATTCAAATTTTCATATACAGGGCCCTTTCTAATGCCTTCTTTTGCCCTCTGCAATCCTCAGTCATGCAAAAAAAAATTATCAGCCTTGTTTTGCATTGTTTCAGCTAAGAATCGCTCTCTTTTCAAGATGCAACCAATCAACTCAAGCAAATTTTCACTGATGGACAGCTCTAGATCAAGATCAATTCACCTACCTAAAGCTACTCCTAAACATAAAAAACTAGATTTGCAACGGTGAGTAGATAAGCACATAACTGACACACACGAACTAGCTAATCCTTTTATCACCTCCTCAACCACTCAAACTCCCAAACCAATACAATTCTAAACTAAAACCATCAACACAGTGGAGAGGGGGAATACGGAAAACACCCAGCACACCAAATGTTTGCCTCTCTATAGCCGAGGGATTCCACAGCACCCCTAAATTCTCAAATAACACCTTCAAATTGGCTAATTTGCACTAACAATCCCACTTTAGCATACCGAACTACCCCCTCACACCTTGCAAGAAACACCCTTCAGCATAAACACTCCCACACTGCTCAACTCACCCTTTCTGAATCACAAAACACCCCAATTCTACTCTCCTATTGACACCCTTCAAGTTGCAGGCAAACCCTCTGCAAACACCGGCAAGTACACAAAGAGCAAGAGAAAAAAGAGGGGGTGGGGAGACGCAACACAAGATGTATGGGCTAATACTTGGTATTATTGCATAGGGAGGTAGTACAGTAGAATGTGCAACTCCAATGGCAAGCTTTGCACTACACATGCTTGAAACCTTCAATCACTCCCTCTGGCAAAAAAGCCCTTGAAAAATCACTCCTTTTCCCTTTTATAAGGCTTGGCTTAGGCTAAAAATGAAAAAAATATGAGCCATCTAGCTCGTACAACTTAAATGGAGCTTCTTTGACAAATTCCATTGCATGGCTACCACTTGGCATTTTATTGGTGTTTAACATCTGCATGGTGCATACTTACTCAATTTGGTTGCTCGGCTCACCTTTGGGCTTCCATTTTTGACTTGCACTTTGAAACTTTCAAGTTTTTCCCTTCCTACCTTTTGGTGGGATTCCTCCCCTTGACTGGTTTTACACTTGCCGCCCTTCTTCTCTCTCTCTATTGTGCGACACAACGCCTATTACACACTGGGGAGGGGGGAGGCAATAGCGAGGTCACTATTGCCTCTCCCTCTAAGTTCGAAAATCGGGCCTTGTACGATCGCGGGCACGGGCCCTTGTTGGGCGCTGCCACATCATCATGGTGCTACAACAACCGCCGGCCACCTGCTCAATGGGCATGCTTACTGTGCCACCTCACCTCCTCCTACACACAGCCGTGCCGCCAAAAACTAGCGCCCAACGCCCCTCCCGCCCGCAGACGTAGTGCCTCGCACTGTCCGCCATGGCTCATGGGAGCCTAAGCTCCTTGCTCCCCATTTGATGTCAATGAAGGGTATGCGCTCCTGCCCTTATACCCCACACGTACCACATCTCGTTCCCCATGTGGGATATTTGCAGTGCCTCATGGCGGTCCTTGGGTGACTGGGCCTCCATGCATTGAGAAACTGGAAAAACCCCCCCAGAAAAATCTACTTTTCCCACTTGTCTGTCTTGCCTACCAACTGGTACTCATTGATCCAATCGCTAAGCTGTGAAGTTGTGCCCAATTCCCACTTTACGGCCCCGGGCCATGCAAACCTTGTCATCTTGCAACTCACCTAAGCACGCTATCCAAGGCCATAAAAAACTAAAAAAAATCATATGCAAACCAATCCGGACAAGTGCACCTAGTCTTCCGACTCCAATATCTCCCCGCTCCGGACTCCGTTTGACGTGCAGTCACTTTCTGTTAGCATCATATGCTGCATACTATGTACCAAACACCTGGCGAGCTCATGAAAACACCAGATGGTGCATTTCCCAATGCCGGCAACTGAGCTTAGAACTGGCCCCCGGAAAAACTTCAATTGACTATACCTTGCTAACTCGAGCTCCGTTTTGCAATCCGAGAAGACAAGTATGCTCCATACCACGAGCACTACACATATAACCTTTGACACCTGCCTGGGCCACTTGTCCATAGCTGTCCTATCCGATAAAAATTTGCAACACCGTGAACCTTCATCTTTCAATAACTTGGGCTCCGTAGCTCAGTTTGATGAGCCGTTTGGACCTGCTCCTTCAACACATCAAGCTCTACATTACTGGGCCAAAAAATTGCACTTTGTATCTCCTTCATTTGCTTCCCCAATTAGCCCCTCATGGAGCCTTCCTTGCCCTATGTACCACATCAGGCATACATTCCCGTTGCTGCTTGTCAACCCATAATCTTCCTAGCTGCTCCTTCCTTTTGCCAAGCTTCTGCTTGCCTGCACATATCTATCCATGCCACATTCTAGAGTCGACACACTTTGGCTATACCATCATTGATCACCTTATAAACTGCAAACACTGAACACTCTTCAATTGCACACATGAGAGAATGAGTGATTTTTAGGTTTAGTTGACTTTTATATGAGCTCGCCCCATTCACACTTGGGCACCCATGCTCAGCCAACTAATCCCTTGAATGTTCCAGTTAGAGTGCACCTCTCATCGGCGATCACTCTTACCTTTTTCCTATTGGACCGACAAGCCCGGTACCTGACTCTACCAAATAAATAATACAATGTCCTTCGTAGGTGATATGAATGTGAGTGAGGGTTAACAGATGAAAATGGCTCTCCTTGGTCTTTAGATCCAACACAATCTGTCCTCCATTTTCTCGATCCGGCAAGGTAAACACCCCTGTCCCCCAATCTTTCTTAGCTCCAATTTCCAACAACCATGGCCTCCCCAATATAATTGGATAAGCGTTTTCTCTTGCTTTCATGACAAAAAAATCAATTAAGCATTTAACTCCCATAACCTTTACCTTCACATCCTGTGCCACTCCTAAACACCGAGCTTTGGCATGGTTGGCCATCCTCATTCGCACATTGGACCTAACAACAACTTTAATGCCAATATCTCTCATAGCAGAAATCACACAGACTTGGGCACCACCATCAATGTAGGCTTGAACATGTTTCTTCTTATCAAGCAAAACATCCACCACTGGAAGCACATCGATCGGACTCCCCACCCTTAAGGCTAGATTCTGTACCGCATGCACATCTCCTCCCACTCGAGGAAGCGTTGTACTGACAATGGTTGACCACTGCCTTCTTAACTTAGGGTTTAATGCGAGCAGCTGCCCAAAAAGTGATGTTAGCCTTTTGATTTTGAACATCTCTTACCAAACCATACTCCGGATTACCGCGTCCCAACTGAAAATCCTTTTGAGTAATTCTTTGTCTTCGCCTTCTTCTCCTTGGCTCTGGCTGCTCTCTACCTTCATTCACCTTTTCTTTCCCCTTCTTTGCTCTAGTTTCACGTTCCATCTCAGTCTCTCTTTCACCTCGTGCTCTTTTGTTGGCCATAATGTCAACCTCCTACCTGTCAACACCAATAATGTTAACTTTTTGTACTTCATCATTACCTGATGGAGCCGCATGTGCTTGGTTTTCAATTGCTTGCTGCTTTCTTTGGCCATTAAATTGTGCCTGACCCTTGCCTCGACCAAACAGAGGATACATGTCGCCCCTTTCCCTTGGTGGGTGAGGGAAATCTGGAGCATAGTGACCTTCCCTCCGCATTTGTAACACCTGTCCTTGCTAGACGTCTGTCCATAACACTTAAACAAAACTCTTGCATTTGCTCATACAAATCTTGAACTCTACATACCCATTGTTGAGGAATGGCTGCTACCCCTCGATTGGATTGATTATCCATTTGAACTTCTTCTCTCAAACTCGAAGTCGGATTGGGAACCATCGCCTCGTACCCCAACGCACCTTGCTCAATTTTCTTCTATATTTTTTGGCTCTTAGACCGTGCAATAGCAATAGCTCCATTGTAATCCTCCGGGCCCTCGAAATCCACCTTTTCACAAACTTTGGGATGCAAACAATCCATAATATTTTTCAATTTAAAGTACTCACCACCATTGACCAACTACATGGCCACTACAAAGTCCCTCCAACGCTCTTCGAAGCGGGCGAGGAAGACTCCAAATTCCTCGTTCACGTCCTGCTTCAAATTTTTCAATCTTCCATCCAAATCAACAAGCGATACCTCTTTTTGAAAATCTTGTAGAAAACGGGCCCGCAATGCCGGCTACATAAAACTTGGCTCTCCCTCCAAAGCATAGAACCATGTCTTTGCTTTTCCCCGCATCAACAATGGAATCGTTGCATTTTGCTATCTTCAT
The DNA here is from genome assembly GCF_014529385.1 of Adiantum capillus-veneris. Taxonomy (NCBI): domain Eukaryota; kingdom Viridiplantae; phylum Streptophyta; class Polypodiopsida; order Polypodiales; family Pteridaceae; genus Adiantum; species Adiantum capillus-veneris. The sequence goes on from NC_140947.1 coordinate 20,041,646, forward strand.
TTGGCATATGTAGTGATAGCATATACAACTCGAAATCGGCCATCCACTCTTTCGGATCTTCTTCTCCATTGAAAATTGGTCCAGAAGTATGTGCTGCCATCTCTCCTTGATGGAAATAACCGTCTTTGACCAACACCGACGAGCAATCAGCTGGTCCTCAATGGGGGCACCAGAAGATGGAGAGGGGGATAGGGAACACACTCAGCACACCAAATGTTTGCCTCTCTATAGCGTAGGGATTCCACAACACCCCTAACCTCTCAAATAAAACCTTCAAATTGGCCAATTTGCACTAACAATCCAACTTTAGCATACCGAACTATCACCTCACACCTTGCAAGAAACACCCTTCAGCATAAACACTCCCACACTGCTCAACTCACCCTTTCTGACTCACAAAACACCCCAATTCTACTCTTTTAGTGACACCCTTCAAGTTGCAGGCAAACCCTCTGCAAACACCGGCAAGTACACAAAGAGCAAGAGAAAAAAGGGGGGATGGGGAGAACCAACACAAGATGTATGGGCTAATACTTGGTATTATTGCATAGGGAGGTAGTACAATAGAATGTGCAACTCCAATGGCAAGCTTTGCACTACACATGCTTGAAACCTTCAATCACTCCCTCTAGCAAAAAAGCCCTTGAAAAATCACTGCTTTTCCCTTTTATAAGGCTTGGCTAAGGCTAAAAATGAAAAAAATATGAGCCATCTAGCTCGTACAACTTAACTGGAGCTTCTTTTAGAAATTCCCATTGCATGACTACGACTTGGCATTTTCTTGATGTCTGACATCTACATGGTGCATACTTACTCAATTTGGTTGCTCGGCTCACCTTTGGTCTTCCATTTTTGACTTGCACTTTGAAACTTTCAAGTTTTTCCCTTCCTACCTTTTGGTGGGATTCCTCCCCTTGACTCGTTTTACACTTCCCGCCCTTCTTCTCTCTCTCTCTATTGTGGGACACAACCCTTATTACACAATGGGGAGGGGGGAGGCAATAGCGAGGTCGCTATTGCCTCTCCCTCTAAGTTCAAAAATCGGGCCTTGTACGATCGCGAGCACAGGCCCCTGTTGGGCGCTGCCACATCAGCATGGTGCTACAATAACCGTCGGCCACCTGCTCAATGGGCGTGCTTACTGTGCCACCTCACCTCCTCCTACACACAGCCGTGGCGCCAAAAACTAGCGCCCAACGCCCCTCCCGCCCGCAGACGTAGTGCCTCGCACTGTCCACCATGGCTCCAGGGAGCCTAAGCTCCTTGCTTCCCATTTGATGTCAATGAAGGGTATGCGCTCCTGCCCTTATACCCCACGCGTACCACATCTCCCTCCCCATGTGGGATATTTGCAGTGCCTCATGGCGGTCCTTGGGTGACTGGGCCTCCATGCATTGAGAAATTGGAAAAAACCCCCCCAAAAAAATCTACTTTTCCCCCTTGTCTGTCTTGCCTACCAACCGGTACTCATTGATCCAATCGCTAAGCTGCGAAGCTGTGCCCAATTCCCACTTTACGGCCTCGGGCCGTGCAAACCTTGTCATCTTGCAACTCACCTGAGCCCGCTATCCAAGGCCATAAAAAACTAAAAAAAATCACATGCAAACCAATCCGGACAAGTGCACCTAGTCTTCCGACTCCAATATCTCCCCGCTCCGGACTCCGTTGGAAGTGCAGTCACTTTCTGTTAGCATCATATGCTGCATACTATGTACCAAACACCTGGCGAGCTCATGAAAACACCAGATGGTGCATTTCCCAATGCGGGCAAGTGAGCTTAGAACTGGCCCCCGGAAAAACTTCAATTGACTATATCTTGCTAACTCGAGCTCCCTCTTGCAATCCGAGAAGACAAGTATGCTCCATACCGCGAGCACTACACATATAACCTTTGACACCTGCCTGGGCCACTTGTCCATAGCTGTCCTGTCCGATAAAAATTTGCAACACCGTGAACCTTCATCTTTCAATAACTTGGGCTCCGTAGCTCAGTTTGATGAGCCGTTTGGACCTGTTCCTTCAACACTTCAAGCTCTACATTACTAGGCCAAAAAATTGCACTTTGTATCTCCTTCATTTGCTTCCCCAATTAGCCCCTCATGGAGCCTTCCTTGGCCTATATACCACATCAGGCATACATTCCCGGTGCTGCTTGTCAACCCATGATCTTCCTAGCTGCTCCTTCCTTTTGCCAAGCTTCTGCTTGCCTGCACATATCTATCCATGCCACCTTCTAGAGTCGACACACTTTGGATGTACCATTATTGATCACCTTATAAACTGCAAACACTGAACACTATTCAATTGCACAGATGAGAGAATGAGTGATTTTTTAGGTTTAGTTGACTTTTATATGAGGTCGTCCCATTCACACTTGGGCGCCCATGCTTAGCCAACTAATCCCTTGAATGTTCCAGTTAGAGTGCACCTCTCGTCGGCGATCACTCTTACCTTTTTCCTATTGGACCGACAAGCCCGGTACCTGACTCTACAAAATAAATAATACAATGTCCGTCGTAGGTGATATGAATGTGCGTGAGGGTTAACAGATGAAAATGGCTCTCCTTGGTCTTTAGATCCAACACAATCTGTCCTCCATTTTCTCGATCCGGCAAGGTAAACACCCCTGTCCCCCAATCTTTCTTAGCTCCAATTGCCAACAACCATGGCCTCCCCAATATAATTGGATAAGCGTTTTCTCTTGCTTTCATGACAAAAAAATCAATTAAGCATTCAACTCCCATAACCTTTACCTTCACATCCTGTGCCACTCCTAAACACCGAGCTTTGGCATGGTTGGCCATCCTCATTCGCACATTGGACCTAACAACAACTTTAATGCCAATATCTCTCATAGCAGAAATCACACAGACTTGGGCACCACCATCAATGTAGGCTTGAACATGTTTCTTCTTCTCAAGAAAAACATCCACCACTGGAAGCACATCGATCGGACTCCCCACCCTTAAGGCTAGATTCTGTACCGCATGCACATCTCCTCCCACTCGAGGAAGCGTTGTACTGACAATGGTTGACCACTCCCTTCTTAACTTAGGGTTTAATGCGAGCAGCTGCCCAAAAAGTGATGTTAGCCTTTTGATTTTGAACATCTCTTACCAAACCATACTCCGGATTACCGCGTCCCAACTGAAAATCCTTTTGAGTAATTCTTTGTCTTCGCCTTCTTCTCCTTGGCTCTGGATGCTCTCTACCTTCATTCACATTTTCTTTCCCCTTATTTGCTCTAGTTTCACGTTCCATCTCAGTCTCACTTTCACCTCGTGCTCTTTTGTTGGCCATAATGTCAACCTCCTACCTGTCAACACCAATAATGTTAACTTTTTGTACTTCATCATTACCTGATGGAGCCGCATGTGCTTGGTTTTCAATTGCTTGCTGCTTTCTTTGGCCATTAAATTGTGCCTGACCCTTGCCTCGACCAAACAGAGGATACATGTCGCCCCTTTCCCTTGGTGGGTGAGGGAAATCTGGAGCATAGTGACCTTCCCTCCGCATTTGTAACACCTGTCCTTGCTTGACGTCTATCCATAACACTTAAACGAAAATCTTGCATTTGCTCATACAAATCTTGAACTCTACATACCCATTGTTGAGGAATGGCTGCTACCCCTCGATTGGATTGATTATCCATTTGAACTTCTTCTCTCAAACTCGAAGTCGGATTGGGAACCATCGCCTCGTACCCCAACGCACCTTGCTCAATTTTCTTCTATATTTTTTGGCTCTTAGACCGTGCAATAGCAACAGCTCCATTGTAATCCTCCGGGCCCTCGAAATCCACCTTTTCACAAACTTTGGGATGCAAACAATCCATAAAATTTTCCAATTTAAAGTACTCACCACCATTGACCAACTGCATGGCCACTACAAAGTCCCTCCAACGCTCTTTGAAGTGGGCGAGGAAGACTCCAAATTCCTCGTTCACGTCCTGCTTCAAATTTTTCAATCTTGCATCGAAATCAACAAGAGATACCTCTTTTTGAAAATCTTGTAGAAAACGGGCCCGCAATGCCGGCTACATAAAAGCCAATTTGCACTAACAATCCAACTTTAGCATACCGAACTATCACCTCACACCTTGCAAGAAACACCCTTCAGCATAAACACTCCCACACTGCTCAACTCACCCTTTCTGACTCACAAAACACCCCAATTCTACTCTTTTAGTGACACCCTTCAGGTTGCAGGCAAACCCTCTGCAAGCACCGGCAAGTACACAAAGAGCAAGAGAAAAAAGGGGGGATGGGGAGAAGCAACACAAGATGTATGGGCTAATACTTGGTATTATTGCATAGGGAGGTAGTACAATAGAATGTGCAACTCCAATGGCAAGCTTTGCACTACACATGCTTGAAACCTTCAATCACTCCCTCTCGCAAAAAAGCCCTTGAAAAATCACTCATTTTCCCTTTTATAAGGCTTGGCTAAGGCTAAAAATGAAAAAAATATGAGCCATCTAGCTCGTACAACTTAACTGGAGCTTCTTTTAGAAATTCCCATTGCATGACTACCACTTGGCATTTTCTTGATGTTTGACATGTGCATGGTGCATACCTACTCAATTTGGTTGCTCGGCTCACCTTTGGGCTTCCATTTTTGACTTGCACTTTGAAACTTTCAAGTTTTTCCCTTCCTACCTTTTGGTGGGATTCCTCCCCTTGACTGGTTTTACACTTGCCGCCCTTCTTCTCTCTCTCTATTGTGGAACACAACCTTTATTACACACTGGGGAGGGGGGAGGCAATAGCGAGGTCGCTATTGCCTCTCCCTCTAAGTTCAAAAATCGGGCCTTGTACGATCGCGGGCACGGGCCCTTGTTGGGCGCTGCCACATCAGCATGGTGCTACAACAACCGCCGGCCACCTGCTCAATGGGCGTGCTTACTGTGCCACCTCACCTCCTCCTACACACAGCCGTGCCGCCAAAAACTAGCGCCCAACGCCCCTCCCGCCCGCAGACGTAGTGCCTCGCACTGTTCGCCATGGCTCACGGAAGCCTAAGCTCCTTGCTCCCCATTTGATGTCAATGAAGGGTATGCGCTCCTGCCCTTATGCCCCACGCGTACCACATCTCGCTCCCCAGGTGGGATATTTGCAGTGCCTCATGGCGGTCCTTGGGTAACTGGTTCTCCATGCATTGAGAAATTGGAAAAAACCCCCCCAAAAAAATCTACTTTTCCCCCTTGTCTGTCTTGCCTACCAACTGGTACTCATTGATCCAATCGCTAAGCTGCGAAGCTGTGCCCAATTCCCACTTTACGGCCCCGGGCCGTGCAAACCTTGTCATCTTGCAACTCACCTAAGCCCGCTATCCAAGGCCATAAAAAACTAAAAAAATCATATGCAAACCAATCCGGACAAGTGCACCTAGTCTTCCGACTCCAATATCTCCCCGCTCCGGACTCCGTTTGACGTGCAGTCACTTTCGGTTAACATCATATGCTGCATACTATGTACCAAACACCTGGCGAGCTCATGAAAACACCAAATGGTGCATTTCCCAATGCCGGCAACTGAGCTTAGAACTGGGCCCCAGAAAAACTTCAATTGACTATATCTTGCTAACTCGAGCTCCGTTTTGCAATCCGAGAAGACAGGTATGCTCCATACCGCGAGCACTACACATATAACCTTTGACACCTGCCTGGGCCACTTGTCCATAGCTGTCCTGTCCGATAAAAATTTGCAACACCGTGAACCTTCATCTTTCAATAACTTGGGCTCCGTAGCTCAGTTTGATGAGCCGTTTGGACCTGCTCCTTCAACACTTCAAGCTCTACATTACTAGGCCAAAAAATTGCACTTTGTATCTCCTTCATTTGCTTCCCCAATTAGCCCCTCATGGAGCCTTCCTTGGCCTATATACCACATCAGGCATACATTCCCGCTGCTGCTTGTCAACCCATGATCTTCTTAGCTGCTCCTTCCTTTTGCCAAGCTTCTGCTTGCCTGCATATATCTATCCATGCCACCTTCTAGAGTCGACACACTTTGGCTGTACCATCATTGATCACCTTATTAACTGCAAACACTGAACACTCTTAAATTGCACAGATGAGAGAATGAGTGATTTTTAGGTTTAGTTGACTTTTATATGAGCTCTCCCCATTCACACTCTGGCGCCCATGCTCAGCCAACTAATCCCTTGAATGTTCCAATTAGAGTGCACCTCTCGTCGGTGATCACTCTTACCTTTTTCCTATTGGATCGACAAGCCCGGTATCTGACTCTACCAAATAAATCTAATAGAATTGAAAGACCCATGGGGAGATAGGAATTGGAAGTGGTTACAATTGAAGTCATAGATACATTAACCTAAGTAGACACCACCAAATCAAATTGGGTTAGTTGCAGACGACGATGCGAATTAACTCCACTTTTGAAATTTTTGCAAACCGCATCTCCTTCTCCGGGTTAGGTTATGAATCAGATAGTGTCAACCTTCCCAAACCCTTGTTGATAACGCTAGTGGGATTTAGCCTTGAAGGAAATGTGGCCACAACTACGGGCACAAACCAACAATTGTCATAAGCTGGATCTTTGTGGGGGTGGCACCACCATTCAGATCCTACTTTATCTACCAGATACAAGTTCCATATCAACAAGGTAATCATCTTTGAGATGAAAGTAGACCTATTGTGACGAAACCTATAAACATGACAAAAGGATTAATGATGAGAAAGAAGCTAAATTCTTGTAGGCTAATTAAGACTCTATGGCTATTTTTACGATGGATATCAAAGCCACTCAAAGTCATTATGCGGAGAATGTTCCGACCAAACCATGGTGGGCTGAAGTTGAATTAAGTTCCAACAATGATGTTCAAGCTTGGCAGAGGAGAATAAACCTGAATATGAAGTGATGGATTTGAAAGAGTTATTGCAACAGTAACATAACTTTGAGAAGCAGATGAATAGGTCTTGCGAGTCAAAGAGGATGCAATCCAAGAAGTCAACTTGGGGACAAAGGAAAATCCTAAACCTGTCAAGATTTGAGCACATTTGGATGAATCTTTCCAAACTTATTTGATCAAGCTTTTGATGGAGTTCATGAATGTGTTTGCATGTGATTATTTGGATATGAAGGGTCTTGATCCTATAGTTTACCAGCATCGGATCAATTTCAAGAAGGATGCAATTCCCAATAATCAAGCCAGGTATCGCATGAATCCGAATAATGCCAAGGAAGTTAAAGAGGAACTTGATAGGCTAATGAAGGTTAGATTCATTGACCTAATTGATAATTTGGAATGAATTTCACCAATTGTGGTGGTTCCAAGGAAAAACAAGAAGCTGGGGATCTGTGTTGACTATCAAATGTTGAATGTTCCTACAATATTGAATCCTTTTTAACTAAACTTCTATTTTTGGATTCCACTTGGGATGAGGTAGCCAGCCAGTAGATGAACGCTTTTATAGATGGCTATAATGGGTACAATCAAATCCAAATGGTAGTCTTGTAGATCAACCAAAGACAGCATTCATGATAGCATGGGGAGTTTTTGTCTGCACAATGATGTGATTTGGTTTGAGAAATACACCAAGTACGTTCCAAAGAGACATGCAACAGATATTTGGTATGTACTTGATCAATTTTATGCACATTTTTTTGGATGATTTCTCCACTTTTGGGGATAAATAGCATTTACATTATTTGCACCTTAAGTTTGTTTTGAAACATGCAGAGAAAACAAATTGAGTTTTAGTCCAATGAAATGTGTGTTTGCGATGGCTAGTAAAATGTTGTTGGGCCACATCATCTCCAAAGATGGTAATGTAGTAGATCCAAGCAAGATTTTGGCCATTATGTAGGCACCTCCTCTAATTCGCTGAAGACAACCTTGAGGTTTCTTGGTTAGGTTCGATGGCATCGCTGACATCTACGGTTTTTGGTGCATATTGCGGTGCCATTGAATGAGATGACACATGTGGACAAGAAATAATTTAAGTGGACTCTAGAATGTGATCTGGTTTTACACTACCTTAAACCGGTGCTAACTAGAGCACCAATTCTTTTACCTCCAAATTGGGGTAAGGAATTTCATGTCTTTGTGGATGGGTCTGATATTGCAATCGAAAGTGTACAGATGCAAGAGACAACTAACGACTAATTCAAACTAGTGTACTATGCAAGTAGGAGACTTTTTGTAGTAGCGACAGTTATTCATTGATAGCGTGAGAATGTTTGGGTATGGTGTACATGTTAAAGGAGTTCAAACACTATTTACTTGACAAATTGTTTTACTTTCATGTCAATCATTCCACACTACTGTTTCTGGTACAAAAAAGAAATTTGGTTAGGAGATTGGCCAGACGGATGATTCTATTACAAGAATTTGATTTTGAGGTGGTGCATTGACCTTGTGTGAAACATGTGATGTTAGACTATTTGACCTGATTAGATTAAGGAGAAGCACCGACTGATGTTAAGAATGAGTTGCCAAATACCCATCTGTTTAGTGCAGATGCCAAAGTGGAAAATATTCCATCTTTGAAACCTCTTCCATGGACATGGAAAAGGTATGAAACCTCTTCCATGGACATGGTATGAGGAGATGATGATTTTTCTATAGGAAGGAATTATGCTGGCCCATTTGTGATGGTTGACCAACAGAAGAGAGTAGCATTGCAGAGCCATATGCTCAAAATTTTATTGAAACAACGTACAATTCTTGAAGAGGCTCATGAGGGCATTGTTGGGGAACATTTGTCTCTAGACCGAGAAGTGCAAGGAAAGTGTTCAAGCCAGAATATGGTGGCCGACAGCTCATGCGGATGCATTGAGGTTTTCAACTCAGTGCGATTTCTACCTAGATTAGCAAGCCAATTAATAAGAATCAATTACCATTGAGTCTAATCCTGCCACTTGAACCATTTACAAAATGGGGACTTGATTTTATAGGGTCTAATCAATTACCATTGAGTCTAATCCTGCCAATTGAACCATTTACAAAATGGGGACTTGATTTTATAGGGTCAATCAAACCGGCAACAAAACAATCGCAATGCATATATATCTTGATTTGTATGGATTACTATACAAAATGGGTCGAAGCATGGGCATAAAAGGAAAATAATGCGATCTCAATTGTTGCTAAATGCCTATGGTGGGATGTGTTTCCTCGATTTGGATTATTGGTGGAATTGTCAGTAATCACGAAATACATTTCCTAAATAAGGTGATTAGGGAACTATTGCGGACTTTCCAAATCACGCATAAGAAGAGTAATCCTTATTATCCGCAAAGCAAATGGTTTGGCTGAAAGCAGTAATAAGGTCATTATGTTGATGTTGACCAAGTTAATTGCTGCAAAATGTGATGATTGGGATCTTACACTTCCTTTGGCACTATGGGAATCTCGCTCCTCATTTAAAATGGTTGTAGGGTCTACTCCGTTCAAATTGGCATTCAAAATAGAGGCCATTTGTCCATTGGAATTTGTAGTATCCAACATGCGGATTGTGGTGTCAAAGAAACTCTTATTAGAAGACTCAATGGTCTATTGTATTGACCAGTTGCTCCAGCTGGAAGAGAATAGATATAATTGTTTTATGCTGATGCGGGAATTTTAGACCCAAAAGTAGAAAAAAGTGAACCAAGGAATACAATTCAGGATAATTAGACCAGCAGACTTGATATTGATGTTTAATTCCTAGCAAGGAAAGCATAAAGGTAAGCTTAAGTTGCACTGTCTAGGACCATACCGTGTTCATGCAAGTGTCGATGCCAATGATTTCTTTTTGTGGAATTTGGATGGCACTGTGATCCCGAGTATGGTAAATGGGCTCAAATTGTGGCATAACATTGGGAGGATGCCCATTACTTAGTGTAATTGTGATATGGCATGGTGGTCTATTAACTAGTACACATGTGAATTCACCAATCAAGGCATGGTGTGTGGTGTTCAAAATACATAAGAGATGCTATAAAAGTGCCGTGCCTATTTTGAACTCGCTTTTACAAGTTGAGTCCTTTTCTGATCCTTTCGTGAGAGTTCTGTGCTTTTTTGAGCACTTCTGATACCTACAACCTTTCATGCAGTCTATCTTCACTCTCCTATAGCTTCTCAAGATCTCCATAGATATAGCCAGGACACCAACAACAGGGTCAGTAAGCATAAAGGCCTTCACACCTATCAAGAATCAAATGACAAAAATCATGAAGATATGGCTTGAGCATCGACATTTATTAGAATACACCCTGATTGATCGGACACAGGTACATCTTTTTGGGTCAGCCCAACTTGGACAACAACATATGGTGTGACATGTTGTAATGCATATAAAGGCTCAAGAAAAATCTAATTGACTCTCTTCTTCTTTGCAATACCTGTGTGTTATCTTATCTCTCCCTCTATCTCTTCTCTTCTCTGCATACACTCCCATTCCCTTGCCATGTCTATTAGAGAGATGCAATATGACTTTGCTATGAGATCAACAAGTGGTATCAAAGCTTAGGCAAATTGAAGTTGGAGTAGAGCATGCTCGCATGATGGAAGATTCCAAAACTTGGCCAATTGATTCAGAATCAGAGATATCAAGTGATTAGGTTGAGGCTATCATGGGGAGCATTCAACTACCAAACTAGAAATTGTGGTGTTAAGCAATGGTTTGATTCCTGTGAAGAGTTCTTTGTTAGTACTGATAGTTATGTCACCCACACTATCCCCCGCAATGTCGTTGTTCAACTATCATCATCAACTTTCATCAACAACAATCTATTCACGAGTAGCACTTTTCCAACCTTGGGGGGCATCTACTCAATTGCATGGGTCTCATCATTTGTACATCTGAGGCTGATAAGCTTCCACATGACCCGGTGCAATATAGATCAAGGCAAAGTGACTATAATATTGGAGTCGTGGGCTGCAAGCAAGAGCCAACAATTGGGAGGAGACACAGAGCAAAGAGGTTGCCACAGATGTAAACACCCCAAAAGAGGCTGTTGAATCTCTTGATGAGGCTAAAGCTGAGAGAGTGGAAGGGGCCACTACAGAGGCACCAAGAAAAAATGCCAACATCAAGGGTGCATAAGTGCTTGCAGATAAGGAGACGCTTGAAATTCACTCCTCTCAAAAAATATTTTATTACTTTAGTGAATTCTTTTATTATAAAAAATGTAAATCCGGCGTCGCTATGAGCGTCGCAAATTTCTTTGTAAATTTGCGACGCTCATAGCGACGCCGGCTGGGCTAAAAAAATAACCGAGCGCGCCCAAAAACTCAGATCTCAGATCTCAGTTTTTCGACGCCCTCAAGCAAGGAGCAGGTAACGCTCTCCCTCTCTCTCTCTCTCTCTCTCTCTCTCTCTCTCTCTCTCTCTCTCTCTCTCTCTCTCTCTCTCTTTTTCTTCTCCACACACACACACACACACGAGGAGAGGAAGGAGAGCCAGGTATGCTCCTTCCCTCTCCTCATTCTCATGTTCCCTTCCCCTCTTTCTCTCTCCCTCTCTCTCTCTCTCTCTCACACACATACACACACACACACACATAGTGTTTTTGAGAGAGAGAGAGAGAGAGAGAGAGAGAGAGAGTACAAACAAAAACAAAAACGCACACACACATACATAAACAAAGAATGCACACACACATTGAGAGAGGAAAAGAGAGAGAGAGCATGCATAAACAAAAAACGCACGCATTGAGAGAGAAAAAGAGAGAGAGAACATGCATAAACAAAAAACGCACACATTGAGAGAGGAAAAGAGAGAGAAAACATGCATACGATCCAAAAAAACGCACACACATTGAGAGAGAAAGAGAGAGAAACTAATTTAAGGTCGTAGGAAACTAATTAAAATTAAAAGACCTAAAGATCTAGCCGACGAGGAGTTGAACTCAAGACCTATTATTCAAGAGGGAAATGGCATAATCAATCTATCATACTTGGCATGGGTGATAGAAAGGTTATACCATTTATCTCTTTTTATTGGCACACACATCCACACACGCGCACACACACAAGAAGAAGAGAGTTATAACATCGTAGGAAACTATCTTAAAAGACGTTAAAGATTAGGTTATATGTAGACTTACATTAAATTAGATTTAGGTTTATTTTTAACTAGATTTACGTTTATTTACGCTAGATTTAGATTTACGTTATATTAGATTAGATTTAGGTCTCCATAGACTGCGATGCCTGCATGAAGCGGGTGAAGAAAGCCCTCAATGGAATATAGGGTATTGCTGCCTTCACTCATGGTGGGCTCCGTCGATCCAAAAGTACTAGTGAAATGTCTTCAGAAGATAGGGAAGAAGGTGGATCTTCAGGGCGGCAAGAGTCACTACATCCCTGACACAATGACCATCTAGACAACCTCTAGTCATTCAACAGCAACTTCAAAGTTAGTAACAAGAGCAAGAACGTTCTAAAGGGCCAATTGCTGTCGTCAGATGTGGATGGAGATGAGGCAGCGTCACCGCCAAAAGTTAACTCTCACATCTTTAGTGATGAGAATGCCAACTCTTGCCGAGTTATGTGAAAAATTATGTGTTAAATCAGTTTTAAGGTTCTTATAATCCCTGTTAGTTTAGTTCTTTGTTTTTAATATAACATAATTTACGTTAGATTTAGATTTATGTTATATTAGATTAGACTTAGGTTTATTTAGGTTTACACACACACACACACACACACACAAGAAGAAGAGAGTTTTAACGTCGTAGGAAACTATCCCAAAAGACGTTAAAGATTAGGTTAGATGTAGACTTACGTTAAATTAGATTTAGGTTTATTTTTAGTTAGATTTACGTTTATTTAGATTTACTCTTATTTACGTTAGATCGAGTCCGCGCAAGAATTACTTACGGTTTAGGGTTTAGAGTTAGACGAACAGTGAAAAGATCTACTGTGAAAAGATGTTAAGATGCTGTGAAGTGCTACAGCTAGAGAAGAGGCAAAGGGGTTTTGTCCACTACATGCAGTATCAAGTAGACGTGGGTGTGTAGATTTCTTGTACCCACAAATATAGGTATTGACCAATAAAGACGAGATTATAACCCGGTGGTTCTGATCTCCGTGCACCTCTAGACCGAGGTGTGCGGGGATTGGACATGACTAGAGAATGTGAGGTAGAGAGAGAGAGAGAGAGAGAGAGAGAGAGAGAGAGAGAGAGAGAGAGAGAGAGAGAGAGAGAGAGAGAGATAAGACGAAGAATGCCAATAGAATATTAAATTTGTTGTCCAGGTTATAAGTTTTTTATCCTCATTATGAGTAGTGACGAGGATGTGGGACCGTCCAACCGAAACATCTATCTCTCAACGAGGGTCTTATGTCCTTGTAATCAATGCAAGCATGCTGTGCGACGGACAAGACGTGTTTCTTTGCAGCACGTTCGTGAATTTGGCGAGTTCGATCCATCTATTATAGATCGAGTTGTTGCCAATTATAACTCGTCGGACTCTGACGCTGGCCAACAAGCAGCAATCTTGCAACCCAATAGACGTGTTTGCAGGCGCTTTGGTCAAGCAGCATATGTGAGGCCACAAGATGTAGCCTCTGACAGCTCGGGGGATGATCATGCAGAGCACATTCCCAACGAGGCAATGTTTGAGCCCGAGATTGATGAAATGATCGAGACGATCATGGATTCAGAAAGGCTTATCTATGATGATATGAAAAGTGAAGCCGATACGCCATTGTATAATGGAGCACGTATGTCTAGATTGAAAGCACTCCTGGTTCTTCTCAACATGCAGGCAAAGTTTGGATGGAGTGACACTAGCGTCACAGCGCTTTTCAAGTGATCTATTACAATTAGTTTACTTTAATAAAACTCTAAATGTATAATGATCTGATAGATTTGTACACGACTGTATCATATTTTTATGTTGTGTAGATTGCTGAAAGAGCACATACTACCAGCTGACAATGTGATGCCAGATTCCCGAGATGAAGCAAGAAAGATTTTGCGAAACTTGGGGATGGATTACAATTCTATCCACGCTTGTCCTAATGACTGCATTCTTTTCAGAGGGGAATACATAGACATAGAGAAGTGTCCGAAATGTGATTCCGAAAGATATCGAGTAGATCTTCACGGGACAAAAATTCCACAAAAGGTTTTGCGACATTTTCCTCTGCTTCCTCGCATCAAGCATTTCTTCGAATGTAAGTCCATGGCCGCCCTAGCATCATGGCATGAGGAGAATAAATCTTCGGATGGTGTGCTACGAATTCCTGCAGATTGCGCAGCCTGGAAACATATAGATGGAACATGGTCGGATTTTGCCAGGGAAGCTCGAAATTTGCGCTTAGGCCTGGCTATGGATGGCGTCAATCCATTTGGTCAAAGATCAACATCTTACAGTGTATGGCCCGTTGTCATCGTCAACTACAACATTCCCCCGTGGTTGACTACGAAGAAGGGGCACCTATGGCTAAGCTTGATTGTGCCAGGGCGATATAAAGTGGGGAATATGGATGTGTATCTTCATCCACTATTGGAAGAGCTACAACAATTGTGGATTGGCATAGAGGTGGTGGATATGAGCCGACACACAGGACGACGGAATGCTTTGATCAGAGGCATTCTAATGTGGACCATGCATGACTATCCCGGGCTAACAGAATGCTCAGGTGATCTATTGACACTCCTCACTCAGACATTGTAAATCTTGTTTTTTCCCATAGTTGATCTATTATCATGTGTATACATGCAGGGCTTCAAACAAGCGGATACAGAGCATGTGTCACATGTGGACCTAGACTGAATGCACGTAGGGCACCCTCACTGAAGAAGCAAATCTACGAAGGTCATCAAGCGTATCTTCCAGAGAATCATGTGTTACGCGACGGCTTTTTGGGAAGAGAGCCACCAAGGATGTCTGCACAAGCATGGTTAGAGCAGAAGGAGATGTGCGATGACGGATTGCCTCCAGGGATGAAGAGACTATCTCTATGGTACGAGTTACCATACTGGCCCCGACTCATGATCAATCACTTGCTCGATCCAATGCACATATTCAAGAATGTGGGTAATCTACTATGGGACCATCTGACCGGCAAGAAAGATACTTTGGGAGCCAGAGTTGACCTTAGAAATGTGGATCGTATGGAGCAATATTGGCCGCAAACAGCGTCTGATGGATCGATAAAACTCCCTAAAGCACCATGGATTTTCACAGGAGCCCAAGAACGCAAAGTAAAAGAGACCATTCGATCTTTGCGGACCCCCACTGGCGTAATGCACTCGCTCCGAACGTGTTTTACTAAAGGAGGAAAGCTTACCGGTTTGAAGTCACACGATTGGCATAAAATGTGTCAAGTACGTTCATAGTGGACTTTAATATCATTGCATAAAATGTGGACTTTAATATCATTGCTGCACATACTTTATAGTTTATTTTACCGGTTGCCATTGAGGGATGTTTGTCTCTCGACATCCGTAACACAATCTACAAACTTGCAAAGCTGGTGCAATGGATCTCACAAAAGGAGATCAACGTAGACTCCATACCATTCGTCAAACTAAATGCTGCGGAGCTTGTGTGCATGTTTGAGAAACATTTTCCTACTACAATGCTAACCATTCAGGTGCATCTTCTTGTTCACATAGTTGATGAGGTGGAAATAGCTGGCACAGTTCATTCCAGATGGATGTTCTTCTTAGAACGTTTCATGAAAACGCTTAAGGGATATGTGCGTCAAAAGGCACGTCCGGAGGGTAGCATGGCAGAAGGTTGGTTGGTATCAGAGTCCCTAGTGTACATTGGAGAGTGGCTAGACGGATTTGATAAAGCCCGGGACACGCTATGGCGAACCATAGATGATGAGCGCATATCTGGGATTGTCATGTGCAATCTCGGTGTTGAGAAGAAGATGACGGAAGATCTAGAGGCTAAAATCAACCGATTTTGCATGCTTCACAATCCAGTGATGCAAAAGTGGATTTCACAATATGAGGATGCAAAGCAAGAGCGACAAAGGGCACGAATCGAGTGGAGACGGGGAAGACGACCACCGATGCACTATCCAACGGTTCTGGAGAGCCTACCAACCTTCATGAGCTTAAGATGGTTGCACAACCAATTGAAAAGCGCACAACAATGCGGTGACGAAGTGACTGAGGAAGAGTGGGAGTACTCTCGGGGTTGCGCGACCAAGGTAAGTTTGCAATGTACGACTAGCAAGTGACTTTATTTATAAACGTTTGAACGGCCACTCATAATCTTTGTTCGTTGTAGTATAAGTCATACACAGCAGCATGGTGTAAAGGTCGACATTTTAGGGTGGAACGAATCGACAAAAACCGTTTTACTCAAGATTGTGGAATCATGGCAAAATTTGAACAGTCTAGTCGACGACGTTCCTCTGATGCAGATCCTGTGGTGGCGGAACTCACTTACTTCGGCACACTGCAAGAGATTTTGAGGATCGATTACAGAGGATTTTTTGTCGACTTGTTCGACGTGCAATGGTTCAAGATAATCATGGAGGGTCGCAACGCTACTGTGCGTAGAGGAGAGTCTGGTTTTCTTGAGGTGGATTCTACTAAGAAATGGACTGACCTAAGAGACACTTTCGTACTACCTGAGCATTGTGAACAAGTAAGTATGTAAATAGTTAACATCCCCCTTTTACAAGTTATGTGCTTGAAAGCTCTCATGTAAGTTATGTGGCTCTGGCAGGTAATATTTTATCCTACAAAGTCTACATCAAACTGGTGGTACGTCATAGAGGTAGCCCCTCGTAGTGCAAGAACGTATGAAGGCTACCATGTGCCAATCACAACGGCATCAATGGAGGAGATCAGAGAAGATGCTCAATCAGAAGCCGCTGCGGTGGTGCCAGACGAGCATCAAGATGCTACTACTCTATATGGGGTGCATGCAGAGGAGCTACAAAATGAAACAGAGGATATGTGTTTAAACGGAGAGCTCTATATAGATATAGGAAGTTATGCTGAGTTATGCGAGGATGAGAGAGAGATCTCTTAAAGCCACAAATATTGTATTTGAACAATTTTGCTCCGTGTTGTAAAAGCTCTGGCTCTCTAAGTATCTTCCATGGTGTATAACGCTCTTTTCTACTCGCGCTCACATCTTTTGATTGAAAATTCTGAGCTTTTGACTTGCCCCTTCTATCACTCAATTCATTGCATCATTGTATTTATATGCGTCATTATGTCATTGTATTTAATGGTCTTTGCGTCATTGTCTACTCTATTCATTCAATATTAAGTTTAAATATTCGTGTATTTAATGCAGGTATGGATGATGAGGAGTTTCTTTCTTCTTTGTCACCGTAGCAGAGACAGTGGTACGTGGAGCGTCATCGCTCTGGCGCATCATCGCGCGTTCCTACTCCATCCGCATCTCCCTCTCTTTCGGAGCATTCGGCGCGCTCCGAAGCTTCGGCGTCGACGAGACGAGCTTCACACTCGTCTAGACACCGGCGCTCTAGTGGTGGCGGTGGCGGTTGTTGTGGGGATTCCGCCACCGATGCCTCCACACCGCCTCGTGTTCGACGAGGCTCTTTACCCTCCCCTTCTTTGCCCGCCCCCACACCAGCCACAGCATCGCCATCTACGCCAGGTTTTGCACGACTGACTGTTCCTACAAGCTACACACCTCTACCTACTCCGCCAGGAGCCACTCCACTCGACACTCCTCGCTTCGGGGCCCAGACACCGGTGGAGACACCTGACGTCCGTACCCCCATCGACACGCCGCTAGAGACCCCTGCCGGGACACCCAGGTTCACACGTCACCGGCCAGAGGGCTTGTCTTACTCCATCGACTTCAGCGGCGGCATCATCATGGATGATGACGGCAAGAAGGTGATCTCGCGCATGCGTGGTCTTTGCTCTCAGCTGTTTAGACACTACATACTAAACAAATGGAGTGAAGTACCAAGTGATTTAAAAAACAGAGTCATCAGCATACTTCATGATGAGTTTCCCATTCCAACACGGGATCAGCGCTTCAATGAAGACCTGATGAAGATTCGAATGCGCGAATACTGCAAACATAAGCGTTCCGAAGTGCAAAAAGCAATCAAGAATGGGTGGAACAGGCCAGATTGGCTGGCCAAAGAAGATTGGAAGAATGCGAAGAAAGCAGCGCGCGAGAATCCCGACAAGTGGAAGCAACAAAAGGATGCAGCCAGAGCGCGAGTAGAGGCAGGGAGCTCGCACCACTTGCGGAGCGGTGGATGGGCATCATTTGAGGCCAATTTTGTAAGTGTTTTCACATTGCTCTTTATGTTCGATAGTTTAGGGTTTATGAGTTTTTTAATTCTAACATAATGAAATCTTTGTATGTTTTGACAGTGGTCGATGATAGGACATGATCCCACACCGTACGAGCGCGAGTACGCAGGCAGGAAGGGCTTAAACGCCCTGATGGACATTCTCAGTTCTCGCGGCGGCATGGTTAGTATTAGGGTTTACTCTTTTTTATTTTTTGTATTGTTTTATAAATGTCGTTATATGTTTATACTTACTGAAAGCTATCTTATTGTCTTTTTTTGCAGAATCCGACAGATACGCCGCTTGGACGCGATGAGACGTCTGACTAGACGACGTCAGTTTAGCCGTAGCTAGATAGCATTAGTTTAGGGTTTCTCATAGCTTATGTATCATGAGACGGATTTTATACGTCTTTTTGAACCATGTATATTATTACATTTTTCACCGCAGTTCCTTTTGCCAATCAATTCTTTATGCCTATGATGTTGTACAATTGTCATTATTACATTTGCCAATCAATTCATTTTGCCTATGATGTGTACAATTGTCAATTTTGCAAACAATGCGTCTTGTGGGTGACTATTTTGGGTCTATTATCTACCCTTGCACTTTTTTTAAAAAGTGAATCAAGTACAATATGGTTGATGGGTGGTAGGGCATTCAATGCCCTGCCACCAAAAAAAAATTCTCTCGGGCGTCGCTATTTATGGCTCTGTAGCGTCGCTATGAGCGTCGCTATAGTCTTCAGTGTAAACGTCGCTATAACCGTCGCTATGAGCGTCTCTATATAGCGATGCTTATAGCGACGCTCTCATAGCGACGGTTTTAGCGACGCCGGGGGTTATAAAAACCCAGTGTATTTCCGTCGCTAACAGCGTCACAAGAGCACACAACCTCTTGTAGTGAAATCAAGTCAAAGTGACTATAATATTGGGGTTGTGGGCCGCAAGCAACAGCCAACGCTTGGGAGGTTGCCACAAATGTAAACACCCCAAAAGAGGCTATTGAATCTCCTGATGAGGCTAAAGCTGAGAGAGTGGAAGGGGCCACTACAGAGGTACTAAGAGAAAATGCCAACATTGAGGGTGCGTAAGTGCTTGCAGATAAGGAGACGCTCGAAATGCACTCCTCTCAAAAAATATTTATTACTTTAGTGAATTCTTTTATTATAGAAAATGTAAATGATCTTATTTACTTCTAGCGGTCATTCACACAATCACACCAAACACATTTGATAATGATGTAAACGTTGGTTTAACAAATGAGTTTGGCACATAGCCCCACATTCAACATTCCATTTTTTATGATGACGAAGATGTTAATGGGATTAGAAACTACCCCAAAAAGAACGATGACCCAGATGGTAATTAGACCTTCCCTCACAAATCATAAAAAGCCCCAACTTGTTTTGTAAATCACTCTCATGAGGTTAACAGATAAACCTAAATCCGAGGTTTGGGCATAAACCAAAAACCCCTTATGTTGGTAGCTTGGTAGTAGCACCAGGTTGTCAAAAAACCTAAAACTCACAGTTGGACGAGTATACCAAAAACTTGTTGTGTCATGAGAGTGAAGAACTTAGCTCAAGGGGGCATATGATGATGATGTTGATGCCAAGTTTGGTTGAAGGGTGATTTTTGGTGTTAACCCAACTTGGAAAACCACATATGGTGTGAACATGTTGTAATGCCTATAAAGGCTCAAGAAAAACCAAATTGAATCTCTTCCTTTTTGGCAATTCCCATGTGTTATCTTATCTCACCCTCTCTCTCTTCTCTTCTCTGTGCACACTCCCCATTCCCTTGACATGTCTATTAGAGACATTGTAAGCTTCTGCTGCAAGCTCAACAATAGCCTCATTTGCATACCCTCTTAATTTTGCACGAGCTCATTGCCAAGATAGACAAGGAGTAGTGCACTTTCATGGCAAACCTGACCAGCATTCTGTTGCAAGCTCAACAACAACCTCATCCGCATGCCCTCTTAAGTTTTCACGAGCGCACCACCAAAGCTAAGCAAGGAGTAGTGCACCTTCATGGAAAACCCCAGTAGCATTCTACACAATTAATTGTAGAAAAGTGCATCATACCTGCTACAGGGCTGACAGTGCTAGTAGACCAGACATCAATAGAGGATATGGTGGCGGCATATGGGAGCCTGACTTTTAATGAGTTCTGTGGGTGCTAGGATTTGGAAGAGAGGGAATGTCTCAAATGGGTGTCATAAGGAGTTTGGATTATGGCCAAAGTCTACAATATTTTGAGGGTAGCCCATGCCATGATATATGCCGCAAAATTAATTGGAAGAGTGAATTGGGCAAAAATTAACAGGAGGAGTAAATTTGGCAAATATTTTAATCAAGCAGCTATTTGTTAAATCTCAATGTGTTGTTAGCAGAATGGATAAAGGATAGGCAGTAAATACCAAAGTGGGCTAGGTCACTTTTCCTTGAACAAGGGTACAAAGGCCCTACTTTTTTTATATTTTGTAGCTCCCTGCTAAAAGATGGAAACAAGAAATGCAAGAGTGATGGGTGCACACTACTGTAGGTGTCGGAGCAAGCAGAGATGCAGGTATGACAATGTCAATTCCATCTTTGACTGTTGCAAAAACTTCTATAATTTTGGTGCTTATTACAACAAATGCAATTTCTACAATGTCCATTGTGGTGTCTACATAGATAGTAGCACCCCAGACACAAGATCAGGCGTAGGTATTGGGATCTATCCTTAACTTTTGTGGAGTCATAGAAGAGACCGGTCTGTTCGGGCCCAAGTGCAGGTTATCCTTGCTTACAACCCGGCTCCATATTACAAGCTTAACATGTATAGATTGCCTCCAATTCATGTTCCATGTTAATCATCACTGGCAAGAGCAAAGTTAGCAATTGCAGGCAATATTGGCACAAAGAGAGAAAATATCTGAGTTGACTACATAGAATTAGAGGTTGATAGAGAGACTAGAGGAAATGGAGAAGTGGCTACAGTGAGTTGAGTCTCGCGCAGCTTAGGAAGAGACTAGCTTTTTTGGGTGTGGAATTGGGTCCTTCGTGCATGCCAATTGTTAAGTTGCCAAAAACCTTGATGTATGTATGAAGCAACGGGAATGTTGAGTGGGAAGTATGCGACCTTTCGTACTGTTATGTTTATACGAGTTTATATAGCTAGGCGCTCTGTGCGTTCTATAATTGTGCGTTCTATAATTGTATCAAGATGAACTTGTAATCTGATGTTAATGATGATGACTACTAGTATTACAAATTTTGTTTGGTCTCTTGTACCATATCTGTGTGTAATGATGTAGTCTTGAATTCTATCTATACGAATAACAAAGACACCCACTAGCAAAAGTGCTAAACCACTCATGACATGATGTGATGTGGAATGCTATATACTCATCTAGTAGCCATCAAGAGCAAGTGACATCTCTATCAAACATAAAAGAAAGAGGAAAACTAGAGGTAAATGTGTCATTACTATCACTAGCATTTGAGGCCACCTCTCTAGTCTATGTCAAAATCATCTTTGCATCACATTTGTACCGCTGTATCATGTGTCTAAAGAAACAAAGTCTAATGTGACTTGTGTGACTCCAATGCCAACATATCAACTGTCAATAAGAATAAGACCACTATCTCACATGAGTCATCATTGTGGACTCAAAAATGTCACACATATCAACTGCCATAAGTGAATCTTAGAATGGGATTAACAAGAGCTATGTCTCTATCGCATGTACAATGGCATTGTGCATAAATGAATGTCAAATAGAAGTGCACCGAACCTAGGATGAAAGGAGCTCCCTGTGGGGAGAAAACACTCTCAAAAGAGCTCATAAGCACTTGTAGTGCTCAAGGGCATCAACGCATAAAATGTCATGCAATAGTGTAACCACATTGTGTTCAACAATGGTCACCCTTATGTAAGTCTCAATTGCCAACAATACATGGAACCTGTAACCAATGACTACCTGTAAACTAAAGGTAGTACGTCTTCCAAGCTTGAGAGCACACATGATTGCAAGTTATTCCAAGTCATGCTTGGCACAATTAACCTCATGTATACTAAGCTTTAAAGAAGTGTAGGCTATAGGTCTTCCCTCTTGCATCAAAACTCATCCTAAGGTAAGATTACTAGCATCTATCACAGTACCGCAAAATCTTGGGTGAAGTTTGGAAGTTTGAGGATAGCACCGAGATCAAATACTCCTTGAGCTGCTTGAAATGGGCTTTTTTCTCATCTTGCCAATTGATTTTAACATGTTTCTTCACTAGATCAATCACTGGTTCTATTTTGAGAGCATAGTCCTTTACGAAAGTCATATACCATCCTATGATTGCTAGGAATCCTCTGACCTTCTTGATTTGTGAAGTAGGTTGTGGCCATTCCACAATACCTTTGATTTTCCCACGGCCGGATGATAAGCTTTCAGGTGAAACAATAAAGCCTAAATAAGTGAGTTTAGAGGTGAAAAATGTACACTTATTTCTTCAAAGATGTGAGATCCTCAATCCCGCCGACACCAAAAGCGGGATGGGATCCTTGACAGGTCTCTAGGTCTAATAAAAATCAGAGTCTCTAAACAAGAAAAATCCAAGGAATAGACCTTTACCATTGACAATGGCTTGGGTCTATAGCCTTAGAAGAAGACCTAGTCCTGTCTCGCAGTGGAAACGGGACAACGTAGTAAAAGTCAAAAAAACTATTTCGGCCCTATAACTGCCACAATTGGGCTAAGGTATCCTCAACCAACGCTTTTTTTCCCCTAACATATGTGAGGGCACGCACAACCGCTGGTGGACTCCTCTTCCAAGTGAAGAAGTTTTCTAAACGTTTTAGTGCGCAGGGATGGATAGCTACCTGACTGATCAGGTCCACCTGTCCTTGATTGACAACCTTAGTCAATCCCCACTTACCACCCCGCACTCACACATGATTCAATTATTTTCTAGTTACTATCACATTGTTTTAACACTTAAAATAATGATTTCTTTTAACTTTCTGTCACAGTAATTCCTTCAATCAATTATTAAAGACAGCATTGAAAGCATTCTTTTAGAAAACATACATCTTTAAACTTAAGACAGGGTACTGTCAATCAAAACATTATCCATAATAACCATGACCGGTACTCTTCTTATCTCAAGACCACCTAACGGTGAAAAACGGCACCCATTCCTTATTCAATCCGGAGTGGATAAACCCCCACCCAAGGTTTCGGGTGCCCATACAACCGGGCGGCTCCCCTAGGATTAAAAAAACGGTATCCTAACTTATGTAAAAACATCAAGACATGACACAGAAAAGAAACTCAACGTTCATGGGGGTAACCGACTTATCTGTGGCTAGAAAGCCAATCATTATCATCAATTTATACTAAGGAGTCGGAGGTATCTTGAGACAAGCTGTCTTAAGGATGATCAATCATATCTTTCCTATTTCAACCAGTTTTAACCCAAGCAATTCTTTCCTACATTATAAACAAATGCACGTTGGAAGTTACCTTCCGTTTTCAGTCAGTTTATCCTTCCTAACCTTACGTATGCAATGCTAACTTAAAAATGAACTTTAAAAGATGTAAGTGAAAAAAATAGAAATCCACCTGGGACTGCTCGTCCATGTGCTGTGGGACGGGAGCCCGTAGACTTTTCTCCGTTGGCCTATGGCGAGGCCCAGCCTCATGGTCATTAGTGGCCTTGTTTCTTTTGTTGCTAACATCCTCTTCCTCGGTAAGAGGATTTTCCCTGCTTCTCTTTGGAGCCATGTTAACAGCTTTATAAAAAGACTTAATCCATTAGAAGTTTAATTGAATAATCTTCTTTTTCCTTGTTTACCCAAAAATAAGGATTTTTGGAGTAAGTAGGTATCCTTAATGGTCAATTTGATGAGATATTCCTCCTGTAACTTATTTATGCTATAAGTAATTTCCCATAATTACCATTTAATTTGGAAAGTCCTTTAACTAGGTTCCTCCTTAGTCTATTTTCCATTTTAACCTTAGTAAATTATAAATTTCTATCCGCTAATGGTTACTCTCCCTAAATTGTAATTGAATATGTTCTATCTTTAGTAATTTTCATAAATTTGATTAATAACCTTTTCCTCCTATACTTATGGTCTAAATTAGATAAAATTTTAAATCGTAATGATATTGTCAGATTAGGGCTAATGAGAGCCTTGACGTCGGTATGTATGCTAAATGTGATTATGTATGCCGTTAGTTACGAAGCACAAAAAGTTCTTGATGAGCTCTTTATCCGAAATGTTGGCTCATGGAGCATATTGATTGTGGGATATGCCTAGCGGCCACTGGGAGTGCTTGGTATTTCTTGCCCGATATGTATGCTAAATGTGGTGCTCAAGTGCGGTGCCCAAGGGCCCATAAACAGTCCGCCGCCCACAATGAGGCTCAATGGCCGCCCAACAGCAAAGGCCGGCCGCACAAGGCAAATGGAATGGCCACCCTAAAGAGTAAAAGGGTGTGAAGAAAAGAAAGAAGAAGAGGTGGAGCATGGAAAATAGCATGCAGGTAGCATGGACGACGAGGAAGAGCTTGCCACGGGCGCCGTGATGCTTTAACAGTGATGCACATGAAACGAAAACCTCATAGCTTCCAATGGTGCTCCTAACCGGCACCACTTTAAGCGGATTTCATGCCGGTAAAAATCCAGACTACCACGTCACAAGGGGCATTTTTTTCGCCTCCCTAGCAATGACGGCGCCGTCGTTGCTAAGGGAGGAAAGAGCTATAAATAGGCCCTTTTAGGGACATCGAAGGGAGTTGTTGTTGTTGGTGGAATGAGGAAAGGAGAGGTGGTGTGGAAAGTTGTGAAGAAGAAGGATAAGAGAGTCGCAAGGAGGAACGGGACTCGCTCTCTCTCTCTCTCTCTCTCGTAAGGAGTTTCCTCTCTCTCTCTCTCTCTCTCTCTCTCTCTCTCTCTCTCTCTCTCTCTCGATCTCCAATCAAAGCAAGGGAAGGAGAGTGTGGGGAAACGTAAGTGGAGGTAGTTTGGAGGGCTCGAAAGGTAGGTGAGTCCGGGGGCTCAAAAGGTAGGCCAGGTAGGGAGCTCGAAAGGTAAGGGAGGCCGGGGAGCTCGGAAAGAAGACAAGCTCTCTTTCTTTCTTTTGTCCTCGGTTACAAAGCATCATGAAGCAAGGACTTTCTTCCTCTCTCTCATTCTTGGTATGCAACAAAGAGTAATTCTTTCTATCTCTTGTGGAGAGGAAGCCGTTCCTGATCGAGAAAATTAATAGATAGAAGTAGAATAAGCAACACACGAAATTTTTTTTTTGCGGCAAATCGACATGTTTAGTCTTATGTTCATCAACACCGATCACCGGTGGACATCTTGAATCATTGCAGGCTTAACTAATTTGGCCTAGATTTTGTGAACGGGAGCATAACTCCTTAATTTGCAATTAATTAAGCCGATGGTGCTGTTAACAGCACTACCTTGACTAACGTGCGTCAGATTTTGTCGGCATCATAAAATTCAATTACTTTAGCACTTTGTTCCTATTTTGAAGAGGTTGCTTGTTAATTTTGCGGTGTGGTACATCCTATCTTTCTCTCTACTCCCGCAGCTAGCAGCCCAGAGCAAAGTTAGAGCACATATCCCCTGACACTTGGTGAACCCGACGCGAACCCGAGCCAGGGTAGGAAGATAGTTGAAGCCTATATCTACACCGCAAGAGGCAGCCATGCAACAGATGCAGCAGGTTGCAGCGTATATGTAGCAGAAACAACAGGCTGCCCAACAGCAACATAATCTGCAAGAGCAGATTCATAAAGCTCAGCAAAGTGTTACAGAGAAGTTGTAGTGATTTGAAGGCGGAGATATTTCAAAATTTGAAACTTTCATGAGCAATCTATGAAAGATAATGGAATTGAAGACCAGGACTCAGTGGAAGGGTTTCATTTGATAGCAGTGCCAAAACTTCGGGCCCGGATTAAAGAAATTCAGGCGGCTCAAGGACCGAATTGGCAGGACTTTAAGAAGGCGTTGCAAGAGGAATATTTTTTGGAAGATTCTCAGAGGGTGACTAGATAGAGTTTTATGAAGTGGGTGCAGAAGAAGAGTAAAAATTCATCTGCATGAGAACTGTTACAGGAGTTTAAAAAGAAGTTTGATCAGTTGTCATCGACAGAACAACGTTCATTAAAGGATCAGAAGGTGGAATTTTTTATTCAAGCTGCTGATCCGCGACTTCAAAAGAATTTGGTGCAATTATTGGAGGACCTAACAGGAGAATTGGGGTTGACATCAGATTGGAAAATAGTCTCTGAAGCGGTGAATATGATTGTAAAACGGCAAAAGCGAGTTAACAAGCAGATTGTGATCGAGGTAATAGATGATGCTAAAGAAGAGATTAAAGAGAAATCACACCCTCGACAGTACCTAAGGTGGAGGGGCCTGTTCTCGATGATCTGGTTCCCACGTAAAAGCTGGTATAATCGATGCATGTGGTGCGATAGTGAAGACCATAGGTATGTGAAAGAGTGTGATGAGTTTGATGAAGCTTACAAGAAGAATGTGGTTTTCTGGAAAGACGGGAAGATTCATCTCAGGGCAACATGAGAGATTCTCCGCTTAAACTTTGGCAGGGGCGGCATGAAGAAGTTAGTGGAAGAAATACAACATAATGTTGCTCTTGTGGGAGCAGCTACATATGGGCTGCAAGTTTGTGATAAGGGAGATGAGAAGGTATAGGTGCAAAGGGCAGGTTGTGGCCATATGCTTTAAAGATAGTAGAAGCAGGTAAGGTAACGTATGGGAAGTTACACCAGGTAGGGAATTCAATTCGGGAAATTACTAGGTGGACCGATCCAGTAGATTCTCTTTCAGTGTATGCATATATTGCTAAAGCTCAAGCCAATGAAGCTATGGTGGAAGAGAAGCAAAAAAGGATGAAGAGGTTTTTGGGATGTTGAAAAGGCCAACGAGATCCAGCAACAAGAAAGAAGAAGGTCATGCTCCTGAAGTGGTTATAGAGGAGGCTCTGAAGGACGAAAAGCAAGGTAAGCCTAAAGGGCCCTCGTATAAACTCAAATGTGATATTGAATTGGCTACAGATCTGAAGAAGGTTTTTGAAGAGCGTATGTTGAATAGTAAAGTGGAGCTCACATTAAGGGATATTCTGGGAATTTCTAAGCACGAGTTCCATGAGGAGATCATGGACATTATAAAAAGGAAGCGACAGATACCGAGTGAGCAAGAGCCAGAATCAGTTAAGAGCCAAGTGGTTCGTCACATTGAAGCAATTTTGGATGATTATGAAGAATATTTAGCATATCTTGAAGAAGAAGAGTCAAAACCTATGGTGATTTCAAACCCGATTGTACCCGAGGTAAGAAACATGCATTTTAATGACGGGGAAGATGAAGAAACTATACCCAAGAGTCACTTTTCAAGGACTCATTGGGCAAGAGCAACGACAAAAACTGTGGTAAATCTTGGAGACATTGAGGAACCGGTCTTAGCCCTTATAGACCATGGTTCAGAAATCAATCTTATGGCAAATAATTTGCACCAGAAGGGGAAGTCGCCTATTGATCTGGACCATGGGTGGCGGATTCGAGCTGCCAACATGCTTCCAAGAGATCGTTATGGTGCATGTGCAAATGTTAACTATTGGGGATGTCTGTGATGAGCAAAACTTTTTTATACAGGATCATTCCTCCTACCCACTGATTCTGGGACAACCCTACATTACGGTTGTGCGGATGGAAACTAAGGTGCTAGATGATGGCTCGGCCTATGCGAGGGTTTGGAGCCGAGATGGTAAGAAAGCGGTTCAATTTTTAATTGTATGTGTTGACCATGCAAGAAACAAAGACAGTTTACGTAATCGTCCAAGATACGCAAAGAGTTCAAAGAACAAAGATTTGCTTAGGATTTTCTTGGGGTGCCACTATAAAGCGGGACTATGGTGGTACAAGTGAGGAGAAGTTCTTGCAAAGAAAAACCTTCTCTTCATGATTTTTGGTATTGAGATATGAGGGTTCAATATCTTATAGAAAATTTAATGATTTACCTAAGTGGGAGAAACAATATGTTTCAAGCATTCAAAGTGAATTGTAGGGATGTGATGTGATGGAACCAGATGATGTGATTTCAGGAATCTTTGAAGAGATTTCTTATGTTGACACTATGTCAGAGCTTGAGGATATCAAGAAAAATAGGTTAGAAAGTGGAACTGAAGTTGTTAAGGTGCACTCAATGGATATGTACGAAGAGCTGGACATATACGAGGCACTTATGCATATTGAGGATGACTTGGGTAAAGAAGTTGAAGCACAGGTAGAGATGAAATACAAAACAGTTGCGAAGAAAGTGATACCAGTGGCTACACCTCTACCAAAAGGAAGTGATGGGGTGATTAAAGAAGCTTCTCGACAGCCTATGCTCACAAATCCTAAGAACATTGGGCATAAATTCACTAAGGAGACATTGCAGCAGCTGAAGGTTGGAGAAGATGGTTTTCTCATCGAAGAGGAAATCAAGCACTTTCAAGGTATGCTCGAAACACATGATGAAGATTTTTCTTTTGAGCCAAGTGAGATTGGGTGTGTGGATCCAAGTGTTGTTTCACCTATGGTTACATTCATTGTTCCTCACCTGCCATGGAGCTTACGTCCCATTCCAGTTCCTAAAGCTCACTGGTCAAATCTTATTAATTTTCTTAATGAGACGATACAAATGGGAATCTTGGAGCCATCGTGTGTGCCATACTCCAATCGATGGTTCACAGTTCCAAAGAAAAATGGTACTTTAAGGTTCATACAGGATATGCAGCCAATTAACAAGGTAACAATCCGCAATGTGGGTATTGGCCCAATTGTGGATGAATTTGCTGAAGCCTTTGCACGTAGGTCAATTTACTCTATGATCAATTTCAATTAGCTTTGGAGAGCAGGGATCTTACTACGATGCGTACACCTCTTGGGTTGGTAAGGATGTGCACTCTGCCCCCACAGGGTGCTACTAATTTTGTAGCTCATATGATGAACAACATGAATAAGGTATTAAGGGACTTTATCCCTCATGTTACTATGCCTTTCATTGATGATCTACCAATTAAAGGTTGTAAGGAAGGCTCAAAAGATGAGGTAAAAGATCAGAGGGGGTGCCGACAGTTTGTTGCTCAACATACTGCTAACTGCGATGCTATTTTATCCAGGCTTGAAGAAGTTAACACTTTCAAGGCAAAAATCAACTTTTGGTGCTAAAGAGGTTCTAATTGTGGGGCATATGTGCAGTCCATATGGTAGAAGGACAAGTCCAGCTAAAGTTGAAGCTATTCAAAACATGAAGGAAACGTGCTCTTCGGTTACTGAAGTTCGTCGATTTTTGGGTGCATGTGTATTCTATCTTATTTGGCTACCACATTTTGCTCATGTTGCAGAAGTGCTTTATCAATTGTTGAGAAGTAAAAGTTCTTTTTCGGAAGAAGTTCACACACAAGCTATCAGAAAATTAAAGAAGATGTTTCTTGAGGCTCTGACCTTTAGTAAAGTCGACTACAAATGCGGAAGGCCAGTAATTTGAATAGTTGACACTAGCTCGACAGGTATTGGGTGGGCTATAGGTCAAGATGATGAAGAAGGGCACAGGTATGCGGTTTGATTTGGAGCAAAGGTACTCAATGCTCGCCAAAGAGGCTACCCACAGGTTAAGAGAGAACTTTGGGGCGGTTCTACTGCTCTAAGGTCTGATAAAGAATACTTTATTGGAGCTTCAGTTGTGGTAGAGATAGATTGCTTTCCACTAATAGGGATGATTGCAAATTGCTCTACTCTGGATATTGCTATGCTGCAATGGATAGCCTATATTAAGTCTCTTAACCCTGAATTTTGTCATATTGTAAGTAGAGATAATCTTGTTGCAGATATTTTATCAAGAGCTAGGGTTGAAGATGAAGAAGAGATGTTGACCGCAAGTGATGATGTTGGCTTGAAGTTCTATACATCTTCTTATCTACATGCAAATTGTGGTAATAATGCTCATATTTTTGAGGTGTTTTTTGAGGACTTCTATGATGGAGAATGGATTTTGATCGGTTGCTACCTTCGCACTCTTACTAAGCATGAAGGGTGGATCGATCAAGAGTATAAAAAGATCATAAAGAAAGCTTACAGCTATTTTCTGATGGATGGACATATATGGAAGCAACCAAAATGCTCTCAAGGGGTACCACAATGGATTGTTTGTGATAAAGCAACTCAACAGCAGGTTATCAAAGAATTTCATGAGAGTTTATGGGCTAGACACAGAGGGGTATGGGCAACTTTTGTCAAGATTAAGGATCATTACTGGTGGAAAGGTATGTATAAAGATGTGGCTCAATTTGTGGAGACGTGCTCAATATGCCAACATTATTCTAATGTGCGACATCGAGATGGATTGCATCGAACCTATTCACTGGCTATGCACTACAAGTGGGTGGTGGACCTGATTACCATGCCAGTAGGTGTTTGGCAGATGTGGTATATTGTTCTTGCAAGAGAGGATCTTACTAATCAGGTAGAAGGCAGAGCTTTGCGTACCAAAGCTACCAATTATTTATGCAAGTTCTTGCTTGAGGATGTTATTTCAAGGTATGGATGTGTTGGTAGAATTATTGCTGACAGGGGAGAGCTGGATGCAAATGAATCTCAGGATTTCTTTGGCCACCTTAGCATTAAATTGGCTCTCACTACAGCATACAATCCAGAGGGTAATGGTAAACGTAAAAGAGGGCATCCGCCTATTGTTAAAGCTTTAGCAAAGGCATACCAGGGACATATTGGTGATTGGCCTAAACTCCTACCATTTGCTTTATGGGCTGATCGAACTACACATAGTTCTGTTACAGGTTGTATGCCATTTGAGCTAATGTATGGGCAAAAACTAATTATGCCTACAGAGGAAGCGGTTATTTCTTGGACCGTAATGCCATGGGAAGAAGGTTTGTCTACAGAAGGTTTGCTTGCTTTTCACATTCGCCAACTTGAAAGGCGTCAGAAAGATATTGAACAGACTAAAGTAATGCTTAAGTAAGCAAGGTTGAAGAATAAAGCAGCATTTGATGGTAGGTACAGACTACAAACTCATGCTATTAAAGATGGGGATTGGGTCCTTGTATATGACAGCAATCTGGAGAACCAATACACTGCAATGCGGAAGATGGTTAAACGATGGTTTGGACAATATATAATACTTCATGTTTATGATAATGCGACCTATAAGTTATGTGATCTTGATGGCATTGAGCTCAAGGTGCCTATTGCAGGAAAAATAGTTAAGTTGTTTAAGCAACAAGAAGGTGAGATTAATATTGAAGATTTCAACACAGACCAACCTCCTCAAGACAGTGCTATGTATGCATCGGATGATGAGTCTAATGATGCTCTTGGTGATGCTTCTTAAGTATAGTTGGCACAGACCGGAGGCTATGCAGGTTCGGAGGGGATGAATGTCATGTAGCTCCATTCCCATCCTAAGATAGATACCAAAAAATTGCACGTCAAGCTTATTTGAAGCTTGCTAAATTAATGGTCAGTAATCAAGGCTTGTTAACAGGCCAAGTTTAATGATTAATGTATGCCAGATGCGGCTAAAAAAGCCAATAGATGCCTTAATCATGCTAAAAAGGAGTATGTTTGAAGTGAGCACATGTGGGAGTATATGATCTAGAACTGTAGTGCTTGAAGTGCTCTACCAGCCTATCTTTACGGCTCATCGATTGGAGCTACATGCAAAAGTTATGGCAGTTTGAAGTTTAAGTCAATTGCATATCCGTACCGGATTGGGCAACTACAACTAAGGGGACAGAGATGAAGTGAATGCATGGGCCTGAAGTGCTCAATATGTGGAGGGCGCAGGTCTTTTCATATCAGTGATCAGAGTTACGGTTGCCGAGATATTGGTCGTCAAATATTCATCGGAGGCTGATTCCGTACTAGTCTGGTCGGCTTGCACGGAGTACCATATTTTTGACTTCGACCAAGTTCCAGAATGTCATCCTATGTAGAACAATGATTGCAAGATATACCCAGCCTGGTTACAGCAAGGAAGCTCAAGAGAAAATAACCATATGTGAAAGGAATGCCTTTCTCCAAAGCCAATCACATGTACTTGCATCTCGAGGGCAGGAGACACTGATGGGGGAAACAAAATCGTGATGATATTGTCAGATTAAGGCTAATGAGAGCCTTGATGCCGGCATGTATGCCAAATGTGGTTATGTATGCCGTTAGTTACGAAACACAAAAAGTTATTGACGAGATATTTATCCGAAATGTCGGCTCATGGAGCGTATTGATTGTGGGATTTGCCTAGCGGCCACTGGGAGTGCTTAGTATTGCTTGCCCGATATGTATGCTAAATGTGGTGCTCAAGTGTGGTGCCCAAGGGCCCATAAACAGTCGATCGCCCACAATGAGGCTCAATGGCAGCCCGGGAGCAAAGGCCGTACACCCAAGGCAAATTGTATGGCCACCCTAAAGAGTAAAAGGGTGTGAAGAAAAGAAAGAAGAAGAGCCGGTGGAGCACGGCGAATAGCGCGCAAGCAGCATGGACGAGGAGGAAGAGCTCACCCCGTGGGCGCCGTGATGGTTGGACGGTAATGTGCATGAAACAAAAATCTCATAGCTTGCCATGGTGCTCCTAATCGGCACCACTTTCAGTGGATTTCATGCCGGTAAAAATCCAAATTGCCATGTCACAAGGGGCGTTTTTTTTGCCTCCCTAGCAATGATGGCGCTGTCTTTGCTAAGGGAGGAAAGAGCTATAAATAGGGCCTTTTAGGGCAATCAAAGGGAGTTGTTGTTGGTGGTGGAATGAGGAAAGGAGAGGTGGTGTGGAGAGTTGTGAAGAAGAAGGAGAAGAGAGTCACAAGGAGGAACGAGACTCGCTCTCTCTCTCTCTCTCTCTCTCTCTCTCTCTCTCTCTCTCTCTCTCTCTCTCTCTCTCTCTCTCTCTCTCTCTCTCTCTCTCTCTCTCTCTCTCTCTCTCTCTCTCTATCTATCTATCTATCTATCTATCTATCTCCAATCAAAGCAAGGGAAGGAGAGTATGGGGCAATGTAAGTGGAGGTAGTGTGTGAGGGCTCAAAAGGTAGGCGAGGGCGGGGGCTCGAAAGGGTAGGTGAGGTCGGGAGCTTGAAAGGTAAGGGAGTCCGGGGAGCTCGGAAAGAAGACAAGCTCTCTTTCTTTCTCTTGTCCTCGGTTACAAAGCATCACAAAGCAAGGACTTTCTTCCTCTCTCTCGTCCTCGGCATGCAACAGAGCAAAATTCTTTCTCTCTCTTACGGAGAGGAGTCGTTCCTGATCGAGAAATTAAATAGATAGAAGTAGAATTAGCAACACAGGAAAGGTTTTTTTTTGCGGCAAATCGACATGTTTAGTCTTATGTTCATCAATACCGATCTTTGATGGACATCTTGAATCATTGCAGGCTAAACTAATTTGGCCTAGATTTTGTAAATGGGAGCTTAAACTCCCTAATTTGCAATTAATTAAGTCGATGGTGCTGTTAACAGCATTGGCTTGACTAAAGTGAGTCGGATTTTTTTGGCACCATAAAATTCAATTACGTAGCACTTTGTTCATGGTTCGAAGAGCTTGCTTGACAATTTTGTGGTGTGGTACATCCTTTCTTTCTCTCTACTCCCATAGCTAGTAGCCCGACACTCCAGCTCTCATTTAGAGCACATAGCCCCCGACAACAATGACACAAGAGAATGAGAAAAGAGAATCTTTAAATGTCCCATCTAAATGAAACAAGAAACCATGAATTAATGCAAGTACAAAATTTGGATATACAATAACTTCAAAGTATAAATGACTAGTAGAAGCACCAAACCTTGTGTATGGATCGACTAGTCTCCCCATCCACTTTCGCTCCTTCTACATACAAAGAGAATTTCACTTCATAGGGAGTAAACTAGAACATCTCCAACTTACTTGAGCCAGACATAAGCTAAGGCAGCTTTGCCTCCCCTCCATAAACCTGAGCTACTATGAAAGGATTCTACATACAAGTAGGTGGTAGGAAATCAACACCAACCATACTAGCTTAGGTGCCACACCTCTTTGATGGCCAGCATTGAGTGTTTAGGCAAAGCCAACGCAATATCCCCAATGTGTTAGCCATGTAAGTCGTTCAATCCTCGACGCATTAACCGTGTAGATTAGCTTAACAAAAAATAGGAAGATCTAGGCAACATCACCGATTTAGTGAAGCCCTAGTTTATCAACCCTTTCATCTAAGGCTAATCAATGTAGGTGATCTTAATCTTGTAGCAAGGCTTCCATGAGAAACATAACATATGAGTCCAATCAAAATAGCAAGATCTTGCCGATCTTGCATATGCACAAGCAATCTTTTCCAAGCAGTCACATTGTATAGGGTCTCTATCCTTACACGTCCACCATAAACCATCAAAAACACTTCACAATTCAATCCAAAATAGTAAACCATAATTCAATCCCATCACATGGTGTGAGTACTCATCCCATCTCAGAGTGATGCACATCCATCCTACAAAACCACTTTAGCAAAGTAAATGGCTGTAAATTTTTTGACAGCACAGCCATAATTAAAAAAATGATCAAAGAGCCACATTGGCTTCCACCATCAAACTCACAACCATAATCCATGAGGGATCTCAACCCTTTACCATAAAACATAATCCTTACCGAAACAACTCCCACACTTGGAGCTTTGACCATACACACTTCAACCAGCCAAACCATCACACATGGCCCTTAAGAAATGAACCTTTATGCATTAAAAATTTCCAACCAACAAATAAACATGACTTCAAAATCCCATTTGGTTATTTTTTTACCATGCATAAATAATGCACTATGACCGCACCTCACCCCCTAGCACATAGAGCTAGTTTTGACCTAGAAGGATGGAAATTAGTATACACATGCACATGAGGCATCCACATCCATCTATGAGGTTCCATAGATCATATGAAATCATCCCATAAACTCAACCATGATGCAAAACAACCCAACCACTTTGGTCAAGCATATACTATAACATCATATATATTCAAAAAACAACTTTTTGCAATCTCACCATCCGGCTTGCGTTTGAACTTGTAAACCCACTTCGTACCAATGGCCTTTTTCCAGGAGGCAAATCACATAAGGTCCATGTGTCATTTTCTGTAAGTGCATCATATTTTGATTGCATGGCAGCCATCCAATTTTTTGAATTTTGTGCTTCATCAAAAGACAGAGGTTCCTCAACATCATGTAAGCTAGACACAGCCAAAGCATAACAATCTGATGCATAAGATGCATGGGGAGAGCTTGAACGAGTACGACTAGACAAAGGTGCATCCAATTTATTGTCATGCAATGTATGCACTAGCCATTTTGGCATACCTCTAGCTTGCTCATTTTCAGCCCTTTCCTCATCAAGTACATCATGTACATCTACATCAGTAATAGGATGATCTGTAAAATTTTCAAAAAAACCCCATAGGCTGTACATTTGCCTCATTGGAATTTACATTTGAACTTCCACCACTGAAAAGAGGCAACAAAGTGTCATAAACATTCTGTGAGCTGACATTACTGTCTCTAGTACAGACAGCAAGGGCTGAACAGAATCTTCCACAAACACAAAATCCCATGAGACCAAGATACACTTTGTTTGCGAATGATACAAACTGTAACCTTTGCTTTCAGCACTATAACCAACAAAAATACATTTGACGGACTTATCATCCAATTTTTTGTGTTGTGTTTGTGGCACCAAAGCATATGGCAAACAACCAAAAACACGCATGTGCTCAATAGAAGGCTTTCTATCATGCCATGCTTCATATGGAGTAATAGATTGCAGAGCTTTCATAGGACATCATGTGTTTCTGGCACACATAATGGCCTCAAGCCAAAAAGAATGCCGCAAAGCATGTCTTTTGACCATACATCGTGCCATTTCTGTAAGTGACTTATTTTTCCTCTCAGCAACACCATTTTGCTAAGGTGTATAAGGCATTGTACATTGGTGTTTTATCCCATGACTAGCCAGAAATGCATTAAATTCATGAGACATATGCCCCCCCCCCCCCCCCCCCCCGATCAAAACGGAGTGTGTCCATAGTATATTTTGAGACATTTTCAGCCATAGCTAGAAATTGTTTGAAGCACATAAAAACTTTAGACTTTGCTTTAAGCGGAAATACCCATGCATGCCTGGAGTAATCATCAATGAAAGTCATGAAGCAAAGGTAATTTCCCAAGGACGGAGTTTGCATGGGCCCACAAACGTCACTATGCACAAGTGGCAACGTGCAAGTGGCCCTAACTGAACCATCCTTTGGAAACTTAGAACACTGCATCTTATCCAAAATATAGCCTTCAGAAACGTGTTTCACAGGTGCTTCAAGAGGCGGCAAAGAAGCAATCATATCAGATTTCTACAAACGTGGCAAACTAGCAAAATTCAGATGACCAAGACATGCATGCCAAAGTTTTGCATCTAAAACAGCCTTTGAATCCACAACTGTGATCACAAAATTTTGCCCACACTTGGCATACAAAGTGAGTTTATACAACCCATGGCACAAAATGCCAGATGCAACAATTTCATCACCAAAACTGAGATCATGTACAATACATTTGTCATCCACAAATTTGACTACAAGACCAAGTCTAGCAAGTGCAGATACAAATAAAAGGTTCTTCTTGATCCCAGGTACATAAAGTGCATCAACAAGCGTGAAAGAACTACCATTTGCAGCAGTAAGCACAATCTTTCTAACTCCTTGAACCGGATAAGAGGCATTGTTGGCACAAGTAACATAATTCCCGTGAGGGATAGACTCAAGAGAGGTGAACAAATCACGATGTGAGGTAATGTTCTTTGTAGCACCACTATGTCAAAATACCACAAATGTGAATCTGCAGCAACTAACATGCATGCATCATGGACAACAGGATTATAAGTGCACTGTGCACTAAAAGCCCATCCTCCTTCGACATCAGCATCACAGTCTCCTTTCACAGAAGACTCAACAATGGCTGCATTTGTAGTGGAACCAACATTTGCAGTGGAACCACCCTCTTTCTTCCTAGCCTCTTTGGCCCTCAACTTAGGACACTACTTGATCAAGTAATCATTAGCTTTACAATAATAGCAACGCATCTTCTTTTTGCCCTTATCACCATAATTTCCAAACAAATTGCTGCCAGTAGAAGCATTAGGAACATGTGATTTTCCACTCGCATAGAACCATAATAAGTGGCTGCATTGTTGTTACCACCCTTTCTTTGAGCAGCAATAAAAGCCTGTTCAATTGCACGCTGTCTAGTCCTGGTTTTTTTGTAAAGTGACTCTTGCAACAACAATGTGCACAATGCATCAAACTTGACAACTTCAGGATTTCCTTGGATCATAAGTCTCCAAGTACTGGCAAAAGTCTAGTAAGAATCTGGCAAGGCATCAAGAACAGGCTGCACAAGGGAACTATTTGAAATGACTTCACCTGTAGAAATAAGTTACTCATTGATATCCTTGACACTAGCAAGGAAAGTGTCCATATCATCTTCCTCATACATAATCTTCGATTGCAGCTCTTTACGCAGCAATGCAATTTTAGCCTCATTGCAACTTGCTTAAAGACCAGCCAAAATATTCCAAGCATGTTTGGCATATTTCATTGAACAAATGTGGGGAGTAATAGTGCACTTCACAGACATCACAATCAATGCATGAGCCTGCGCATATTTTCCATCCCAACGAGCTTCTCAGCTATAGGCAAAACAACTTTAACAACAGCAATCCTTGCAAGAAATACCTGCAACATCCTCAACATCGCATGTATCCTCGGAACCAAGACGTACATCAATGCCCTGCACAATGTTCCAAACGCCCTTCGACACAAGAACATGTTGCATTATATAAGCCCACATAGGATAATTGTCCCCATCCAATCTGTCCTTAGCAACAAACATCTTGAACACATCTGTGTTCTTGTCAGTCATGGTAAATGTTGCACCTGATGTAAAAACTATCGAAAAAGAGGAGAAAGAGAGCAAGAACAACACGTGCTATATAGCACAATGTTACCATATACATGTGGTAGTGATGTGTGTGAACACACTAGGACCGCCGGGGCATTTTTTCCCTCTTTAGGAGGTTTTTTTCCCCGAGCATTGTATATACGCCCATCACTCTAGGGCTATCTATCTTTCCATTGCATACTAAGAAACACACTCTCTATTGTGTTCCTTGAGCTTCTTTTGTCTTCTCCAAGCTGTGTGCGTTTCTTTGCAACCCTAATTCCAACAATTGGTATCAAAGCAGGTTACGTCCTCCCGGGCTTAGTCGCCAGCTGCTCCAGCACATGCCTGCTCACTTTTTCCGATTACAGTGAGGTTTGGCGAGCGTTTGCAGGTCGACAAATATTTTGGATAAGCTCATAGAGCTTATTCTGCTCAGATTTCTCATTCGGGTCATTTCGGCATCCAATTCCACTACAAGCAGTTCTGCACAGGCTATTTCATCATTTTGTGCAGAATTTCTATCAGTGTTGTTTTCTGCATAATAGGGTGCCTCATAGTCTTCTACGGTTTGTGCTATATAGCACGTGTTGTTCCCGCTCTGTTTCTCCTATTTTCGGGTAATTTTCACATCAGGTGCAGCATTTACCATGGCTGACAACAACACAGATGTCTTCAAGATGTTTGTTGCTGAGGACAGGTTGGATGGGGACAATTACGCTATGTGGGCTTATATGATGCAACACGTTCTTATGTCAAAGGGCGTATGGAATATTGTGTAGGGCATTGATGTACGTCCTGGTTCTGAGGATGTAGGCGATGTTGAGGATGTTGCAAGTCTTGATGCAAGGATTGCTGCTATTAGAGTTGTTTTGCCTACGGCAGGACAAGCTCGTTGGGAACTAAAGGATGCGCAGGCTCATGCATTGATTGCATTGTCTGTGAAGCGCACCATTGTTCCTCACATTTGTTCAGCAAAATCTACAAAACAAGCTTGGGATATTCTAGCAGGTCTATGCAAGCCACAATGAGGCTAAAATTGCTTTGCTGCGTAAAGAGCTGGAGTCGAACATTATGCATGAGAAAGATGATATGGACACTTTCCTTGCTAGTGTCAAGGATATCAATGAGCAACTTATTTCTGCAGGTGAAGTCATTTCAGAGAGTTCCCTTATGCAGACTCTTCTTGATGCCTTACCAGATTCTTACCAGACTTTTGCTAGTACGTGGAGACTTATGACCCAAGGAAATC
The DNA here is from genome assembly GCF_014529385.1 of Adiantum capillus-veneris. Classification (NCBI taxonomy): domain Eukaryota; kingdom Viridiplantae; phylum Streptophyta; class Polypodiopsida; order Polypodiales; family Pteridaceae; genus Adiantum; species Adiantum capillus-veneris. The sequence continues at coordinate 20,081,122 of NC_140947.1, forward strand.
CAGAAGTTGTCAAGTTTGATGCATTATGCACATTGTTGTTGCAAGAGCCACTTCCCAGTAAAAACCAGGACTAGACAGCGTGCATTTGAACAGGCTTTTATTGCTTCTCAAAGAAAGGGTGGTAACAACAATGCAGCCACTTCTTATGGTTCTGCTGCGAGTGGCAAAACTTCTGTTCCCAATGCTTCTGTTGTCAACACTTCCTCTAGCAAATCTGGTGATAAGGGCAAAAAGAAAATGTGTTGCCATTATTGTAAAGCTAATGATCACTTAACCAAGTAGTGTCCTAAGAAGAGGCTAAGAAGAAAGAGGGTGGTTCCACTGCAAATGCTGGTTCCACTACAAATGGAGCCATTGTTGAGTCTTCTGTGAAAGGAGACTATGTTGCTAATGTTGAGCAGAATGGGCTTTTAGTGCAGAGTGCACTCACAATCCTGTTGTCCATGATGCATGATTGTCAGTTGCTGCAGATTCACATGTGTGGTATTTCGATAGTGGTGCTACAAAGCACATTACCTCACATCGTGAATTGTTCACCTCTCTCGAGTCTGTCCCTCATGGGAATTCAGTCACTTGTGACAACAATGCCTCTTATCCGGTTCAGGGAGTTGGAAAGATTGTGCTTGTTGCAAATGGCAGTTCCTTCACACTTGTTCATGCACTTTATGTACCTAAGATCAAGAAGAATCTCTTGTCTGTATCTGCACTTGCTAGACTTGGACTTGTAGTCGAATTTGTGGATGACAGATGTACAGTTCATGATCTTAGTTTTGGTGATGAAATTGTTGCATCTGGCCTTTTGTGCCGGGGGCTGTATAAGCTCACTTTGTATGACAAGTGTGGACAAAATTTTGCAAATGCTGTTGCAGATTCAAGGGCTATTTCAGATGAAAAACTTTGGCATTCACTTTTTGGTCATCTGAATTTTGCCAGTTTGCTGCGTTTGTAGAAATCTGATATGGTTGCTTTTTTGCTGCCCCTTGAAGCACCTGTCAAACATGTTTGTGAAGTTTGTAGTTTGGGTAAGATGCAGTGTTCTAAGTTTCCAAAGGATGGTTCAGTTCGGGCCACATGCAGGTTGTAGCTTGTACATAGTGATGTTTGTGGGCCCATGCAAACTCCGTCCTTGGGCAATTACCTTTACTTCGTGACTTTCATTGATGATTACTCCAGGCATGCATGGGTATTTCCGCTTAATTTGAAGTTTTTATGTGCTTCAAACAATTTCTGGCTATGGCTGAAAATGTCTCGAAATGTACTATGGGCACCCTCCGTTCCAATCGAGGGGGGGAGTATATGTCTCATGAATTTAATGCATTTCTGGCTAGTCGTGGGATAAAACACCAATGTACAGTGCCTTATATACCTCATCAAAATGGTGTTCCTGAGAGGAAAAACAGATCACTGACGGAAATGGCACGATGTATCGTCAAAAGTCAAGCTTTGCCGCATTCTTTTTGGCTTGAGGCCATCATGTGTGCCACTTATGTACTTAACAGGTGTCCTACAAAAGCTTTGCAGTCTATTACTCCATATGAAGCTTGGCATGATAGAAAGCCTTCTATTGAGCACATGCGTGTTTTTGCTTGTTTAGCATATGCTTTGGTGCCACAAACACAGCGAAGGAAATTGGATGATAAGGCTGTCAAATGTATTTTTGTTGGTTATAGTGCTGAAAGCAAAGGTTACAGGTTATATCATCCGCAAACAAAGCGTATTCTGGTTTCACGAGATGTAGTGTTTGTGGAAGATTCTGTTTAGCCCTTGCTGTCATGTACTAGAGACAGTAATGTAAGCTCACAGGACATTTATGCCACTTTGTTGCCTCTTTTCAGTGGTGAAAATACGAATGTGATTTCCAATGAGGCAAATGTATGGCCTATGGGGGTTTCTAAAAATGTTAGAGATCAGCCTATTACTGATGCAGATGTACATGATGTACTTGATGAGGAAAGGGCTGAAAATGAGCAGGCTAGAGGTATGCCAAAATGGCTGGTGCACACTTTGCGTGACAGTAAATTGGATGCACCTTTGTCTAGTCGTACTCATTCAGGCTCTCGCCATGCATCTTATGCATCAGATTGTTATGCTTCGGCTGTGTCTAGCTTACATTATGTTGAGGAGCCTCTGTCTTTTGATGAAGCATAGAATTCAAAAAATTGGATGCTGCCATGCAATCAGAATATGATGCACTTATAGAAAATGACACATGGACTTTATGTGATTTGCTCCTGGAAAAAAGGCCATTGGTACGAAGTGGGTTTACAAGTTGAAACGCAAGCCGGATGGTGAGATTGATCGCCATAAGGCTTGACTTGTTACAAAGGGTTATGCACAGCAAAAAGGCATAGATTATGAAGAGACTTTTTCTCCCACTTGTCGTATGACTATTGTGCGTTTTCTATGTGCATTGGCATCTCATTTTTGTTGAGATGTACATCAATCAGACATTGTTACTGCTTTCTTGAATGGTGACATATTTGAGGAAGTTTATGTAACGCAGCCTCGCGGTTTTGTCATAAAAGGACAAGAGGACAAAGTGTGCGAATGTAAGAAGTCTTTGCATGGGTTTTGGAAATCTCCTCGTGCTTGGTATGAGAAAGCTGACACTCATTTGGTTAAACGAGGCTTTCGTAAGAGTCCAACAGAAAGCACATTGCATGTAAAGCATGAGGGTGATGTACTTCTCATTGTGGTTCTTTATGTCGATGATTTTCCGATCACTGGACCAAATGAGAGACATATTGCTGAATTTAAGGCTGATTTGAATGCTACTTTCAAGATGAAAGATTTGGGGTTGTTGCATGATTACTTGGGTATACAGTTTAAGCAGTGTGATGGTGGTATTGCATTGTGTCAAAAAAGTTACATAGAGACATTTCTATGTAAGTTTGTACTTGAGGATTGCAAAACCTATTGCCACTCCCATGGAAACAGGTTTGAAGTTGAGTCTACATGATGCTGGCGATCCTGCTGATGTCACTCTTTGCCAAACTGCTGTTGGCTGCCTCATTTATGTATGCAACACAAGGCCAGATATTCAGTTTGCAGTCTCACAGGTCAGCAAATTTATGCATAGCCCAGGGTCAAAGCATTGCCAGGCTGTCAAGAGGATTTTCCGCTACCTTAGTGGCACTTTACATCTTGGCTTGTTTTATCCCAAGGGGGGATCATTGCCTCCAAACTTACATGCTTTTTCAGACTCGGATTGGGCTGGTTGTTTTGGCACGCGAGTGTCCGCAAGTGGTTTTTGTTTCATGCTTGGCAGTTCATGTATATCATGGTTGAGCAAGAGGCAACCTACTGTGGCCACTTCGAGTTGTGAGGCTGACTACATGGCAGTCTTTACAGCTGCGGTTGAGTGTGTATGGCTCAGATGCCTTATGGTTGATTTGGGTGTTGGACAGGACACTGCCAACACTATCTACACTGACAGTCAGAGTGCATTGGCAATTGCAAGGAACCCAGTTTTTCATGCTCACACAAAGCACATTGAGGTGCATTACCACTATGTCAGGGAGAGGCTCTCAGTAGGAGAGATCAGCTTGGCTTATGTGCCAACACAGGGCAACCTTGCAGATCTTTTCACAAAGGCATTGTCTCATGAGAAGCTTGAAGCTTTTCGCAAAGCTTTGGGCTTACTCCCCTTTGTGGACTGATCATGTCCTCAAGGCATGGCACTTCCCTTTAGTCATGGCATGTCCTCAGGGCATGGCACTTCCCTTTACTCATGTGCCAGCTATCGTTCACCGCATCACTCCAGGGGGGATTTGTTACCATGTACATGTGGTAGTGATGTGTGTGAACACACTAGGACCGCTGGAGCATTTTTTCCCTCTTTAGGAGGTTTTTTCCCCCCGAGCATTGTATATGCGCCCATCACTCTAGGGCTATCTATCTTTCCATTACATACTAAGAAACACACTCTCTATTGTGTGCCTTGATCTTCCTTCGTCTTCTCCAAGCTGTGTGCATTTCTCTACAACCCTAATTCCAACACACAAACCATAGAAGACCGTAAGGATTTGCTATGCAAAAAACGGCACTGACAGAATTTTTGCACAAAATGACAAAATAGCCCGTGCAGTACTGCTTGTATTGGAAACAGAGGCCGAAATGAGCCCGAATCAGAAATCTCCCCAAAAAAAATTTCAACCTACGAACGCTCGCCAAAGCTCACGGAAAGTGGAGAAAGTGAGCAGCCGTGTGCTTGACAACTGGCGACTAAGCCCGAGAGGATGCAACCTGCTCTGATACCAATTGTTGGAATTAGGGCTGCACGAAAATGCACACAGCTTGGTGAAGATGAAGGAAGCTCAAGGCACACAACAGAGAGTGTATTACTTAGTGTGCAATGGAAATATAGATAGCCCTAGAATGATGTGCGTATATACAATGCACGGGGGGGAAAACCTCCTAGTGAGGGAAAAAATGCCCCTACGATCCTAAGTGTGTTCACACACATCACTACCACATGTATATGGTAACAGTCATAACCCTGCCATTACCACTTAACCAAATTGGCCTCCCATTCCATAATTTTTGTTTACATAATTTTTGCCAAAAAAGGTAAAAACTATGTAAACAAACAATCTCTAGCAATTGTGCAAGAAGTGATATGCCGATGCTATAGCTTCCATGACCTCATTGGCTAAGCTTATGAAGGCTCAAGTAAAGCATTTAGGATAGAATTGAGATCAATGTGGCATTATAGATCTACTCTTGATGTGATGACGGATCACCAATGTCAAGGAAATCAAAGAAAACCAAAGTCCAATGGACTCTCGATGCTCCAAAATTGTGGTGATGAGAGTCGCAATGGAGAGCCCACACTATGGCTAGGAGAGGAAAGTGTGTAGGTCTAAGTCATGGCTAAAAATGTGAGGGAAGCAAGTTCGGATGTGACAAAAAAGTTGAGCACTCTAGTAGTGTGTGGTACTAGACTCTTGAACTTGTAGTGAGCATAATGTGCACAATCGATTTGACTCTTGTCCATTGCCCCAACACCTTGTCTCGCATCGAAGGGAGTGGGAGCTAAGCCGAATGGTTGTGATAGTGCATATCGCTGACAAGGGGATAGGCCTAAGCATGTAAGGGTGAGTGCGGTTTCCTCTTTCAGCAAAGAATGTGGTTTTGTAGTTGGGGGCAATATCGGTGGTGTAATGTATGAAGTGTGACCCACCAGATTCCTCCCAAGCCATAATACATTGGCATTGTAGAAAAGCTTCATTCACTTGGGATTCAATTGAGGCATCATGTAGCAAGTGTAGTGCATTCCATCTCCCACAACAAAAGCATGATTTTACAGCATTGTAAATAGTGACCTCTTCAATGCCTTCTTCTTGCATAAAGTCAAGTACCATTTGTTCCAATTGATCAATGCATAAAACAAAGAGATTTGGTGACAATGGACATCCTTGTTTAGCTCCAATAGTGCTTGCAAATTTTTTGAAATTCCTCTTCCCATGCGCAACTGACACATTACCTTCTCATAGATTCGGAAAATCTCAAGCATAAATTCACTTGGCACTTGGAGTTCTTCCATCCTTCTCCACAAATTGTTACGTGGAATCATATCAAAGGCTTTCTTAAAGTCCACAAAGCAATAATACAATCGCTTATCTTTCAACCGACTTTCCTCCATGAGAACAGGAAGAGTGACAAGATGATCAATGGTGCTATGGCGTTGACAGAAACCCGCTTGTCCTTTTGCACGCTTGCCATTCTTTTCAGCCCAATCACTCAATTTTATATCCATTATGCACCCAAAAAACTTTGCCATAAGAGACCCGATCATATAGTCTAGTAGTCATTTACATTTTTTACATCCCCTCCTTTATGCAAAGGCTTGACCCAATTAGTACTCCAATCATAAGGCATACCATGTTGAAGTGCAAGGTTGAGCATATCACACATCCACTCATGTGTAAAATATCCCGTCCATTTTTGGCTTGATACCTTGAAGATCTCCCGCTTTGCGAGTGGCCAACTTTTTGAGCCCACTGCATACATCCTCAATAGTAAAAAAAGAGGTCATACATGGGAGTGAACCATAAAATGGCATTTTTCCAACATTTGGTTGCTCATTTAGTTGCCTACAATATGTGTACATATCCACAAGAGTCAAGTTACAAAAACTCTCAACCTGCTTGCCCCTCAAGTTTCTCCAAAATTTTCCACATGCACATACCTTTTCTTGGACTTGAAAAAATCATTGATTTACTTTCCATATTCTTATCTTTTTTTGAATCAATGCCTTGTATGTATGCAAATGACTTTGATCGTTTGTGCTTGTACTTTTTCACAATTGATCAAAATCTTCCAGTCCTTTCTTAACCATACAAGCTACCCCTCCTTGCCCTCTTTGTTGCTTGAGATTCTTTGTCCACATCAATGAGTGTACATTGTAATCCTCCAATCCGTTAATCCTTTGTGTATCATGCTCTCGAGTTTCAACAAGAAGTACAGCATCAGCGTTGCTTGTTAGTTCATCAATGCCAACCCTCGCATTCCATGGGTATCCATTGAAATTCCAAAAGCATACTTTCAATTGTAACTCAGCCTCATAGGTCGCGCATTCCTTTTTGCTCGAGTTACTTGCCTCCTCCTTGGGCACAATTTCTTCATGAGAGATCTTCTTGTTTTTCTTATTCTTCTCCTCGTATGCCTTGTGATGTATATTTTGTTGCTTAATAGTGCAATCTTCACATGCAACACAGTTTGTATCCCTCGAATAGATCGAACTATTATCAAGGATAATATTTTGTTTGGTCTCATCCGGCATGGTGGATTGTTACTCCCGTTCATTCAACTCCTCTACATCCACATTCTCAACATTCTTTGTTTGAGCCATAGCTTGCAAGAGGGAGGAATTAGGAACCACATTGATGACACATACATCAGCCCAAGACTTGTTTGTGCATACCTTTTAAGGGAAGCTAGTACAACGGTCTAGTATGAACTGCTAGTGAGTGATGTGAGTATGCCACCACTCGTACCCTTAAATATACTAGAAGCAATGCATATAGCTTCTGATGACCTACAAGATGAAAGTTTGTGAGGTGCTACTGGCTTGGAACCAGTAGCACCTCACAAGACTATAGTCCACACGATTTGGGGTCAGAATCATCAATTGAAATTGACTCTGAGGATGAAGAATCTAAGTTAAATCTTAGTGAAAATGTGGGGACAAACCATCCAAGGCCCAGTGGTACCCCAAATGACAATCTATCCAAGGGAGCAGAAGACACAAGAAGCAATTCATCTAGTGACTCTTCACTAGATATCTGTTGTAATCAAAAATTAGACAAGAAGAGTAAGAGATATACAGGGCGACGATATCGAGAAAATGTGCGTGCTAGAATAAATGAAAAGAAATCTACCGCAGAATGGATTAATTATATAGGGGCATCTGATGCTCATTGAAAGTTGGTAGATAACTAGGGTGAATACCTTCAAAGCGTTATGTGGTGTAGCCCACAACCCATTGACATCGCACAACTAGACGCTACAGAGAAGCCAAAGTTGGGCTGTACCGTAAGGAGACGACAAAATCGAGAGTTAGCTCAACAATAAAAGGAATCGAAAGTGAAATCACAGTCCACAGAACAACAGGACCCCACAAACTTACACCCCAGCACCTAAATATTTCAAATCCTATAACACAGAGGAACGTAAGGTTGTGTATACAAAGGCTCAAAGAAAACCTATCGATGGGAGCAATGGAGTCTATGACGGTCCAGCGATAGTTAAGGAAATAGAGTTAGCAAACCCAGGAGAAGACTCCAAACCTGTTTTCATTGCCCAAGATCTGACAGAGACTGAGGAGTGTGTACTTAAAGAACTTCTCACGGAATTCAGGGATATATTTGCCTGGACATATCATGATATAGAAGGTGTTCCACCTTCCGTGGTGTAACGCATAATCCCCACAAATAGCATGGCTAAACCAGTTCAGCAACGACCCTACCCAATGAATCCTAAATATGCAAAAATCATTCAAGAAGAGATTGAAAAGCTTGTGAAATGCAGATTCATATGCCCTATTGAGCACTCGGAATGGGTGTCTCAAATAGCGATTGTGCCAAAAAAGAATGGGAAACTCAGAGTGTGCGTGGATCTCAAGAAGGTCAATGCCACCACTAGGAGGGACTAATACCCTTGCCATATTTAGAACATATGCTTGAAAGAGTTGCAGGGAAGAAAGCTTATAGCTTTTTAGATGGGTACTCTGGCTACAATCAAATCACAATTGCGCTGGAGGACCAAGCTAAAACAGCCTTTATAACCGAATTTGGAGTGTTTGCATTTTGTGTCATGGCTTTTGGCTTAACAATGCCCCTGCTACTTTTCAAAGATTAATAAACACTGCTTTTAGAGAATATTTGAGGGAGTTTTGTGAAGCTTTCTTAGATGACCTTTGTGTTTATTCCTCTTGGAAAGAACATCTATCATGCTTACGAAAAGTGTTTGAGAAGTGTAGATTGTATCGCATCTCCTTAAACCCTTTCAAATGCCAATTTTGGGTTAAACATGTTGGGTTCAAGCCCTCGGTCAGTTATCTTGAGTGTCTAGCCTATGGGAAATTCCCTTTATGGAGCATGCAGGTGACTTCACTTGGACTCCAAGTTATGCATGGCAAGGCTACCCTTTATATGTAAGGCTATAGATCAATTAAAAATAGCGTTTTTTTTTTGTGTTTTGAGATCTCTCTTCTCATCTCGTTCTTCTTCTTCCTTTGCACGCTGCACCTCTAGCCATGGATCCTCACCGCTTGCATCCTCCATAGCCGCTGCAACCCAACAAAACATGGAGTCATTTTAGGGCATATAGTGTCCAAAAATGGGACTTCCACATATGAGAGAAAAATTAAAGCCGTTGTTGAATTGCCACCACCTACAAACTATCAAGGAGTTCAAAGGTTCATGGGCCATGTTGGTTATTACCGACGGTTTATTTTAAACTTTGCCGAGATAGCTCGTCCTTTGTACAAGCTTCTTATTGAGTTCCAATGGACTGAGGAGTGTGATCATGCTTATGATTCATTGAAAAAGACCTTGACTAGCGCTCCTATTCTACGAGTGCCCGATTGGAATATAATTTTCCATGTGCATATTGATGCATCAAACTTTGCTATTGGGTGTGTTCGAGCTCAACCAGGAGAACATAAACTAGACTAACCCATTAGCTTTGCAAGTCGTCAATTGAATGATGCCGAGAGAAACTACACCATACAGAGTGAGAAGATTAAGGTATGATTTATGCAGTGAAGAAATTTCGCTACTACCTTCTAGCCAACAAGTTTGTGTTCTATGTTGATCATCAAGCCTTGTTGTATCTAGTAAATAAACCTTGTTCCACGGGAAGAATTACACGATGGTTGTTAATTCTCCTTCAATTTGATTTTATCGTTGTGGTGAGACCTGGTAAAAGAGATGTCATGGCAGATCATTTGTCTCGCATACCCAATGGTGAAGCCCCTACTGGAGTCTATGATGAGTTGCTCGATACTTCTCTATTCCTAGCCGAAACCATACCGGAATGGAGTGAGAGGATTGTGAACTTTTTAGTTAATGGTTTTCCACCCAAAGAGCTTTGTAGGGGCATAGCTCAAAAACTGTTAAAAGAATGTGAACCTTACTCTCTCATTGCAGGAACTCTCTACAAGCTAGGGAAGGATGATATTCTTAGACGTTGTGCCTGTGAGGATGAGCATTTATACATACTGCAAGAAGCCCACATGGGTATAGCCGGAGGACATTTCTCAGGGGAACTAACAGCTAGAAAGTTGTTGCAATCAGGCTATTGGTGGACAATCTTATTTAAAGATGCATCACTTTTTGTAAAAGGATGTGATGAATGCCAACGTTACAAGATCACGCAATGAAAGGATAGGATGCCCTTACATCCTGTTAAAGTGACTCAACCATTTGAAAAATGGGATTTGGACTTTGTAGGCCCAATTAGTCCAGCAGCTCGTAGCACTCAATCTCGATATATTATCGTTGCCACTGACTATGTGACAAAGTGGGCGGAAGCCAGGGTGACACGTAAGGCCGATGCGAGGTCAACTTCCAAGTTTCTCTTTGAGAACATTATTACAATATTTGGTTGTCCCTTTGAGATTGTGAGTGACAATGGTACTCATTTTATAAATGGAGTAATAAAAGAACTCACTACCAACTTTATGATAGCTCACCATAAGTCCACACCTTATTATCCACAAGCAAATGGCTAAGCTGAGAGCACCAACAAGACCTTAATCTCTATCTTAACCAAAACGGTGGAAGCTCATCGCACAAATTTGGATTTAAAGCTTACATCAGCTCTATGGGCTTATCGTACTGCGTACAAAGTTGCCATTAACTGCACAGTGTTTAAGATGGTGTATGGCCAAGAAGTGGTTATTCCATGGGAGTTTGTCATTCTTAGTCTTTGAGTAGCTTCTCAAGAAGGTTGGGATGGTAACCCCTTAGTTGAGCGATTATATATCCTTGAAATTCTATATGAAGAGAGGCAATTAGCTGTGCAAAATGCACTTGTGGAGAAAGATAGGAGGAAGAAATGGTTTGACCATTATCTAAAGAACAAAGATATCAATGTTGGTGATAAAGTCCTTATGTATGGAGTGCGTAACGAAAAGAAAAAGTTGAAATAGACGAAAAAATGACCATATAGAGTATGTGAGATCACCCCACAAGGAACCATTCGTGTGGAGACTCTTGATGGAGTTGAAACCATTGGATTCCTCAATGGGAGCAAATTTAAAAGATACTATGATCCTTTAAGCCAAGAGGAGCTACGTGCCATCCATACAAAAAAGGCAGCCAAGGCACAAACATAATTGAAGAAGATACAAGCTCAATCTAAGGCTAAGGAGCGACAACAACGCATAAGACGAAGACGAGAGGCCAACCTTGGAGTTACACATGCATTCCACATTGAAACCGACGAGGATTGGTTGGACTCTGACACACCTCTACGATACCCTTTGAGCTAAACATCACCTATGGAAAAGTTCTATATAACACCTTATTGGACACGGGTGCTAAATATAATCTGCTATCATATGGGGTGTGGTGTTAGTTAGGGAAGCCATCTCTATGTAAGAGTATTATCCAAGTCAAGGATGTCAACAAGAAAAAAACTGCGGTTTTTGGAATCTGGCACACTTTTGTCAGTTATGACAATGGGGTTGTAGCTCAAGACTTTTTGGTCATGCCTGTTGGAACTAAGGAGGGTAATATAAACCTAGGACGCACGTGGATGATAGCCACCAAATGCACTATTGATTGGGGGACAGGGGGTGTCACAACACAGAAACCAACTCTTAGCCCTGCCACTCAAGCCACAGTCCCTGAGATATTGCCTCTTAAAGAAATAAAACCCAAAACATTGCATGTCCAAGTGGTTGAACCATATGTCCCCATAGCCCAACTCTCTAGAGCTTCAACTAATGTAGTTGAAATAAAGCTTGAGACACACAAGATCCATCCCAATATAACAAAGAAAACATACAAGTGGGTCCCTAAAGCTTCTTTAGCGACCATAGCCAGTGCTGAAAGACAGGAGCCTGGTAAGAGACATCCATTCGCCCCAAGAAATGTAAAGAAACGTTGCGTTGGATTCCTAAAAAACTATTAGAAGCCCAAGGCTACTATAAAGGAAATGATCAAATCTAGGTGCCAAAATGTAAATTGTGCTCTTACTTGTCACCGGGCCCATATGAGCTCAATCCTGTGGCTCCAAAACAATTTGAAGATTGCGGAAAGAAAAAAATCACGGAATGCTACACACCTGCTCCAGAGCTAGTTTGGGTACCAAAGAAAGAACGATTTGTTCCACCTAGCTCAGAAATAGGAAAATTAAATGAAGCTTCTTGCTCTTCGTGTAGTTCCTATACGGAAATAGAAGCTTCGACACAACCCCCACCTACCATTGTACATATCCATACAAGCAAGAAAGAGTTTGCACCTCCCGTTGTAAGTTCACCACCTACAACAATGTTGCAAATAAAATCATGGGAGAGTACCTTACCACCCTTGCAACTAAATAAAACGCATAGGGTGGTCGAAAACTATTGGTTAAAGTCTTCACCCACAACAACTTGGAACAATTGGTTTAAAAGGTGACGACATCATTCCAAAAGGTATGATCTACCCAAGGAAGGGGGGAGTGTTTGCTGACATCTATCATTCACTTGCTTCCCTCTCAACCTTCCTACCTGACCTCTCAATCTCCAATCTTAGGAAATGTATATATAAAGCCTTATACTCACAAAAACAAGATAAAAAAGTAAAAGAGCAAGAGCCACAACACAAAATCATAAAAACACATTATGCACAAGAACACAACCCTTGTAATATTTTCACTCTAACCATCATCTATTTGTGTGTACAGACATGGCTAGTATGCTAGAGTCATCCACTCCTGCCTTGGGTGAGAGGCGTACCCTCGTTACTTTTCACAAATGTTTCACATGGTCTTTCTGGTGCTTGCCTGTGAATGGGATTTGGTAGGTACGCTAGCATGTGAGAGGAATTTAAAGGAGTTAGAATGGTTGATACGTCTCTTGACCACGACTGATCCATACTTAGTAGAGAGTGTATCTCCCATTGCACAAGCCTATCCTTTTGACCAAGATGACTATAAGCGTCTAGTGACCTTCTTAGTAAACATTGGTGTCTCTGATGATGAAGAAGATTTACATGATTATACGGATGGCACATATGGTCTCACGGATGATGACTTTGTTTTTCTCAATGACGAGGATAGGGGTTTAGCCTTAGGGTTTCCCCCCAATCTCTATAATATCATATTCCCTTGACTCTCTAGGGGGAGTGCAAATAATTAGGTTAGGGTTCCTTATGTTTACTAAGTGTTGGTACCTTTTTCCACTGATGTGCCTCCTAGAGGTATTCTTTGTGTTTCCTAGTGTGTACAAGAACGTGTTGCTATTGTTAGGATTTGGACCTTCATGGAATCTTTCTCTCGTTCACACTTCAAATCAAGCACGACCATCAACACAAACAGGTGTTTCTTGTCCATTAGCATTGCCCCTTATCTTTTTTGCATCCATGTTTGTCTGCTTTAATTGTGATTGGTAGCATAATATTCATCGCATTTTCTTAGTACCAAACATTAAATCAATGTAATTTTTTCTCATAATCACTTGTCTAGGTTTAAAAATCAAGCAGTCTGACTAATCTAGTTTGACCAAGCTAGGTGTTAGAGATCTTCTCTTAATACCATGGGGAATGCCTTCCTAATAATCAATGGTTACATAGGTTCTTAATCCGATTTAGGCAGCATTGTGTGAAATGTACTAGGGCTTTCTAGTGGGCTTAGTCCCTATTGACCTTTAGCTTAAGTATTATAAAGGGAGTTTACTAGTGTGATAAGCCTAGGGAGGGTAACAATGTTATATGACCCCCAAAGTTACAAAACTAAAATGCTGAAAACGAACAAACAAAAAAATCAAAGTGCCACAATGTAAAATCTTAAGCTGGAAAAGGAATCTCAGCTTGATTTGGTACTCCACTCACATGTATCGCCTATGGTACTAGAGCCCTGGAGGTTCCCAGTGTGGGCGCTTTTCAATGAAAAGCAAAAACTCAAGGCATACAAAACATCAAAATTGAATCACTATGAAAAGACTTTGGGGGGTCAAAGAAAAGGAAATAAGTCAGGCGATGATTTCATGAGCAATTCCTTTTATCAAAGCTTAACTACAAGGTCTTCTAGGTATAGCCTCTAGTCAGCCCTCGGACATGAAATACTTGGCTCTCGCGATTAAACAACTTAGTTCACTAGAGAAAATTGAGAAGCTTAGCTATGGTATTAATAGTCGATCTTTAGTGCCTTTCAACCGTTGAATAGCGACCTCGAACATGTTTAGTTTTTTACCTTCCCAACTGTTTGTTGGAATTAGGGTTGCAGAGAAACGCACACAGCTTGGAGAAGACGAAGGAAGCTCAAGGCACACAATAGAGAGTGTGTTACTTAGTGTGCGATGGAAAGATAGATAGCCCTAGAGTGATGGGCATATATACAATGCTGGGGGGGGGGGGGGGGGGGGGTGGAACCTCCTAAAGAGGGAAAAAATGCCGCGACGGTCCTACTGTGTTCACACACATCACTACCACATGTATATGGTAACAAATCCCCCCTGGAGTGATGCAGTGAACGAGAACTGGCACATGAGTAAAGGGAAGTGCTAGGCCCTGAGGACATGATCAGTCCACAAAGGGGAGTAAGCCCAAAGCTTTGCGGAAAGCTTCAAGCTTCTCACGAGACAATGCCTTTGTGAAAAGATTTGCAAGGTTGTCCTGTGTTGGCACATAAGCCAAGCTATTCTCTCCTGCTGAGAGCCTCTCCCTGACATAGTGGTAATGCACCTCAATGTGCTTTGTGCGAGCATGAAAAACTAGGTTCCTCGCAACTACCAATGCACTCTCACTGTCAGTGTAGATAGTGTTGGCAGTGTCCTGTCCAACACCCAAATCAGCCATAAGGCGTCTGAGCCATACACACTCAATTGTAGCTGTGAAGATTGCCCTGTACTCAGCCTCACAACTCAAAGTGGCCACAGTAGGTTGCTTCTTGCTCAACCATGATATACATGAACTGCCTAGCATTAAACAAAAACCACTCGTGGACACTCGCGTGTCAAAACAACCAGCCCAATCTGAGTCCGAAAAAGCATGTAAGTCTGGCGGCAATGATCCCCCCTTGGGATAAAACAAGCCAAGATGTAAAGTGCCACTAAGGTAGCGGAAAATCCTCTTGACATCCTGCCAATGCTTAGACCCTGGGCTATGCATAAATCTTCTGACCTGTGAGACTGCAAACTGAATATATGGCCTCGTGTTGCATACATAAATGAGGCAGCCAACTACAGTTTGGTAAAGAGTGACATCAGCAAGATCGCCAACATCATGTAGACTCAACTTCAAACCTGTTTCCATGGGAGTGGCAATAGGTTTGCAATCCTCAAGTCCAAACTTACATAGCAATGTCTCTATGTAACTTTTCTGACACACGGCAATACCACCATCACACTGCTTAAACTGTATACCCAAGTAATGATGCAACATCCCCAAATCTTTCATCTTGAAAGTAGCATTCAAATCAGCCTTAAATTCAGCAATATGTCTCTCATTTGGTCCAGTGATCGGAAAATCATCGACATAAAGAACCACAATGAGAAGTACATCACCCTCATGCTTTACATACAATGTGCTTTCTGTTGGACTCTTACGAAAGCCTCGTTTAACCAAATGAGTGTCAGCTTTCTCATACCAAGCACGAGGAGATTTCCAAAACCCATGCAAAGACTTCTTACATTCGCACACTTTGTCCTCTTGTCCTTTTATGACAAAACCGCGAGGCTGCGTTACATAAACTTCCTCAAATATGTCACCATTCAAGAAAGTAGTAACAATGTCTGATTGATGTACATCCCAACCAAAATGAGCTGCCAATGCACATAGAAAACGCACAGTAGTCATACGATAAGTGGGAGCAAAAGTCTCTTCATAATCTATGCCTTTTTGTTGTGCATAACCCTTTGCAACAAGTCAAGCCTTAAGGCGATCAATCTCACCATCCGGCTTGCATTTCAACTTGTAAACCCACTTCGTACCAATGGCCTTTTTTCCAGGAGGCAAATCACATAAAGTCCATGTGTCATTTTATATAAGTGCATCATATTCTGATTGCATGGCAGCCATCCAATTTTCTGAATTCTGTGCTTCATCAAAAGACTAAGGCTCCTCAACATCAAGTAAGCTAGACACAGCCAAAGCATAACAATCTGATGCATAAGATGCATGGCGAGATCCTCAACGAGTACGACTAAACAAAGGTGCATCCAATTTACTGTCACGCAAAGTGTGTACCAGTCATTTTGGCATACCTCTAGCCTGCTCATTTTCAGCCCTTTCCTCATCAAGAACATCA
The DNA here is from genome assembly GCF_014529385.1 of Adiantum capillus-veneris. Taxonomy (NCBI): domain Eukaryota; kingdom Viridiplantae; phylum Streptophyta; class Polypodiopsida; order Polypodiales; family Pteridaceae; genus Adiantum; species Adiantum capillus-veneris. Next base: position 20,097,082 of record NC_140947.1, read on the forward strand.
TGTACATCTGCATCAGTAATATGCTGATATGTAACATTTTCAGAAACCCCCATAGGCTGTACATTTGCCTCATTGGAACTTACATTCGTATTTCCACCACTGAAAAGAGGCAACAAAGTGTCATAAATGTCCTGTGAGCTTACATTACTGTCTCTAGTACATGACAGCAAGGGCTGAACAGAATCTTCCACAAACACTACATCTCGTGAAACCAAAATACGTTTTGTTTGCGGATGATACAACCTGTAACCTTTGCTTTCAGCACTATAACCAACAAAAATACATTTGACAGCCTTATCATCCAATTTTCTGCGCTGTGTTTGTGGCACCAAAGCATATGCCAAACAGCCAAAAACATGCATGTGCGCAATAGAAGGCTTTCTATCATGCCATGCTTCATATGGAGTAATAGACTGCAAAGCTTTCATAGGACACCTGTTAAGTACATAAGTGGCACACATGATGGCCTCAAGCCAAAAAGAATGCGGCAAAGCTTGACTTTTGATCGTGTCATTCCGTCAATGACCTGTTTTTCCTCTCAGCAACACCATTTTGCTGAGGTGTATAAGGCATTGTACATTGGTGTTTTATCCCACGACTAGCCAGAAATGCATTAAATTCATGAGACATATACTCCCCCCCTCGATCAGAACGGAGGGTGCCCATAGTACATTTCGAGACATTTTCAGCCATAGCCAGAAATTGTTTAAAGCACATAAAAACTTCAAATTAAGCGGAAATACCCATGCATGCCTGGAGTAATCATCAATGAAAGTCACGAAGTAAAGGTAATTGCCCAAGGACGGAGTTTGCATGGGCCCACAAACATCACTATGCACAAGCTACAACCTACATGTGGCCCGAACTGAACCATCCTTTGGAAACTTAGAACGCTGCATCTTACCCAAAATACAACCTTCACAAACATGTTTGACAGGTGCTTCAAGAGGCAGCAAAAAAGCAACCATATCAGATTTCTACAAACGCAGCAAACTGGCAAAATTCAGATGACCAAAACGTGCATGCCAAAGTTTTTCATCTGAAATAGCCCTTGAATCTGCAACAGCATTTGTAAAATTTTGTCCACACTTATCATACAAAGTGAGCTTATACAGCCCCCGGCACAAAAGGCCAGATGCAACAATTTCATCACCAAAATTGAGATCATGAACTATACATCTGTCATCCACAAATTTGACTACAAGTCTATGCTAGCAAGTGCGGATACAGACAAGAGATTCTTCTTGATCCCAGGCACAAAAGGCCAGATGCAACAATTTCATCACCAAAATTGAGATCATCAATTGTACATTTGTCATCCACAAATTTGACTACAAGTCTAAGTCTAGCAAGTGCGGATACAGATAAGAGATTCTTCTTGATCCCAGGTACATAAAGTGCATTAACAAGTGTGAAGGAAGTGCCATTTGCAGCAGTAAGCACAATCTTTCCAACTCCCTAAACCGGGTAAGAGGCATTGTTGCCACAAGTGACTGAATTCCCATGAGGGACAGACTCGAGAGAGGTGAACAATTCACGATGTGAGGTAATGTGGTTTGTAGCACCACTGTCGAAATACCACACCTGTGAATCTGCAGCAACTGACAAGAATGCATCATGGACAGCAGGATTGTAAGTACACTCTGCGCTAAAAGCCCATTCTGCATCAACATCTGCATTACAGCCTCCTTTCACAGAAGACTCAACAATGGCTGCATTTGTAGTGGAACCAGCATTTGCAGTGGAACCACCCTCTTTCTTCTTAGCCTCTTTGGCCTTCAACTTAGGACACGACTTGATCAAGTGATCATTAGCTTTACAATAATGGCAACGCATCTTCTTCTTGCCCTTATCACCAGAATTTCCAGAAGAACTGCTGCCAGCAACAGAAGCATTAGGAACATTATTTTTGCCACTCATAGCAGAACCATAAGAAGTGGATGCATTACTGTTACCACCCTTTCTTTGAAAAGCAATAAAAGCCTATTCAAGTGCACGCTACCTAGTCCTGTTTTTTCTGGAAAGTGACTCTTGAAAACAGCAATGTGCATAATGCATCAAACTTGACAACTTCTGGATTTCCTTGGGTCATAAGTCTCCAAGTACTAGCAAAAGTCTGGTAAGAATCTGGTAAGGCATCAAGAACACTCTGCACAAGGGAACTGTCTGAAATGACTTCACCTTCAAAAATAAGTTGCTCATTGATATCCTTGACACTAGCAAGGAAAGTGTCCATATCATCTTCCTCATGCATAATCTTCGACTCTAGCTCTTTACGCAGCAAAGCAATTTTAGCCTCATTGCGACTTGCATAAAGGCCAGCCAAAATATCCCAAGCCTGTTTTGCAGATTTTGCTGAATGGATGTGAGGAACAATGGTGCGCTTCACAGAAAATGCAATCAATGCATGAGCCTGCGCATCCTTTACATCCCAACGAGCTTGTTCTGCTGTAGGCAAAACAACTCTAATAGCTGCAATCCTTGCAGCAAGACCTGCAACATCCTCAACATCGCCTGCATCCTCAGAACCAGGACGTACATCAATGCCCTGCACAATATTCCAGACGCCCTTTGACACAAAAACGTGTTGCATCATATAAGCCCACTTAGGGTAATTGTCCCCATCCAACCTGTCCTCAGCAACAAACATCTTGAACACATCTGTGTTGTTGTTGTCAGCCATGGTAAATGTTGCACCTGATGTGAAAACTGCCCAAAAATAGGAGAAACGGAGCGGGAACAACACGTGCTATATAGCACAAACCATAGAAGACTATAAGGCACCTATTATGCAAAAAACGGCACTAACAGAAATTCTGCACAAAATGACGAAATAGCCTGTGCAGCACTGCCTGTAGTGGAAACGGAGGCCGAAATGAGCCCGAATCAAAAATCTGAGCAGACTAAGCGCTACGAGCTTGCCCGTAATTTTTGTTGACATGCGAACGCTCGCCAAAGCTCACTGAAATCAGAGAAAGTGAGCAGGCGTGTACTGGAGCAGCTGGCGACTAAGCCCGGGAGGACGCAACCTACTCTGATACCAATTGTTGGAATTAGGGTTGCAGAGAAATGCACACAGCTTGGAGAAGATGAAGGAAGCTCAAGGCACACAATAGAGAGTGTGTTACTTAGTGTGCAATGGAAAGATAGATAGCCCTAGAGTGATGGGCGTATATACAATGCTCGGGGGAAAAAGCCTCCTAAAGAGGGAAAAAATGCCCCGGCGGTCTAAGTGTGTTCACACACATCACTACCACATGTATATGGTAACATTGTTTATGCGTTTGATTATATTGCAATTTAATGTTTATTGCTGAAAAATGGTTTAAAATTCTGTTACCAATCAAATTGTCTACCTACAACTGCATATGCTTTTTAATTGTATATGAGAATGCAATTACTGTGCCAATGTTGTTTGATTTTGTAGTGACTGAAGAAGGCTAAGGACATTCATCTCAAATGCTCTTCCACGTCGACGAACGAGCTTCAACTGAATAGCTTCCGAGGACTGAATCTACATCAGGAAGGGGGGCATGTTAAGCCTCACGCACATTCCTATCACCTAAGATGGACACTGTATTATTTATTTGGTAGAGTCAAGTACCGGGCGTGTTGGTCGAATAGGAAAAGGGTAAGAGTGGTCGCCGATGAGAGGTGCACTCTAATTGGAACATTCAAGGGATTAGTTGGCTAAGCATGGGCGCCCAAGTGTGAATGGGGTGAGCTCATATAAAAGTCAACTAAACCTAAATTCACTCATTCTTTCATTTGTGTAATTGAAGAGTGCTCTTGCTCCATCTCCATCTTCTTCTTTCTTCACCTCTTTGTGTGTGTGTGTGTGTGTGTGTGTGTGTGTGTGTGCGTGACAGAGAGAGAGAGAGAGAGTGTGGGCCATCGCATTGCGACGACGGCACGGTGGCGGCGAAGCGGTTGAGCGCAGCATAGCGCCGGCTCCTTCTTCTTTGCAGCAAGGAATCCTCCACGACAGTAAGCGTAGAGCGGTGAGTGACACACCATCGCCATCTTTGAGCTTACTAGTTTAGGCTAGTTGCATGCTTGGAGCCATTTGTGGCTCACACACAGTGTATCGGCAAGTTCCTTGCATTGACACGTGCGACAAACGTGCACAGGTACTCTGACAAAGTGCTTGAGAATTGGATGATCAGTTTATATGGAATGATACGCACCGTCCACGACGAGTTGGAGCTCTTGCGCTTCGCGTTTAGCAAGCATGCGGACGAGTTTTGGCGAAATTTGCAGGCGAAGAGGTGTTCAAGAATCATAGGGAGCTGATTAGGTATGTGTACGCTAACAGGGTGGTGTTGGATTTTCTGATGAGATGTTTGGATGCAGAGGATACGTTTGTGAGGTTTGCGGTAGAGCACATGTCATAATAATCAATATCTAATTCTCCTAAATGATTTTCTCATATTAAACTGATCATTTAATGTGGGGAGGTACCAGGGGAGAAAAAGCTAGAATATTGGTTAAGCTAGCAGACCGGCCACAGTAGGGATCCAAAGGAGGGAAAATAGGGATCCAAAGGGGGGGCCATCTGCAAAAGAGCCATGTGCAACAATGGGCTAAAAAGACCCTAAGGTTCAGCCCATTAAGACTTCCAAAATGCTAAGGTTCCAAAATTCAAAGGTTGTGTCCAAAGGTCAACCCTAGGGAAAATTGGATGCTTTGTGTGTGCCCTAAAAGTCTTTGCACATCCCTACATGGGAGGGGGCGAGCCCTAAAGGTAGGGGATGAGAGAGAAAGCCACACACACACACACGCTCCCTTTACACAAAGGGAATGGGGGACACATGTCAGCTCCCTAGCCCAGATGCCCACAAGGTGTGCCCAATTCCTATTGGAAGACCCTTGAAGTGGACCAATAAGAATTAAGCTAGAGTAAATGTAGTTTAATTAATTTAAAAACATTTATTAAAAGAAACCAATGAGAATTAAGTCTCCTAAAAGACTATTGGGCAGTCTCCCAAAGGGTCCAATGAGCATTCAGAAGCCCCATGGCTTGCCTGATTCCTATTGGCCAGGAGGCAAAGGGGTCCAATGAGAGTTTAGTTTAATTATTTAATTACCTAAATCTCTCACAAAAGGGGAAAGGGGGACACATGTCAGAAGGCTATCACTTATGCTGCTTAATACCCATTGGCTTGACTTGGGGAGGTCCAATGAGGCAAAAGCCATACCAAATTAGCAACAAGGGCTCGCCCAAGAGAGAGGGGGGGCTGATTTTTGCTTGGCATTGACACACACACACTCACACTGGACCATGTGTAAAGAAAGAATACTCTATCTCCTCCCAAGCTTTAATGGAGAGCTCATCACCTACTCCAAGCTTGTGAGATAGAAGCCTACATCAACACTCTCTTGGCATGTGGATGCAAATCCAACCAAGAGCCAAGCTTCAATGCATGCTCATCTCCTCTACCAAGCTAATTACTAAGCTAAGCTATGCTACATATGAGTGATTATGTGAGGAGATGTACATCTTTCTCGTAAGATACTCCTTCTTCCTCTCAATCTACTCTCATACCCTGCTAGCTCTCACCATCTTCGAAGGTGTGTGAGGTCTTGGGTCTGAGAACGGAGATAATTCAAGTTGTGTTTGATTAAGTGTTTTGCTTAGTGCATGAAGCTTCCATCTTCATTGCAATAGCTAGTCTTGAAGGAACACAAAGAATTGTATTGTACAATGTCTCTCTTGATGGGAGAAACCATAATACAAAGCCTTTTGGAGGGGGGACCGGCTCCATGCAAATCCGGTCCTCAATTGTTGTCAATAGCTTAATTTCTCTCTCTTTTGAAAGTATTGTTGATGCTATCTAACTAGGTGTTATGCTTTTTGTTGCTCTCTCCACCCAAGCACTCTTGTAATTCTCATTAGGAATCTATTCTAAGGAAATGCCCACTATGTTCATGCTAATTTCCGCTACACATAAGTTATTAGGCCATTTAATGTTACATTGGTATCAGAGCTCAAGGTTTCTCTTTTCTTGCTCAAGAAGGGAGGTCCTCAAGCTAGCTACAAATGGTTGGTATTATTAATTGCCTGTGAGTAAGTAGAATAGGGATTTTTCAGCCTTGCAGTGCGCTGCCTTCGTGCAGTTAACGGGGCATCACCGTCGAGAGCTATGGTCTTAATAGTGGAGTCCTACGGGGCTTGCCTACGGCTTAACCACTATTGAGCTATTAGAAGGTTGATAGGAGCCGGTGCTGTTTTGGTGTCGAAAGACCCTCTCTTCTATTCCTTGCAATTAATGGTATTCGAGCCGCGGGTACAGTAGCTTGAGTGCTTTTTCCAAAGGGGTAAAGAGGAGTAGCAGCTAGGGCTTGCAGTGCCAAAGTACACCTAAAAGTTGTTAGAATGGCTGACAATAGTAAAGAGAGTGAAATTAATGTTGATAACTTTGATTTTGCTCATGAGCAAGCTACTAATGATGCTTCAATGCTTGTTAACTATCTTGTTTCTAGGCTTCAACAAGCCATGGGCAATCCATCTCTCGAAAGTGAAGTGCAACGGCAACTCCATGCTCATGGGATTCTTCAAGCTATTCACCATGACGAGAGAACACCTAGGAAGCCTCCTTGTGAGACTACCAAAAGAGGTCTCTCTCCGATTCGGGAAGAAGAAGAGAATCCTTATGAAGGGCTCAAGAATTTACTTCTTGATGATGTATCTCCTTCCCAAAGGAGAACTCAAGAGCCTCCACTGAAGTAACGAGAAAGAAGCGAATCTTCCCCCACCTCGGCGGAGATGGCTCCACGAAGACGGCGGGCTAAACGCTCTCCATCACCACCAAAGCGGAGAAGACCATTATATTCTTCTCCCCACCACAATTCAAAGAGGGATGATAAAAAGCAAGAGAAGAAAAAGGCGAGAAAGAGGACACCCTCTTCTCCATCTTCTTCATCCTCTTCCTCTTATGAAAACTATGATGAAGATGACAAAGATCAAGACAAGAAAAAGGCGAGAAAGAGGTCACCCTCTTCTCCACCTTCTTCAAATTCTTCACCCTCTGAAGAAAGTGATGGTGCAACCTTTGAAACATCAAAAAGAAGAGGCCATAGGAAATCCTATGCCACATGGAAGAGGTCGTCCAAGTTGAAGAAATTCAAAGAGGGAGGGAAGAGCATCTCTTTCCTTACCTATGATGGTACCTTTGGTGCTACGGACAAAGTTTTGGCCTTTATCCAGCAATTCGATGCGGCGTTTGGAGATGAGGGCTTCACGGAGTCCTCTAAGCTACGCCATGTAGCTATGCACTTTCAAAAGTCCGCCAGACAATGGTGGTCTAGCCTACGAGCCAACGGTGAAGCTCCACGAACATGGAAAGCTTTAAGAGCTTCCATTATGAAGCAATTTTTGGGCACCGATGCCAAAGACAAAGTACTCACCGAATGGCGAAGCTTAAAGCTCTCTCCCAATGAATCCATCCACAAATATGTAGACAAGTTTTGGGACTTACAACTCAAAGCCACTGTCTTCAAAAGGTTGGATTTTGGAGAGCAAAAGCAACAATTTTGTGCGGGCTTAACCGAAGAAATGGCGGAGTATGTCAACTCCCAAAGACCACGTACCATATCGGCGGTAATACACCACACTATGGTCGCCTCTCGAATCAATTTCCAAACGGGGGCAGAAAGAAATAATAAGCCCCCGGAAAACAAGGGTTCCAATGAGCCTAAGGGGAAGGACAATGTCCAAAAGTCTCCTAAGGGCAACTCCAACAAAGCTAAAGAGAAGGGAGTTTACAAAGGTAAGAATAAACTCTCTCCTAAAGAGCTTGAGCGTTATCGTAAGGATAACCGGTGTTTCAAGTGCGGCGAACAAGGGCATGCGTACCGCGCTTGTCCCCAAAAGAACAACCGCCAAGATCCTCCTAGAGCTTCCTTGGTTGAAATCCAAGAGGAGGAGACTCACCAAACTCACCACAAAGGATCTCCTCTATGCCATGCTTGGGGAAAGGTAAGAGAACATGATGCTTTTATTCTCTTTGACCCTGGTTCTACTCACAATTTTATATCTATGGAGTTAGCCACCAAGCTAGGCATACAATCCTACGAGATGGGAGATGTCCTACCCGCAGACAGTGCCTTCAAGGGGCAAGAAGCTTCAGTCACTCCCTTAATTGGGAAATTGAGGCTTCATGTCCAAGGCTATGTGGACAAAGAGGACTTCTTTATCTCTCCTCTCAAGCATGAGGATGTAATTCTAGGGGCACCATGGTTTGACCGCCTGGCTGCCGATGTTAAATTTCCTGAAAGGAGAATCTCCTTTAAGTTCAAGGAAAAATACATGTATATAGATGCTAAGGAAATGGGTAACACCATTCCCATTGTACATACACGAGCTTTCAACAAGTCAATAAAGAGCTCTATTTCCGTGTACATGATTTTTATTAAAGATTCTCAAAATGAACCTAATGCTTTAACAAATGAAAATAAAAGCAACCAAAAGGAATTAGAGTTATCCAATTTTCTCAAGGGGTTTCAAGATGTTTTTATTGACGACATCCCTTGTGAGCTACCTCCTAAACGAGGTAATGATGACCATGCAATTGAACTTCTTCCAGGGAGTTCACCGCCTAATAAACCTCCTTATAGAGTTTCTCAAGCTCAACAAGAGGAGATATATGTTGCAAGTGCATGAGTTAGTTGAGAAGGGTATGGTTAGGCCAAGCTCATCTCCATTTTGCTCACCTGTGCTATTAGTGCAATAGAAAGACGGCACATATCGTATGTGTGTCAACTATAGAGCACTAAATAGGATCACTATCAAGAATAGGTTTCCCGTTCCACGGGTAGAAGACCTATTTGATAAGCTACAAGGATCGACCTACTTCAGTAGGGTTGACCTAAAGAGTGGCTATCATCAAATAAGGATAGTTGATCAAGACATTGTAAAGACCGCGTTTCGCACTACATTTGGTCTTTACGAATACATTGTCATGCCTTTTGGCTTGACCAATGCACCATCCACATTCAACCACTTGATGGAGAAGCTGTTCATGCCTCATCGAACCTTCACTGGAGTGTTCTTTGATGATATTATCATCTACTCTAATTCATTGGAGGAACACAAGCAACACCTCCAGGTAATATTTCAAGTTTTAAGAGAGAATAAACTTTATGTTAATCGAAAGAAAAGTGAATTTTTCTTGCAAGAGATTCAGTATTTAGGTCACATTATCTCTCAAGATGGCATCCAAATGGATCCATCCAAGTTAGAGGTAATAAAAGGATGGCCTAAACCAAGGAATCTTCATGAACTAAGAAGCTTCATAGGTATGTGTGCATACTATAGACGCTTCATAGAAAAGTTCTCACAAATTGCGGGACCATTACATGACCTAACAAAGAAAAGCGTTAGGTATACATGGTCTGCTAAGGAGAACAATGCTTTCGAAAAGCTTATCTCTCAACCTGTGCTTACACTACCGGATCTCTCAAAACCATTTGAGGTCCAATGCGATGCTTGTGGTGATTGCCTTGGAGCTGTTTTGCTCCAAGAAGGGCACGCCATAGGCTATGAGAGTCGAAGGCTCGACCCTGTTGAGCAAGCTCTAGGCATATACGAAAAGGAACTCCTTGCAGTTCTACATGCCTTAGACTCATGGAAGCACTATTTATTGGGGACTCCTTTCATTCTGCGAACGGATCACCAAAGTCTTAAGTACTTCATGACGCAGACCAAGCTCTCCGACAAACAAATGAGGTCGGCAAATTTCCTTTCGCAATTTCATTTTCATATTGCTCACATTGCTGGCAAGCATAATCAAGTAGCCGATGCACTCTCAAGACGGCCGAGAGTGAATGCGGTTTCCATAGCAACTCACAATGATCTATCTTCAATGATAGATGAGTATGCTATTGATCCCGATTTTAGAGATGTGATTTCAGCCCTTGCATTAGGGAAGAAAGAAGAACCATTTACTTTACAAGATGGTTATCTTCTCTATGGCAATAGACTATGCGTTACTAATTCACTACGTGAGAAAGTAATGTATGAATCTCATGCTCCCCCGTATGCGGGGCATAGAGGGATTCAGTCTACCTTAAAGGGAATTGAAACATATTTCTATTGGCCTACCATGAAAGTGAACATACAAGAGTATGTTTCCAAATGTGTGGTATGTCAAAAGACAAAATTTGATAGAGGGAAGCAACCTGGATTGCTTCAACCCTTGCCAATCCCTAATTCACCATGGGAGAGCATATCCATGGATTTTATCTTTGGATTGCCTAAGTCTATCCATGGGAATACGGGAATATGGATGATAGTAGATAGGTTTAGTAAACAAGCTCATTTTATACCTGTCAAAAAGACTATCAAAGCCCATCAAATGGCAAACCTCTTCATTTCACAAATTTTCAAATACCATGGCTTGCCAATGTCCATAGTGTCGGATAGAGATCCTAGAATGACCAGTAATTTCTGGAAGGGTCTCTTTAAGAATTTAGGGACAAGGCTAAATTTCTCTTCGGCCTATCATCCACAAACGGATGGCCAAAGTGAAATAGCTAACCTAACCATTCTCGATCTACTAAAAGCCTATGTAACGGAAGTAGATCAAAGATCCCAATGGGAGAAGTACTTACCCTTAGTGGAGTATGCTTACAATAACACTGTACATACTTCCAGGGGAAAAGCACCTTTCGAGGTAATTGAGGGAAGATCAAAAAGTCCCTTGCTACTTAAGGTACATGGGAAGATCTTCGCTGCAGATGAGTATAGCCGAGACCTACAAGAATCTTTCCAAAAGATTAAGGATGCTATCTCTATCTCACAGCAAAGGCAAAAGGCTGCTGCTGACAAGCACAGAAGAGCCCAAGCCTTTAAAGAAAACGATTGGGTCTTGTTAAAGTTTCCCAAGGCTCGATTAAGGCACACGACGGGCAAGAATCCTACGGGCCACCAAAAGTACTATGCTAAACTAGCAAAAAGGTACTATGGTCCCTTCCAGATTCTTAGGCCAATCAATGAGATGGCCTATCAACTTAAGTTGCCCAATCATTGGCTCATACACAATGCTTTTCATGTGAGCCTATTAAAGCCTTACAAAGGAGAGCCACCTCAAGAACCAACTATTGAAGACCCACTGGAGATCGAGGACCAAGAGGAGGTGCTACAGCCCAAGTCCATTCTCCGACATGAAGACAAGGTATTAAGAGGCGGTAAGACTATCCGACGATATCTTATTAAGTTTAAGAATTATCCTTTTGAAGCTGCTAGATGGATGCAAGGCACACAATTAAAGGATAACCTAAACCTTGTCAATGCTTACAATGCTTCCCAAGAGTAAGCAAATGTACAAAATGTTAAAAATGAACAAAATTTTTGTCTTATAAGAGTCTCTTTTTCTTTATTTGTACACAAAAATGAAGTAGTATGCATGCTTAGATCAAGTTTGCGGAGACGACGTCTCCCAAACACCAAGTAGAGCTTGTCACTCTACTATGGAAGATTGATATGACTAATGTGCAGACATGCTTGCGGCAGCCTCAGGCTCTCAAGCGCCAAATGGACTAGTCATCCATTGTGGAATGATGTCGTAGGGTAACATAGGGATCCTCTACCCGCTAAGAAAAGGACTCATGAACATGCTTTATCTTCTCTACACCATAGTCGAGGACGACTATGATTTCAAGAGAGAGGTAATGTCATAATAATCAATATCTAATTCTCCTAAATGATTTTCTCATATTAAACTGATCATTTAATGTGGGGAGGTACCAAGGGAGAAAAAGCTAGAATATTGGTTAAGCTAGCAGACCGGCCACAGTAGGGATCCAAAGGAGGGAAAATAGGGATCCAAAGGGGGGGCCATCTGCAAAAGAGCCATGTGCAACAATGGGCGAAAAAGACCCTAAGGTTCAGCCCATTAAGACTTCCAAAATGCTAAGGTTCCAAAATTCAAAGGTTGTGTCCAAAGGTCAACCCTAGGGAAAATTGGATGCTTTGTGTGTGCCCTAAAAGTCTTTGCACATCCCTACATGGGAGGGGGCGAGCCCTAAAGGTAGGGGATGAGAGAGAAAGCCACACACACACACACGCTCCCTTTACACAAAGGGAATGGGGGACACATGTCAGCTCCCTAGCCCAGATGCCCACAAGGTGTGCCCAATTCCTATTGGAAGACCCTTGAAGTGGACCAATAAGAATTAAGCTAGAGTAAATGTAGTTTAATTAATTTAAAAACATTTAATAAAAGAAACCAATGAGAATTAAGTCTCCTAGAAGACTATTGGGCAGTCTCCCAAAGGGTCCAATGAGCATTCAGAAGCCCCATGGCTTGCCTGATTCCTATTGGCCAGGAGGCAAAGGGATCCAATGAGAGTTTAGTTTAATTATTTAATTACCTAAAGCTCTCACAAAAGGGGAAAGGGGGACACATGTCAGAAGGCTATCACTTATGCTGCTTAATACCCATTGGCTTGACTTGGGGAGGTCCAATGAGGCAAAATCCAGACCAAATTAGCAACAAGGGCTCGCCCAAGAAAGAGGGGGGGCTGATTTTTGCTTGGCATTGACACACACACACTCACACTGAACCATGTGTAAAGAAAGAATACTCTATCTCCTCCCAAGCTTTAATGGAGAGCTCATCACCTACTCCAAGCTTGTGAGATAGAAGCCTACATCAACACTCTCTTGGCATGTGGATGCAAATCCAACCAAGAGCCAAGCTTCAATGCATGCTCATCTCCTCTACCAAGCTAATTACTAAGCTAAGCTATGCTACATATGAGTGATTATGTGAGGAGATGTACATCTTTCTCGTAAGATACTCCTTCTTCCTCTCAATCTACTCTCATACCCTGCTAGCTCTCACCATCTTCGAAGGTGTGTGAGGTCTTGGGTCTGAGAACGGGGATAATTCAAGTTGTGTTTGATTAAGTGTTTTGCTTAGTGCATGAAGCTTCCATCTTCATTGCACTAGCTAGTCTTGAAGGAACACAAAGAATTGTATTGTACAATGTCTCTCTTGATGGGAGAAACCATAATACAAAGCCTTTTGGAGGGGGGACCGGCTCCATGCAAATCCGGTCCTCAATTGTTGTCAATAGCTTAATTTCTCTCTCTTTTGAAAGTATTGTTGATGCTATCTAACTAGGTGTTATGCTTTTTGTTGCTCTCTCCACCCAAGCACTCTTGTAATTCTCATTAGGAATCTATTCTAAGGAAATGCCCACTATGTTCATGCTAATTTCCGCTACACATAAGTTATTAGGCCATTTAATGTTACAGCACATGGTGGGTTCGAGAGGATGTGACCTCGGAGGCGGGGGTGGAGGGGCAGCTAACCTTGTCGGAGGAGTTGTTGACCAAGTTGGCGGATAGGGTGGGGACCAAAAGGTAGGCTGGGTAGCCGCCACAAGCATTGAGGTACTAGCATTCTCGAGCCCCAAAAAGTTGCCCTCATTTGAAGTAAGAAAATTTACAGGGGGGGTGCTCTTGGTGCACCGCCTTGTGGATCTCATCGACCCCACCTCAAAGCGCTCTCTCCTCTCGTTAGAGTCCTTATTATGTTCTATGAGTAGCTGAGCAGCAGCCCCCTACGGCCCGTTTTTGCATTGCAGAGGGCAGGTTGTGACCCAAGTTGGTGCTCATGGTTTTTTGAATTTCTTGTATTTGGTGCCCCTACTATGACTAATTTGATGGTTTTCACACTAAATTACACTACATTTCTCCAAAATTTGTAGGTTTTCTCACCCTCAAATTTAAAATTTATAGGTAAATCTTGAGATTTTTAGGTGGGATCACACTTAACCTAGGTTTTTTTGAGCATTGACAATAATTGGAGCATCTTATGTGTGCAAACCAAATCTCTCTCACAAATCTTGCACACTCTTAAAGTACTTTTTTTTTTAACACAGACCAAGTGCTCCACAAAACTAATGAAATAAAATTCACAGTTGACACATTTGACTAAGTCAAAGTAATTTGAATCAAAATTGTTGAAGATGGATTGGACACAATTTAAAAATTATTTTATATTTTTAAATATTTTAACGTCTTCAAAATTAAGAATCTCACATTTTAAAAAATGGTTTATCTTTTTATATATTTTAGTGTCTTCAAAATTTAGGATTAGTAAAGCATTTTAATGTTTTAGACATTTTAGAACTCCAATAACCATCTTGAGCGAGCCTGCAATAAAAAATGATTAGGGTCATAACCATTTACGGACCACAGCGTGGCCACAAGCTTGTCTATATGAAGCTGTTGCGGTAGACATGGCAATGGCCATGCTTCATAGTGTTAAGTGTAATGCCTACCTTAAAGGTTCAAAGACAAGCAATGTATGTGGTATGCAAGTCTTTGCTTAGAGATTATTAAAGCAATCATATGTTGCCTTGGCTGCTAGAAATTTGGTCGATCTCACCCATTCACCGATGGGCAGAAATGGGTTTGCAAAGTCGATGTAAAACGACCTGTTTTGGGATTCTACAAAATCAAACAAACAGACGTGTGCAATTCATTAATGATGGCTTACATGATATTAAGCATGGGGTTGCCGCAACATGTTTTCGGGGTTGCAAAAAAGACATCGCATTTGGGATGAACCTTGGGGGGGTTGTGGAGGGTTATGTTTGGTTTTTTGCATTTACTTTGCTACACTATCCTCTATAGAGTAACAATTGAGGTCTTGATCTTAAGCTTGTCTTTTTATTTTATGTACTCGCTCAGTTTCTTGTTCGTTCAAAAGTACTCGCTCAAGGATTGGGATTCCTTGTATAGGTAATGGCTAAAGCAATCCAAGCTGCCTCCCTCTATTACACTTTGTCTTTTGACATACAATGCATTTGGCAATATAATCCTATATATCTGCCTTCATTGTTGGCCAATAGGAGTACATCTCTACTCGCGTGAAAGTATCTTGAATCCCTCTATGTCCCGCATATGGAGGAGTATGAGATTCATACATAACTTTTACATGTAGCTTGTGTGTAACACATAGTCTATTGCCATAGAGAAGATAACCATCTTGCACATTGAATGGTTCCTCTTTCTTTCTAGTGCAATAGTTGACATCACATATTTGAAGTCTTGATCCGTAGCATACTCATTTATCATAGAAGATAGATCATTGTGAGTAGCTATTGATACATCATTCACCCGTGGTCTACGTGAAAGAGCATTGACCACTTGATTGTGCTTACCAGGTATGTGAGCAATATGAAAATTAAATCTTGAATAAAATTTTGCCCACCTCATTTGCTTGTCACTCAATTTAGTTTGGTCATAAAATACTTAAGACTTTGATGATCTATGCGCAAAATAAAAGGAGTGCCTAGGAGATAATTCTTGATTCCATGCATCTAAGGCATGCAAAACAACTAATAGCTCTTTTTCATGTATGCTTAGATTCTTTAATCTCCTAGTTTCATATGCTATGGCATGCCCTTCTTGAAGCAACACAGCCCCAAGGAAATCACCACAAGAATCACATTGAGCTTAAAAAGGCTTTGAGAGGTCCGATAATATTACTACATGCTGAGAGATAAGCTTTGCTTTAAGATTTTCAAAAGATTCATTCTCTTTCGCAGTCCATACATATTGAACATCCTTTTTAGTGAGATGATGTAATGGCCCTGTTATGAATGAGAATTTTTCTATGAAGCGTCTATAGTATGCACACATGCCTATAAACCTTATTAACTCATGCAGATTCATTGGTATAGGTCATCCTTTTCTTACCTCCAAATTTTTAGGGTCCATATGAATTCTTGCTTGGGAGATAATATGACCTAGGTATTGAATCTTGTTCAAGAAAAAATCAATTTTCTTTTGATTAATACAAAGCCTATTTTCTCTCAAAACTTAAAATATTGCTTTAAGATGTTGCTTAAGTTCCTCCAAAGACTTGGAGTAGATGATTATGTTGTTAAAGAATACTCCCATAAATCTTCAATGAGGCCTAAAAAGCTTCTCCATATTCGATTAAAGGTAGCTAGTGCATTAGTAAGCCCAAAAGGCATTACCAAATATTCATATAGACCGTATGTTGTACCTTATCTAATGATAACTACTTTTAAATTCTATTCTACTAAAGTAGGTAGATCCTTGTAGCTTGTCGAATAGATCCTCTCTATCTTGGGAATAGGAAATCTATTCTTTATGGTTATCCTATTAAGTGCACGATAGTCCACACACATTCTCTAAGTACCATCTTTCTTTTGTACCAATAGAAATGGTGAACAAAATGGAGATGAGCTAGGCTTTACCATTCTTTTTTCCACAAGTTTGTTCACTTGCCTCATAATCTCCTCTTGCTGAGCATGTATACTCGATAAGGAGGTTTATAAGGATGTGAACTACTAGGTAAAAATTCTATGGTACGATCATCTTGCCCTCTTGTGGGATGTAACTCCTTGGGAATATCATTCGTAAACACATCTTAAAACTCATTTAGGAAATTAGACAATTCTAAACCCTCTTTAGTTTCATTTTCACATCTTTAAGAACACAAGTATCTTCTTTAGAATCTTTGACAAAAACCATGTAACAAGAAATGAAACTTTTCATTACTTTGTCGAATGCCTGCATCTGTACAAGTGGTATGGTCCTACCCACACTATTAACATTGAGTGTAACTTCTTTGCCTCTATAGGAGAAGAGGACTTGTCTTCCGGGAAACTTCATGGCGGCAACCATGCAATCAAAACATGGTGCCCATAGGATAACGGAGGCATGAAGAAGTCTTCTTTATCCATGTAGCTTTGCACATGGAGCCTTAGCTTTCCAATCAGTGGAGTGACTAAGACTTCTTTCCCTTAAAGGCTCCATCTACTTTCACCACATCCCCTATCTCAAAATTATGAACTCCTCTCCTAGCGGATGGCTCAATAGAGATAAAAGTGTGGGTAGATTCGAGATCAAAGAGTATGAGTGCATCATGCTCTTGACCCTTTCCCCAAGCATAAGAGAGTGATGATCCTTTGCAATGACATGCACGAGAAACATGCCCTTGCTCTCCACACTTAAACTATTTGTTATCTTTACGATAACGTGTAAGGATCGAGTGAATCTCTAAATGTAGATTCAGACTCAATAGTCTGTTCGATCTGCAGATTCAAACTCAGCAATGTGCAGAATTCAAACATAGCAGTCTATCGAATTCAGACTCAGCAGACTGTTGAGATGTCGAGCTCTACACCTTGAGCTGGCATCCACTACGGGTCTTAGCCGCTTACGGCATTTACTCACTGGCGCGTTAGGTGACCGACATGGAGGATCTCTGCCAGTGATTCTACAGCTGGACTACACTTATAGTGCCAGCCTAGTACGCTTCTAGCGAGTTCACACTTAGTGACCGCATGTACATATGTGCTACTTTTCAGCTTTAGCACTTAGTCATTTTGTACTCTCTTTTCTGTGAAGAAGAAGAAGAAGCTTTCCATCTCTGTGTGCTTTGTGCTTGTCTTGTGTAGCTCTCTTGCATCCTCATTCTTTACATGGTATCAGAGCCTGGTGCAGGCAAGAGAGGCTAAGAGAGCAAGAGCATCACAATCCCTTCGTTCGCAATCCATGACCAAATGCCAAAGGTGCCTCGCGCAGCGAAAAAAAATTTAGGGGTTTTTCGCACAAGTTTCTGAACAGGTCTCCAAAGTGCAGTATACAGAGATTTATTGTACAAGTACAGTGGTTGTATGTACGCTTGATTGTGGACACTCGTTGAGTGTAGAAAGCGTTACAGGTACCACGATAGCAGGTCCAGCAGATTTGCAGGTTTTTGCAGATTGCAGCTATTTTGTCTTACTACTTCAAGATGTCTGACGGTTTCAGTCAGATTGTTACTGAGAAGCTTGAGAAAAATAACTACCCTGCATGGAAGTTCAGAATAACAAATTTCCTAAAAGGAAAAGGTTATTGGGACTATGTAGAAGGAGACAATGAAAAGGAACCAGAGATTCCCGAGGCAAATACTACAGCAGAACAAAGGAAAGCTTTGAGGGACTGGCAACAAGGCCAGAGCAAAGTGATGTATTGGCTTTCTATGAGCATCACAGATGGCATGATGGGCTATCTACAGGATGCTGAAACCCCCGCCATTGCATGGAGAAACTTAGGCAGAGTGTTCGAGGTGAACACCAAGGTCAGGAAGCTTCAACTAAAGTCGGAGCTAAATCAGGTTAAGAGGAACAACCTCTCAATCAATGATTATGCCTTGAAGATCAAGAGTATCATTGAGGCTCTTGGATCTATTAAAGTCTCAGTGGAAGATGATGACATTGTACGTGCATGCTTGGATGGTCTAGGAGATGAGTATGTACATTTTAGGTCTTCCATGAATACAAGAGACGACATCCCCGTGTTCCAAGATTTGATTTCTATGCTTATTCTTGAGGAGAAGAACCTTGACACATCTTCTTCTCATGGCAGAAATAATTCTGAACAGGCCTTCTATTCTAACTCCAACACAGGTAGAGGTAGAGGTCGTGGTCGAGGCCCAAGGGGTTGCAGGGGCCAATTTCTGGAAGGTCAATCAAATCAAAACAATACAGGTGGCAGGGGAAACCAGTCTCAAGGCAGGGGGAGTCAAAGAGGTCGTGGTGCAGGATCAAGCAGGCAGCAACATACTCCAGATAGTAGAGAATGTTGGACTTGTGGTGAAAGAGGTCACATGTCACGTGACTGTCCAAAGGGAAAAGCAAGTAGAAAGAGAGAACAGGGCAACTATGCATCTACTAGCAGAGATGCAGATGACAGCAAAAACGAGCGCATGTTTGTTATGCAACATATAATGAATACAATGACTACAGAGAATTCCACCCAAGATGATGTTTGGTATGTGGATTCAGGTGCCTCTAATCACATGACGTCTCGTGGAGAGTGGTTTAGAGATATGCGCAAACCAAATGTGTCAGGCTATGTGCAGACAGGAGATGACACAGCTCACCCCATTGCTCATGTAGGGGACATACCTCTAAATACGAAGAGTGGGAAATCAAAGTACTTAGCAGATGTATTTCATGTCCCAAACATTACAAAGAATCTTGTTTCTGTTGGACAAATGGTTGAGCAGGGTTTGCAGGTTCGCTTCAATCCAAATGGCTGTTATGTAGAAGATTTCCAGAATGGCTGTAAGCTGATCACAGAGGGCAAATGTGTGGGCAGAATGTTTACACTGAATGTAGACATGCTTGAGGTAAAAGCTGCATTATTTGCACAGGGCACAGGTGTTGTGGCTGATGTTGACATTTGGCACAAACGCATTGGCCATGTCAATGAGCAGAGATTGCGCAGCATGCAATCAAAACAGATTGTAAAAGGTTTGCCCAAATTCAAGGTGGATGGTATGCATAAAGTGTGTGCAGCATGCCAGTTTGGAAAACAGTCAAAGGGCTCATTTCCACATGAGCGCAATGTATGTAAAAAGCCACTTGAGGTGGTGCACACAGATGTTTGGGGTCCAACCGATACTGCAAGTATACATGGTTGCGGTATTATGTCTCTTTCATTGATGACCATACAAGGAAAGTATGGGTCTACTTCATGCGTAACAAAAGTGAAGTGTTTGGTTACTTTCATTGAGAAGGAGACAGATATGCAAATCAAGACATTGAGGTCAGGTGGAGGGGGAGAGTACTTCTCCAATGATTTTTCAGATTTTCTGCGAATGCATGGTATACACAGGCAATTTACATGCAGATATACTCCACAGCAGAATGGGGTTGCAGAAAGGAAAAACAGGCACATTGCAGAGGTTGCACGTGCATTGATGAATGAGAAGAACATGCCTCATCATTTCTGGGCTGAAGCTGTAAATACAGCTGTGTACATTATGAACAGGACACCTACAGCTGCGGTGCATGATGTAACACCTGAGGAAAAGTTTACAGGTACAAAGCCTGATTTGGCACACTTGAAAGTGTTTGGCTGCATAGCTTACGTGCATGTACCAGATGAGTTGCGTAGGAAATTGGATCCTAAAGCAGAGAAATGTATTCTTGTGGGATATTCCCTTGAACAAAAGGGGTACAGGTGCTACAATCCTACTACACGAGAATTACGAGTGAGCAGAGATGTAGTCTTTGATGAGATGAGCAGCTGGTACAGTAATGCACATGGCACTATTGGGGTTGATGTAAAAGATGATGTGGTTGTACAAAATGTGAGGCCACAGTCACAGGTTTTGAGTGACCACAAGAGTCCTCTTCTCGTGGCTCTGTTGAGAAACCATGGAATGGTAGACTACGTACGCAGGTTACTCCACCAATAGGTACAGGGAATGTATCACGAAAAGGAAAGGAAAAGGTTGATCTTATGGCTGATGCATCATCAGGTTTTTCACATGTAGACATGGATTCAGATGGTTCTGAACAAAGTCTTGATGAGGAATTTGGAATTCCGGCTATCAGGACACCTGGTGTAAGGAAAGTACAAGAAGATGCTAGAGGGCAAAGGAGTGACCCAGGACCACGCAGATCTAATAGAGTCAGAAATCCAGTTCAGAAATTGACTTATGATGGGTATCTAGCGCATCACCAAGCCTACATGGCTAAGGTGATACAGGATGTGGAGCCCACATGTTTTGAGGATGCAGTTGGAAATGTGCATTGGGATGATGCAATGAATGAAGAGATGGCTGCATTGGAAGCAAACGACACATGGGAGTTGGTGCCATTGCCAACTGGCAAGAAAGCTATTGGCTGTAAATGGGTGTATAAAACCAAGCATAAGGCTGATGGTAACATTGAGCGTCACAAGGCAAGGCTGGTTGCAAAGGGTTATGCACAAACGTATGGCATAGACTATGAGGAGACCTTTGCTCCAGTGGCAAAGATGACGACTGTGAGAGCTGTCATAGCAGTGGCTGCATCTAGAGGATGGATTATGCATCAAATGGATGTAAAGAATGCCTTCTTGAATGGTGAGTTGCAAGAGGAAGTGTATATGGATCAGCCACCTAGTTATGTCGATCCAGGTTACCCAGATTATGTATGCAGACTTCTCAAAGCTTTGTATGGTTTGAAGCAGGGCTCTAGAGCATGGTATGACAGGATTGCCAAGTATCTTGTCAGTATTGGTTTTAGGAGAGCTCATGCTGATCATTCACTCTATGTACGTGAGAGTGATGTGGGGATTGTGGTCATTACCATATATGTAGATGACCTTATTATTGTGGGTGACAATGCTATGGAGATTGACCATGTGAAGGGCCTTCTCAAACAAGAGTTTGAAATGAAAGATTTGGGCGATTTGCGCTACTTTCTTGGCATTGAGGTGATCAGGACTCCAGAGGGTGTATGGCTATCACAGAGACAGTATGCTTTGGACATGTTGTCAAAGTATGGCATGGATGATTGTAAGCCGATTTCTATTCCCTTGGATGTGAATGCAAAGCTGAGTGCAGAGAAGGGTGATGTTGTTGAGGATGTCAACATGTACAGGAAGATTGTGGGTAGTCTAATCTACTTGACTATCACGAGGCCAGACTTGAGCTACACAGTAGGCTTGGAGAGTCAGTTCATGCAACTTCCGAGGAAGCCACATTTGGATGGAGTACGACGCACACTTAGGTATGTGCAAAGTACTCTTGACTACGCATTGTTCTATGCAACAGATGCACCATTAGCATTGTATGGGTATACAGATGCAGATTGGGCAGGTAGCATTGTTGATAGGAGATCTACGAGTGGCTTCATGTTCTCTTTTGGGAGTGCTGCTGTTACTTGGAGCAGCAAAAAAAGCAGCCTACGGTTGCTTTATCGAGCACAGAGGCCGAGTACAGAGGTGCAGCAATTGCGGCGTGCGAGGTAGCTTGGCTACGCACATTACTTGAGGACTTGGGAGTGCAGGTGGACCAGCAGATTTTCATCCATTGTGACAACCTCAGCAGCATGCAGTTGGCTAGGAACTCAGTGTTCCATGCCAGGACCAAACACATAGAGGTCCATTACCACTACGTTCGAGAGCGAGTGTTGGCGGGAGACATCGACTTGGTCTACGTCAGCACAGAGGAGCAGATAGCGGATATCTTTACCAAGGCCCTCGGAGCTGAGAAGCTTCGACGTTTTCGGACTATGCTTGGACTCTGCGACATGCAGAGCTCGAGGGGGAGTGTTGAGATGTCGAGCTCTACACCTTGAGCTGGCATCCACTACGGGTCTTAGCCGCTTACGGCATTTACTCACTGGCGCATTAGGTGATCGACACGGAGGATCTCTGCCAGTGATTCTACAGCTGGACTACACTTATAGTGCCAGCCTAGTACGCTTCTAGCGAGTTCACACTTAGTGACCGCATGTACATATGTGCTACTTTTCAGCTTTAGCACTTAGTCATTTTGTACTCTCTTTTCTGTGAAGAAGAAGAAGAAGCTTTCCATCTCTGTGTGCTTTGTGCTTGTCTTGTGTAGCTCTCTTGCATCCTCATTCTTTACACAGACTAATTGTACTGCAAAATCAGACCCATCAATAAAGCAATGAAGATGCACGCACAGAAGTTAGAGATGGAGAGGATAGCTTCGACACAATTTTTGTGGATACAAAAGAGTTGTATCTCTTTAGGTTTTTTTTTATAGATATAGTATAGGATTATACAACCACTCGATAAGGGTGCAAATATACAACCACCCAATAAGGATGCGGACGAGCACGTGGGCCTTTATCCTAACAACCTCCCACCTAAAGGCAACGTTCCTGAAGTGGAGAAAAGAATCAGCTATGTACAAAGCTGAAAACACCTATATCTATCTAAGCCCCATCATATGTCGGCAATGAGTAAACTTCTCAGTTGGAAGACCCTTCGTGAGAAGGTCTGCAGGATTATCATCTGTATGTACCTTGACAAGATCAATACTCTTGTTGTCAAGTACTTTCCAGATAAAGTGATACTTCACCTGTATGTGCTTCTTCTTTGCAAGAAAGACAAGATTTCAAGCTAGCATGATAGCACTCTGACTATCAAATGGAGAATCAGAATCTCTGAAATGCCAAGCTCTCCCAAGCCTCCTTGCATGCCTCTATAGCAGCAACATACTCTGCCTCTGTTGTAGATAATGCAACACACTTTTGTAGCTTGGATATCCAAGAGACTGCTCCCCCTATGAATGTGAAAACATACCGTGAAGTAGACTTCTTGCAGTCCATATGACCAGCATAGTCTGCATCCGAAAAGTCCGTCACAAATGCCTTCTGCTTGTCAAAGCATATGCACAAATCCTTTGTGCCCTGAGGTACCTCATAATACCATTCACTGCTTCCTCATGCTTTTTTCCAAGATTTTCCATGTACCTGCTAACCACTCCCACCGCAAATGCAATATCGGCACGTGTAGACACCATAGCATTCATCAAACTATCAACAGCTGAAGCATATGGAATCTTGGCCATTTTAGTATTTTCATCATCAGATGTAGGGTTGTCCACTACATTAAGTTTCACATATGGAGGCAATGGTACACCAATTGATGTCTCCCCCTCCATATGGAAATGCTCCAAAATCTTGGATACATATTCCTGCTGCGACAAATAAAGGAGACCTTTTGACCTATCCCTAAATATACACATTCCAAGAATATGATTGGCCTCACCGAGATCCTTCATATCAAAGTTGTTGTGTAGGCTTTGCCTCAACATGTCCAATGCATGAACCCTTTGGCATGCGAGCAGCATATCATCCATGTACAAAACAAGATAATCAGATTACTTGGTGTACAAGCACTAATCAATCTGACTCCGGTTGAGCCCTTGAGATTACTTGGTGTACAAGCATTAATCAATCTGATTCCGGTTGAGCCCTTGAGATTGCATGAATGTATAGAATTTATGATATCATTCTCGAGTTACCTGTTTCAGCACATACAAACTCCTTTTAAGTTTACATACCATCTTTTCCTTCCCTTTTGCAAAAAAACCTTCAGGCTACTGAATATAGATTTCCTCATGCGAATCACCATGTAAAAATACGGTTTTTACATCCATCTGCATGAGTTTCCAATCCCTTAATGCACCCAAACCCAAACCGATTTGCAAAGAAGTCATCTTGACTACAGGAGAAAAGATCTCATCAAAATCAATTCCGTGTTCCTCCTTGTACCCTTTGACAACCAACCGTGCCTTGTACTTTACAGAGGAACTAGAAGCAACTTTCTTTTTGTTAACCCATGTGTGGGCGTCTGTGCTCACGAAAACATTTTATAAAGTAGTGAGAGAAATGGCACACTCACGGTTTTTAAAATCTCATTTTGAAGGATTTGCCTGTTTTACACTAAAATGTGGCCAGTTTTCTTCACAATTTTAAAATTTCGGCAGGTGAAAAAGACAAACTTATGGTTCTAATGTTGGAGTGTTTGCCATGCATACACTCAACAGAGGAAGCGGAGCCAGTGCATTTGACGATGGGAGTAACTGCTAGCTTCGAAAACGTGCCAGCTAAAGCTTGAGAAACTGTGGCTATGGCTGAACTTCTTCTCACCTATGCTTACATTCTGCTCTATATAGCTCTCTCCAGCGGCCAGATTTTCTTCAACAAAGTACGCTCCAACTCTGGATCTTGAACATCATCTTACGTTTGCTTGTTAGGATAAGTCTGTTGCACAATGTCCCTTTTCTTGGAAAAGACCACCATTTGGGTAAAGCCAGAAGGGCATGGATGTTTTCAAGTTTGGATCATTCCTTGGCATTGTGTGATTGTAGATGGAACTAATACCGCTCTGCATAAGTCTCCAAGAGAGACCTTCTTTGAGATCCCTCTCCCAACAAGAAATAAGGCATCCCGTGATGCTTAAATGGCTGATTTAGAATCGGGAAAGTTAAAAATTACTCAGGAGCCTTACTTCATTGCAAAAACATTTGAAATTTTCTGCATGCTTGTCCATTTCCGGTCGTAAATATAGAAAGACATCAAACATCGAATCTAGCATATGCCATTGATTGATGACCTTTAGTGCATTGGAGGTAGCCAGATAACAATCCATCAGATTAGCCTGTGTTTGTGCAAAGTAAGCATCGAATGATGTGTTGGAGAGAACTGGATGCATCTCCTTTTTATTAGAAAGCTTCAATGTGATGCAACTAAATTGGAAGCCGCATAATGTTTTTTCTTGACTTCTTATTTCTGCTCAATACTGCTTTGTGGGTCGGCAAAATCATGTCTGCCTTGGACCTTCACACATCTAGAGGCTAACCTTGACCAGGCCTTCTTGCACCATCATGCCTAGCGTTTATGCATGGTCTCGGTTAACACCACTTTTATTCCATTCTCTCTTGATCTCTTCTCGCTATTTCCACAGAGTGATCTGAGCTCAACAGGAAGAGATAATGAGCCAAGTACAACAAAGGATTGATCCAGCACAGTAAATCACCTTTTTGTTCCTCAGTTTTGCCGGTTCAAAAGAAAGACAAGTCTTGGAGGATGTGCATCAACTACGAGGCTCTCAACAAGATCACCGTCAAGCATAGGTTTCCAATACCTAGGATCGATGATATACTTGATAGATTGCAGGGTTAGAATTGATCTTAAAAGTGGGTATCGGATTAGGATCGCTCTTGGAGATGTATACAAGACCGTGTTCAGGGTGTCCTTTGGATTGTATGAGTCCTTTTGGACTCACGAATGCTCTTGGAATGTTCAACAGGATGATGGATCAGATCTTTAGAGAGTATCACTAGTTTGTGGGAACGTTCTTTGATGACATCATTGTTTTCTCTTGATTCAAGACCGAACATAGAGAGCATTTGCTGAAAGTATTTCGAGCTTTGAGGAAGCACAGATTGGTTATAAATGGTAAGAAAAGTGAGTTCTTCCTTTTAGAGATACACTTTCTAGGACACATTGTCTCCGTAGAGGGTGCTACTATGGATCCAGCCAAGGTGGTTGTAGTATGAGAGTGGCTGA
Organism: Adiantum capillus-veneris; assembly: GCF_014529385.1. Lineage (NCBI taxonomy): Eukaryota > Viridiplantae > Streptophyta > Polypodiopsida > Polypodiales > Pteridaceae > Adiantum > Adiantum capillus-veneris. The sequence goes on from NC_140947.1 coordinate 20,122,942, forward strand.
CTCTTCGGAACGTGCATGACGTAAGAAGCTTTCTTGGATTATACTCTTACTACAAACGGTTCATCGGACAATTTGCGGAGAGCCGTTGCATACCTTGACTTAGACATGGGTTCCTTTCACGTTGGGACTTCACAAAATTATGGAGTTGAAGCACAAGTTGACTACAGGGTCAGTATTGAAGTTACCAAATTCGTAGAAGTTCTTTGAGGTTGGTGATGCTTGTGGAAGGAGCCTTGGAGTGGTCTTAATGCAGGATGACATAGCTTACGAAAGTAGAATGTTGTCTAAGCGAGAGAGGGTTGCACAGATTTACCAAAGGGAGCTCTTAGCAGTGATACATGCTTTGATTTAGTGGAGGCATTACTTGCTCGGTGCAGATTTTATAGTGTCATGGGTCATCAGAGTTTGAGATACTTTTTGTTCCAGAACAAGCTTTAGAGAAGCATATGAGATGGGCGAATATTTCGTCGCAGTTCTATTTCCAAATCGTATGTGTGAAGGGACAGAAGAATGTAGTGGCTGACACATTGTCTCGCAAGCCACAGATATCCGTTGTTACTTCAGTACATCACCGTGACTTTGATGAGATGTAGGAGCAGTATGCTAGAGGTTCGGATTTTAGTGAGATCTTCAGCAGGGTACGGAGTGGGGAGATAGTTTTAATGGGAGCGGCATTTGCCATTGGTGGAGTTTGCTTACAATGACACTTTTCACACTTCGATGGGGAAGACATATTGTGAGATTGTTGAGGGTGGCAAAAAGGTTCCTCCTATTTTGTGTACCAAGGATAAGCTTGTCCAGGTAGATCATTTTGTTCAGGATCTAGAGACTGCCCGCGCGAATGTTAAGGAGGCTTTGCAGAAGTCTCAGGAACGGCACAAGAAGGGAGCAAACAATCATCGCGCGACTTGTAATTGAAGGGGATTGGGTGCTTCTTCGGTTTGAGAAAGCACGCCTTACGAAAATGAAGGGTAAGGAGAAGCTTTTTTGAGAGCTAAGCATGCGATATTATGTGCCCTTCAAATTTTTCAAAAATTTTACAAGGTATCCATTCGTATGGAGTTACCGGTTACTTGGAGGATTCACAATGCATGTTATGCGACTCTATTGAGACCTTTCAACAATGAAGTGCCAGAGGACAAGGAACTTGAGAAGCAACCAGAGGTAGAAGAAACAAACGATATTCTTATATCGGAGCAAGTCCTAGTGCAGAAGGAAAGGAAAGTGGAGGGTAAGCTGGTCGCAGGTATTTGGTTAAGGAAACTCGGTATGCAGATCTTTGTATTGATGCGTGCTCGTATATGTGTGTGTATGCAGATCTTTGTATTGATGTGCACTTGTGTATGTGTGTATGTGTTGGTACCTAGTTCTACACCCACTATTGGGTAGTGATGACAATAGTGGGGGATGTAGTATTTAGTCAATACTATGCATGATGGGTCTGATGGTTATATTGTTTTGTGGGTGACTACCATGAGTCTTTACCTTGCACTTTACTTTAAGGGTGAATCTAGGCTTATCCTCGATTCATCTAGGTATATTGTTTAGCCATGTAGCGGACATGCAGACTTCATATTGTGAAGTTTTCATCCTAGTCATGACCAGTTGATATCGTGCTAATTCTTTCTATCTTTTGTGGTGCGATGCCTGGTCAACTAACTCAAATTTTTTGTGGCATGATGGATCTGATGGTTATATTGTTTTGTGGGTGACTACCATGAGTCTTTACCTTGCACTTTCCTTTAAGGGTGAATCTAGGCTTATCCTCGATTCATCTAGGTATATTGTTTAGCCGTGTAGCGGACATGCAGACTTCATATTGTGAAGTTTTCATCCTAGTCATGACCAGTTGATATCGTGCTAATTCTTTCTATCTTTTGTGGTGCGATGCTTGGTCAACTAACTCAAATTTTTTGTGCTAATTTTTTCTATTTAGTGTCACAAACCAGTGACGTGGCAATGCTCCTGGATACACACACACAGCCCTTGCTGACGTGGCAGCAGCAGTCGGAAAACGCGCTGCAAATTCCGCTGACAGGCTGACGTGGCAGGCAGTACAGACCTCCGCAATTTGCGCTGGGCTGATAACGTGGCAATCCGTACAATCTCCGCAAATTACGCTGGCTGGATTTTTACTGGCAGCTTTTGGAGATGATTGCTTTTGAGTTTGAAGCTTTTGGGGGCTCTGCTTTTAGCAACCCCATGTAATCTTTATAACTGGCCTTAGGGGCTCACTTCTTAGAGCATCTGGATGCAGAGTCCGAGTGTGAGTCCCCACAGACTCCCTTGTACTTTGCACCAAGATTAATATAAAAAGAAATACCAAAAGGGGCGCCAGTCTTTGGGGCCAATACCTCTTGGCATGGAACTACGCTGGGCCGTGTCATCTTTTTGTGAATTGTCTTTACTGTGTCGCGGTAGAATCTTGACTTGGGGTGTCCAAGTTTGTTACAGTGCTATCAGAGCGCGGCCGATTTCTCTTCTACCGGGAAATCCGATCCTTTTCTCGCGACACTTATGGATTCCAACAAGAATTAGACGACTTCTTCTGCATCTGCTAATGTGGGAGGAGATCACGAAGAAGATTTTGATGATTAAACAAAGGAAGAGTACGGACCACCTCGGCCTACTCAGTACGAACTTGAAGAGATGGAACATCGACAGTAGGTCGACGAGTGCACAAAGCAGATGATTAAATTTGTGAAGGATCCGCAGTTTGCAAAATTTTTGTCTCAGCAATCCATCGCAGAAGTGCACACCTAGTGGCAGAAAGCCGCAGAACCACCCATCAAGCTGCAATCAAGAAACCTCCTTCTTGGAGGATGTTTACAGAGCAAGAATTACAAGAGGTGGTTCAGACATAGATCAATCGGCTTTTGGACGTAAACAACCAATCCAAAAAGCAAGAAAAAAAGCACAAGAAGGGGATTGACTTCCCGGGTTATTTGGGTCGTCAATCTTCTTTTGCTTGGACAAGAAAGCAGAAGAAGCATGCACGATTTGAAGGACTACCCAATTCTTCTAGCTCTTCTGACTCGAGCAAGGAGGACAGAAAAGGCAAAAAGCGAAGCAAAAAGCAAAGCTTCGGAAAGGGCAAGAAAAGAGCAAAGGAACCCAGATTTCGCCCAGTTTCTGATAGTTCCATGGAGGAGTCGTTCTCTGACAGTTCGGACTCCGACGACCACATGTTTTATGCAAAGAAGAAGCATTTTTATAGAGACAACCAATATGACTTTCTCGAAGACAAAAGCAATAAAGTAAAAGAATTCAAAGAAGGTGGATAGTCGATTAAATTTGAATTCTTTTCTAGGTTCCGAGATGCTCCGAGGGCTTTGGCCTTCATTTAGCAGTTTGACATAGCCTTCTCTGGAGGGCATTACTCAGAGCACTCCAAGATTAGGAGGGCTACATATTTCTTCAAAGGAAATGCTCGAACATGGTGGTCCACTTTGAGGAAGGAAGCTCCAGTCAAGTGGTTGAAATTCAAAAGGCTCTTTATTTCTTCTTGGTTGACTCGGGAGTACGAACGAGATATATGAACCGCTTGGAATCATCTTCGGATGACCAAGGGAGATTCTTTGGACGCTTATTGCGAGAGATTTTGGAACTCTTTTCTACCAACCTCTTCGCTTAAGAAGGTCTCTTTTAAGGAACAGATTGAGCGGTTTTGTTGCCGACTCCGTACAGAGATCCAAGACTATTGCCTGAAATAAAAGTCGAATTCTATTCAAGAATTGATGGGTCATGCGAAACGGGGTTTTCCGATACATTTGGGAAATTTGACGTACCCTTGATGAGATCTTGACTCAAAGAACCCAACATACCTCTAACAATGAAAGTAGAAAGAGAGAGAGTTCCCAAGAAAAGAAAGATAAGGACACACTACCCCGGCTCACTCTTCGAGAGAGGGCCAATTACATCAAAGAAGGGAAGTGTTTTGGTTGCGGGGAACATGGACACGTCTCCGCAAAGTGCTTCAAAAAGGCACATCAAGAACAAAGTGAAGACAGGCTAGAGAGTTCGAGAGCAACAAAGGAACGTGGTAGAAAAGGCAAGATGAAAGCAGGATTGGTACTTGGCTGAATTCTGCTAGCGATCTGCAATGGAGCAAAACGCTAGGATTGGCTGAAATCTGCAAGCGCTTGGCAATCTTGCTTGTCCAAAAATGCTGAGGCTTGAAGATGGTCTGCAAGCTGAAAACGTTGGGTAATGCAGCTTATAAGAAAACGTTGGACTTCTTGTTGAGGGTTCTTGCTTGGGAAGGAATGCTAGATGGCCTGCTGCAAGAGGTTGCCTATGCTCTCTTTGCTTCTTTTGCTCTACTGAGTGACTGCCAGGTTTCTTTTATATTAACTTAGCAAAATTGCCCTACCTAGTTTCCCAACAAAGTCACTTAATAATAATAAGTGAGAAATAAGAGGTGGTTCACGCGGTAAAATGCCTGCATGATGAAATGATTGTTCTTGTGCAAGAGAGGGTATGCAAGTGTGAGTGGACTGGACATGCACGTCCTGCTAGAGGCTCACAAAGGTGCCAGGCTCAGTCCTAAGCTAAGACTCATGCTAGATTGTGGCAAAAGCATGTCCACGTAGCGCAAGTGAAGTACGTACGCACGTGATATGCTGTGTGCAACCAGAGGATATGCATTTACTCTTAAGTGTCTGGACATGCACGGTCTGAGAACAGACTCACAAACGTGCCAGAACACTTCCTAAGCTAGGCTGACTGAACTGAACCCAACCCATGTCATGAACTACCTTGTCCACGTACACATAGGGTTAGATGTGCACGTGACACTAGGGCAGTCCCAAAGACAGTGACGCTGACTCTCCAAAGGATAGTCACAAGCTGCACATGCGGCCGAGAGGCCACTATGTACAAGCCAGCTGCCTACTGTTGTAGCTCTATGTGCAACCAGCCACTGGAACAACGTGACTCGTCGCGGTTGTCTGGCGTCCCACAACCTTGTCCAAAAAACTGACAAGAACTCAGTTGTGAGACCCTCCTCTTGCCAATGAGGTGCTGCAGCAGGACGAGCCTCTCTCCGTGCTGCGAGTATGTGACGTCCCAGTCGAACAATGTACTGAATGAAAGGGACACCTGGATGGTCGGCTTGGGAAAAAGGGTCCCTCCAAAACCACTCTCTAGGATCCCATTGCACTCATGCCAGTGAACAACTCTCCCAAGCCCACAACCTTCAGTGTCCTATCTCAAAAGCTGTTGGGTCAGGATCTATGACACAAGTCCTCCCACAGATGCTCACAACTCGGATCCTCTGAAAACAGCACTCTGCAACCTGTCGGGCCTCTACTGAGACTCTGTGTGAACGACCCTCACTCGAAAAACATGAAGAGTACAGTCTCTGAGCAAGCCCGAACTGCGATGAGGACCTCCAATCGCGTGAAGGCACCCTTCCATCTGGGCGCTGCCGACTCGAGAGGTGTAAGCCTCTCAGCTGGTACCTACCTTTGTGATGTCCTGGTGTCACGTGACACATCCAACCCTATGTGTCCGTGGACAAGCTACAGCATGACCAGGGTTCAGTTCAGTCAAGTCAGTCTAGAATAGGAAGTGATCTGGCACTTTTTTGAGTCTGTTCGCAGGCCGATCATGTCCAGACACATAGATTAGATGCATATCCTCTAGTTGCACACAGCATGATCATAAGCATTTCCATCAAAATCCTTCAGCGGAATTTTCCAGTGCATTCAACCTATTTTCCCTATTTTTGACATTTTTCACTTATTTATTAAGTGACTTTTGTTGGAAAGTAGGTAGGCAATTTTGCTAAGTTTGTATATAAGCAAACCTAGCGCTAGCACTTTCTGGTAGAAGAGGCAGCAGGAGCATTGCTCAACAGGCAACTTCTCAGCAAGATCAACCCCCAGCAAGGCCTAGCGTTTTTGCCTCACAGCAGCTACACTAGCGTTTTTGCATCAGTAGACCAGCCTTGGCGTTTTGTTCAGCAAATCAGCCCGGCGTCATCACGACACAGCAGATCCCCTAGCGTTAGCAGTTTCCATAGTAGGAAGACAGTTTTCTGCCTAGCGTTTTTGGAGCATCATAGACACTCAGCGTTTTTGCAGTTCCAGCGCGACAAGACCATCAGGAAACCCAGCGTTTCAGTTTTCTGTATTCAGTACGCAGTAGAACCCCCAAACCTCGCAGATCTCACCTTCCCGTAGCAGTTCCTCGCCGCACGGTGGGATCCATCGAAGTTTGCAGTTTCAGTCCGGAAAACACAGATTTCAGCATCTGTGTTTTCAGCGCGTCGTCTCACACCGTCGCCATCGACATCGTCCCCGACATAGAGTTAGAATTCAGCAGATAAAGGTTTGCAGATTTCAGCCCTTAGCATTTTCAGTTTTCAGCCCGTCTCGTCGTCGTCCTCATCGTCGGCAAGTCCAAGCGTTGTAGAGATTTGTGCAATCATAAGTAGACCACTCTCGCCATAGAGAGTGGGGCCTTCGGAGGAGGGTTTTACAACATCTCTGGTGTCGTATTCTCTTCTCTATCTCTCGGTCTCATGCACTTCCATTCACAGTGTCCATTCACTTTGTTTGTGTCCATTGCACTCTCTCATTAAGAACGGAAGGCTCTCCCTTCCATAAGTAGAAGGAACCTTGAGCACAATTCGGAGCACTCATCTTGAGCAAAGTTCAACTTTCACTTCTGCTGCACCTTACACCTGGCACATGCTCTGCACCCCCCTCATGCCTTGTAGAGCTGGATGCTATGAAGCTCCTCAGACAAACCTGAGAACTGTAGCCAGTCACCTAAAGTGCGTGTTGGACCCTGTGCCATGGGACCCCAGGAAACATGAGGCCTACTACCAACCAAGTAGCCTCTCTGAGTGTTGACCATGGGATTCCAATAAAGGGGCTGTCTCAGGCGCTTCTCCATGCAAGTAGGCTAGTGCTGCTCCAGGCCTCTCCGCAGCTGCTCCAAGATTGAAGAAGGCTCACAGCAAAACGATCCTCTAGTCTCCTGCTCAGGCCCACTCTGCGCATCTCTGTGAAAATCCACCTGGTGGAAGGTCTCCAAGGGCCTCCAGCCTAAGGCACTCTAGCTCTAAGCCGCTGAAGCAAAAACTCCTTCCAGGGCTCCTCCCCTGGAAGCAGTTGTAATAAACTGCCGATGTGTCAAAGCCTAAAGAATGGAGCCAACTTACAGATGATGTGGCTGCCCGAGAGCAGAAACCCTAACCATAATTTCTGCCATACCCTAACTGTTGAAACCCTAATTTTGGAAACCCTAACCCTAAAACTTGCAAGCCCTAATTCTAGAAACCCTAAGAAGAACAAGCAACAGAAGAAGTCCTGCCAACTTATGGGGACCCCGTCCGATGGGGCCCCAAGTGACATAAAGGCATTAAAAATAAAGCAGAACACACTCAAAAGACTTTGCACATCAAAATATGATGATGTGGCACCTGTCCGGACATCCCGGAATTCGCGGCGGATTTTTAGGGAAATTCCGAAATTTTAGGAAAGTGATTTTTTGGGGTCAGCTTTTCATATTTGGTGCTTTTAGGCTTTGGGCCTTTAAATATAAGCCTTGGGGACCCTCTCTGGCACTCTTCAGCGTGCAGATTGCAGAGGAGGTGCTCCCCGGCTGTTGTACTTTGCGAATCAGCAGTAATATAAAGAAATACCGAAAGGGGCGCCAAGGTTTGGGGCCAATACTCTCTGGGGTGGAATTCCGCCACTCCATGTCGCGTGTCGTCTCTCTCTCTCTCTCTCTCTCTCAGTTCAATTGTTATTGAAGTGCTAAAAGTCTGTTCAGTCTGTTCTTTTCTATTGGCACGTGGTGCCCGCCTTGTGACAGTGGTATCAGAGCATTAAGCGTGTGCTTTTGTGAAAGCGTACCGGTCCTACAAAAGAGCAGACAGAGCTATTGGAATTGAATTATATTTGAGGTATCAGCCACTCCCACCCTTACTTCATCGCGCATCGGGCGCGCTCCCGTCTTCACCGCTCATGTCTTACAAGGCATAAGCCAATTAAGGTCCCTTGCAAGAGAAGGATCCAGATTTGTTTCAAGTCACTGTTTTTCTCAGAAGCAGTGCCATGCAGATGTTGATGTCTACAGCTACCAAGCAGCATACTCCAAGTACTTGGCAAGCTTTCAAGAAAATCTTTGCCCGAAGTTATATGGTTTCTGACATCTTCCTTCGGAGTGCAACTTCTGGCAGAGTGGGGTATCTTGAAATGCTTGCCATAGAAACCCTAGCAGATTATAACTTGAAGTTTCTCGACATCTCCCAGTAGATGTCTCTTCACGAGCAAATGACCTTGGAGGTTTAGTGTGATTGCTATCTCTTGGGACTACCGTCGCCGCCAGACGAACACTGTCTGTCCAAGAGCTGATGGACCATGCCGTGCTCGGCTACGACCTCATGGAAGGAACCTAACCCTAATTTTTGGTGCAGGTTTCAAGATGGAAAGTCAGTCGACTTTTTGAGCTCGACTAATGTCGAGATTGCTTTTTAAGTTTGAGTTTTGTTTGATCTTGTTTGATGATCCTGTTTGGAATTTGTTTGAAATGGATGGTATCTGTTTTGAACCTGTTTTGGTGCCGATTTGAATTGTTTGACTCTGGTTTGATACTGGTTTCAATTATTGGTGATTTTACTTCCGAGTGGAGAAGTGAGAAATGATGTTTGAGAATGCTTGTTCATACTCATGGCCCGGACCCTTGTGGTTATTTGCGGGGGGGGGGGGGGGGGGGGGGGGGGTATTGAATGATTGAAAAGTGTTGTTTTTTTTTTTACTCATGGCCCGGACCTGGATGGTTATGCGGGAGGAGTATTAAGAAGTCTGAGCAGTGGTTTCTCTTAGCACCTCCAAACGACGCAGGCTGCGGTCTGGGGGAGCGTTTGGTTGTAAAAGGCCTCTGTATCTCTTGGCCCGGACCTTTTTAGGTTATTTGCGGGAGGAGTGATGAGGGAGTCGTTGAACAGCTCATGGCCCGGACTTGGATGGTTATTTGCGGGGGGAGTGTTCATCGGCGGCTTCGTGTTTCTATGTCTTGTAACATGCATATGTGAGCATTTGTGTTGCATTGTGATGTGCCAACCACTGAATATTCCTAATTGGATGAGATTGCCTGGGTATGTAATTTTAGTGCATCAAGACACCCGTGGAAGATCAGTACGGTCTGGGTGTGATGGCTAATTTTACTATGCCAGAATATCAAGAGTTCCGATCTGGACGAAAGGAGAAGCTAACTCCTTGATCAAAACAGCCGATAGGAGCAGCTAACTCCTTGATCAAAAGAGCAGAAAGGAGAAGCTAACTCCTTAATAAAAAGAGCAAACTGATTGTCCCTCGGAATGACCCTCAGAAATTTTTGAACTAACTTGAGTTGTTTTGCAGATATGTTGTAATCGCGGACGATTACTCTCTTTCAAGAAGGGGAGATGTAATAAACTGCTGACGTGTCAAAGCCTAAAGAATGGAGCCGCCTTACAGATGATGTGGTTGCCCGAGAGTAGAAACCCTAACCATAAAACCTAATTGTTGAAACCCTAATTCTGGAAACCCTAACCCTAAAACCTGCAAACCCTAATTCTAGAAACCCTAAGAAGAACAAGCAACAGAAGAAGAAGTCCTGCCAACTTATGGGGACCCCGTCCGATGGGGCCCCAAGTGACATAAAGGCATTAAAAATAAAGCAGAACACACTCAAAAGACTTTGCACATCTAAATATGATGATGTGGCACTTGTACGGACGTCCCGGAATTCGCGGCGGATTTTTAGGGAATCCCGAAAATTTAGGAAAGTGATTTTTTGGGGTCAGCTTTTCATATTTGATGCTTTTAGGCTTTGGGCCTTTAAATATGAGCCTTGGGGGCCCTCTCTGGCACTCTTCAGCGTGCAGATTGCAGAGGAGGTGCTCCCCGGTTGTTGTACTTTGCGAATCAGCAGTAATATAAAGAAATACCGAAAGGGGCGCCAAGGTTTGGGGCCAATACTCTCTGGGGTGGAATTCCGCCACTCCGTGTCGCGTGTCGTCTCTCTCTCTCTCTCTCTCTCTCTCTCTCTCTCTCAGTTCAGTTGTTATTGAAGTTCTAAAAGTCTGTTCAGTCTGTTCTTTTCTATTGGCACGTGGTGTCCGTCTTGTGACAGCAGTCCTCTGACAACAAACTTCCCAAGAAGGGCTTTTCTCTATTGTGTTGGGTCTATGATCCACAACCCCCCCCTAAGAACAAGGTAGAGTGACGACTTGCCAGGCCACTTTGGCCCGGGCTATCTAAGTATCGCGCCCTGACCAAAGAAAATTCATGATCAGTCTCTCTACTTGGCTGATGCAGGAGCTCGAAAAGATCCAACGAGATGTAATGTACCACATAGTAGCCAATAATACCTGGTTGGCCACTACAACTCTACCTGCCAAATAAAGTCGTGCCGAACTCTAATGTAGCAGCTTCCTCCTAATGGACAGGAGGAGGGGAGCAATCTGTTGCTCAGGAGACAAGTCCAAACCAACCTGACAACCCAAGTAATAAACTGTAGTTCCTGGGGGATCCATCTGAAACCCTCACCTGGCAACCAATGAGGCGTAGGAGCGCTGCCAACCGAGAAAGCCGCTGTCTTCCTCCAGTTGATCAGTGCGCCTGATGCACAACAAAAAGTCTCAAGAGCCTGCTCACACCTGTGTAGGCTGGCCTCCTGGCCCTCCAAGTACAAAGCTGAGTCATCTACAAACTCAGCATCCAATAGCTCATCACCCCAAATAGGAAACGCTAAGCCCCGTAAACCAACCTCTGTGAAACCAGCAATCTGCTCATTGCCTCAGCATAGAACAGAAAAAGGAAGGGGACAAGAGGGCAGCCCTGTCTGACCAAACGTATGAGCATGAACCGATCTCCTCTACCCCCTGCCAAAAGCACCTGATTGTGTGCACGTCTGTAAGGAGCTGACACACCTCTAATCCAGGCATCTGAGAAGCCCATCCTGCGAAGAGTGCCCTCCAAAAAGTCCCAGTTAACTCTATCGTTGGCCTTCTCAAAATCGGAGAAGAAGTATCACCAGATCCTCACCACGGAGGCGCGCGAGGGCAGATACCTCCCAAAAAGTAAAGATGTTGTCAAGGATATTGCGCTCCTTGACAAAACTTGTTTGGGTCCCATGTATAATGCTCTCTAGAAGTGGCTGAATCCTCAAGCTCAAAGCCTTGGCAAGAATTTTGTAGGCTGAGTTGAGGATGGTGATGGGCCGCCACTGTCGAATCTCATCCAAGGAGCCACCCTCCTTGGGAATGAGGTAAATCGAGGCCTCACTCATGCTGTCAGGCATCTCTCCTGTGTGTAAGATGTACTGAAAAGCGCTGCAGAGGTCTGAGCCAGGCAAGTCCCAGTACTCAAGGAAAAAACTGGGAGTCAAACCATCCTCACTTGGACAGCTACCATGGGGAAGTGCTTTGAGGGCCACGTGGAGCTCCTCTAGCTGAAGAGGCAGCTCAAGCCTCTGGCGCATCTCCTCAGTCACAAGACAAGGCATCTGTGCCCAAACCTGCTCTCCAACTGCACGCATGTCCTCTAGCTCTTAAGCACTTGACCGTCAGGCCTCCTCAACTAGTTGACATTGGTGTGCGCATGCCGGGGTCCCATTGTCTCAAAGAACGCCCTCGCAACTCTGTCACCCACCGGGTCCACTGAGATGCCTGTCGATGGAAAGCAAACTCATGATGCCTCTCCTCTGTGCTGGTGTCACAAGACGGACGGGCACCACGTGCCAATAGAAAAGAACAGACTGAATAGACTTTTAGCACTTCAATAACAATTGAACTGGAAAAGAGAGAGGACACACGACACGGAGTGGCGGAATTCCACCCCAGAGAGTATTGGCCCCAAACCTTGGCGCCCCTTTCGGTATTTCTTTATATTGCATCAAGACAGTACAACCCCGTACTCCAGACTCTGCACCTTCTCCAGGAAGCATGCCAGAGAATGAGCCGTAACCTCATCTTTAAAGGCCCTTGGCCTACAAAGCAATTACAGTGATAAGCCTTCAAACTCAAAAGCATCGGGTCCAAAAAGCAATGCCAAAAGCTGCCAGCGTAATTTATGAAAACCCGTACAGCCTGCCACGTCATCAGTTTTTGCGTGTGTGCGGGTCCTGCTGTATTTTAATCCTTTATGTCACTTGGGGTCCAATCGGATGGGGTCCCCGTAAGTTGCTAGGACTTCTACTTCTATTACTTGTTCTCTTAGGGTTTAGGCCCCTCGGCCCACATCTGCAAGTTGGCTCCATTCTTTAGGCTTTGACACGTCAGCAGTTTGTTACATCTTCCCTTCTTGAAAGAGAGTAATCGTCCGCGATTTCAGCATATTTGCAAAACAACTCAAGTTAGCTCAAAAATTTCCGAGGGACAATCAATTTGCTCTTTTTTTAAGGAGTTAGCTTCTCCTTTCTGCTCTTTTGATCAAGGAGTTAGCTTCTCCTTTCGTCCAGATCGGAACTCTTGATATTCCGGCGTAGTAAAATTAGCCATCACACCCAGACCGTACTGATCTTCCACGGGTGTCTTGATGCACTAAAAAATTACATACCTAGGCAATCTCATCCAATTAGGAATATTCAATGGTTGGCACATCACAATGCAACACAAATGCTCACATATGCATGTTACAAGACATAGAAACATAAAGCCGCCGATGAACACTCCTCCCGCATAACCTAACAAGGTCCGGGCCAAAGATATTCAACGACTCCCTCATCACTCCTCCCGCATAACCTAAAAAGGTCCGGGTCGAGAGATATATAGGCCTTTCTCAACCAAACGCCCCCCAGACCGCAGTCTGCGTCGTTTGGAGGTGCTGAGAGTAACCACTGCTCAGACTTCTTAATACTCCTCCCGCATAACCATCTAGGTCCGGGCCGGGTGTCACAACAACAATTATTTTAATAAGCATACAACCAAACGCTCCCCAGGCATCGGCCTGCGTCATTCGGAGGTTTTCAAACATACAACGGAACGCTCCCCAAGCATCGGCCTGCGTTGTTCCGAGGTTCAAACCAAAACTGTATTTCTCACTTCACCCAGGAGTAAAATCACCAATCATTGAAACCAGTATAAAACCAGAGTCAAACAATTCAAATCGGCACCAAAACAGCTTCAAAACAGATACAATCCATTTCAAACAAATTCCAAACAAGATCACCAAACAAGTTCAAACAGAACTCAAACTTAAAAAAGCAATCTCGACATTAGTCGAGCTTGAAAAGTTAGGGTTAGGTTCATCCCATAAGGTCGTAGCCGAGCACAGCATGGTCCATCAGCTCCTGGACAAACAGTGTTTCTTTGGCGGCGATGGTAGTCCCAAGATAGCAATCTCACTGGACCTCCAAGGTCATCTGATCGTGAAGAGACATCTACTGGGAGATGTCGAGAAACTTCAAGTTATGATCGGCTAGGGTTTCCATGGCAAGCATTTCAGGATACCCCACTCTGCCAGAAGTTGCACTCCGAAGGAAGATGTCAGAAACCATATAACTTTGGGCAAAATTTTTTTCTTGAAAGCTTGCCAAGTACTTGGAGTATGCTGCTTGGTAGCTAGCAACATCTGCATGGCACTGCCTCTGAGAAAAACAGCAGGTTGAAACAAATCTTGGATCCTTCTCTTGCAACTGATCTTTATGGCTTATGCCCTATAAGACATGAGCGGTGAAGACAGGAGCGCGCCCGATGCGCGATGAAGTAAGGGTGGGAGTGGCTAATAAGTCTGTGTTCGAGGGCGGGTTGGAGGGCGAAGATACCTCGAATAAAATTTGTCTGCTCTTTTGTAGGACCCGTATGCTTTCAGAAAAGCACACGCCTGCACTGTCACAAGACGGGCACCACGTGCAAATAGAAAAGAACAGACTGAAGAGACTTTTAGCACTTCAATAACAACTGAATTGAGAGAGAGAGAGAGAGAGAGAGAGAGAGAGAGAGAGAGAGAGAGAGAGACGGCACGCGACATGGAGTGGCGGAATTCCACCCCAGAGAGTATTGGCCCCAAACCTTGGCGCCCCTTTCGGTATTTCTTTATATTGCATCAACACAGTACAAGCAGGTACTCCAGACTCTGCACCTTCTCCAGGAAGCATGCCAAAGAATGAGCCCTAACCTCATATTTAAAGGCCCTTGGCCTGAAAAGCAGTTACAGTAAAAGCCTTTAAAACTCAAAAGCTTCTAGTCCAAAAGCAAAGCCAAAAAGCTGCCAGTGTAAATCACGGAAATCCGTACAGCCTGCCACGTCATCAGCCATCGCAAAACGCGCAATTCCGTACAGCTTGCCATGCCATCATGACAGCGCAATTTTGGAAAATCTGCCACATCATCAGTTTGTGAGTGTGTGTGGGTCCTGCTTTATTTGAATCCTTTATGTCACTTGGGGCCCCATCGGACGGGGTCCCACTTCTTCTGTTACTTGTTCTTCTTAGGGTTTAGGCCCCTCAGCCAGCATCTGTAAGCTGGCTCCATTCTTTAGGCTTTGACACATCAGCAGTTTGTTACAGCTCCCCTCATAGAGATATTGGCCTCTCAACAAGCACCCCTTTCGGTATTTTTTGTACATTGATGAATTGTCACAGTTATGTGAGCCCACTCACAATGATCTCAGTCAAAACTGGTGCCTTTGAATTATATTTATAGCCACCTTGCCCTAAAAGCTCATAAAGCATCTGCTATTTACAATGAGACTCAAGAGCACTCTAAATAACCCACACATGGGTCTCTGTAAGAAAAGCAGCCACACCAGCACGGTACAGATGCCACGTCATCAGCTCCACAATCTGCATCCTGTTTCCTGCCGTGAAATCTGGGCTGCATGAACAGCAACCCCACGGTCTCTCTGGCTGCTTTCTGAGCTTTGCTCTAGTCACTCTGTTTCACTTGCCACATTGTCATTTGGTCACAACCTTGGCCCTTTTTGACTCTACCCTGGAGTGCTTGCTTTTGCTGTCCATAGTTATCTAGGAGGAATGGCCAAGGCATCTCTGATCCTAAGTCATCATCACTAACCATAATAATTTGCCTCTCTATCGTATAATGTGGGGTATTCTGGCAGTATGTTGGCCTCTTGGAAATTGGGATATTAAGTTGGTTCCCAAAGGTTAGTTTGAGCATCATACCCAGTTTCTTTGATGGGGTATATCTTCACTAAAATTGTTGCCTATCGTTTGCGATCAGTCTCTGTGAACTGTCACCCACCCTATGCAAAATGGACTGGCAGAATATTTTGCATACCTTCAACTGGTGTGAGTGCATTTTGAAAACGCTGTTTTTTGTAAATATCCTACATATAGGGATGACATGAGTGACATGAAAGTGTGTGTGCTTTCAAGCTTGCTAAGGCAGGCACATGTACATGCAAGACAAGTGGCTCGTATATGCCAGCTAGCAGTCTATTCTTATGCGTCTTGTTTGAGGTGCTACTTATATGTAAGTGAAACTTGTGTCATAAGTGAATGAATTTAGCCAAGTATCTGGTTTTTGGAGATTTTGGATCATTGGGAGAGAGCGCGGTCATTGGTCTCTGTCCCCTTGTTTCTTTGCAGTCGCCTTGCAAAGTGTGTTGAGGCAGCACCAATTTCCCACATAGTTGTGTATGGGATCGATTCTTGATCACCTTCAATACTCTCATGTGTTTTCTTTCAAGGTCTTACTCGAGCTTTCAAGTGCCTCAACTAGAGTTATGGTCTGCAAGATACGACTAGTTCTATTCAGCTTGGTGACAGATTTCATGTAGATAGATTTGGTGGTGGTTTATCTTCAGCTTGATGGATATATGTTGAAATTGTGATTTTCTTATGTTAAATTGTGGAAGGGTAAACCCGTGTTGTGAGATGCATTGGTTAGCATGTGCTGCGAATCCATAACATGTTTCTCTCCCTTGAGCATTCAGGCATGTTTTCCGGAACTAAAGTTAAATGCTGGACGCTCTTGGGCAGCATATCTATAGAGATAGGGTAATCAATTACAGAGTAAGCCTACTCACAACTCAGAATCCATGAAAACACATGAACCGTAAACCGTACTGATCTTCGAGGGGTGTCTTGATGCACTAAAAAATTACATACCTAGGCAATCTCATCCAATTAGGAATATTCAGTGGTTGGCACATCACAATGCAACACAAATGCTCACATATGCATGTTACAAGACATAGAAACATAAAGCCGCCGATGAACACTTCTCCCGTATAACCTAACAAGGTCCGGGCCGGGAGATATTCAAGGACTCCCTCATGACGACTCCCGCATAACCTAAAAAGGTCCGGGCCGGGATATATAGAGGCCTTTTACAACCAAACACCCCCCCAGACCGCAGCCTGCGTCGTTTGGAGGTGCTAAGAGTGACCACTGCTCAGACTTCTTAATACTCCTTCCGCATAACCATCCAGGTCCGGGCCGGGAGTCACAACAACAATACTCCCCCCGTAAATAACCACAAGGGTCCGGGCCATGAGTAAAAAAAAACATCACTTTTCAATCATTCAATACTCCTCCCGCAAATAACCACAAGGGTCCGGGCCATGAGTATGAACAAGCATTCTCAAACATAATTTCTCACTACTCCACCCGGGAGTAAAATCACCAATCATTGAAATCCGTATCAAACCAAAGTCAAACAATTCAAATCGGCACCAAGACAGGTTTAAAACAGATAGCATCCATTTCAAACAAATTCCAAACAGGGTCACCAAACAAGTTCTCAAACAGATTTGAAACTTAAAAAGCAATCTCGACATCAGTCGAGCCCGGAAAGTCGACTGACTTTCCATCCTGAAACTTGCATCTAATTAGGGTTAGGTTCCTTCCATAAGGTCGTTGACAACCACAGCATGGTCCATCGGCTCTTGGACAGACAGTGTTCGTCTGGCGGCGATGGTAGTCCCAAGACATAACAATCGCACCGGACCTCCAAGGTCATCTGCTCGTGAAGAGACATCTATTGGGAGATGTCGAGAAACTTCAAGTTATAATCTGCTAGGGTTTCCATGGCAAGCATTTCAGGATACCCCACTCTGCCAGAAGTTGCACTCCGAAGGAAGATGTCAGAAACCATATAACTTTAAGCAAAAAAAAAAAAAATCTTGAAAGCTTGCCAAGTACTTGGAGTATGCTGCTTGGCAGTTGTAGACATCAACATATGCTTCTGAGAAAAACAGTGACTTGAAACAAATCTGGATCCTTCTCTTGCAAGTGATCTTAATTGGCTTATGCCCTGTAAGACATGAGTGGTGAAGACGGGAGTGCACCCGATGCGCGATGAAGTAAGGGTGGGAGTGGCTAATAAGCCCGGGCTGGAGTGCGAAGTACCTTGAATAAAATTCCAAAAGCTCTGTCTGCTATTTTGTAGGACCGTTATGCTTTCAAAAAAGCACACGCCTGATGCTCTGATACCACTGTCACAAGACGGGTACCACGTGCCAATAGAAAAGAACAGACTGAACATACTTTTAGCACTTCAATAACAACTGAACTGGAAGAGAAAGACGACAGGCGACATGGAGTGGCGGAATTCCACCCCAGAGAGTATTGGCCCCAAACCTTGGCACCCCTTTCATTATTTCTTTATATTGCATCAAGACAGTACAAGCCGGTACTCCAGACTCTGCACCTTCTCCAGGAAGCATGCCAGAGAATGAGCCCTAACCTCATATTTGAAGGCCCTTGGTCTAAAAAGCAATTACAGTGAAAAGCCTTCAAACTCAAAAGCATCTAGTCCAAAAAGCAATGCCAAAAGCTGCCAACGTAATTTACGGAAATCCGTATAGCCTGCCACATCATCATGCCAGCGCAATTTTCGGAAATTTGCCACGTCATCATTTTTTGCGTGTGTGCGGGTCCTGCTTTATTTTAATCCTTTATGTCACTTGGGGCCCCATCGGACGGGGTCCTCGTAAGTTGGTAGGACTTCTACTTTTGTTACTTGTTCTCTTAGGGTTTAGGCCCCTCGGGCCACATCTGCAAGTTGGCTCCATTCTTTAGGCTTTGACACGTCAGCAGCTTGTTACAGCTGGCAAGCTCCCGGCGAGCCTTCTGCAAGTGCTCCTGCATCCTCTGCAGGGAAGCAACGCCCCGTCGAAAACACTGCTCCTCCTCTCTCGCTGCAGCTAGGCGAGCCGTAGACTCCTGAAGAAAGAACCTACTAAGCTGAGCAAGTCCAGAGACCACTCTATCAGCAGGAGAGTCCTGCGTGTCCAAGCCCTCTGTCCAAAGAGCCACCACTTGCTCTCTGAGCTCATAGTCCAGCAAGATCGTCTCAGGGGTGCGTAGCATCGTGTTGCCCCTCCTCTGTCTATCTATCACTGTGAGGATCACTGGTGCATAGTCCGAGAAGGATGTCCCTGCCAAGATGTAAACTGACCCACCCAAGTCACAAATGCGGTCACTATAGATTCACTCCTTCAACTCTGCGATCAGAACGAGAGAAAACCAAGCTGTCAGGGGGTCTCACAAAACCTGAGTGCTGCCAAGCATCAGAAACCCTCATAGTCATACAAAACCGCTCTCAAGCTGCCAGCTCAGCCCCGTGCATCGTGACATGGCCACTTCCAATCCGGTCAGAGGGGTCCTCCAACATGTTGAAGTCCCCCCCAACACACCACTGCTCTGCATGCGGCAAAGACTCCACAACCCGAGACCAGAACTCTGCCCGTGCACTTGCCACATTGGGCGCATAAATGTTCAGGAAACCCATGAATCAAACCTGAACCTGCATAGTAATCCACTGAGCTCTGCCTGGTAAAATAATACCTCTGTCCACAATGGCTTGCTACAAAGAATCCGCAATAGTCATACATACCCCTCCCTAGATGCCTCCAGGTCCAAATGCAGCTAACCAAAACGTCTCATAGTGACCACGCAAAATGTGACCACACTGTCTAATGCGGCTCACACAGATGATGCTCTTGTAGCATAAGGATGTCAATTTCACCACCCACAAGGCATCCCTGAAGCTCCTAACGAAGCTGACCCCTCTGACGCTGAAACTGGGACCCTCCTAATCCCTACACATTCCATGAGATGATCCTCATGGAGTCAGTGAGAGAAAACAGATGCTGCAACAATAGCCAATCTCGCTATCTTGAGGCCGGTTTGGATGGGGAGTAGTCCGCATCCGAACGACCTCTAGACAAGCGCATATGGAGTGACTGTCCTGCCCAGGCCCAAGCAGAGCGTGCAGCCCGTAGGGCTACATCCTTTGTCCAAGAATCCTCATGTATAAATACATAGCAAGGAGTGCTTGAGTGCTATCAAACAGATGCACCACAATGTGCTTGCAACCCGCTGCATCCGGTGGCGTCACGCCGAACTTGGCAAGAGGCCAAAGTGTCTGTACCAGATCTATCACCCTTAAGTCCCTTGTGTGGTGTGAAAACTCAGTAGCCTGAATCTGGAGCCAGTCAAGAACTGTGTGCAGGGTCCACTCTGTGGGATCCCTACCGCACAGCAGGAAGGAGAAACCCACGGCTGTGCCCAAAGCCTCAATGCCCCGAGCTGCAAGAAAGAGGACGTGGACTCAAAAGCAAGCCTCCTCTAGGTCAGGAGAAGAGTCAACCAGGAACCGTGTGAAGCTGTAGTCGAAGAAGTCCCAGCATCTGCTAATGTCAAAGCTAGTCAAACCTCTAGGAACTACTACAAAAGGAGAAGTCTGCACTAGAAAAGGCGGCCTTCGATGGGGTTGTCCCTACCGAGCCACACGGCTCGTAGCGAAAGCACTACCAAGTGATCGCCTCGCAGAAGACGCGTGTCCTGTCTTCTGCTCCCGAGAAGGAGTGAAGGAGGGGTCGGGAGATGAGGCTGAGGGTCCCACCGGGGAGAGAGGAGGGACGGGAGGCGGTGGTGGAGGTGGGGGAGGGGGAGGAGGCCGGGGAGGCAGAGTGGCAGCGTCTGAGGGAGGAGGAGGTGGAGGCGGAGGAACGGAAGTGGACGGGGCCTCCTCAGGCAGGTCCTGCTGAAGGGGGTGAAAACGGTTCCCTGTCGAAACCTTGTGTTGCTGAGCTGCAGGAGGTCGGTCACTAGGGGGAGCAATGGGGCGAGCCCGCCCCTGTCGGCGGCGGCCAGGCACCTGTTGCCAACCGTCAGTTGTCTGATCGCTATCGAGGTACCAACCTGTGCATCCTGTGTATTTGGTCGCTGGGCATGCTTAGCCTTGGGGGGCTGCGCATGCGTTGTGGGTCGAGGTCTCCTGCGAGGACAGGCCTTTGCCAAATGGCCCATCTATCTGCAAATGAAACACTGGTTCGGGAGACCCAAATACTCCACTCTGTCGGGAGGGAGTGTGTGTCTCGAACAAGAACCCGCACAGTAGGTACACTTGCGACCTTGGCCACAATTGAAGCTGCAGTGCGCAGAGACTCCAGAACTCTCCTAAACATGGAACCAATCCTGCGGAGAAGAGGGAGGTACTCTCGCCTCAGGCCTAGGAAGCAGACCGAAATTGGCAAGTCGGCCTCCTCCTCAAGCACATCTATCGTAGGGTCAAAACCATGATGCCATCGTCTGAAGTAAGCTCGAGGTACTCAGATGCCGAGCGGGCTCATTGAAATCACCTTGGCCGTCATCTCTGGAGACTCGAACTCTATTTGGTAGTACCCTCTCCCGAGGATTTGGACATCGGTGATCTTGCCCACATCGGAGAGAAGGCGGGCCTGAAGTAGATCCCAAACCTCGCCCCGACTGGGCCGAGTGCCAATGATCTTGCAGATAACCGAAGTGGCTTGCAAGTGTTCCACTTCGGCCATCAAGCTCGCTTGCTCTTCTGGCGAGAGAGCAAGACAAATGGTTGGCTCCACGGTGTTGGCAGAGGGGGCTTCTGTAGAGTCCCTCTGAGGTGGAGCAGAAGCCGCCATTCTGTTCTCCTGCTAAATCGAGAAGGGCGAAGGAGACGAGAAAACCACAGTAGGCTGAAAGAACACTACCTTGTCACGTGCACATCTTACCCTATGTGTACGTGGACAAGCTACTTGATGACATGGGTTCAGTTCAATTAGATTAGGAAGTGATCTGGCACTTTTGTGAGTCTGTTCGTAGACCGTGCATGTCAAGACACTTAGATTAGATGTATATCCTCTGGTTGCACACAGCATGATCAGATTTCCATCAGAACCCATCAGGAGCATTTTTACAGTGCATAGACCTATTTTCCCTATTTTTGACATTTTTCACTAATTATTTTTAAGTGACTTTTGTTGGGAACTAGGTAGGGCAAATTTCATAAGTTTGTATATATATAGAAACCTAGCGCTAGCACTTTCTGGCAGAAGAGGCAGCAGGAGCACCTTTGCTCAACAGGCACCTTCTCAGCAGGATCCTAGCGTTTTGCATCATCTGCAACAAGAACAACAGATCAGCCCTAGCGTTAGCAGATTTCCCTCGCAGAACAACAATCAGCCCTAGCGTTAGCAGATTCCCCGCAGCAGACAGAATTCAGCCTAGCGTTTTTGGATCAGCAAGACCAACCAGCGTTTTTGCAGATCTTCGCGACAGAATCAACAAGTAGACCAGCGTTTTCAGTTTTCAGCACTTAGACACAGCAGAACGAGTCCCGAACCTCGCAGATCTAACCTTCCCGCAGTAGATCCTCGCCGCACTTTGAGATTCATCAAGGTTTACAGTTTCAGCCCGGAAAACACAGATTTCAGCATCTGCGTTTTCAGCGCGTCGTCGTCGTACCGTCGTCATCGACATAGAGTCAGAATTCAGCAGATAAAGATTTGCAGATTTCAGCCCGTCTCGTCGTCGTCCTCATAGTCGTCGACATCGTCGGCAAGTCCAAGCATTGTAGAGATTTGTGCAATCATAAGTAGACTGCTCTCGCCATAGAGAGTGGGGCCTTCGGAGGAGGGTTTGACAACTTTTTGGTGTCGTATTCTTCTCTCTCTATCTCTCAATCTCAGTACCTTCATTCACAGTGTTTATCCACTTGTTTGTGATCACTTGCACTCTCTCATTAAAGAACGGAAGGCTCTCCCTTCCCTAAGTAAAATGAACCTTGAGCACAGTTCGGAGCACTCATCTTGAGCAAAATTCAACATGGGGGGGGCGGGGGGGGGGATGGGGAAAACGCGAGGCAGAGGCGGGCGGGCACGAAACAGAAGTGGGAGAGCACGGGGCTGAGGTGGGTAGGCTGCGCACAGGGAGCAGTTGTGCGCAATGCAGGTGGCAGGCAGAGCAAGCAGCGGCCAAGGCAGTGCGCAGCGCGAGGGAGGAGGGGTAGTGTGAGCAATGGCGAGGGGGGGGGGGGGGGGAGCAGCAGCGAGCTCTTTTCTTTGCCCAGTTGTTCGTCAGCACATTGATGGAAAGAGGGGCCTTGGATTCTATTTAAAGGCCCTTGGCCTCAAAATCAAAAGCAAGTTTACATCAAAAGCTTCTAACTCAAACGCTATTGGCCCAAACGTAGCCATCGGAAGTCACGAAAATCCGTACAGCTTGCCACATTGCTTGTCAGCGTAAAACGTAGAGGTCCATACAACTGCCACGTCAGCATGCGAGCGCAATTCACGGGATTCCGTACTGGTGTCCACGTCATCTGCAGAAATCCGTATGCTGAGGAGCCTCCGTATGCTGAG
This sequence comes from Adiantum capillus-veneris, assembly GCF_014529385.1. Taxonomy (NCBI): domain Eukaryota; kingdom Viridiplantae; phylum Streptophyta; class Polypodiopsida; order Polypodiales; family Pteridaceae; genus Adiantum; species Adiantum capillus-veneris. The sequence continues at coordinate 20,145,513 of NC_140947.1, forward strand.
GAGCCTTTAGTTGTAAGCTGAAAAACCTTTGAACAGTGCAAGTCGGTGGTCTGAGGAGCAATGTTTGGAACCTCCAAGCGATGCATGCTATAGTCTGGGGATTATTTGGTCGTATCGGTCCTCTAATCTCATGGGGCTTGGACCTTTTTAGGTTATTTGCGACAGGAGTGAGGAGGTAGTCGTTGATTACCTTCATGCCTAAGACTGTCTATCTGGGAGGAGTGCATAGCGGCACTGTTTGTTTTTATGTCTTGTAACATGCATATGTAAGCATTTGTGTTGCATTGTGATGTGTCAATCACTGAATATTCCTAATTGGGTGAGATTGCCTAGGTATGTAAATTTAGTGCATCAAGACACACCTTTACAGATCAACGCCGTTTGGGTGTGATGGCTAATTTTGCTACACCAAAATATCAAGAGCTTCGATATGGAATGAGAAAACTGAATGACCATCGAGATTGACCCTCAGAATGACCCTCCGATATTTTTTATCTAACTTGAGTTGTTTCGCAGATATAATCGCGGATGATTACTCTTCTTTCAAGAATTGGGGATGTCACAAACTGCTGGTGTGCCAAGCCATTGAAGACCCAGCGGGTTAGGACTCCCTGAGACTAACCCTATCCAACCTGCTGATCCGAATTGAGGGGCCTAAACCCTAGTAGAAGCAGAAGGACTCACCAATTTATAGGTTCTTGCCGAGTGGCCTTAAAATACAAGAGGTTAGGATTTAAAAATCCTAACCCAACCCAACATACAGTACCCCGTTCGATGGGTTCTAACCCCTAAAAATAAAGAAACACACACATCCAAGTTGCGTAGAGCAAGATGATGACGTGGCAGTTGTACAGACAGCCCGCGTTTTGCGGAACTGCAGCCACGTGGCAGCGCTGTACAGACCAGCCCATAGGGTGCATGCTTTTGGACCCAAGCCTCTAGAAGGGTTGCTTTTAATGTAACTGCTTTTGGGCCAAGGGCCTTTAAATATGTTGTGTGGGCTCTCTTTCTGGCATTCTACCACGTGAAGAAGCAGAGCAAAGCCAGAGAGTTGTACCTTGTTGAAGCAATAGAAAGAAATATCGAAAGGGGCGCCATCGTTTGGGGCCATTGCAATCTGGGAGTGGAACTCCACTCTGTGTCTCGTGTGGATTCTCTCTTTCTTTTTGTTCAATTGTTTGAAGTGCTAAACGCCTGGCTGAAACTATTCTTTAAGTTGGCACGCAGTGCTGTCCCGTTACAGATGTTAGGGCTAAATGTCTAGTAGAGAGTAAAACGCTTCTAAGAGAGAAACATGCCCCCCTTTGTCGGTTAAATCTCTAGCGTAGGGAAATAATGAGTAAGCAGAGATCTGTCATCTCAAACTCCTTTGCTAGTGTCTCCATCGCCCCACGATATGCTTAACATGGCTGTTTGTGATAGAGGAAGAAAGCATCTATCTTCTGGTACCAAGCACGAGGAGCTTGCTTCAAGCCATAGAGAGCATTTCACAATCTATAAACCTTGTCGCCTGATCTTGGAACTAAGAAACCGGGAGGTAGCTTCACATACACCAGATGCAAAGGTCTTATCATTGTCAACTCCTGGTGGTTGAGAAAAGCGTGTGGCTGTCCAATGAACCATCTAATGTGTACATGGTCTTGTAGAGCCATCTAACACCAATGACCTTCACTTTTGTGGCCTCGGAACCAACTCCCATATAGCATTCCTCTTGATACATTGCCTCCTTTTTACTTTGGTTGTGAAGGTGCCTGCTTAAGTGAAAGTGTTCTGCAACTGAGGACATCAGGGCATAGCTCACTTGTGAAAAAGCTCCATCTGTCTCAACTTGCTGCGACCTTCTTGACCGCCTCATAGTACCCGGAGCTCGCCAATTTGATGAGAAATTGGAAATTGTAGCATCTGACAAAGTAAACCTAGCTGAGTGCTGCATTGGATAATTCTTGACCTGGAGGGATGGCCTGGTCCTTGCAAGCATCATGGTAATGTTCTATCTATTTGTTGTGAACAAAGCAAGCGGTGAACAGTCCCTTCTCTTAGCTGATTCCTTCCAGAATTTGTCAATCATTAAGTAAATCATCAAGCTAATTTCATCATGATGGGGTCAAAATGAAACGTCTTTCTTTTGAGTGCATTGGTACCAGAAAATATTTAAAGACTTGTTTCTTATTCTGTTAGTTTTTGTGAGTAATGTCTGACGTCTTTTTCTTCTTATCTTACATTTGTGGAGTTTTAAACATAATGGATTTTGCTGCAGTGGGTGCTTTCCTCCAAATTTATGAACTTTCCATATCCAGTGGCTCTCACGCTTCTGCACATGGTCTTCTCAACAGTGCTCTGTTTTTTTGTTGTAAAGGTTTTGAAGGTAATTGTTGGCACGTCTTGATAGTTCAGTTAAGCGGAAGACAAAAAAGTAGACTTTTACAAGCCCTTCTAAACAACTTGTATTTGTGTCTCATGGCTGCAGGTAGTGAAACTGGACCAAAAAATAACATTTGACATGTAAGACCCCAGTTCTTATGAAAGTTTCTTTTGATCTTCTTGTTGATCGTGTTTCAAATAGTAATAGCAATGTTCTTATGGTGTTTTTCTAGAACCGAACCCCAAGAAGAGAGAGAGAAATGAAATGAATGAAATGTACTATGAACCTCTGCAAAAGACCAAAATGATTTAGGAGACGAAAAGTTACAACCATGACATAGATGATACAACTGTCTTCATATGGTGCAACTGTCTGGGAACAGAAAATAACCTAAAAGGCAATCTAGTAAGTGTACAATAATTATGGAGATGGACGTGTAACAGGAGTAACCTGTGAGATATTTAGAATAAAACAAATATGAGAGAGTACAGGTAATACTATGTACAGAGTAGAGAATCATCCAGTTAACTTCCTGATAGGTTTCTGCAAAGTTGGAACCCTCTTGGTTGCTAGAGGCTTTGATTGCCTTCACCTTTGCTTTTCCCTTGAGCTAAGGGTTGATCAAACCCCTTTCACTTGTTGGCTTCAGTCTCTCGAGTGTGCTCCGTGTTGGGTGGACTGGTGGGCTGAGTCTCAGACGGATCCTCACTGGCTTCGTCCTCACCGGTTTTGGCTTCACCAGCATCATCTTGTTGTGCCTTTTCTTCATCATCACCCTCCTCAACCTCCTCGTGTGTTTCCAAGTCCAATTCCTTGTATTCCACCTCTTCCTTTTGGTTAGGTGGAACTGCTACTCCTTCCATGGTGAATTGTTGCCATTCTGTATCGGACTCTTCAGAAGAGAAAAGTCGACTGGTGGTTTTGATACCACTAAAAGCGGCTGCTCACTGGGCAAGGAGGTAAAATACTGCAACAACACCACAACTGAACTGAAAACAGCAAACTGAACACTTGAGTCAAGACAGGTAGAGGGCGGAGCTCCTGTCACAAGACAGGCACCACGTGCTAATAGAAAAGAACAGACTGAACAGACTTTTAGCACTTCAATAACAACTAAACTAAGAGAGAGAGAGAGAGAGAGAGAGAGACGACACGCGACACGGAGTGGCGGAATTCCACCCCAGAGAGTATTGGCCCCAAACCTTGGCGCCCCTTTCGGTATTTCTTTATATTGCATCAACATAGTACAAGCCGGTACTCCACACTCTACACCTTCCCGAGGAAGCATGCCAGAGAATGAGCCTAACCTCTTATTTAAAGGCCCTTGGCCTGAAAAGCAGGTACAGTAAAAAGCCTTTAAAACTCAAAAGCTTCTGGTCCAAAAGCAAAGCCAAAAAGCTGCCAGCGTAAATCACGAAAATCTGTACAGCCTGCCACGTCATCAGCCAACGCAAAATGTGGAATTCCGTACAGCTTGCCACGTCATCATGACAGTGCAATTTTCGAAAAATCCGCCACGTCATCAGTTTTTGTGTGTGTGCGGGTCCTGCTTTGTTTGAATCCTTTATGTCACTTGGGGCCCCATCGGACGGGGTCCCCATAAGTTGGCAGGACTTCTTCTGTTACTTGTTCTTCTTAGGGTTTAGGCCCCTCGGCCGGCATCTGTAAGTTGGCTCCATTCTTTAGGCTTTGACACGTGAGCAGTTTGTTACATCTCCCCTTCTTGAAAGAGAGTAATCGTCCGAGATTACAACATATCTGCAAACAATTCAAGTTAGCTCAAAAATTTCCGAGGCACAATAAGTTTGCTCTTTTTATTAAGGAGTTAGCTTCTCCTTTCTGCTCTTTTGATCAAGGAGTTAGCTTCTCCTTTCGGCTGTTTTGATCAAGGAGTGTTAGCTTCTCCTTTCTACTCTTTTGATCAAGGAGTTAGCTTCTCCTTTCCTCCAGATCGGAACTCTTGATATTCCGTCGTAGTAAAATTAGCCATCACACCCAGACCGTACTAATCTTCCACGGGTGTCTTGATGCACTAAAAAATTACACACCCAGGCAATCTCATCCAATTAGGAATATTCAGTGGTTGGCACATCACAATGCAACACAAATGCTCTCATATCCATGTTACAAGACATAGAAACATAAAGCCGCCGAAACACTCCTCCCGCATAACCTAACAAGGCCCGGGCCAAAGATATTCAACGACTCCCTCATCACTCCACCCGCATAACCTAAAAAGGTCCGGGCCGAGAGATATAGAGGCCTTTCTCAACCAAACGCCCCCCAGACCGCAGTCTGCGTCGTTTGGAGGTGCTGAGAGTAACCACTGCTCAGACTTCTTAATACTCCTCCCGCATAACCATCCAGGTCCGAGCCAGGCGTCACAACAACAATTATTTTATAAGCATACAACCAAACGCTCCCCAGGCATCGGACTGCGTCGTTCGGAGGTTTTCAAACATACAACTGAACGCTCCCGAAGCATTGGCCTACGTCGTTCCGAGGTTCAAACCAAAACAGTATTTCTCACTTCTCCACCCGGGAGTAAAATCACCAATCATTGAAACGAGTATTAAACCAGAGTCAAACAATTCAAAATCGGCACCAAAACAGGTTCAAAATAGATACCATCCATTTCAAACAAATTCCAAACAGGATCACTAAACAAGTTCAAACAGAACTCAAACTTAAAAAGAAATCTCAACATCAGTCGAGCTCGAAAAGTCGACTGACTTTCCATCCTGAAACCTGCACCAAAAATTAGGGTTAGGTTCATCCCATAAGGTCGTAGCCGAGCACAGCATGGTCCATCAGCTCCTGGACAAACAGTGTTTCTTTGGCGGCGATGGTAGTCCCAAGATAGCAATCGCACTGGACCTCCAAGGTCATCTGATCGTGAAGAGACATCTACTGGGAGATGTCGAGAAACTTCAAGTTATGATTTGCTAGGGGTTCCATGGCAAGCATTTCAGGATACCCCACTCTGCCAGAAGTTGCACTCCGAAGAAAGATGTCAGAAACCATATAACTTTGGGCAAATTTTTTTTCTTGAAAGCTTGCCAAGTACTTGGAGTATGCTGCTTGGTAGCTATCAACATCTGCATGGCACTGCCTCTGAGAAAAACAGCAGGTTGAAACAAATCTTGGATCCTTCTCTTGCAAGTGATCTTTATGGCTTATGCCCTGTAAGACATGAGCGGTGAAGACAGGAGCGCGCCCAATGCGCGATGAAGTAAGGGTGGGAGTGGCTAATAAGTCCGTGTTTGAGGGCGGGTTGGAGGGCGAAGATACCTCGAATAAAATCTGTCTGCTCTTTTGTAGGACCGGTATGCTTTCAAAAAAGCACACGCCTACACTGTCACAAGACGGGCACCACGTGCAAATAGAAAAGAACAGACTGAAGAGACTTTTAGCACTTCAATAACAACTGAATTGAGAGAGAGAGAGAGAGAGAGAGAGAGAGAGAGACGACACGCAACACGGAGTGGCAGAATTCCACCCCAGAGAGTATTGGCCCCAAACCTTGGCGCCCCTTTCGGTATTTCTTTATATTGCATCAACACAGTACAAGCCGGTACTCCAGACTCTGCACCTTCTCCAGGAAGCATGCCAGAGAATGAGCCCTAACCTCATATTTAAAGGCCCTTGGCCTGAAAAGCAGTTACAGTAAAAGCCTTTAAAACTCAAAAGCTTCTAGTCCAAAAGCAAAGCCAAAAAGCTGCCAGTGTAAATCACGGAAATTCGTACAGCCTGCCATGTCATCAGCCAATGCAAAACGCGGAATTCCGTACAGCTTGCCACATCATCATGACAGCGCAATTTTTGGAAAATCTGCCACGTCATCAGTTTGTGTGTGTGTGTGTGTGCGGGTCCTGCTTTATTTGAATCCTTTATGTCACTTGGGGCCCCATCGGACGGGGTCCCACTTCTTCTGTTACTTGTTCTTCTTAGGGTTTAGGCCCCTCGGCCGGCTTCTGTAAGTTGGCTCCATTCTTTAGGCTTTGACACGTCAGCAGTTTGTTACAGCTCCCCTCATAGAGATATTGGCCCCTCAACAAGCACCCCTTTCGGTATTTTTTGTACATTGATGAACTGTCACAGTTATGTGAGCCCACTCACAATGATCTCAGTCAAAACTGGTGCCTTTGAATTATATTTATAGCCACCTTGCCCTAAAAGCTCATAAAGCATCTGCTATTTACAATGAGACTCAAGAGCACTCTAAATAACCCACACATGGGTCTCTGTAAGAAAAGCAGCCACACCAGCACGGTACAGATGCCACGACATCAGCTCCACAATCTGCATCCTGTTTCCTGCCGTGAAATCTGGGCTGCATGAACAGCAACCCCACGGTCTCTCTGGCTGCTTTCTGAGCTTTGCTCTAGTCACTCTGTTTCACTTGCCACATTGTCATTTGGTCACAACCTTGGCCCTTTTTGACTCTACCCTGGAGTGCTTGCCCTTGCTGTCCATAGTTATCTAGGAGGAATGGCCAAGGCATCTCTGATCCTAAGTCATCATCACTAACCATAATAATTTGCCTCTCTATCGTATAATGTGGGGTATTCTGGCAGTATGTTGGCCTCTTGGAAATTGGGATATTAAGTTGGTTCCCAAAGGTTAGTTTGAGCATCATACCCAGTTTCTTTGATGGGGTATATCTTCACTAAGATTGTTGCTTATCGTTTGCGATCAGTCTCTGTGAACTGTCACCCACCCTACGCAAAATGGACTGGCAGAATATTTTGCATACCTTCGACTGGTGTGAGTGCATTTTGAAAACGCTGTTTTTTGTAAATATCCTCTATATAGGGATGACATGAGTGACATGAAAGTGTGTGTGCTTTCAAGCTTGCTAAGGCAGGCACATGTACATGCAAGACAAGTGGCTCGTATATGCCAGCTAGCAGTCTATTCCTATGCGTCTTGTTTGAGGTGCTACTTATATGTAAGTGAAACTTGTGTCATAAGTGAATGAATTCAGCCCAGTATCTGGTTTTTGGAGATTTTGGATCATTGGGAGAGAGTGCGGTCATTGGTCTCTGTCCCCTTGTTTCTTTGCAGTCGCCTTGCAAAGTGCGTTGAGGCAGCACCAATTTCCCACATAGTTGTGTATGGGATCAATTCTTGATCACCTTCAATACTCTCATGTGTTTCTTTCAAGGTCTTAATCGAGCTTTCAAGTGCCTCAACTAGAGTTATGGTCTGCAAGATACGACTAGTTCTATTCAGCTTGGTGACAGATTTCATGTAGATAGATTTGGTGGTGGTTTATCTTCAGCTTGATGGATATATGTTGAAATTGTGATTTTCTTATGTTGAATTGTGGAAGGGTAAACCCGTGTTGTGAGATGCATTGGTTAGCATGTGCTGCGAATCCATAACATGTTTCTCTCCCTTGAGCATTCAGGCATGTTTTCCGGAACTAAAGTTAAATGCTGGACGCTCTTGGGCAGCATATCTATAGAGATAGGGTAATCAATTACAGGGTAAGCCTACTCACAACTCAGAAATCCATGAAAACATTAGGCCACATGTTACTCCAAAGATGAGCAGATATCTAGTTATGGTCAAATGTCAGAGTCTATGGTCTTCGCTTCCTTGAGATTCTAAAGCAATCTCTCAGGTCAATCAACCAATCCGCTTCAAATAATCTCAAGTCAAGGATGGTTGGGGTCTTCATTGCAGCACAATGCATCTATCCACTCCCAAAGAATGGGTGGGGCTATAATTCTAGACTTACGGATCCACAAGGTATCTAAACTCTAGAATTTGTCCAGCACTTCAGCTATCAAGCAAGGCTCCCACATTGCAAGAGTAAAGACCCAATGGTGACACATTGTGAATGCTCATTAGGCACTTCAATGGACACCAACCACTTTGCTTACATGAACTGTTAGTTGAAAGCCTGTGATAAGATAGTTGAATCGCTGCAGTGTTAATGCATGATTCCTTGTTTGCTGGCTTTTCGTAGGAGAAACATTAAAGTCCTTGTACATGACACAATTATGGATAAAGCTCCTCATGCCAGCTTGTCCTCTGGTTCATTGCACTTACGCTATCTTCTTATCAACCTCAAATGGGCAAAGGATATTAAGAAAACTGTCTACATTTATCTGATAAATGCAATAAAGATGCCATCATAAAGATGGATGTAATAAAAGTTATAATCTGTTGTTATAATCTTGTCTTGCTTAATGTAGATATGCAACATCTATTTTCCCTATTGGAGCCATGTTTGCAACAACGCTTTGGCTTGGAAACACGGCATATCTGTATATATCAGTAGCATTCGCTCAGATGCTTAAGGCCGTGAGTAAGAAATGTTTTTTCAGTCTGAATTAGGCCTTTTATTTTTCTTGATTTGATTCTGTCGTTTGAGATTTAAAAATTTAAATCTAGTTTTCTTTTGTATACTTTAGTGCCTGTGGCAGTTTTCCTGATTGGAGTGGCAGTTGGATTAGAGAGTTTAAATCTAAAGATGCTACTCATTATGTCGGTAATCAGCCTGGGAGTTCTGGTGGCTTCTTATGGAGAGATTGGTTTTGATTGGGTGGGGGTTGTTTATCAACTTGGCGGCGTGATTGGAGAGGCATCCAGACTAATATGCATAGAGATTCTTCTAAAACAAAAGGGTGTCAAGCTCAATCCATTAACCATGATGTACTATATAAGCCCTTGCAGGTAACAAACTTGTGAACTTTCTTTACTCCTAATCGTGTTATGAAGCATCAATTATTGATTTACGTGACGCTTTGGTGAAAATGTGTCATTTTGCTATGGTTCATAAGTTATCTTGTTGCGCTGCAGTGCTCTGTGTTTATTTGTTCCTTGGGTGTTCCTTGAGAAGCCAAAAATGGACCTCATACAAGAATGGCCTTCCAATCCTTGGATCCTCTCGCTAAATGCGCTTTGCACCTTCGCATTGAATATATCAGTTGTTCTTGTCATTGCACATACAAGTGCAGTGACAATCCGTGTGGCTGGAGTTGTTAAGGACTGGGTGGTTGTGTTGGTATCTGCTTTCCTCTTCAGTGATAGTAAGCTCACTCCTATCAACATTGTGGGCTATGGAATAGGTAAGGTTTGCTCTTTCTGCTGTATAAACTCATGTAGGAATTGCAAGAGAGCTTACTTCAGATGTGATTTCATGCAGCAATTGCAGGAGTAGCAGCCTATAACAAGTTGAAGCTCGCCAAGCCTGGAGGAGAGGCAGAGAAGGCTTTGCCAAGTATTGAACAAAACAAGCTGTCTCCAAGTACCATCCAAGCTTCATGATATGGACACAAGTTGCAGCCAGATCACCTGGTTAATGTAAAATTCTCTTTTTTTATGCCTTCCCCTCTCCCTCTTTCTGTTTATGTTTCTTTTATAAGAAAAATAAACAGCAAAAGTAGTCCCTCCTAAAATTTGATACAGCATTAGTTACATATTTTTTACCTTCTTTAACAATATCGATTGCAGTTCAGAAAGAGGAAAAGTTCTGGACATGCAATTTCTTTCATGGTCACTCTCTCCCCTTCACGATGAAAATTGAGAGATACCACAAGAGAGCTCTCTGAACATAAAGACAACGCCCACCAAGTAGTGTGTGATAAGCAATGTGCATTGGGGTGGCTTTGTATTTCCTAGAGAAATTTTTATATTTGTTGCTTTTCATTTCAAAGGACTTATTTACATAACATGTATGATGGATTTATGTAGATTGCTTGTGTAAGTAACCCAAGAGATTAAAGTTTCCTTGTTACATCCCAGATGAGTACACTGATGCAGCAGGTGGGCTTCATACCAAATGCAAAAGCCAAATGTGAAGGTTGCACCCAAACTGCAATCTATCATTAACCCCTTCGTTGCTTCTAAAGACGGCTAAAATTATCGTTGCACACTCAAGTTTCTCTGTGCGACATGCCTTAAGTAGAAGGAGAAAGCAAAATCAACAAAAAAACTCACTCTGTTCTCACTATTGAGTGCTGCCCTGAGATCTTGGTGACCTCATGACTTGAAAGATTCTCTTAAAATATTCAAGCAGCATGACAAGTGAAATGATGACGAGAAAATCAATGCAGTGATGGGAGCATTGGACAATGAGCCATTTGATTTGTAAAATTGGATCTCATGTTGTAAACTTTAGTTCTATGATGAAAATGTTGGATATTTGTTTGGATACATATGTGGGTATGAGCAACGCGGTGAGGACTAACTCTTTCCCTCCCCGAATGATATAAATTGTTCAATCTGACAAATTTCGACTTCAATATCTATTCCAATCTGATTTATACTCAAAAAGTCTCACACACAAACGATACGAAGAAGAAAAAGACTAATACTAGCATTAGCAATTTGAAAGAATTTCTACCCTTAACTTAGGGAGGTTGAACCCAAAGTCTCAACTCTCCCTCAGGCTTAGCCCTCTACTACGTGAAAAGTGTCTCAACTTGGCCATGAGCCACTTAAAAATTCAAGACAAGTCAATTGAGAAAAGATTGGAGGAAACATTCTGCTTGGATTTTGCAAGAAAACAGTGTAATTATAACTAACAATGTGGCTTAGTTTGCAAAATTTTCGCTTAAGAATTGGCTCAAAAGGATTTGTGTATGTTTGCAATATAGGTTCTCATTTACATTGATTGAGTGTGATCTTCAACTTGTAGATCCATTTACACATGGCAAAGCATTCTTCCCTTTGGGTGAAGGTACTAAGTCTCAAGTCTACTTTAAGGTTGAGTTATTGCTCAATCAAGCAAAGTTACCTTCAAGGAATCAGATCTAAACACGATATCATAGTAGATAAAAGGCTTTGTTTAAGGTACCCTAGTGAGTGATGGAAGACATACCTGTTCTATCTACTATGGGCCAGCTACAGTAAACTCTAATTGTGCTCTAAAGAGTTTCCTTTTGAAACTGTAGATGCTTCCTTGCCCTTCCAATCAAGTAAATCAATTCCAAATAAATGTCAAGTTTCTAGTTTGAGAAGGGAGCACCAGTTGGATTGGATCGAGCTTCTTCTATGGCATGCTTGGATCATTAAAGACAACATTTGGGTTGCTATTGAGTTGAGGGGTTCCACACGGAAGATATGAAACCTCTTGGCCCTCCCTCCTAGAAGCATCTGAATGTATGGAAGTTTGCTTCAACACATTAAGCATCCAAAGGATTCTAAATGCTTGTTCTCCAAGGCAAGAGTATTTTTTGTGAAAATTATTGTCAGTGGTGTAATTTGATTTAACCGGTGTCTTTATGCTTGTTCTCTTACATACACACATACATATTTTTCTCCCCCCAACTTGAACCTTTATTATTTGGATGATAAAAATGAGTATGTTCATTGCTCGTGTGCTTTCTTCTGGTTAGCACTTGGCACCTAACCAATGGGAAAGTGGCGCGTATTGGGGGTAGCGACTATTTATTAGAAACATAGGATTGTGCTAAGTGGTAAGACGATGTAAGGAGAAGTGATATAAGCTTTGAATGGAAGCCCCTAAATCATCACTGATGCAAAAATAAAAAGGTGTACAAGCATCGGTGTAATTGTCCAGTAGTGATTTAACTACCTAATTCTTTTCTCAAGCATACTCTTACAAAGAGGTGCAATGGTTGACCCTTGGCAGTAATTGCTTACTTTATTCGGATTCGCTTTGTTAATCACTCCGCATGGCAATAACTTCAAGTTTCAATATGTGGAAGCGAGTAATGTTTGAACAAAAAAGTAAATTTTTTTGGTATGCTAAGCATGAAGCCCTTACACCGACGTACCCTGCTAGGTATCTGGGCTGCTTTAGGTTTTCAAGGTCTAAATAAGCAGAAGACATATCCAATGGTTCAATGTGCTGCTTGCGTCATGCTCTTACTAGAATACAGGCCTTTACCTTCAATTGGAGGGGGCGGGGGGTCCCCCCTGACAAGCAAAGATTGTTGGAAAGCAAAGGCTTGTAAAACAACCCACCAGAAGAGAACAGGCGGCCACCCCCCAAAAACACACTATGCCCACTTGCTTTTGTAGCATCATATGCGAGCTGCCCTTGCATCGCTGAGACACTTGAGGAAGGCTGGCACTTGCCAGAGATTTCGTGGGAGTCCAAGCTATCTAGCGCTATGTGAATTGGAGGGATAGGGAGTACCTTCTACTTTGCAAGAGCTAACTGTGTATGCAACCTTATGATGGAAGACTTTCCCATGCCTTGAGCTTGAGCACAAGAAGCATAGTGTTTAGATTTTGAGCAATGAGGTGAGCCTCACAACAGTTGATAAAAATGCATTCACTGCACAACTGGCGTATAAGGTAGATAACACCGGTAGATGGGGAAAACTACACACACTGGGCACCAAATCCATCTGTCGGTGAAAGTTAAGTCCCTTTTTCCTTTGTAGAGCCTTTGTAGTGCTTAGTCTAGATTGGGAAAACTGCTTGTAAATTCATGCCACATAGCCTATGTGACGAGCAAAAATAAGTGCAAACTTTTTCTCATGTATTCAAGCTGGCGAGGTTAGATTACATCGTAGTATCCCATATCTTATCTTAATCTATACAGTGAACAGGGCTATAGCTACATGCACGTTGAGAACAAGAAGAATTTCCTGACAAAAATATTGAACAGACATATTTGGTGATACACTTCAATCAATTCTCATCTGGCATTTAAGATGATTATTGAATCAAAAAGCACTGATATAAGGAGAATGTCATCTCCTGCCTACCTTAAGTACAACGAAGTTGTCAGGAGACTAGTATCGCTACCTCTGGTCCACATACCCAAGTAGAAGGTATATAATACATGCCAGAAAGAGAAGCAAAGCTATGTAAATATCTATCTAGGGTTTATACAAGCATTTAAAAATCTTGCAGGGCTAATGACTGCAATATTACTACATACAGATTCTCCGCTCTTGATAATCAAGTTCACAATTTTGAAGAAAAGAAACAGTCCACTTTCAGCTATTACCACCTTTAATCATCACTGTACTTGTGCTACACAAATAATGCCCTTGGATTCTAATAGATTGCTAGAGGACAAGATTTTAATATGCCATAATAATGGTCTCAAGGGACCCCATGTTCAGAGATGTAACTGGGGTAATCATTTTACTATATGGGTGATAGGAACGTTATTCCACTTTCATCGCTTCACAAGTAGACACCTGAAGTTTGAGGGGGACTAGCACTACCATTTTTGTAGACACAATATCATATACACTAGAGTTAAAATCAAAACTACCCATCACACACAATCACAGAGATGAGCACAAAACCCATTGAAAGAATTTCTGATGCCCTCAAGAGAAAAGCCTTCAGTGAGGTAAAGCCTTTCAGCATTTTCTTTCCCCAAAATGAAGGGGCTCAAGGGCAAATCCTAATGGCATGCCAGAACTAACAATTGCAGATAATGCCTTTAAAATGAACATGCCACTAGGTCCGTCCAAATGTCACTAACCGTCCGACTATATTTCTGCAAAGCTGAACCTTAACAAGCTTGATGAATTAAGACCCAAGGTAGCAGGGCACATCTTTCTGTGTTTCTTTCTTTACGGTGGTCGGGAGACCATCAACATGCAACACAGGTAAATAGATCGAATTAGTGTGCACAATTGAGATAAAAACCTGAGTCTCTCAGGAACACTCAAACCTCAGTTAGTTGTACTAACAATCACTATGATAAATTGGTTTTGCTGTCAGACAGCAAATCAAGTTTTCAACAGTCCCGCTTTGATCCCATGTCAACATCACAACAAAATAAGACTTGCCATTGAAAAAAAATCAATTAAGTACCTATATAGATTTGACCAGGCCATTCGTCCCATAATAGTTTTCTCAACTCTCAGAAGTACTCAAACAGAACAGAATTACTGAAAATATCAGAAGTAAACTGCAGACAAAAATAATCTTCAGAATCTTCAAAAGATTCACAACCAAAGCCAGCATGAGGACCAGCACTCTTCAGTTTTGATAAAACAAGTCAAAATTTCCGCATTTGAATGCGCCTACAACCTTGGCTTAGGATGATGCCTTTGATGCAACAGATAGGCGGGATGCACGCTTCTTAGCAAGACTCTCACTCCTGTGATCTCGCTGCTCCTTCAGTCGTGATGCAAGGAGCTTCTGATACTCGGCAGCCTCGTTTTTAGCCTTTGCAACGCGCTGTTTCTTCAATGCAATTCTGCGTCTCTTCCTTTGTAGGGTGACAGGGGTCACCAGTCTCTGAATTTTGGGTGCCTTACTGCGCTTCTTCCCTGAAGCCAGACAAAATAGGTATAAATGCCCATCCTAAGCAGGAATAGAGAAGCTTAGTTTAACTACAATGATGACTTACCAGTCGCAGATGTGAAAGTTCGCCTGTAGGTGTTAACGTACTTTCTAACATCATCCTCCTTGGACAAATTGAAAAGCTTTCTGATCTTGCTAGCCCTCTTTGGGCCCCTCATCCTAGGCTTCTCAGTGTCAGTGAGACCAGGTAGATGTTGCTCCCCTGAAATACCCACAATTTTGTCAAAATCCATACATCCTAAAAATCTTCTCTTGCTACCTGCTGACATCACAGTTGTAAACACACCTTGCTTCACAATCACAAGGTTCAGAACGGATAGATCAGGGCTCACAATGCACCCCCTCACGGACTTGCGCCTGCGCTCACCCTTTCTCCTTCCATACCCTCGGAAACAGGAAGTACCTGCAATGCCAGTACTATAAAATACATGCTACAAGTACAGAGCAAGTACCTCTTGCTACAAATACGGAGTGACCTACTCCATACCTCGGTGCATTAAGAGTCGAGCACGGCCAGGGATGAGAACTCCTTGCTTCATAGGAAAACCTTGCTTATCACAGCCCCCCATGATCTTGAACATGTAACCTTTGAACTCCTGCTTGAAACAGTTAGATGTGAGAACACCAAGCAGTATGCAAGAAAGGCTATCTAAAGCAAGCCAGTGACAACATACATCGCCAAGTGCATCACCAAGGACTTCTTGTGAGAGGCGCTTGTTATAGAAGGCCCGTCTGAGAATAGAAAAAATGATCATTCAGACATGGTAAGACTAAATAAATTAGTTTGCCAATATAAGGTGAACCTCATACAGTTTGGAGTCATCATCAATCTCCAATTTTTTCTGACACCCAGTAGTCGGATTAGCTATGTTGAGCTGAAAAATAAGAGAGACACCAGTTAGCTATCTCCATCTCACAAACAAAAAGCACAATATACATTGTGTATCACGAAGATGTGAAATACAATTAATATAAGCAGAACCCAAGTTAAAGAGCCTTAATCATCCAGGTCAATATCAGCGCACGGAAAATGTTAGTTAGAGCAATGCCTACAAAGGCTGATGCCAGTTTGTTGCAGCAAATATTAGCTGATTGGAAGATGAGAACCAGTTTGTTGCAGCAACTATTAGCTGATCGGAAGATGAGAAAAAGAGACTATGCAGGACTAAAGCAAAGGAGAAAACCCCAGCAGTGCAAACAAGCTACAAACGCAAAGACAGAAAACCCAAATGCGTCTCAGACCTCGCATTAGGGCGATCTCTACGAAGGCCGTTCAACAGCACGCACTTTGTCTGGCGAGTAGTGGCTTACCTTCATTGTGACGAGAAGGGCTGCTCGCGCTTCAGGTCGCTCCCACGCTCCCTCTCTTGCAGGTGAAAGAATGCGAAGAGAAACCCTAAGCGCCTTATAAAGTCTTACTTTGGTATTTCTCATCTCCCACACTTATACCTCCTCTTTAACTATCCTCGACCAAATTTTGCGTCGTGAGATTTGAGCACAAGACCTCATGAGTCATGTCTTGGATTTCTATGTTCGGAGAGTTAGGGTGTTTACACTCCAAAACCCGGGGCGTTAGGGGCAGGTGCGGGGGGGAAGTAGAGATTGCAATTTGTGTGGCACATGCCCGAATTATTCAATTGTTTGAAAAGATGTTGCACTACCATGTTATAACAACAACATATTATTGCTACATGCCTTTGAGATGCAAGCATAGGTGATTGCCATCAAAGAGAAGTCCTAGCCTTTCCTTCTCTGAAAAATAGCTCAGAGCTTCCTCAATCTTCCCCTACTAAGCATATCTTATAATAAACGCATTCCAAGAGAATACGAATACACCGTATTTGGTGAATATGTCAACCAAAATTGTCTGAAGCATAATTTTTTTTGTTATACTAAGATAAGCATCTCATCATGAGCTAGTTTGGACATGTGTACATTCTCCCTAATATTAGTGACTTCTCGTGCTTTTGTCAACTCACCACATTTGACATACATGATGATCAAAGCATTATCGAGCACAATAATATCTTCCAAGAGTCACTGACTATCCATCTCATCATGATTTTGTTTGTTCATGCCAACTTCTTGCATGATGCCAAGGGATATTCAGATGCACGCAAGTGATTACATCTAAAGAGAAGCACTCACTATGTCTTCTCCATAAATAACCTAGAGTTGGGCTAGACCTTCTCATACTTTCCCTGTTAGGGCCTCTTGCAAGATATGATGAGAAGATTTTTCTAGTAAATAATTACTCACATCTACCATGTACATGGACCAAACCCATGTGTCTCATGCTTGCCTTTTGTGCATACCATTACAAGCCAAAACCATCCCCACCCTTCTAGGATCGACCCACATTCCAAGAGGTTGGTTTGGGGCATCTTTACCTTCTTTATGATTGTACTATTTGTGTTGTACAAGCTCTAAGATGAGTCTCTCCATCTAGAAAAGAGAGACCTTGTACACCTTCAAGAGTAATGCAAGCTATGCTCTTTTCACTTTCATTTAATTATGAATGGCTCATTGTCTCTACCTCCTTAATCATAAATCTATAAATTGTTCTCGTGAACTCATGAGGGATATTTTTTTTCCTAATCAATCTAGCCTGATGAGCCCATTAGCTATTTAGATTTTCACTTATGGAATAATTTATCCTTACTAATCAAATGTCTAATGATTTGTGTGTGGCTATGTTCGTGGTCAAACCCCAATGAACCGCTATGCTCCATGATTTATTGGCCTTTATTTGGTGGAATTTAGGCATTGCATTAGGCATTCGGGTTTTTCATCATCGTGTGTCTCTCTCTCTCTCTCTCTCTCTCTCTCTCTCTCTCTCTCTCTCTCTCTCTCTCTCTCTCTCTCTCTCTCTCTCGATTTCTTGTTCATTTCCCTAATAAATTGCTTGCAATGTCTCATTGATATGTGCACAAACCGTGAAGCACTTCTAATTGGAGTATTGTTTGCTTAATCTTTAGTATCATTAACTTCATCCAATATGTCCTAAACCTCTAATCTACCACACTATTTGATCCTTAGTTTCAACAATCTTCCATCATCGCAAGAGCATTGAATATTTGTGTGTAAAGCCCTTTGCCACCATAAACTTCAATTTGAGCCATTAAGCTCTACATTTGAGTTCCATGAAGCCTCCCTAAACACATTCTTATAACTTTGTGTGTGTGTGTGTGAGGGTGTGTGAAAAGTTGTCGAACAAAGACATAAATTTTCCTTTCGTTGGCTCCCCTAGCACTCAAATCCTTAAAGCCACTTGTTCAACACCTTTGTGCCTATGTTTGGCAAGTGGAGGTCATGGGGCTTGAATGTAAACACCCCATTTTGAGGGCAAGATGGGTGGACATAAAGGCTTATACAATCACACTCATTCAATGGGTCGTTCCATAAGAGACCCTTCATGTGAAAAAACGCCTTTTGAAGTCATCTAGCCATTTGGACTTCAAAACTCTTATAAGGAGCCTAATACATGTCTCATGTCCACTAAGGCCACTTGTTTGCAAGTTGGATACTTGTGCCTACTAGCACCAATGCCATATACTAAGAAAGGGATTCAGTTAAGAGAGCAAAGATTCTTTAGCAAGTCTTCAAGTCAAGCAAAGCACTTTTGTAGGCACAGGCTGGATACTTGTGCCTACGAGCACCAATGCCATATACCAAGAAGGGGATTCAGATAAGAGAGCAAAGATTCTTTGGCAGGTCTTCAAGTCAAGGAAAGCACTTTTAAAGCAAGAAAATTCAAAATCTCAAGTGAATGGCACTTTCAATGGAAAGCTCTCTCTCTCTCTCTCTCTCTCTCTCTCTCTCTCTCTCTCTCTCTCTCTCTCTCTCTCTCTCTCTCTCTCTCTCTCTCTCTCTCTTTCATTTGCAACCAAGCACAACACATTGAAATGTATGATTTAATTATCTTACCGTTTGGGGATTACATAGTGATGGTACAATTGTAAGGAGATAAACACTAGCATTAGAGATTACTAAGACCTTCAAAGCACACAATGGGGGAAAAGGGGATTGAGAGATTCAACGGTGTAAGGAGATTCTACATGGCATATTGTAGACCGTTGGATAGTTCACTATGTGGGAACGTCCTCTTAGGAGATGGGCAACGAATTACTTAGTAGTTACTATGGTAATTACTACT
Source organism: Adiantum capillus-veneris (assembly GCF_014529385.1). Classification (NCBI taxonomy): domain Eukaryota; kingdom Viridiplantae; phylum Streptophyta; class Polypodiopsida; order Polypodiales; family Pteridaceae; genus Adiantum; species Adiantum capillus-veneris. The sequence continues at coordinate 20,164,292 of NC_140947.1, forward strand.
GTAAACCCGAAGTGTATAAATAGGGCCCATTACATTGTAATCGGGTTGGCAATTGTTATCATTTGGGTTAGCACTTTGACTACACTTGTACTTGAGAATCATTGGCAGTATTGTCGGCTGTACTCTTTTTGTAAATCATATTCGCTGTAATCTTCATCTCTAATCCCAATCATGGCAGATATTCCAGTTACACTTACTTCTCGTCCAGTATTCTGAATCTGAATCTGAACATTATTTCCAATACATAAGTCTGATTCTTATTCCAGTATCCAAATTCCAGTCTAGTTTCTGATTTTTGTCCAGTCTACTGTCTGAATTCTTCTCACACTAGTAGCTGAAATCTTCTAACACTGGAATTAGCTGTCTCAAGAGATCAGCCCCAATTCCACATATGAAGAGTTACTCGATGAAGAAAGGACTTTGTGGCCCATGTTTTAGTGAAGATGCACAAACTCGTTCCATGAGTGCAAAAAAACGTAGCTAAAGCTTAACAAGCCTTATGAAAAATAATCACCTCTTTGCATGATAATTTTTCCCACTTTGTTTATGAGTGACACACATCCTCACAAGCTTGGGAAGTCCTTGAGAAGAATTTTGGGCCAAGAAGAAAGAAAAGCAAAGCTACCCAAAGAAGGGAATCATACAAACTCAAAATGGGGTAAGAAGGGGATACAGCAAGCCTTGCTAACCACTAAAAGGGCATGATCACAAAAATTACATATGCAAGGTGTGAAGTACCTGAGACAAACAAGATTGATGTGCTCTTAGGAGCATTATCTTCCAGTTATAAAAACCTTGTAAGTATCATTGAAGAAAAGATCCAATGCCTGATCTACAATATGCCATGAATTCACTTCAAGTCCAAGAGAAGAAACAAAAAAGATATGCACAATCAACTTCAAGGTATAAGACATGTTTCCAAAGATTGGTACCAAAACAACAAATGTCTTCATTGTAACAAGAAGAGACATCCTCCAACAAGGTGTTTCTTCAAAGATATGCCAAAGAGCAACAACAGATGGGCATGAAGACAAAGATGATGAATGCATCAACAATGTTGTCTGTGATTCATATTTTGACATTTTAATCTTCCCAATCAGATTGTTTCTTGATAATGTACGCTCTTAGCCTATCCTCTAACAATTGATTAACACGTTTACTTTGCCCATCCGTCTTCAGATATTCTACAGTACATATATTGTGTTGTGTTTCCAACCATTTATACACAACCCTTTAGAAATGATTGTTAAACTTGGGATCATGGTCACTCACGATGTTGTTGCACAATCTATATAACCAATACAGATTATCAACAAACAACTTGGCTAAATCTAAAGTTTTAATAGTGGACTTGCTAGAATTAAACTTATAAAGTTTAGTCAACCTATAATCTACAATCACCCGTACTAAGTTATGACTTCGTATGGTGGTTGGTAGACCCACAATGAATTTTATAGAGATACTCTCTCATTTATTATTGGGAAACTCCAAAGTATGCAAGAGTCCTCTTGCCTTCATGCGCTCTACCTTATTAACTTGACATTTTTGGCGATGCAAATAATAGTCTTGTACATCCTTATGTAAGCCTAGCTGGTAAAACATGTCATTGTATGAATGCATAAGTTTTCTTTATGCATGGGTGCCCTGCACTTGGACTCTCATGACATTCATAAAGAATTTGGCACCAAAATGTCTGCTTCTATCAATACACAAACTCTCCCCTTGTGGAGTAGGTACCCATCATCAATGGAAAAATTATTCCATCTAGTCATCTCATCACTTGAAAGAGGAAAACCGAGTGTGGAGGAAGTAGACACATTGCGTGCGCTGAAGTGAGAAGGATCCCTATTTTTGACATGCTCCACACCTTGGAGTATGCTTCATCATGCTCACATGTGTCCTGTAGAGACTCCCAAAACTCACTTTTTAAGTTTTGTGAACGGAAGAGAGTTGATCTCAAGCATTCTACTAAGAGCATCAACTACCACATTCTATCATCCTTTACGATACCAGAGCCTTACATCGTAATCCTAAAGAATCTCAGTTTAACCGGCCTTTCACTTTCATGGTCAAACACTATTTCAATTTGAGCACCATACAAATTATGTTGCCACATTTTCACAGCGGACACTATTGCATAGAGCTCTCTTTCATAAGAAAAATAATTATGGTGTGCATTATTGAGTTTCTTGCTTTCAAACACAATTGGCCTTTCTTCTTGTAGGAGAACTGCTCAAATAGCTTGCTTACTAGCATCTGTCTCTAGCGCAAAAGGCTTCATTGGATCCACAATAGCTAAGATGGGTGCATCAACTAGAGCAACCTTAAGTGCTTCTCCCCAATGAAATGCTTTTCCCTTGGCTTTTAGTAGGTCCGTCCTAGGAACATCAATTTTGGCATAGTTTTTAACGAACCTACGATAAAAAACTGCAAATCCCAAGAAAATTTGCAGTTCTTCCCAAAAAAATTTGAAGAAGGCTAGTTACGGATGGCATCCACTTGGGATCAATCCGTATGTAGGCATGTAATGAAAATTACATGTCCCAAATAGTGATTTTTTGTTTTCAAAAAATCACACTTGGATTCCTTAGCATATAATTTGTGTTGCCATAACAAAATCAAACACCTGCTTCAAATGTAAAGTGCTCTACCTCATATGCACTGTACACTACAATGTCATCAAGAAAAACAATGATAAACGTGCCTTGATATGGTTTTAAGACTTTATTCATGAGCGTCATGACAATAGCTAGCACATTAATTAAGCCAAAAGGCGTAAGCAAGAACTCATAATGTCCAAACTCTGTTCAAAAAGCAATTTTTATATTAGCAAGCCGAATTCTCATTTGATGATACCCTGATTGTTATGTTCACGCCATGATAATCTATGCACATGCGCATACTACCATCCTTTTTGTTCACTAACAAAATGGGAGATGCCCATGGTGAAGAACTAGGTTGCACAAATTTGCTACTAAGGTAGTCAACAAGCTGACGTTCCACCTCAATAGCCTCGAATGACTCATTCTATAGGGTGGTTTACTAATGGTCTTACTACTTATAACCATCTATGCCATGTTGCATAGAAAGTGTCGATGGTTTACTAGGCTTATATATGGCATGGTTGGGTGGAGAAGAGCATGTGGGGACCATGTGTCAGTTCCCCATCTCTTACACTGATATCAGAGCATAGGTTGTGGAGGTTGTTTTGGGGATTGCTTTTTGCATGCATACAGGAGGTCATGGAGAAGACGATGAAGATGAGTTTTCAAACGTGTATCAGCATGGGCACAACTGCTAGCACACACAAACCCCTTCCTTGCACCTACTCCAATGCCCGTGTGGGTGGGCTTTGTAGATTTGCAGTAGCCTAAGGACCCCTTCCCATTTCTGCATTGCGATCTTTGGAGAACTACTTGCGATGCTTCTTCCTCATCTTTCCTCGCGCTGTTTGTTGGTTGCCGCCATCATTTTGTTGTGAGGTTCACATTTGTAACCATAAGATGGGTGCGGGGCACCTCCTCCTAATGAGGGATGAGATCCACGCTCGGATGACCAACATGCATAGGGGATAATATCCATGCTAAGGATATCAATGGGCAGTGGGTTTTTGAACTTGGGCCATATGCTAACACAAGAACTATAACACATGCAAGGCATCATCCAGAGCACATGACTGAGCAATGGCAATAAGGTTAGCAATTTTTATGATTATGTGATTTTCCTTACTGCATAGTGATTCTATATTGTAGGAAGTAAGTTAAGTATTTATGCAAAGGCAAGGCATGTTGCTAGATTGGTTACAGGTGCAAATATGCTTGGCATGGGCAGCTTTTTGTTACAGTTCACGAAGCTGGCAAGAGTCTTTCACTCTCCATCTATAGTTTTGATTTGAAATTTTGCTAGGGCATGGCTCCTAGGCAACTTTTTTGAACTAGATGCAGTCGGGAACGACCATGATCGATATTTACCATGAATAGGACTTCAAGTTCATTAGGTCAATCAAAACATGATTGTACATGGTGAAGCAAGGTTTCTACATATATGATGCCTTATGCGTAGGAAAACAACACCACGGGGTGCTATGAGTTTCGATGCAAAGGGCAAGTTGGAAAGCCAATTAAATTTAAGTTTGTACTTTTGAACTTATTCAATTTTCCATCATTTTTTCCAATGTTAGCTTGGCAAGAAAAAGTTACTTTTGCCAAGAAAGGTTGGGCACTCTAAGGTACTTTTGTGATTCTCAACACGACCTACAATTTGGCAAGGTTGATTTTATTTTGCCATGATATTTGTATATCGGTAGGAGTGCACACCTAAGAGCACAAAGGCTCCATCATTTTTCATCTTCCCGATGGACTTATGCAAAGCAAGGCTTCAATTTTTGGCGTATTGTATAGAGGCTTCCAAAGTTTGGAATATGCTATCGGCATACAAACTTGGGGGGGACTTTGCAACGTATTTGAATGATATTTCAGTGGGTGTTGGTATGACCCAAGCTAAGAAGGCATACATGGTACATACGATAACTCTCACCTTATCAGCATAGATGGCTATGAGCCCAATCCAAGCAGGCACAACAAAATCAACCTGAAATTCACTCTTCAACGAGCCTTTACTTTGAATATCATGACAACTGGCCATAGAGGGGTGACAAGCTTAGACAATTTCAAGTTATTCTTGTTTTTTAATGTTCTAACCTTTACTTTGGAAAATATATCCTATTGTGTAAAGCAAAGTACTTTTATAGACTTAACAAGAAGCATTGGCTTTGGATCAAGGGCAGTGACACATAGGTTTGGGGATTTGTCACTATAATGATATAATCTCACATTTTATGCTTGTAATGTAACCATGCCTATAAAGATTATGCAAGGCACCTATAGTATTGGCTCAAACTGTTGAGGCCATCATTGTAGCCAAGGGTTTATCACTTTCTTTCTAATTTGCATGCATGGCATGCCAATAAGGTGGAATTAATTCCACCCCATCATTGTTTACACTTCCGCTCTAACATCAGCTACTCCATCAAGGACAAGGTAAGATCTTATTTGTTTTTACTGATCTTTCTTGATGTTTCTCCTATTGAAGTACGTTATATCATTAGATATATGCACAAGATGAATGCACTACAGGTGATGCTTTTGTTGATAGTAAGTAGGTATGGCTTTTCCATCAAGAAAACAATTCATGGGATGACATGAATATGCTAAGAGAGCCTCAAGACAAGAAACTCCTATTTTAACAAACTATAGAAAATATAGTATGACTACCTGCTTGTTGGTGTTGGAAATCTTTCTCTTCTTTTCATGGGGAGACATGATTGTCTAAAGATCAAGTTGTGACTACGATTCCAACTTGAGAGGATTTGTTGTTTAGTTATAGCACTGATTGTGGCTATAGGAATGGTATTTTTAGGGGTATGACCCAACTAATGCCAATTCACTCCATGGGTGTTGATGGTCACTGATTGACCTCTTCACACTTGTACTTTCACAAAAAGAAGTTTTCAACCACCAAGGGGTAGGGTTACAATCACTATTGGTGACACGACAGACTACGTTGGTCACAATGTCTTCGCAGATTCTAACCAAGGGGTTCAAATTTGTAGAATCTAACCAAGGGATTCAGATTGCCAAGGCAACACCAAGGGTTATTAATTAAATATTAATTTATCTTCACTAGTCTCTATTTATAGTATTTCATAGGTCAAAAAAGTTATTGTAATGTATCTTTTAGGGTTAAAATTTGTATTTGACCTCCGTGTAAGTATAATATTTTTTGCCTCATAGTACACATATGATTTGGTTTAGTTTCATTTTTTAATATGTTTTGGTTGAGCTCTACATGTGAGATGCATACGTTGGAATGCTTTCATCCACTTTGCTCTTCAGACACATGACAAGGAGCAAGGAATGTTGGGAAAGTAACGAATCAAGAACAATGTTGGCAACTGTCACTTATTCTCGTAATTCTTTGTTATGATAACCTTTCTCTCATAACTGTTCATTATGATAACCTCAAGGTTGACTTCCTATTGAAACAGTTCTAGGCTTACGTGGTGGTAGGGTTTCATTTGGCACATGTTGTTAGTCACAAGGTGTCCAACATGGTCTATAAACTCATGGAATTTGGTTTAGCTCGTGTGGAGCAAGGTTTATGAGGGTCCCTTTAACTCATGTCGCTAAGTGTATTAGAATTTCTCCACACACTACTTGATGGATGTCCTATTTCTTGACATCACTATATAAGACATATTCCATAGATGGAGAATATGAGCATTTAGGACTGACATTGGCGCTTGTTCTTCTAATTATGTGTTGCGACAGAGTCCCTAAGTGTTGGTCAAATCCATTTATTAGAGGTAGTATCAGGAACAATTTCAGTGGCCAAAGATTATCGGATACATAGTATAACTTGTTACGGTTACAAGTATTGCTAAACAGTATTAATGGATGGTCCTATGTATTGTTAATGACAATGTTTCATTGTTTGTATGTAGATGTGATTTATATTTCACATTCTAGTAGGTCCCCCCCATTTTGGAAAATTTTATATTATGATACAAGCATTTTAGCAAGGCTTTCAAGTAATGAGAGTGGAAAGTATTTAGTTTCTTTTCATATAGCTATTTATCCCCTTGATTCCTTCCTCTTCTATGTGTGTTGTGAGCATAAAATATCTTTCATAAGCATTGGCAAGTATAATCATGAAAATGTAGGTTCGGATAAGTTTTTGCTAAATGCGTGCACACTAGGTGTTATGGGCCTTAGTGTTTAGCAAAGGTAGATTTAAAGTGGCATGCAAATTCATGAAATTGATAGCTTATGAAGCATTTTGCACCACGTGTACTAATTCTATGGGTCTACTAACCACCATACGTGGGAGGTAATAGCTCGATATGGGTGCTTGTAGATAAGTTGATAAACTTTGTAAAGTTTATTCCGTTTACTATTCAATCTCTAAAATTGACCAAGTGGGTTGTTCATAATCTGTATCGTTTATATAGATTTTTCAACAATATTAAGAGTACTTTTGATCCACGTTTACTAATCTTTTCTAGAGGACTTTCAGTAAAAGGTTGGGAAAACATCTCAATATCAGTCCAGTCATCCAAAGACAGATAGTAGCTTGCAAGTATTAATCTAGTGCTAGAGGATATTCTACGAGCATACCTTAGCGAGAAGCAATCCAATTGGAAAGTTTACCCATCTAGTTTGGTGTATTGCTTATCATGATGCAAAGCACATTGTGACTAGGTTTATCCCCTTCATGTTTAGATCAGATTGTCAACTTCAATCACCAATTATGATGGGGTTGCATATTGATGAGAAACGACAACAAGTCAGGGACTTAATTTTTGTTGATGCGTCATGTCAGCATGTCACTTTCATGGAAATTTGAGAAGAGGTATTCTCATATGTGCCAACACCTTCAGAAAGTCTGAAAAGTGATCATTCATTTAGATACCAAGTTAGTTGTGGTAACCCATTTACAATATTCAAGTGAGTTATGAATAGCATCTACACACTATTTTGGATATAAACCAATTACGCAAATGGTTGCAAAGAGACAACAATGTGGAAAATCAAGATAAGTTTTCTTGGTTTCATAGAACCTCCTACTAAACTGTGCATTGGTCAAGTGCACAATTGGATCCGTGAGGAAAGCCACTGTGGAAAACATTAGCGTTCTTATAAAGATATCATCACTTTTGTTTTCAAGGACGAAAACACTTCTCCAAGGGGGGAGTAATGTTAGGCCTAAGGTAGGACTGGGCAGAGGCCAAGGGCTAGGATGCACATGGGGTACATGGGCCCTATACTTAGCAGACCGACGGCCTTTATATGGCATGGTTGGGTGGAGAAGAGCATGTGTCAATTCCCCATTCTTACAATATAATAATGATCCCAACCTATGCAACCACTCCGACTTAAACACCACATTTTCTCTATCTAGATTCATTACTTGAAAATTCAATGTTGTCTCATACCCTTGAATTTCAAGAGGAACCCATGTATCCCACACTTTAGCATCAGGGCCGCTTATCATAGCTACTTTGTGGGAGTGGGAACTAGGGGTGTGGGGCAGACTGAGACGTTTCACTATCTACTAGCTTGTGAGATGCTTCATATCATCTAGGATTCTCACCTTGTTACCTTGGATAGACCCATGCATTCTCACAAGCTCGTGTGGCTTAAAAGTTGTTGCCACATAGAGGCCATAATAGTGTTGGGGTATAGGCGTCTGTGCCTTGCCCGGCCGCCCAGAGTCTGGGCGCCCACTGACTTGTATACCTTATACATAGCATAAGTGTATAGGGGACTGCTCACTCTTTGAGTCTCCCCACCCATATTTGTGTCGTGTGTCTCCTTCTCTCTCTCACTCTCCGTCTGTGGTGCTCCCCGATCCCCTTCAATTGGTATCAGAGCGTAGGTGCAGAGGGAGCGCGTGTGTGCACAGTCACGACGACAGCGGAGAGCCAGTTTCATTCCCGAAATCGCGTCCGCGCGCGCACTTTCAAGAGTGCAAACAGGGTTTCGACTTCGGCATCAGCAAATTCAGCTTTCCGAGAGCGTTTCCACGAGGTGTCCTAGCGTTTTACCCCCCTTTCGAAGCCATTCGAGCCATCAGAAACCTCATTCGAGCTACGGTTGAGGAGCTGCATTTTTCAGCCCTCTTTTGGCAGTTTATGCTGCGTTTTTGGGTCGAAACGTAGGTTTTTTGGCATAGCTTTCACACCCGGACTCGGATACATGTGATCCAGGAGTCTACCTTGGGGTTTTGGCACGCTCAGGACGCGCTCGTCATATCAGAATTTTAAAATTCTGAACGTTGAATTTTCTGCAGCAGCAGTTGTTTATTGTGTGTCGAGGATTCCACACATGGTTTGCTCTCAAATGTGAGAGTGATATTTGCTGCAAGTTTCCTCACAGGTGGGAGGATACGATGTATACCTTATGTGGTTTGATGCTCAGGGAGACTAATGTGATTGCATTTTGAGCTCGGCAATGTATGCCTCGAGCATGTTTTTTGGCAGTCACAGGTAGAGCAGATATTTGTGTACTAGATTTGCAGGTGTTTGCAATGATGTATGCAAAGTGTGGAGATTGGTGCATGCATTTGGAGTGCGGTTTGATGCGCTTCGGTTGCTCATGGTTTTGAGCGTGCAGTCAGTTTGGTTACTGGTTTTGTGGCCGTTTTACTGATGAAACTCTGGCGAAATTTTCCCAGGAGTTTTATGCGTATCATTTATGCGATCTAGGTAGAGATTGCGGGTTGCACTCAGCATTTGCGTGCGGTGTTCTCTGTAGGTGGGAGATTTGTGCATGTGTATGCATCGATACCGCACAGTGTGGGCTTGGTGATTAGCTCACGGGTTTGACAGGCGTACAGTTATCTTGGCACACTCACAGGAGTGAATATTGTGATGTATGCTTGTGTGGCTACGAGCTAGGTAGCCAGATTCGAGCACTAATGGCTTGAGGTTTTTCAGCAGGTTTCAGCTACAGGTTTACAAGTTTACAGGCAGGTTTGAGGTCTTATTTGGGTGCTGAATTTTCAGCCATTGTTTCCTCTTTGCAGGTGTCCATGTATGGCTCAGTTGTAGGCTGATCTGGGACATGTTTGTGACTTGTTTATGCAGCTGTTTAAGAGCTGAATTTTGGGGCTGTTTTGGGGCTGATTTGCAGCCATATTTTACAGCCATATTTGCATACTTTTGTTTGATGCGATTCGAGCCAGTTTAGGGTTGATTTGGTTGACATTTGCTACTCATTGTTGGTTGCTCTTTTGCGAGCATTATGGATGATTTTTCATTTGACTTCCAGCGTTATGGTCTGACACAGTTTGATGGTGCAGATTTTGTTGCTTGGAAGGAGCATATGCTTGTTGCATTGGCGGATTTGGGGCAGGATAAACCCTTGCGTGGTTTATCAGCGAAGCCCAAGTCTATGCGTGATGATGATTGGCAGGATCTTGATGAGTTAGCAATGTCTACGATTCGTTTGCATCTGGTTGAGTCTGTTGACTGGCAGGTCTCGAGGGAGACTACAACTCATGCTTTATGGCAGAGTTTACATGCTATGTACGCGACATCCATGTCTACAGGGAAGTCTAGTCCCACTTCTATGTCCATGGGAGAGATTGATCCCACACGCAAGTCTCGACGGCATAGAGACTTGACATGTTGGCATTGTGGACATAGAGGGCACATTAGGCGTCGATGTTTCAAGCGTTTGAGACAATGGAGGCGACAGATGCGTGATGCAGATTTGGGCATGACAGATGCTAGTGAGATCAGTACGGTGGTTACTGAGTATGCTTGTGACGGCGATGTCACATTTACATCTAGCTTGTCTTCAGACGATCTTATGTCTACGGATTGCATATCGGATTGCACATTGTCTTCACATTGGTTACTAGATTCAGATGCTACTTTCCATGTCACGTCGCATCGTGAGTGGTTTAGCACGTTTTCTCGTGGGAGACTTGGTTGTGTGCACATGGCTGATGGTGCTGTGTATGACATTGAGGGTGCAGGAGACGTATGTTTGTCCTTGCCCAGTGGTATTAGATTTACCCTGCATCATGTGCGTTATGTGCCAGATCTGAGACGGGATTTGATCTCAGTCAGACAGTTACGGGATAGTGGATGTCGCGTATCGTTGCTTGAGCGATCTTTTGTGATGCATTTGGGTTCGCTAGTGATTGCGAGAGGTGCCAGGAGTGGTACAGGTTACCCATTGCATGTGGATCACGGGAGAGACGATGTTGTCTCTGTGATCACGCAGCCAGGTAGAGAGCGAGAGAGCAGGCGAGTCTCTTTTGCTCATGGGTTGCAGGGTACTTTGCATGGAGTGCAGAGTAGTGAGCTCGTTGTGCACACAGTTGGGGCACGACTTGAGCAGTCACACAGAGAGGTGACAGAGTCAGACATGCATGCTTTGCTAGTGACTGAGCAAAGCAGAGAGTCAGTTGTGTGAGATACTTCTATGCAGGATAGACAGGTAAAGCGGTCTTTCTCTAGTGAGTCACGACAGGAGGACGTTGTGCAAGAGTCTATGCATACGGAGTTAGAGCATGAGAGCTCTAATGAGTCACAGCAGATTGAGTGGTCATGTTTACAGTGGATGATTGCAGAGGAGGCTGAGATGTCAGCGATTATGCAGTCATTCCTTTCTATGCTCGACAGTGAACATGGGGATATAGTTGTGCAGGATGTCTTCCAGCAGACACCTAGAGCAGATGGTGTGCTCTGAGGTTGCACGACAGGTTGATGCGTCTTTTGTGGACAGTCAGGAGATGCATGTGGCTGACACGCCTTGTCAGTCAGAGATGCCTATTGCCAGGGATATATATGTTGATGCATGCTCCGTAGAGCTAGCAGGGCCCGCTAGCATTGCATCGGCATTCGGTGGTCTCATGTATGAGATGTTGATCTTGAGACCGGATATCGCAGCTACAGTGGGAGCATTTGCAGTTGGGGTTGTCAGTCGTTTGTTGACTGATGATGGCATAGTGCACAAGGGAGATATGCAGGTATTGCGTACATACTTGCAGTACGTGTGCGGCACGTCTGGTGGTGAATGGACTTACACGGGAGCAGGACAGCCGGATGCACACGATCACAGCCAGCCAGTGGGCATCGGTTGAGAGCGGTTTTCTCTCACCTTTTGTAGTCTTTAGACTAGGTTCCCTTGCTTAAAGGCACAGTCGCCTTTAAGTGGGAGGTTGTTGGGGTACATGTTGGGATCGGAGAGCACACACACAGAGAGCCAACACAAAGAAGGAGATAGACACAGTGTGTGGCGGGGCGGTACTCACACTCCAATGTGTAGTTGTGAGTATAGTTATTATGAATGAGTAAATGAATGGCTGTACATGGGCGGCTGAACAACGGGCAGCCGGGCACACGGGACTTTAACCCAACAATCTCCCACTTAAAGGCAGTGTGCCTTTAAAGTGGCCAAAGTACAGCAAAAGAAGTCAAGCCATACCCATCAGCGATCTACAGTGTGCAAACCGCTGTGAGGCTAACGACTTCGTGAGTAGATCAGCAGGGTTATCGTCAGTGTGTACCTTGACAAGCTCTATGCGCTTGTCCTCTAGCACCTCTCGTATGAAGTGATACCTCACCTCAATGTGCTTTGTCTTCGCATGGAAGACAGGATTCCGTGCCAACGCTATGGCACTCTGTCTATCACAATGTAGAATCGGAGCATCACCAGCCATACCAAGATCTCCCACTAGTCGTGAGAGCCATACGGCCTCCTTGGCAGCCTCAGTGGCAGCCATATATTCAGCCTCTGTAGTGCTCAAAGCAACGCATGGCTGTAAACGTGATGCCCACGAAACCGGTCCACCTGCAACTGTGAACACATAGCCGCTAGTAGACTTCCTCGAGTCCACTGACCCTGCATAGTCTGAATCTGTATATCCACAAACAGACATATCCTTCTCACCATAACATAGGGACAACTCTGAAGTCCCTCTCAAGTATCTGAGAATACCTCTCACTGCATCCCAATGACGCTTGCCCGGGTTAGACATGTACCTGCTAACCACACCAACTGCATGAGCAAGATCTGGACGCGTAGCCACCATGGCATATATCAAGGAACCAACAGCTGACGCATAGGGAATCTGAGACATCTCTGTAGTCTCCAAATCTGTCTGAGGGCAGTCATCATGGCTGAGTTTTACATATGGAGGCAACGGGGTACTAATGGCCTTCCCCCCTTCCATATGAAAACGCTCAAGCACCCTGTCAATGTACTCTTTCTGACTAAGAAAGAGCATCTTGCGAGAACGATCACGAGTGATCCGCATACCCAAAATATGATTGGCATCCCCAAGATCCTTCATGGAAAAGGTCTCATGTAGCCTATATTTCAAGGCATCCACATCAGAAATACACTTCCCTGCGATTAGCATGTCATCCACATACAAAACCAAAACAATAAGACTACCATCTGCAGCCTTGCGAGTATAGAGGCATGGGTCCTCATAACTGCGTACATAGCCCAATGAACTCATGAATGCATCAAACTTACGATACCATTCACGAGATGATTGCTTCAGCCCATACAAGGTCTTAAGAAGCCGGCATACCATCTTCTTTGAACCATGAATAACAAACCCACTTGGTTGCTCCATGTACAAATCCTCGTGCAAGTCCGGATGTAAGAAAGCTGTCTTTACATCCATTTGCTTCAATTCCATGTCTTCTGTAGCTACCAAAGCAAACAACATACGCAAAGTAGACATCTTCACCACTGGGGAGAAGATCTCGTCAAAATCAATGCCCTTCTGTTGCTTGAATCCTTTAGCCACAAGCCTTGCTTTGTACCTAGGCTTTGCATCCATTGAACACAATTTTATCTTGTAAACCCACTTGCATGGTAGTGCCTTCTTACCCTTTGGCAAAGGAGTAAGCTCCCACGTTTCATTTTGGATCAACGAATCCATCTCTGACTGCATAGCCTGCTCCCACTTGAGCTTGTCAACACTAGACATGGCCTCATCATAACATGATGGCTCCCCGCAATCAGTCAACAATACATAATCCATAGAAGGCACAAAACGCTGAGGCTGTCTTGCACGCCGCTCTGAACGCCTCAAAGACTGTTCAGGAGGTGCATCTGGCTGTCCCACATCTACATGATCTCCCAACAAGGGCTGATCTGGCACTTGACAGAAGTGGCAACAGCTTCAGCCCAAAATCCATTTGACAAACCAGCCATAGAAAGCATACTACGGACTTTTTCCTGTATAGTCCTATTCATGCGCTCTGCCACACCATTTTGAGGAGGTGTATAGGGAGCACTAAGCTCGCGCCGTATACCCTTCTCAACACATAATGTTGTGAAAGCATGAGACATAAATTCACCCCCATTGTCCGTACGTAAGCACTTCAACTTACAACCTGATTGGTTCTCAACAAGAGCCAACCATTGCTTAAATATATCAAACACAATATCCTTCTTACGAATGGGGTATGCCCATACCTTCCTGCTAGCATCATCAATGAACGTAACAAAGTACATAGCACCTCCAAGAGAAGCATTGGGCATCGGCCCACATACATCACTATGCACCAAAGCTAGCTTTTCCAAAGATCTGTGTGGAACACTTTTCTTATGAGAAGACCGAGCATGTCGACCATAAAGGCAATGCTCACAAAACTCAAAACCACCAAAATCTGAAACGGGAATGTAATCTGCACGTGCCAACAACTTCAAACCTTTCAGTGACATATGCCCCAAACGCTGATGCCATAAAGAAGCAGGAGGTTGCTCAGTGATCCCCACAATGTGATCAGCCACACTAGCTACACAAAGGGAATACAACGTATTCCTCTTAGCACCTTTAACCAAAACAAGGCTGCCCTTAGTGATCTTCCAACCTCCATCACCAAAAGATACATTGAAACCAAGTGAATCCAACTGACCCACACTAATCAAGCTTTTTGCAAGAGCCGGCACATGACGCACACGTTGCAAGACAAACGTAGTAGAGTTTGGCATAGCCAAATGAATATCCCCAATGCCATGAATCTGCATAGAACGCCCATCGGCAATCCTGACAGTACCTGTGCTCGAAGCATCATAGTCATGAAACCACGACCTATGAGGCGTAACGTGAAAAGAAGCACCACTGTCAATGACCCAATCCATAGGCATACTACGCTCATGAGTGAGAAGAAAAGCGTCATCAAAATAGGATGCAAGCAACACATCACCAAGCTCTTCACTAGTAGCACTAGTCGGAGCACATACATGGTCATCTTGAGAGCTACACTCTCCCTGTGTTGCATTTAACTCCTCAATCTTGACATTGGATTTAGGCTTGTCCTTAGCATCATGGTCTTTCTTCTTACCATCTCCATTTTCCCTTTTCCACTTGTAACAATCCTTTTTGAAATGGCCTTTTCTACCACAATGAAAACATTCCACATCATTTTTACTTGTGCCTGCACGGGACTTGCTTCTAGATTTACCCCTGTTGGACTTATACTTGTCCATAGTCCTGCCTCTGACAACCATTGCACTAGAAGACTTACTACCTGCATTATTCTTTCGATTAATCTCTTCCGTGAGAAGACTAGACTCCACATTAGTACTTGTCAACTCATTCGCAGGAACCGAGTTACTTATGGCTGTCCTAAATGTGTCCCATGACTCAGGCAACGTGACAAGTAAAAACATAGCTTTTACATTTTCCTCAAACGTAATTTCCTGCGTAGCAAGTTGGCTGAAAATTGTATTGAACTCATTCAAATGCGCATTCATGGAAGCACCTTCCTCCATTCGCAAATCAATAAGCTTTTTAATCCAATACACCATAGAAGCAGCCGAATGCTTATCATACATATCGCAAATCCGCTGCCATAGCTCATAAGCTCCACCCTGTGCATCTTTCACATTGTAATAAACAGACTTTGAAAGGGAAAGCCTAATGGTAGACCTGCACATCTCATCCAACTCCTCCCAATCATCCCTCTCCATGTTCTCTGGCTTAACTCCCTGCAACTTTAGAGGTCGAATCTGTTTCTTCTGCACCAAGACATCCCAAATCTGATCTTTCCAATATGAGAAGTTAGCACCATCCAACTTCTCAATATTGAAAACTGTGTCCTCTTTAGTGCCCATTACAACAAGAATGCAACAATGAGAAACCTGTAACCAACCAACAAACTGCCACAACAAAGTAGTGTTGCAAATCTGACAACACCTGCTGCTCAATCAAAGAGCAAACGCATAGAGTATAAATCAGCCCATAATATGGTCAAAAAACGTACGTAGAAATCCACAAACAAATGCATAAACCCGTGACACCTGTAACTCAACCGGCCTAGGCAAACCGTGCCACAAAATGCATCAACAATGAGCTGTCATAGAGGCATAAACATACTCCATGTCTGAATAACCACAATAGAGACATAAGCTGACCAAGCTTACACAAATCCGTGAGCATAAATGGATCCAAGTGAGCATATAACCAATGCACAAGCTCAACGAAGTCCAATCTCTACTGTCAACCAAGTACCTGTCCGTACTCAAACCGCAACACTGCAAGCAAGAGCAAACCCGCTCTATGTATAAGTGAACCAAATCTCCACAATATCATGCATAAAGAGTGTCTGTCAAACTGCCATATCCACATCCATCAACATACATAGATGATGTCAACCTGTAGCTCAAGAACACGCATAAACAGACTGCCCAGAAGAGTAGAAGCTCCCACTCAAACCACAACCATATGCATGGCTGTCCCACAGTCGAAATACATGTTTTGTAACCACAGAAGAAACCTGTATCCAAAGCTCCCTGTAACCTGTAACCTGTAACCTGTACCCGTACCTGTACCTGTACCTGCACCTGTACCTGTACCTGTAGTCGAAGAAGACAATGTCGCCAAACTCCCACTCTATCTGTGTGTATGAGGCCACTCCAAGAAGAGGCTACACACTCTCAAATGAGCTGTGGGCTCACGTAAGTGGAAGACACTACAACAATGGCACCTGTAATGGCTATGGAAGCTCTGGCAGCAGAAAACTACCAAAGAGAGATGAAAAACGTAGCTCCTAGTCTGTAGCTCGGATGGGATTTCTAATGGCACGAATGGCTCCGAAAGGGGGTTAAACCTCAGGACGCCTGCTGAAAATACTTGCAGAGTGCTGAACCTTCCAATGCCAAGCTCAGAAAAACCTTCTGCTCTTTGGAAATGCGCGCGTGCGCGAAACCGAAAAACGGCAATGAAACAGCAGCAAGTTTCAACACACTCAACAATGATGATGAAGCTCACAATGCTCTCACTACCAAGCTCTGATACCACTTGTTGGGATCGGAGAGCACACACACACAGAGCCAACACGAAGAAGGAGATAGACACAGTGTGTGGCGGGGTGGTACTCACACTCCAATGTGTAGTTGTGAGTATAGTTATTATGAATGAGTAAATGAATGGCTGTACATGGGCGGCTGAACAACGGGCAGCCGGGCACACGGGCCTTTAACCCAACAGTACAGGCGTCTGTGCCTTGCCCGACCGCCCAGAGTCTGGGCGCCCACTGACTTGTATACCTTATACATAGCATAAGTGTATAGGGGGCTGCTCACTCTCCCCACCCATATCTATGTCGTGTGTCTCCTTCTCTCTCTCACTCTCCGTCTGTGGTGCTCCCCGATCCCCTTCAAATAGAACGCTCATGAACCACTTTGGTATGTGTTAATTTCACATTGAAATAAAAAGAAGAGGATTCCAAGCGAAGCAATGGCACCATGTGCACAACTTTCTCTTACATTGGGTAGCAGATTTCCCCTTGGGACAATCCTTTTTGCCATGCACAACAATAAAAACATAACTTATCCTTCTTTGCTTTTTCAAATTCCTCACTTCATAGATAGCCTCTATGCCCATTGGGCTTCTTGGATGCATTAGATAAGGCTGCCACAAATTTTCTCTTATTATGAATATAAGATGCACATGTATTCAAAGTGTTAGGCATGTGTGCGCTATGCAATGCTTTTTGGATCATCATGAATATGAGCTTGCACTATAGCTTCCTTGAGCGTCTTGGGAACTTGGATTTTAACATGCTTCTTAAGATCTAGAGTCATCCCACATATGAACCCATGCCACTTCTTGTGGCTATCACGAACCTACAAAACCTGCAATATAGGGTTCAATCCCTTGGAAACAATATGCAACAAAGGGTTGTAATGAAGCATCAAAGGGGAGCGGCAAGCCCTTATTTTATGAGCAGCAACAATTGATTTTAAAGGTCCAACATACATAGAGAGAGAGAGAGAGAGAGAGAGAGAGAGAGAGAGAGAGAGAGAGAGAGAGAGAGGAGAAACATCTCATCATCATCCATGAAGGCTAAATATAACCTATGGGACCAAAAGAAACATAATATGTGGGTGCATGGAGTTGATAGGTGACTCTTGAGGCTCAAAATTTTTATAAATGAGCATTGCAATAGAAGAGTCCACATTGTGGTTGGGAGAGGAATGTATGTAGGGAGAGCTCATAGCTAGAAATGTGGGAGAAGCAAGCTCTAATGTGATCAAAACCTGAAATTAGGGTTTGATGCTCAGACTTGAGCACTCTATAGGGGGTGTAAAGTGCATAGTCAATGAAACTCCTCACTCGTGTACCAACGCCTTGTCTCGAGTTGTAGAGAATAAGAGCTAAGCTGGATGGAGACACTGTTGTGGATCACACTCAAGGGCATAGGAAGGATCGTTGTGATTCCCTCATTTGGAGAAGAAGGTGGTTTTATGGTCGAGGGCAACATACATGGTGTAATGTATGAAGTGTGAACCTTTGGGATTTTCCCAAGCCGCAATACATTAGTATTGTAGAAAATCCTCATTCACTTTGGAGTCTATGGAGGCATCAAGAAGCATGTTATATACCCCCTCTTCCAAACCACTTCTTGATGTCTTGCATCCATCTTGCACTTAAGATTTTGTTGTTTGTGTCTCTTGGACCTTTGTACTTGCTTCCAATGCAATTCTTGGAAGTTGATGTAGAGGCTTTTTCTATTCATGTACTCCACGACTCTCTCCATACCCATAACCTCGATGGGAAGTGATATGGACTCAAGAATTAAGAACATGTATGGTGTTTGTGTTGTCTTATAGAAAGTTCATGAGAAAATACTTTTGGACATTCTCAAGCTCTTTCCAAGTAGACTAAAAGATGCTATCGTGCTATAATTCAACTCCATAAAAAAGCACCAATGTCACCAAGGTATCAAAGAGGTATTTCTTGAAAACCCAACATTTAATCTCTCCTGCATTGTACATGTTCTCAAATGCATAGTAGGCTCTCTTCTCGGCTTCGAACCATCACTTAGCACAAGCATTCAATTTAGGATTGGCTAGAAACGTCAAGGCCAAGATATTTTAAGCTTTGAAGCATAACATTTCATTTGAAGCCATTCACAATCAGCTCACTATGCAAGGAATTTTTTTCCAAGAGAATCATAAGCTTTTGTGCATCTAAAGTATGGACTAAAAGCCTTCCAAAAGCGCTATATTATCCACACAAAATCATCATCACCACATTTCCAGTCATAATCTTTTCAATTGATTTTTTGTTGCATAAACTAAGTTCTACGTGTTTCAATTCATCAATGAATAGTCCAAAGAGAGTCAATGAAAGTGAGCATCCTTACCTGAAACCAATAGTACTTGTGAAGAATTATGAAAATGACTCTCCTATATGAACTTGACGCATCACCTTCTCATAAATAGACAAATTGTAAGTATATGTGCACTTAGCACTTGAAGCTGCTTTGTATGTCTCCAAAGATTCTCTAGAGGAACTATATCCAAAGCTTTCTTGAAGCCCACAAAGCAACAATACAATGCTTTACCTTTCAACATGTTTTCCCCCCTAAGAAGTTAAAGAGTGGCAAGGTGATCATTGGTGCTATGATGTTTTTGAAAACCCACTTGTCCATTTATATGTTTGCCATTCTTTTCAATCCATTCACGTATCTTCATTTCCATGACACGTCCAAACAAATTTTCCATAAGAGAACCAACCATTATATTATGATAGTTGTTTACATTGTCCACATCTCCCCCTTGAGACAAAGTTTTGATCCAATTTGTACTCCCTCATGAAGCATTCCATGCTGAAGTGCAATGTTAAATATCTCACGTATCCAACAATGTGTTTTCTCACCATTATTGATGCCTTCACAAGACAAGTGCTTCACACCAAAGCGTTTCTCCACCCAAAAGCAAATGATGCTTAAAAAATTCGTACTTGCATTATAGTTTTGGATCAGTTTAAGAGTTGTGTCTTCATAACATTCACTTAAACATATCAATATACATAGGTGCCCATTTGAAGTCTATGCACAAAGACTTTTTTCCCACACTATGGTTGGATTATATATTTGTAGGTCTCTCTGTACATTTAAAGTCAATCTTGTGATCCAATTCCCAATTCCATTTGCCAAGTGTAAACCTTGTATGTAGTCCAAGGTGTCTTTTTGTGTGATTACGGTGATATAGCATTGTACCAACCGACTAAATATGCCAATTCCATTTAACTAAGAAGTTGACCCTAGCTTAGAGTGCAAAAACTATCACGCACACCACTACAATGGTCTTGAAAGATGCATATTGATAGCACTGCGACTCGACCACTTATACTCTTAGATCTACTCGCTTGGAACATCATGCCTACTCTTTCATACTTGTGCAATGCTCATTCTAAAAAATGCTCAATGAGCCTTTTGGAATGCAAGATGAAGTGATAAAGCTACTCCAAACATGCACAAAGAGATCAATGTGTGTACACTAATGATTAAACAAGCATGCCACCTACTCCTTCTTACTATTACACATAACCTAGTGTTGATGAGTGTGCAGCGTGGAAGGGATGCAAGGGTTGAGAGAGAGAGAGAGAGAGAGAGAGAGAGAGAGAGAGTTTTGGTGGAGCTTCTTCTCACGCTATATGTGAACTCCTTGTTGTTCTATATTATCAATAAGAAAGAATGAAATTAGGGTTAGTGGAGCGGTTAGCCTGTGATGGTATTGGCCTAATGGCCTTTATCCCCAACAACCTCCCACTTAAAGGACAATGTACCAATAAGCGGAGAAAGGGGTAAGTAGAGTATGATGGCTCTACCCAATACCCATCAAGTCATGACAATATGCAAAACACTCAAGAGGTAAACCCTTTGTGAGAAGTCAACAGGGTTGTCATGTGTGTGTGTACCTTGACAAGGTCGATGCACTTGTCCTCGAGCATCTCTCGAATGAAATGATACTTGATCTCAATGTGATTTGTCTTCCCATGAAACACAGGATTTTGTGCTAGTTGAATAGCACTTTGACTGTCACAATGCAACATCGAAATCTCAGCATTAACGTCCAAATCTCCCATTAGACGAGCAAGCCAAATAGCTTCTTTGCAAGCTTCAGAGGCGGCCACAGATTCTGCCTCGGTGGTTGATTGAGCAGTGCAATCTTGTAAACGAGATCTCCATGATATTGCACCCCCAGCAAATGCGAAAACGTAGCCACTCGTGGACCTTCTATTGTCCGCATTCCCTGCATAATTAGTATATGTGTATCCTTTTACACATGCCTCCTTGCTCCCAAAGCATACACATTTGTCCTTTGTACCACTCAAATATCTCATCACTCCTTTCACTACCTCCCAATGCTTATTACCAAGATTAGACATGTATCTGCTAACTACTCCCACTGCAAATGCAATGTCTAGACGTGTAGCAATCATGGTGTACATCAAGCTACCAACATCAGATGCATAAGGAATTTTGGCCATTTCAACCTTTTCCTCCTCTGATTTAGGACAATCAATTTGGCTAAGTTTAACATATGAAGGTAACGAGCTATTGGATACCTTCCCCCTCTCCATATTAAAAGGTTGAAGTACCTTGGAAATGTACCCAGTTTGAGATAAGTAAAGGACTTTCTTGCTCCTATCTCTAACAATCCGCATACCAAGAAAGTGATTGGATTCTCCTAAATCTTTCATATCAAAGTTCTTATGCAACTTTGATTTCAATGCATCTATCTCACTGGTACTTTTCTCGGCAATAAGCATGTTGTCTACATACAAGATCAATATCAAAAGACTACCATCAATGGCCTCTTTAGTGTAGAGGCAATGATCTTCGTCATTCCGTCTGAAACCTTAAGACCGCATAGAAGCATCAAACGTATTGTACCATTGAGACGAGATCCTTGTTTTGTCCCATAGAGAGCCTTTTTAAGTTTGCAAACCATCTTTTCCTTGCCTCCCATAACAAACCCTTGTTGGTTGTTGCATATAAACGTCTTCATGAAGATCCCATGTAAGAATGCCGTTTTGACATCCATTTGAACAAGTTCCATATCCTCAATGGCTACCAATGCAAGCACTAAGCGAGAGTAGTCATCTTCACAACTGGTGAAAAGATTTCATCAAAATCAACACCCTTTTGTTGCTTAAAACCCGTGGCAACCAATCTAGCCTTGTACTTTGGCTGATCATCAATGGAAGCAATCTTCATTTTGTAGAACCATTTGCAAGGAGGAACGTTCATGCCCTCTTTCAAAGGTAACTGAAAGGCCATAGGGAAAATAGACATGCTCATAACCACCCAACCTGCTTATATATAGACCCCCGGCCCTCTGGCTCTTAGCTTTATATAGCCCTTGTATTGCAAGTGTATCCGTAGGCCCTTGGCCAGGGCTGTGCCCTCCCAGTCCTACCCTTGGCATGACATTACTCTCCCCTTGGAGAAGCGTTTTCGTCCTAAAAAACAAGAGTGATGATACACTAATGTTTTCGAGAGTGGCATCCTTCATGGATCCAGCTATTTGCTTGATCGGAACACGGTTCAGTAGGAGGTTCATTGAAATCACGAATAACATATTGATTTTCCACATTGTTGTCCACTTGCAACCATCATGTGTTACCGGTTCCTATCCAATCATGGTGTGTAGACTCCATTTAGAACGCACATGAGCATGCTAAACGAGTTATCACAACAAAGATGTACCTGAAAGAGTACCTCTTTTCACTTTCCATAACTCATCATAACTCATCAGCCAAGTTTAAGTCCTTGACTTGCTCTCAAATTTCATCAGTAAACAACCCCACCATAACTAGTGTTCAAGGTTGAGAACCTGACTTAAACATGAAGGAACCAAACTGAGTCACAAACATGCTTTACCTTATTGTAAGCAACACCAACTAGAACGATACATTCTTGATAATTGGATTGCTTGGTGCTAACGTACGCACTTTGCATATCCTACAACACAAGAGTACACTTGTAGCTTGTAATCTGCCTATCCTCTTCGGATTCTGACAGTATTGAGATGTGTTTTTCCCCAGAGTTTACAGACAGTCATCCTAGATGACTGGTAAACAGGGATCACAATATCATACAACATTGTTGAGCAAACAACAATGTCCTGAATGACCATCTTGGTTAACGTGAAGATCCGCAAGCACCCAAACCAAGCCATGACCTCTATTGGTGATTAGTAGACCCAAAAGTAATCTCAGAGAGATACTGCACATAGAGTGCAAAATGATTCATAGCACTAATGTGATGAATATGCATGCCGCTCCAAATCAGCATTTGCTAAACACTAGGGCCCATAACACTTAGTGTGCATGCATTTAGCAAAAAATAGATCCGAACATGTATCCTTGCCAATACTGATGATACTCCGAGCACACATTAAAGAGGAGTGTAAATAGTTTTGAAAAGAAACTAGATACTTGCTGGTGCTATCATTTGCAAGCCTTCCTAAAACGTTTGAACCATAATAGAAGGTGAAACATTAATCACTTCTAGGTACAAACAATGAAATTTTTTCATTAACAACTCATAGCCTTGCTATATGTATAAACAACCATCCGTGAATGTTGTTTAGCTGCACTTGTAACCTTAACAAGTCGTTCTGTGTATCTGATAATTTTTGGCCACTGAAATTGTTCCTGATACGATATGCTAAAAATGGTCTAGAAAACGAATTCAACAAGCACCTAAGGACTTTGTCGTGACACGTACGTGAAATAGTGGGCGCCAATGTCAATCCCAAAGACTCATATTCTCCACATGTGGAATATGTCTCATGTAAGGGTGTGAAAAAAGAACAGCCTTTAAGTACAAGACGTACTTATGCATGGAGGTAATTGCAAACACTCTACGACGGGAGTGAGAGGGACCCTCATTAGCCTTGCTCCACAATGGCTAAACCGAACTCCTTGAGTTCCTAGACCATTCTGTATCCCATGTGACAACATGTGCCAAATCAAACCCCACAAGTGGGTCCATAACTACATAATGTAGCAACTTATGTTGGACACTACAGCCCAAACAGCTTGGCTCTTAGATGACCGTGTCATTTCTCTTAAGAGCAAAAATGGATGAAAACATAGTTCATGCATTCGACGTGGAAAAGCAATAAAAAAGAAACAAAACCAAATCAGCTGCGTACGTGGAGTGTTCACTTATCCGTAGCGAAAGGCACGTGCCCAAATTTCTCGCCTACCAAGGCTTGGGAGTGCTAACTGAAAATTAGTGGGGTGCAAGTAGTATTGCACATGTAACCTTGGGTGTTGCCTTTGCAATCCTAACCCTCGAGAAAAATCCACATTGTCAAACCGCGTGGTTAGAATTTTGTAGGGAAACTGCTCAACTAGAAAAGCCAACAGTATCTGAATTCAAATTTGGAATTTGAAAGTATCCACTACCCCTTGGTAGCTTATGGACTTCTTTGCTTGAAAGTGCAAGTGTGATGGGTCCAAGAATTGACCATCCACTTTAGTACTCCAAAAATGTATTTGTATAGACACTCTTAGTGCTATAGATAAAATAGAAGATCCACTTAAGTGAGAATCATATTCACCATTGGACCTACGCTAGACCCAAAAATCCATAATCTTGGGTTTTTGTGAACAGCCGTGCTGTCTGAAATGCTTGCTCCATCGATACACCTTAGTAGAAAGAAGCCTTTACGAGTTTAAGTCGTTCAAAAACTCAGCTCAATCTTCACACTGAAGGTATTGAATGCAAAAATAATACCCAAAAAATCAATAATGGCAAGACTCTTGCTTATCCATTAAAACCGATGGGTACTCAATTGAATAGAGTTGGTCGATCTTGAAAGCAATCACTGATGGATTACAAAAAGATGGCTCTTAGACATTACAAAATAGGTGGCAATAGATGGCTCTTAGCCCTTCCTATTGGCTCTTAGCCCTTTTTGTTGGCTCTTAGCCTTTCCTATTACCGTATTGACATAGAAAGATGTCAATAAAATCATGCCTAGTTTCACCTTTCCCGCATAGAAGTTGGAAAGAGAGAGAGAGAGAGAGAGAGAGAGAGAGAGAGAGAGAGAGAGAATTTTGGGCTGAGGAAAACTTCTTATTTGAATGTGTTGTATGCCCCTTGCATATGATCCAGTGCAGACCATGTCGGTGTCTTAGATTATCCTATAAATGTACAACTACATGCCCTCGTAGAGAGAGGCTTAGATTATCCTATAAGCGTAAAACTGTGTACTTGGACCACGCCCTCGTAGAGAGAGGTACTATAAGTCGCATCTTGACCCATTGACCTTGTATGTGATCGTGACTGTATCAAGGTAACTTTAAATATGGCCTTTTGCCTGTGAATAACATAAAAAATATGTTAAGATAGCAGTTACTTACCCCATCCTTGACATAGTATTTAGTGTTATAGTGGAAGCGTATACAATGATGGAGTGTCATACGTCCAGCGGACTAGTACGCCGTGCATACATAACAAAAAATAAAATAATAAGCCCGTGGCTTCAATGACAGTCTCAACCATGAGCCGTTGGTATACGTGTCGTGCACGATTACACTGGCATGGATACATCACAGTGCGTCGTTGTGTACTATGAGCTTATATCCACATAGTGCCAAAGATGTGTGCCATTATCATTGATCTTGTCACCCACTTGTGGGCAGGTGTCTGGTAGTGCGCTCGACTCCGCTCATAGTCAGATATGCGAAGAACTTGAGAGTTGTCGGATGTCCCACACATGCCTTCGTGGCTTGGTGTAATCTGATCTCTAGTGAGAAAACATGCAAACATGTTGCAAAGTTTTGACAAGTTTGTATGCGGATGGCATATTCCAAACGGTGGAAACTGCTATGCAATATCTCTTAACATGAAGCCTTGCTTCCTTGTCGAGCTGGGAGAGAAAAACGGCCTTGCTGAAATACATCTTATGGAGAATCATGCGATTGGTCAATAGTGAAAAAGATAGCTTAGTTTGCCCGCAGTTTAGCAAGTTGTAGAGGCATGGAAGTGACCTTGCACTCAATGCATATAGATATAGAGCCATGCTCCTAAAAGCCGTGTTATTTCCAAATAAGTTAATGGCCAATGGAATTTATGAAGCCGTGCTCCTCTATCGTAGATGACCCAAAACGAGCAACAAATCTTGTTGTTGCATCGATGGTAGACAACGTGCCTTGGAGTCTGATCCTAGCATTGTCGACGAACATCTTGAAATAGTAATTAATGGTCGGCCTTGCCGAGTACCTTGAGTTTACAAAGCACAGGCCTTGCCTGACTTGAGCGCATATTTGTTTTTTGTTATCTATAGAGTGCTGGCAATCCAACAATCGAGACATTCTTTTGAATGGTCGTGCATCTCTAGAGTCCTAAAAAGCCTTGCTTTTGCATAGAGTTGTATATAGAAACTGCAAATAGTAGGAAAGCATGAACACAACATTGGATTACACAAGTCGTGCTCATTAGCACCCTTGTACGGAGCCTTGCTCCTTGTTTGCAATACCAGTCATAGCCTGACTAACCATTACTGCTAGGAAACTTTGCCTCCTTGCATAACTATGAGGGTAGGCAACTGATAAAAACAAAATTTAAAGAGGTTACCTTGTTGCTGTTCTCGTAGAAAACTTTCAAGCTTAGTTGGAATATGGTGTAATCAAAGGCATGCTTCGCCAGTCATGTGTTGAACTTGGGATGATCGAAGTTGATCGAAGCAAATAAGTTTCAATCAAGAATCACCATGGGGGTTCCATAGAAGCTCCAGTTCCTACTGTTGAGGGCCTTGCCCAAACTACAACCGCATGATCCTACCATGTCAGCTTGTAGCCATGCTGATTCTTTGCCTGGCTAGTTCTGCCGAATTCTGCCCGGCTCTATCGCATGGGGCACGCCACTTAGGAGGCGAGGGTGTTGTATGAACACAAGGGAAAAAATCAAACGATGGTAGCAGCTACCGAACCGCAGAGAAGAGGAGGGGATAGGGAGCCCGCTGCAGGCCGAGTCGGAGGGGGGCCTTGTGTCAAAAAACCCTCCACAGGACACGGCGATCCCAACGAGCCCACCACCTTGAGGTTTCATGCAAGTCAAGGACAGGGCTCCAGCCTCCCTAAGCGGGCATGCACACGGTCGTCGTCGACCCCGACTCCTTCGCCCTCCAAGGGACCATTCTCGTGACCTGTGTCCCTGGAACTCATAGAGAGAGAGAGAGAGAGAGAGAGAGAGAGAGAGAGAGAGAGAGAGAGAGAGAGAGAGAGAGAGAGAGAGAGAGAGAGAGGGAGAGGGAGACCATGAAACACCATGCAAGCACTAGTCTTCTCGTTCATCCATGGCTACTCCTCCATGCCCTTCGCCCCTGAGCTCTGATACCAGTGAAAGGCCATAGGGAAGATAAACATGCTCATAACCACCCAACCTACCTATATATAGGCCCTTGGCCCTCTGGCTCTTAGCTATATATAGCCCCTATACTGCATGTGTATCCGTAGGCCCTTGGCCAGGGCTGTGCCCTGCCTGTCCTACCCTTGGCATGACAATACCAAGTTTCAAGTGTCATTCTTCTTCAAAGAATTCATCTTAGATTGCATAGCCAATTGCCACTTAAGCTTATCATCAGCAGACATAGCTTCATCATAGCATGAAGGCTCACCACAATCTATCAACATCACATAGTCAAGAGATGCAACAAAACGTTCAGGAGGACAAGAAACCTGAGTGCATTAGGTTGTTCCACTCTATCTTCTGACACAGGATGGTTTTCCACTTGTGGTGGTTGTTGTACAGGTACATTACATACTCTATTATGCACTGTCCCATTCTCTTGAATCGCCACACATCAAACTTCAATAGTAGGTATATGTTTCTTATGCATCTTTTGCTCATTGAAGTACACATCATTACTTTGAAACAATCTTTTTGGCTTCTGGATCCCAAAGACGATATCCCATTCCACCAGACTCACCATAACCTAAGAATATACATTTCCTTGACTTAGGATCAAGCTTGCTACGCATATGCTTAGGAACATGGCAAAATGCTTCACAACCAAAAACTCAAAGATGTTCATAAGAATTACCCTTCTTAGACCAAAGCATCTCTAGAACTTGATCATACAACACACGATTAGGTGACCTATTTATGAGATGAATTGTAGTAGTAGCTGCTTCTGCCCAAAACCCTTCGGGTAGATTGGCATTAGACAACATAGATCTGACTTTCTCTAATATTGTTCTATTCATCCTCTCTGCAACACCATTTTGTGGAGATGGTAAGGAGCATTCAACTCACGTTTGATTCCTTTTGAATCGCAAATGTTTTGAAAAGACTTTGAAACATACTCCCCACCATTGTCAGTGCGTAAGCACTTGACCTTCTTTCCACTCTTGTTCTCAACTAATGAGACAAACTTTTTGAATGCATCAAGCACTTGATCCTTGTAGTTAAGAGGATAAACCCAAACTTTGCGAGAATAGTGATCGATGAATGTGGCAAAATAAGAAGCACCCCCTAATGAAACACTAGGCATAGGACCACAAATGTCACTATGTATCAACTCTAAGCACTCACTTTTACTATAGCCACTTTCTTTGTGAGGAGTTTGTGTTTTCTTACCATATAAACAATGCTCACACACCTTAAAAGTAGAATAATCAAGAGTTGATAAATAACCCAAACGAGACAATGCTCTCATTCCCTTTTCACTCATATGACCTAGCAGACAATGCCACAAAGAGGTATTTGGCTGCTCGGCTATACATCTAATCATTATTCTTAACACTAGCAACATGTAGAGTGTAAAAAGTTCCATGTTTGAAACCCTTTGCCACAATCAAAGAACACTTTGACAACTTCCAAGAAGCATCTTCAAAAGAGGTATGATAACCCTCATCATCAAGTTGCCGAGTGCTAATCAAACTTTTTGCCAACTTTGGAACATGTCTCACACTCTTCAAAGTGAAGTGACAACCATTAGCAAACCGCAATTGTACATCACCAGTGCCGACTATGTCACACGCATAATTGTTTCCAAGACGACTACACCTTTCCTTGAAGCATCATAAGTAGAAAACCATTCTCTATGTGGAGTAACATGAAATGATGCACCAGAATCGATGATCCAATATTAAAAGATAGTAGTGGAACTTGCAATTAAAACATCATAGTCAAGAGATGATAAGAACAATACATCTCCATGTGGTTCGATTGTGTTTGCTTCTTCAATCTTCATAGACGAAGCTTTTGGTTCACCTTTGTCTTGAACTTGCTTACCTTTAGCTTTCCTTTGCTCTCTCTCTTCCATGTAAAACAATCCTTTTGTATATGACCTGGCTTATTGCAATGGTAACACTTTATGTCATGACGAGAACAAGATTTTCTTCTTGATTTTCCGTTGTCTACAGATTCCTTTCTTGACTGCGATCTACCCCACGAACATTAAGAGCAATAGAACCTTTCCCACTGTCATTGTTCTTCTTGTTCATCTCTTCAACCAACAAAGAACTAGCAATCTTCTCCATGGTTAGTTCATTCACTATAAGACTGTTACTAACTGTCATACAAAAAGTATATGGCAAGGTGGCTCCACAAATGCGTACATAGGCAGTATCCACAAGACCGTGTATCAAAGTAATCAACAATGCGCATAAACAAGCACAAAACCGCAAGATGCACTATCAACCATAGATGAGCTCAATAAGCATATCCAAACGCATTTGTTTCCTTCAAAAGACATGCATAAACTTATGTTATGTATGCTGAAAACCCCTGAGAAAATCAACCACACATTGAGCGAACAAAATAAGCAATACGATCCCATTTCCAACAACTCTTCAGAAAAGCATCTATAACTTTCTGAATACCCTGCAGCCGGTCAGCCAATATCTCCCAAACCGTTCAAAATTTGCAAAAACTTCCTTCTGCAAAGTTGTAGATCTCAAAAAAACAGTTAAGCTACATGGGAATGGACCTGTAAAAATCTACAGCTGTGTACCGTAGACGTGCAGGCAGTCTGCCAAACGTACAACAAAATCAATGCTGAATTTGGAAAAACTTTCAATTAGAAAGTTGTAGACCACGACGTTTTCGATATGGTTAGATGGAATCAAGCTAAAAAAATGACCTTTTACTCAACCAAAATTTTGCTGGAAAACAGTGCTGAAAATTTCACACCACAATGTCGCTGTGCTCTCGGCAATCGCCAAGAGCTCTGAGACCAGTTGTTGATGAGTGCGCAACGTGGAAGGGATGCAAGGGCTGAGAGATTAGGAGAGAGAGAGAGAGAGAGAGAGAGAGAGAGAGAGAGAGAGAGAGAGAGAGTTTTGGTGGAGCTTCTTCTCACACTATTCGTGAGCTCCTTATTGTTCTATATTATCAATAAGAAAGAATGAGATTAGGGTTAGTGGAGCCGTTAGCCTGTGATGGTATTGGCCTCATAGCCTTTATCCCCAACACCTAGAGCACCACCAATTAATCAAGAAGCACCACACAATGGTTATACACTCAAATGAACAATCAAACTTGATCAGTTACTTTAAATACATTTGCACAAAACAAAAGAGTGAGAAGAAGCATTGGTTTTATTCATATTCTCAACCATCATGCATAAGGGAGCATGTGGGATCTTGTTGGAGTGGATGTGGAAGCTACAAAATCTCCTTGGTGTTCACAAAGCTCAATTTTGATGTAACTAATAAAGTGACTATTTATCATAATGAGGCTAAAATACTAGGGTCACAATTGACCGGCCCAAAACTAACTAAATATAATAATGATACTTAGTTTTAGACTTTGTGATCATCAATTATTTAGAGAAAAAATCACATAGCATTTTGATCAACTCCTAAGGCTTTCTACACGAAAAATAGGGATTTTACACATCCCAAGTTAAACGTGTTTGCGTAAATGGGCTTTAGTAGTTACGATCACATAGTGGTGAGCGCAAAAACTAGTGCAAAAATGATTGAACCTTCATTGTCCCTTTTAGCCCACTTCTTTCATCTTTAGTTTCCTTCACAGTTGTTTCGATTAGCTCTAGCATACATTTTTGACTGTGTGCACTTTTGGCACACACTTTTTTAAATAATAAACATTCAATCACACTATCTTCATTGTGTTCTCTACATGTAAATTCCTTGGTGTTATTCCATAAAGATACATTTTTTCCAATGAGCATTTTGGAAATAATGCATATATGTAGACATGACTTACCATATTTGATTTTCTTTTTTTAAGCATAAGAAAATTTAGATATACATGTGTGCATCCTGTAGTTCCTCAAAACATGCAGCATATCAAACTCTTTTTTGTCATGTTGTAAAGTTCTTGTGTGTGAATTTATATCACCCAAAACAATAACTCCATCCTTGTCATCAAAGTGAACAACGTCTTTCTCTAACTTGGGAAAAGGTTGATCTCTATACAAGCAAACATAAAAAGTTGGATTCATGGTGAGGAATGTAACAACCCATCACAAAAGTGTGTGTACCAATCGGTGAATTATTTCAGCTATATATAGGATTTATGCTTGTCGTCATTGATGATAAATATATAATCGTTCAATCCTTTTTTGACCCTATATGTTGCACCTTCTTGTTCTCTTCACAGTGAGGAATGTAACAACCCTTCACAAAAGTGTGTGTACCAATCGGTGCATTATTTTAGCTATATATATAGAATTTATGCTTATCATCATTGATGATAAATATATAATCTTTCAATCCCTTTTTGACCCTATATGCTACACCTCCTTGTTCTCTTCGCCGCCTTGGATTTTTGATCCACATGAAAGAATGTACATTCTATTTGGTCTAATCCAAGAATCCGTTGGGCATCATGCTCCCATATTTCAATAAGAAGTATCATATCTGATTTATTAGTTAGTTCATCTATGCCAATTCCCGTATTCCATGCATTACAATTCCAAAAGCACCGTCACAACTGTGACTTGGTCTCATAGTTTGTGTTCCTACTTGTTGGATGGTCTTCCTTTTTTCTTGGGTGTCTTTCTTTCATGAGGTAGCTCTTTAAGTTTTTTTTCTTCTCTACTCATATGCTTTACAATGAGCATTTGATTGCATAAAGGTGAGATTTTCATCTGCAAAACATACCATCCCATTTATGTAGGTCCAACCATTGTCACGGATAATCTTTCACTTTGTTTCATCAACCATAGTGCATATAATAGGCATTTCTCTTGAGGGAGTGCTCCTTGTTTTCCAACTATGTGCGCACCATCAACCGTGATTCCAGAAATTCCAAAATGGGTTTCAAAACAATCTTCAGTGGCAATTGCAAGAGATGGAGTCTTTCAAGTTCTCTGTTGCAATCCTACAAATAACAATATTTGTGGATCTTTTTTTCCATTCTTACAATTCTTATGCATCCAAAGTCTTCACATTCTTTGCTTGAGCTGTAACTTGCACGATACATGAATGATTTACATGTCAAGCACCTTTTTGAATTGCTCGTTCTCAACAACAAGAACTTTCAAAGTGCCATTTTTCATTTCAAGTGCACGCAACTCTTCGCCTTTCTTATTAACAATCACTTGTAATGTGACCAACTAAGTTGTAATTATGGCTTCCATTGTTGTTGATGACGTTTTTGCATTGGGATTTAAAATCTTTGGGATTTGGGATCATTCTCCTGCATGTTTGTGGAACTAGTCGATGAAGTCCAAAGCTTACTAAAATCAGAGTTTGTGTGAGAAAGTTATGGTTGAAATAGTTGACTATGCTGTCTAATAAGTCCAAGAAGAGCTATGTATTTACTTGTTTGTTTGTGTGTGTGTGTGTGTGTGTGTGTGTGTGTGTGTGTGAGAGAGAGAGAGAGAGAGAGAGAGAGAGATTTCATTATCGTCCTCGATCTTCAAATATGACCGATGGGACCAAAAGTAAGATATCATGTGGGGCAAGCGGAGCTAATAAAAATGACTCTCAATGTTAAGTATGGAGCCTAATTTACCCCTTGTAATTTTTAGTATTTAAAACACACATTTGTAAGGCACCCATTACGAGGAAAAGCCATCGTGCGCCAGAATATTCTTTTTCATCGGAATTTTATGATTGGACGACGGTCGAAAAGTGGTCGAAAAACGGTCGGTCGGTTGGCCAGTAGTCAATGGCCGGTGGCCAATGTCGGAAGTCAATGGCTAGTGGCCGATTACAAGGCAGACTTGTCTTCTCAAGGGCGGCCACACATGGGCCCATTGGAGAGTCCACTGGGACTTGTCTACACAAAGGTGGCTACACACGGCTATCTCTTATGAGAGAGGGTAGCACTTTTGGCCTATAAAAGGAGGCCTCTTCTACACACAAAAATGCATTGTGGTGCATTGTGAAGTTGATCTGAGGTGGTGGGAGTGAAGCAAAGCGGGAGCTCTATTAAGAGTATAATCCCTTTGTAACCTACTTCTTGTTTGAAGTACTAAAGCCATTGAGTGACTGATTTCTTGTGGATGTAGCCCACATTGGGTGAATCACGTATATCGTGCGCTCTCTCTCTCTCTCTCTCTCTCTTCCCATTGAGGTATTGGGCATGCAAAGGGTTGTGGAGTACATGCTTAAGACACATCGTAGCCCTTTGTATCAACTTTCTAGAATCGCATATGAAGCAAGTCACAAAGGTCCAAAAGACATGCAAGAGCAAAATACTAAGTTCGGGGTGGATGCTTGACGTCACCAAATGGTTTGGAAGATGGGATGCATGTCACTTGGTCAAGGATACCTCGATCGACTCCCAAGTTAATGAGGCCTTCTTACAACGCCAATGTATCACGGCTTGGGAGAAATCCGGAGGTTCTCGCTTCAGCCATTACACCACACACATCGCCCCAAACTACAAATCTCTCTTCTTCTCCGAACGCGGTAACCGAATCCATCCCTACATCCTTGAGCCCATCCCATTGAGTGCAATCCACACCATTGCCTCCATTCATCTTAGCTCCCATTCTCTACGCTGCGAGATAGGATGTTGGGGCACTGGCGAGGAGTCTCATCAACTTTGCACCTTATGCCCTCGTCAAGTGCGAGAGAGTGAGTACCACACACTACTTGAGTGCTCAGCTTTTGACCACATTAGGTCCTCTTTTCCCCATATATTCAGCCATGAGCTCTCCCTACATACCTTCCTCTCCCAACCACGATGTGGACTCTCTATTGCGATGCTCATTTCAACCATTTTTTAGCATCGAGAGTCACTTATGACCTCCACTCACACCACGTGACATGTTCATTTGGTCCCATAGGTCATATTTGACCTCCGAGGACGATAATAGAACTATTTATCTCTTTCTTTCTCTCTCTCTCTCTCTCTCTCTCTCTCTCTACTCTATAATCTCTCATGTGTGAAAATTATCTCTCTCCATTAAATAAATTACTCTAATATCTACTTAGCTACGTCCTATTTCCTAACATTCAATGCTCAAGAATTATGAAAGTGACCGTGGGAATAGAGAGTATGGTTGGGAGAGAAAAGTGTGTAAGGAAAGCTCATGCTTGAAAAAGAAAAACAAAGCTCTAATGTGATGAAAAGCTCAGTACTCAAGTAGGGTGTGATGCTTAAACTCACACACTTCTGAGGGCATAAAGAGCATAGTCGATGAGACTTCTCATCGGTGCCCAACATCCTATCTCACATTGTAGCAAATGAGAGCTAAGCTAGATGGAGACAATAGTGTGGATCGCACTTAAGGGGATAGGAAGGGTGGGTACAGTTCCCTTGTTTGGAGAAAAGGATGGTTTTGTAATCGAGGCAAGATATGGGGTGTATTGTATAAAGCATGAACACGTGGATTTCTCTCTAGCCGTGATACATTGGTGTTGTAGAAAAGCCTCATTCAGTTTGGAGTCTATGGAGGCATCAGGAAGCATGGGCCAATCTTCCAAACCACTTCTTGATGTCTTGCATCCATCCCAATTTAAGATTTTTCTTTGTGCATCTTTTGGACTTTTTAACTTGCTTCCCATGCAATTCTTGGAAGTCGATGTGAAGGGTTTTGCTACATCTTAACCCCATTTAAACCATGTACTCAATGACTCTCTTCATACTCATATCGTCAATGGGAAGAGATCGAGACTCAAGAAATAAGAGCATGTATGGTATTTGTGTCTTGACTTGGAGAAAGTTCCTGAGAAAACGCTTTTGGACATTTTCAAAGCTTGTCCAAGTAGACTTGGAGATGCTACCACCCTTTAAATCAACTCCATAAAGAAGCATTGGTGTAACGAAATGTAAAAGAGGTATTAATTGAGAACCCACCTAATAGTTGTTTACACTGTATAAATCTCCCATGTTAGACAAGGGTTTGACTCAATTTGTACTCCATCATAAGGCATGCCATGATAAAGTGCAAGGTTAAACATATCACATATCAAAAAACACGTGAAAAATGAGAACTTTTAGTGAGTGCAATTTTGAAATTCAAGTATATATCCTATTTATAGCTTATGTAAACTACTATAATTTTTCGCATGTGTATTACTTGGAAAACATACATGTTTATATAACATGCAAACTTTTGAAATTAAAGGTTTTACTCCCATGCATGAAACTTGTATATTGGACCAACATAACTTAATATAATTTAATGGAATAAAATAATATTTTGTTGAGGAAAGCATAACCAAAAATGTGGGACAAGTATAGATTATGTACCTATAATTTTTTTCCTAGACCTTGACATTTTCTTCTAAGCTTTTGTACCAAGCTTTTATATTCATTACCTGCAATTTTGCAAAAGCACTCTTCATGGGCCCAATTTTCTACATTATCATGATAAACTCTAGGGTATAAAGAAGAGATTTTTTAAATCTCTATAATTAATAGATAGAAAGTCCCAACAATTTTTTTTCGAGATCAAGTGTGGACCATCAAAGAAGGGGAGGAGCAACACAAAGAAATGAATTCTTGGATGGATGCTATCATGAAGACTCAACGGAAAGCAAATGAGGCCGAGAAATGGATCAAGATTGCTAAGAAGGCAAGGAAACAACCCCCACACCCACCATCATTAACTTGACACTAGAAGAGCAACAAAGGAAGTGTGTGTGCGCCTTACATGTGAGGATTGGTGGCCTCAAAGACCAAGATTATGTTGATGAAGAGGTAAAAGAACTCATGACTATGATGGGGGTTAATGATCCGATGCATACGAGGGCTTGGAGAGTGGGTGATAAGAAAAGTCGAAGCAAGGGGGAAACCTCAAAGGAAAGGGCGCTTATCCTTCATTTCCCCTTCATGGAAGTGAAGAACTTTTTGAAGAAAAGGCCAACTCTTAAGAAGATGGACATCTTTCTTGGAGATGACCTCATGCTCTTGTAGATTGCTCATATTCAGGAGGTAATGCCAAATATTAAAGCGGCAAGGGAAAAATGTAAGATTTCTTTTTACTGATATGGAAGGGTGGTGATATTGGAGCGATGCTCCGCATGATGGTGTGAAACCTATGGGACCACACTAAAGATGGCACCCTGAAAGTGTAATGGGTCACTTCGTCTGGGAGTATGCCCTAAAATAGTTGGTACGGTGAGGAGTGCAGAGACAAGCATGGCTCTAGAGAGAGGTACTCATGTGAGTCATCACCTATGGACAATCACGGATTGCCTTCCAACACCCAATGCGACGGAAGAAGCGGGTTTTCTTGGCTCAATTAGAGCATGATCTTTACCAATTATTCATGAGCCAGGACTCAGGGGGATGCATGGAGACTTTTCCATGAGCACCTCCTCCTGCCATCACTTCTACCGAGTTATGGGAAACATGCAACATCTTTGTACACGATTCCTGGACAACCACCACTTCTAGACACCCTAGAGCCATACTTGTGCTTTCTTTATCATAGAGATGGTAAGAAAAGCTTTCTTTATTGTAGAGATGGTAAGAAAAGCCATTGACTGGATGAGCACTGGGAGAGCTTATGATCGTGAGGGCTTAGTAGAAGAGCATTTTATACATGCCAGGGATATGCTTGCAGAGCTTCTAGCAATGATGTTCAACCGTGCAATGTGTGAGGGTCGATCTACTTGACAATTGGAGCTTGTCTACTATAGTGTATCTTCAAGCCAGGGGACCATATGGAGCCTATGAACTATCATACTATTATGATTGGGCGCACATTGGTACGATTGTATGCGTTCATTCTTGAGCAGCAATTGAGCACATGGTTAGAGAGAGCAGGCGTGCAAGTAGTGGGATAAGCAGGTTTTCAGCGGGGGTTTTCTACACTTGATCACATTCTGAAGTTTAGAGCTATTATTAAGGAGGGTAGATCATGTGGGAGGACGATTAATTGTAGCTTTGTGGATGTTCGAAAAGCATTAGACAAAGTGGCTAGAGATAGGTTGATGTGCAAATTGCAAGAGATGGGGGTACCCACAAAGCTGATTTGAGGGATTATGGCAATCCATAGGTCAGTGAGAGGATAGGTTCGCACCCTAGAGGGGTTATCTGATGTAGTTCACTCCACTATTGCGGTGAAGCTAGGATGCCTACTATCTCCGACAATCTCTGGCATGTATGTGGATTAGGTTTCTGATTACATTGAGAGGGGAGATGACAGAGAAGTTTAGTTGGCTGGAACATGGATCGCATTTTTGTTATATGCTGATGTTGTGTTGATTTCCGATCCCCCGGAGAGGTTGCAACGTCACTTAGATGCTTGCATGTGTTTGCCCACGATAGTGGAGTGTTTGCCAACCAAAAGATAATATACCCATGGGACCCATTGTGAATTTTCAGAATAGACGGTCCTCAGAATCAGTAAAAGATATACTCTAGGTATCAAAGCCCCCTGACACACAAACACGCATGCATCAACACAAAGGCCCACATACCGAGTTTTAATCTTAAGCTAGCCTTAATAAAAATCATGAATAAAACAAGTAGCCACCGATAAGACATATGCACCACATGGAAAAAGTTCTCACGACATGAAAAACTAGTATTGTTTATCTAAATGAATCCCAGTAAAACACCAATTCACCTGACTGATTGTAATCATCAATAATAATTTTGCACTTTTTCAACTAGAACCAATCAAGAAGTACCAAGAGACTAAGAAGCACAACCTCAAACGTAGTAGTACATTTATTCTACAGCATACAACATAATGCAAATTGTCAAGTGCGGCAAAACCTCTAAAGAGCCATTCCACTGTTCCAGAAAAATCCACCTCTTAATTAAAGCCTCAAGAGGATCAGCCACTGGAAATGTCATGCTACGCTGGATTTCTGGTCAGAAATAGGAAAATGCATATCAAAAAATGCTATCTATCGCCCCTTGCAAATGCTGCAAACCCTGTGAAGATATGCTTTTCCGCACTGAGAATTTTGTTGTGAGCTTGGGAGGGGGATTGGCTTGTAAGCAAACAACGACCACCGTTAGATTGTCAGAAGAATCTCGGCGGAGGGCTTCAGCCACCAGCTCACGGCAGCACTGCTCTGGATCATTATGCTGTTGAAGCCTCTTTCGGGCAAATTCAACTGCAAGCTGACTACTAAACACATCCCATAGGCCATCACAACCAATAATTAAGAACTCATCATCCGGTGTGAGAAGGAACTGTTTCACCTCGGGCTCCCCACTAAGAGGGCAACCAGCACCCTTGAGTCCATCCATGTGCCAATCTCCAAGAGCTCTGGCAACTCCAAGCAGGCCATTTAAGTAACCATCATCTACATAACCGCCCAAAGCCTCAATACGCATTCGTTCCTGTTGACAGCATGGTTTGTGGTCTCTTGACATATCCACCGCCTTTCCTCGGCGACAAAGGACAGCCCTGCAATCTCCAGCATTTGCAACAAAGACTTCCCTAATGCAACCAATACAAAATCTTAATAATGCTTGTGTGACAGCTCTGTCACTCAAAGAAAAAGACTTAAAAACAGCTAGAGTCGTTGAGTAAACAAAAGATTTTACCTTCCAAGGACCAATACCATGATGGCAGTTGTTCCAGAGGATAAGCTGCTGTCTGCTCTACATGCTTCTGCAAATGCTTTATCGGTCTTCAAAAACCCTTGATAAACTGCCTCTTCCACTGATGTTGGGAAGGAAACATCTTGGACAATATACTTCAATAACATGTCTCTAGCAAACTGGGCAGCATCCTTCCCACCATGCCCATCAAATACCTGCTTTTAATAACCATAAACCAACTGGGAAATGTTATTATATCCATTATCCAAAAGACCAACAAGCTATAAGATTTAAATGTAACACACCCCATAGCAGGAACTCGGTCCTTTGCTCATTGATAAAGAACCCAAATAATCAACCAAATCATCAATTCGCACGTGTTCATCCTCCATCACCCTCCTCGGGCCAACGTCAAAGCACACCCCTGATCGAACAACCAAATCAAATTCCTCGCTACTAGCTGCATCCATGACCAAAGAGCCCGAACAAGAAACTGAAGAACATGAATCCACTCGATACAAGTTAACCTGCAAAAGAAGTGAGCTACCACATTGATCAATTTCTTCAATATCCAAGTTTGGAACAATTAAAAACTAGACAAAAGCATCACAAGTTCACAACTGACCATAGTAACACCTGCTTGAATCATCATACAATTTCTCTGTTTAAGAAACGATGCTAAGATATTCATGTCCAGTAAAACTATACATGGACCAAGAAGTAATGTACACAACGGAAGCCCAGGACTATGCTGACAGCACACTGTAGCAGGTAACCTCATGTGTAGCAGCAATGATGCGTGCCAAAATTTCAATGTATACCTCTTCATGCAGCTTTTCACAAAGCCACAGAACACAAAGGGAAGATCATAGAGCGAAGATCTAGCATCAGCCTTACCGACCATGAAGACTGCTGGGGCTCTTAGCAGGGCACTCCTCATGGAATAGAACACTTGGAGAGCATGTACTATGTCATGGCCCCAAGACATAGTTTTCAATACACTCACTTGTTCACTTATGATACATTTCGAACCTTTTTCAAGACCTGATTGCAATGCGAACTGTTGCACTCGAGTCCGATTTTTGTAACTATCCCAAGCACAAGATCTAATACCATGTTAACTCAGTTGACGATTTTAACTTTCAGGTGGCCTCTTGAAACTCGTCTCGTAAGAGTGTGTGCAAAATGAGTTGCTTATATAAAGCTCTATCCATACATACAGATATATTCACGTGTTGATTCTAATTGAACTTCTATGGCAGCGTTTCAAACTTGTGACCACACCATTTTGAAAGTTTTAGAACTCGTTTCAGAAAACATTTTAAACTCTATGACTACTATGCTTGAGCTTCACAATTTATTAAAATCTTATAGCATGCAATCATCATACGACAGAGGATGTGTGATATCCAACAACATTTGGAGAGACACTCTCCTAGAGTGTCCCAAATGGCACACACAATGCAACCACTACGTCTTCAAAGCCAAGGTTTGTCTATAAAGCCTAAGGGATTTAGTTTTAGCAATTCTGTGAGCCTGTTCGCAGGACCCACATGCCCGGACAAATCTATTAGATAGGATTTTCTAGTTTTGGAACCCTCTTGGATAATGGTTTGTTCACAGGTTGACGGTGGTTGTTGCACTTGTGTGTCTAAGGGAACGCATTGGTTTAAGTCCCTAGTCATTCATAAATGCATCACCGATTTGTGAGATGTGGTACAAAGTGCCAGAAACCCTATAGGTGCAT
Source organism: Adiantum capillus-veneris (assembly GCF_014529385.1). NCBI lineage: Eukaryota > Viridiplantae > Streptophyta > Polypodiopsida > Polypodiales > Pteridaceae > Adiantum > Adiantum capillus-veneris. The sequence goes on from NC_140947.1 coordinate 20,204,770, forward strand.
ATTGCACTTACTAGATGGTACTTCATTGGATGGCAGTTGGCACCGAAACTCAAGCCACTTCTCCCCATATAAATCGACTGCTTAGCCTCTCTACTTCACTCCTATTTTTTGGGCGCCTTGCATCTCTACTATTCTCCAACGTTTTGCATGCCATCCCACACACAACCTCATCCTCAGCATTTTGTGAGATGCTCTCTGCTCCAAATATGTGTTTTTCAGCCACAACCACTCCCCATATGCTCATCCTTTGGGCACTCATGCAACCCATTGCTTCCCCTTCCTTGGCGCCCCATTGCCCTGGTAGAAAAGCCCCATTTGTTGCTTCGTAATCAATAACCGTTTTCGGCCTACATCAACCTCCAATTTGTTGCGTTTTTGTGCCGCATGATTTTGCAGTCAGCATTAAACCCTTAAATCCTCACATCAGGTGTGTAAATCAGGCCCACATCTTTGTCGTGGTGGCCATCCGCAAACCCCACATCGAGCCGTATTACGAACGTTATTAAAATCAGGCTCCAAGGTGCTTCGTTTCGAAAGAGTTAGCACGGCTACATCATTTATTTGAGTTGAGTCAACTCTTACATTCCATTTACACAATCTAAAGCAAGTGCCACATCAGTAACAGTGTGGGCTCCAAGGTGCTTCGTTTCAAAAGAGTTAGCAAGGCTACATCATTTATTCGAGTTGAGTCAAGTCTTACATTCCATTTACACAATCTCAAGCAAGTACCACATTGGTAACAGTGTGGGGGGCCCTTAAGAGGATTGGTGTCACGTGCACATCTAACCCTATGTGCATGTGGACAAGCTATCCCAGGTCTAGGGTTCACGTCAACCTAGGAAGTGTTCTGGCACCTTTGTGAGCCTGTGAGCAGGCCTGCATGTCCAAGCACTTAGAGTAGTTGCATATCCTCTGATTGCACACAACATAATCATGAGCATGACATTCAGTACCCATCGGGAACATTTTCCAAAGCATAGAATCCTTTTTGCCAAAGTACACATTTTTCACTTAATTTATTAATAAGTGACTTTTGTTGGAAAAGTAAGTAGGGCAAATTGCTAAGGAATTATAAAAGAAACCAAGTGGTCACTCGGTAAAAGCAGAAGAGACAACAGGAGCTCAGGCTTTTGCAGTGTTCTCTCCTCAACAAGACGACAAAAGACCTTGCGTTTTCAACCAGCAAGACAACCAGCGTTTTTGGGTCTTTGGGTATGCTAGATCCTCTAGCGTTTTCAGTTGCAAATCAGCCCAGCGTTTTTCTCCACAGCAGTAGCCCCCTAGCGTTTCCATCAGCAGATCAGCCTGGCGTTTTTCTGTAGCAAATCAGGCCTAGCAATGCAGTTTCATGACGCCAGATCAGCCAAGAACATTAGAGTTTTCAGTATTCAGCACTTAGCCTTTGCAAATCCAGCCCCTAGCCTCGCAAATCTCCCCGACCTGTAGTAGTAGATCCTCGCTGTACCGTCGAGTATTTACAGTTTCAGCCCACTGGTTTCAGATTTCAGCATCTGCGTTTTCAGCACATCGTCGTCGAGTCGTCGTCATCCGATCCTCGCTGACACAGTGTTAGAGATCAGCAAAAAGTCAACGTTTTGCAGATTCAGCTTTTCAGCCCTAGCGTTTTCAGTTTTCAGCCCATCCTCGTCATCGTCATCATTGTCATCGACATAATCGGCAAGTCCATTGCATTTAGACCATTGTACCAGATTTGTGCAATCTATAGCATAGACCTCTCTCGGGACCCTTGGAGGAGGGTTTGAGAACCGTATGCTGTCATATTCTTTTCTCTCTCTCTCTCTCTCTCTCTCTCTCTCTCTCTCTCTCTCTCTCTCTCTCAGCACTTTCAGTCGCAGTAGCATTCACTTTGTTTGTGATCATTGCATTCTCTCTCTAAAGGAACGGAAGGCTCTCCCTTCTGTAAGTAAAAGGAACCCTTAGCACAGTTCGGAGCACTCATCTTGAGCAATATCACCATTCACTTCCGCTGCACCTTACAATTGGTTGAGACTCATTGGTCTCTCTCTCTCTCTCTCTCTCTCTCTCTCTCTCTCTCTCTCTCAAACCGGCCAGTACACAATGAGGGTGGGTACAAATTCGATTACCTGTGAATTATAATACACAGAGCATTGACCATAGTGAGAGAGAGATAGCACACTTGCGTCCGGCAACTAGATTGTCACTGCACACACGAAGACAGACACCCTGTAGGCCCCAAGGACTAGCACCCCCTGTGGTATTTCTTTATTCATTTGTAAACAAACGATTGGACACTTGGACAAAATTCCCACCAAGCTGTCCAAACCTATCAAGGGCTGACATTGCAGGTTTTTGACTCAATTTCTGCAACATAACAACACCAAAATCTCTATAGGTCAAAAGCACACGTCTAGGACGGATTCCCTTGCAGCTTTTAGATGAGCTGTTAGTCACTAACCGGTGCCCAAACTCCTGTATAACCACCCCAAGGTTTTCCAGGTATTATCTTGCAATTTTGGTGCAAAACCCTAATAAACACAGGTCACTAACCGGTGCCCAAACTCCTGTATAACCTCCCCAAGGTTTTCCAGATATTATCTTGCAATTTTGGTGCGAAACCCTAAACTTGCAAATAAATGCAGCAAGCTGTGATTCTCTAATTTGGATTGTTTTGAGGAGCAAATACGTCTATGAGTGTCTCAGGAGCTCCCGCACGTAATGGGACACTTTCCCTTTAATTTGGATGAGTTTTCACACGTATAAAGTTGTCAATGACTTGCCGCGTAGCCCAAATTCCATATAAGCGCGCACACAATTTTGCACTCATCAGAATTAAGTGCTAACTGGCCTTATCAAACACACTCACCGACCTAGATTCTCGATGTATGAAACCCATTTGGCTACAATCGTTTCACACTTGCCATGCAATGTCCACTTGCACCTTTTCAAGGGTTCCATAGGAAAACAACAAAAATAAAATAAATCAGAATATGTAATAGTTATTTACAGAAGGCAACAGGAAAAACACACCTCCTGGTGACATACCCTCCCGTTCCCCCCCCCCCCCCCCCCCTTGAAATACTGCAAGCGACCTCACTTGCATGCCAATAATACATGTTGACATCTCTAGATATCACATATACCCTACAATAGGATTCTAACATATACACGATTCCAAAAATGTAGCATTGGACAATTAAACAATCCCACCAACCTTACTACCACACATATATCAAACATAGAGGTCTTCTAGTGTACTCTCAAGTACAAACTTTTGAACTCAAATTCTGTATGCGAAAAGTAGATAACAATTGAGTGCTTCCTTTTGAATCAGTTAGCACGGCTACATCATCCATTCGAGTTGAGTCAAAGTCTTACATTCCATTTACACATGAGCATCATGAACCATGCTCTCACATTGCTCCATTGAGCTACATCAAGTCACGGTGGGTTCCAATACAAAGGCTTCAAGATAAAGTTGCAATAACTGAAGTGAATCATCCAATTCAGACTCTTCCATCCATTTTGCATCCAATGATGGATAGTTCTTGAACTTTAGCAGACCAAATAGCGTCTTGTAACCTTTCCACTAATTTTCCTTTCTTTATGTGCCAATATCTGTTCAAGAACAAGAATCTCATTCAAATATTCCACTTCAGGTTGTTCCTTTGGAACCATATTTCTTAACACATCACCAACAAAGGGCCTTAGAAGGCGAACATGCAAAGTGTTATGTATTTTCCAACCTTCTGGTAGCTTCAATTTATAGTCTACATGTCACAAACTGCTGATGTGTCAAAGCCTAAAGAATGGAGCCAACTTACAAATGCTGGCCGAGGGCCTAAACCCTAAGAAGAACAAGTAGAAGAAGAAGAAGAAGAAGAAGTCCTACCAACTTATGGGGACCCCGTCCGATGGGGCCCCAATGACATAAAGGGATTAAAATAAAGCAAGACACACACACATTCACGCAAAGCTGATGACGTGGCAGTTGTACAGAAGTTCCGAAAATTACGTTGGCTGATGACGTGGCAAGCTGTATGGATTTCCACGTTTTGCACTGGCTGATGACGTGGCAAGCTGTACAGATTTCCGTAAATTGCATTGGCAGCTTTTTGGCTTTGCTTTTGGACCAGATGCTTTAGAGTTTGAAGGCTTTTCACTGTAATTGCTTTTTAAGGCGAAGGGCCTTTAAATATGAGATTAGGGCTCATTCTTTGGCATGCTTCCTGGACAAGGTGTAGAGTCTAGAGTACCAGCATGTACTATGTTGAGGCAATATAAAGAAATACCGAAAGGGGCGCCAAGGTTTGGAGCCAATACTCTCTGGGGTGGAATTCGGCCACTCCGTGTCACGTGTCGTCTCTCTTTCAGTTCAGTTGTTATTGAAGTGCTAAAAGTCTGTTCTTTTCCATTGGCACGTGGTTCCTGTCTTGTGACACTATATCGCTTATCTTTCTGAAATCTGAAAAGGTCCATAATTGAGCTTGCTCAGCTTAGGAAACAAACAATTCCTGCCTTTCCTTTTGCTTAACCTGGCCTTTTCAAACCGCAAAAGTACCCACTCACCAAGTGAAAATAAAGGTTCAATACAGTGACGATCGACGGGTTTCTTTTGCTTAGCCTAAATCTTCTTAAGCCCTATCTTTATCTTCTTGTATGCTTCATCCGTATCTCAAATATCTTGTTCTTAGTTTGCAAGATGAGTGAGACTTTTTTCTCCCCTTCTACTCTCTCAAATGGTGCTTTGACTGTTGATGCATGCACAATGTTATTGTAAGCATATTTAACCAACGATAGATAGTGTTCCCAAGTTGCCTTGTGCTTTGACACATAGCATTTGAGCACATCCAAGAAAGTAGAATTTGCCTTTTTTGACTGTCCATCTGTTTTTGGATGAAACGAAGATGAGAACTTTAGTGTAGTGCCCATGTTCTCAAACAATGCTTTCCAAAAAAGACTCGTCATACGTGGATCCCTGTCACGGACAATTGACTAAGGCATCCCATGGTACTTGAAAATATTATACGTAAATATATCGACCATGTGTTCAGACTTTATCTTCTTCCTAAGCGGAATAAAATGGGCTTCCTTGCTGACTGCAAATAATAGTCCAAATCCCATCATTTCTTGTTGGTGTTCTTGGAAGATCAAAAGTAATCTCCATCGCTATGCTTTCCCATGGCCTATCAAGAATCGACAATGGCTATAACAATTCCGGTGTTGTCTGCCTATCAAACTTGACCTTATGGCATACTAAGCATGATCTTACAAAAGCATCCATATCTGAACGCAAAGCTGGCAAATCAAAGAATTCTCAACCGCCTTCACTATCGCATCAATTCCACGATGCCTAGCATATTGTGCTCATGACGTTGTCCATTAACAAGCTGATAATAAATCCTTGCAAAATCTTCGCCTTGGAGCTCATCCAGTTCATGGTGATATGAAATAGATACGGCAAAACCTTGTGGCTTGCGAAACAACGCATCTAATATCACATTCTTATTTCTGCCTTCCATGTGCACAATCCGGAAATGAAATATAGACAAAAAGTTTGCTATCACATATACTTTTCTAACAGCTTAGCTTAAGTTAGAAAGTAACACAAGGTCTAGTGATCTCTTTGCACAACAAAATCAGCACCAAGCAAAAAGTGCTTCCAACTAGTGAGAGCATGAATAACTGTCAACATCTCTTTCAAATGAACTTGTAAACTTCTCTCTCAATCATATGCCAGTACTCGGCCACCTTGCAAAAAAATTGCACCTAGGTTGTTCCAACAAGCATCGCATTGAACCACAAATGGTTTCAAAAGGTCTGAAGTGAACTTTCCTTTCAAGTGCAAGCTACGATTTCTATAGCTAACCACTTGAAAGTAACTCCCTTTCTCTGTAAGGCATGGAGTCATTAAGCAATGTCACCAAAATTGTGAATAAACCTTCTGGAGTAGGAGCATAAGCCTAGTAAGCTTCTCGAGTGCATGTACGGACTTCGAATCTAGCCATGACTTGATTGCCTCCACTGTTGCAAGATCCATGTGTACCCCATCCTTTGAAATAATGTGCCCAAGAAAATAAATTTCTTCCAAAAAGAATTCACTCCTCTTGAGATTAATAGTAGCATGTTCTTGCATAGTTCATTAAAATTTGCGGTCAAATGATCCCTATGCTCCTCTTCAGACTTTGAAAAGACAATCATGTCATCAAAGAATGTACCCACAAAGTTTCTATGTGGTCTAAATATTTTGTTGATCATTCTGTTGGGCGTGGAAATCTAAATATTTTGTCGATCATTCTATCAGACATAGCAGGAGCATTTGTAAGACCAAACGGCATGACAAGAAACTCATAGAGACCAGATGTTCTCCTTACGGCATTCTTATGGACATATTTTGGCCTAATGCATATCTGATGGTTCCCACTCTTCAAGTCTATCAAGCTAAACAATGACGCTTCCTTGATCTACATGACGCTTCCTCAAGTAGATCAAGAATGTAATCTTATCCTCACTATAGGGAACCTATTCTTGGTGGTTTTCTTACTTAAAGCGCCATAGTCTATGCACATGCACCATGAACCATCCTTCTTCTACACTAAAAGTACAAGAGAGCAAAATGGGGATGAATTGGGCTGAATCAACCCCTCTCTAAATGCTCATTGACCTAACTCATAATTTCTTTCTGTCTGCCTCCACTAACCCTGTATGATGGTCTATTCGGCAAACAAGAACTTGGCACAAGATCTATGCTGAACCTCGGGTCTCACATGAGATAACTCCCCATGCAAAAAGTCCACAAAACCATATCCTTGAAACCACTCAAAAAAGTTGTCCTTTCTTTATCTAAAGTAGACAAATTAAATACAACTTCCGGTTCTTCTTTCACAAAGATCAAGTATGCAAAAAGATGATTCTTTGTTACACATGAAATAGGAGAAGCAGATATAACTAGAACAGACTCGCCTTTAAGCTTTACATCAAGGACATGAGTCTTTCCTCTATGTACAAGGGTAATCTTTTTGTTGTAAGTATCCACCATAGCATGCAACTTGTAACACCATGGAATACCCAATAACACATCATAGCCCTCAAGTGGCATAATATGAAACTCTTTTGCATCCACATAACTCTCAATGTATAAGCGAAGTATCACAAAGTGATGATGTGGCATGGCCTAATGGACAGAGTGTCACGAGACGAGCACCACGTGCCAACGTGAAATCCGAAAATCTGTCCGTACGACTGCCACGCATCAAGTCGCCACGCAATTGAGTGTGTGTGTGGGTCACTTGGGCCCCATAGGATGGGATCCCATAAGTTGGTGGGGACTTTTACTGCTTCTTCTTCTTCTGCTGCTTCTTCACTTAGGGTTTAGGCTTCTCGGCCGGGATCTACAGGTCCGCTCCGTTCTTCAGTGGCTTGACACGTCAACAATTTGTGACATCCCCCCTTCTTGAACGAAAGTAATCGTCCTCGATTACACCATATCTGCAAACCAACTCAAGTTAGCTAAAGATTACCGAGGGACAATCAGTTTTCTCATTCCAAATCAAAGCTCTTGATTTCTTGGGTCGTTGGCTTCCAGAAGAATCAGGAGTCTCGTTCTAGATGGGAACTCCTGATATCATGGGTCGTTCATTTCCCAGAAGTATCTCATCCAATAAGGAGCCTCATTCCAGATCGGAACTCTTGATATCTTGGGTCGTTGATTTCCCAGAAGTATCTCATCCAAGAAGGAATTCCTTGATTGGCACATCACAATGCAACACAAATGCTCACATATGCATGTTACAAGACATTGTCACGAGGACGTCGCAACTGCTAACCTTAGTTGTCGGTTTCTTTCCAATGATTTATGTTTAATTTTTGAGACCCTCTTTTTGAAGTTGCAAATGGTCGGACATTGTATGGCCAATGTGAACGGTAGTTTCACCCGCAGACGGAAAGTTGGTCGGCACTAGAACTCGTAAAGTAAAAGGATGTCTAGGCTCAGTTCAAGATCATGTAGGTCCCCCCGTCGCACTTAGCAAGTTGGTGGATACTAGGAAGTGAACTCAATAAAGACATAAAGTCAAGGTGGGATCACCAACAGAAAGTATCTGACAGTTGGGCCACATTGCACTTTTAGATGCGGTCCCCATGAGGATAGATGGTCAGAAGACCAGTGGGAGCCCAACGGAAGCATCTCCTAAAATTTAGGGAACTGCTATTTTGGGCTATGAAATCTGTTCGCGTCATTAGCATCAGAATGACCAGGGGAACATTTTATTACTCTGCTGCAAAGTCAGCTGATGCACCAGTTGAGAGATTTTTAAGCAGGAAGCCCAATGCGGGGAAATTGCATGTATGAGTGCCAAGTGGCACTTTTTGGTCAATTTACCAAGTCTGGGAGAACAGAACTCGTAACTGACTTTTTAGAGCAGTTTTGGAGGCTGATCACTGTAATTTTCAGCCATTTCTCTCCATTTTTAAGCTTCCCATGACTTTACCTAGGACCAAGGAGCTCATTTTCAGCATTGGAAGGCATCATATGCGTGTTTACACGGCTGTTTTGCTGCGTTTTCAGCGATACGCAGGTTTTGGCAGCCATGGAAATCTTCTCCTTTTTGCATCTATTTGTTCACAGATGCATTACAAGTCAAGGGCAGAAGAGGGGGCGCTCGATTTATGCTGGGAGGATGCTTCATTGAGAACCTGTCACATGTTAAGAGCTATGGAGTGCTTTCTTTCCCTGTCATGTACAGTGTGGTGCCAGGAGTGATGCCCTGCACGCTATACACTGCTCTCTCTCTCTCTCTCCCCCTTACGTGCAGTTATGTGATTCCCCTCAAGAGGGCTCTTCATTTGATTGATGTACACCTGTGTGGTTTCATGCTTTTGTTGCCGAGGCAAGAGCCTCCTTGAGCAGGAACAGGGGTAGCTAACTGCTACTCCAAAGCAGGCACCGGTGAGGGTCATAACCTCACCGTACAGGTGCGTTTTCGACACTGTGTATGCGCTGTAAATTGATTGTTTTTCAGCCATACGGACGCCAGAACTCTTGGGAATCATGCCCCACTGGCAGAGGACAGTTAGGGGACTGTTTGGGGCTGAAAACAGGGCAAAAACCAGTAAATACAGCGTGCTGAATTTACTGTTTTTGGGCAGGAATCAGAGGGTTTATGCCAGTGGAAGTGAGTTTCAGCATGCTGCCGAAATTTGGCCAAATCAAGTGGTATCTAGTTGGATATAGACAAAGGATTCCCAGGACTCTACTTTGTAAATTTACCCTCTCAAAGTATAAAGAAATACCGAAAGGGGCGCCAATTTTGGGGCCTACAGGTTGTGGGCGTCTGCTCAGGGCATTCTAGATTCCGAGCCGTGTGTGTATTCAAGTGTTAATTCCCGTCGCAGGTTATCTTTGCAAAGTGCTCTGTGTGTGTGTCTAAAGTAAAGAATTTCGGGTGAGAGCCAACGCCTACCGCCCCACGGGCCGGTTTCAAAAATAGAAACATAAAGTCGCCGTAAACACTCCTCTCGCATAACTAAACAAGGTCCGGCCGAGAGATATTCAATGATTCCCTCATCACTCCTCCCGCAGAACCTAAAAAGGTCCGGGCCAAGAGATATAGAGGCCTTTTACAACCAAACACCCCCTAGACCGCAGCCTGCGTCGTTTGGAGGTGCTAAGAGTAACCACTGCTCAGACTTCTTAATACTCCCCCCGTAATAACCATCCAAGTCCGAGCCATGAATAAAAACAACACTTCTTAAACATTCAATACTCCCCCGGCAAATAACCACAAGGGTCTGGGCCATGAGTATGAACAAGCATTCGCAAACATCATTTCTCACTACTCCACCAGAGATTAAAAATTACCAATCATTGAAACCAGTATTAAACCAGAGTCAAACAATTCAAATTGGTACCAAGACAGGTTCAGATACCATCCATTTCAAACAAATTCCAAACAAGTACTCAAACAGAACTCAAACTTAAAAAGCAATCTCGACCTCAATCGAGCTCGAAAAGACGACTTGCTTTCCATCCTGAAACCTGCACCAAAATTAGGGTTAGATTTCTTCCATAAGGTCGTAGCCGACTGCAACATGGTAGCCTCGACAAACAATGTTCCTGTGGCGCTGATGGTAGTCTCAAGATATACCAATCACATTGGACCTCCAAGGTTTTTAGCTCGGGAAGAGATACCTGATTTGAGATGTCAAGAAATTTCAAGTCATAATCTGCAAGGGTTTTTGTGGCAAGCATTTAAGCATACCCTACCTGCCAGAAGCTGCCATAAACCGTATAACTTCGGACAAACAATTTCTTGAAAGCTTACCAAGTCCTTGGAGTGTGCGGCTTGGTAGCAATAGACATTCACCACTGCATGGAACTACCTCTGCGAAAATCAACAACTCGAAAAAAAAAAAGTTTTGACTCTTCTCTACAAGTGATCTTTATGGCTTATGCCCTATAAGACAGAGCAATGAAGACGGGAGCACGCCCAATGCGTGATGAAGGGTAAGAGTGGCTAGTAAGTCCGGGGTCGGGACACGCTGATACCACTGTCATAGGACAAGCACCAAGTGCCAACGGAAAAGAACACACTGAACAACTTTAAGCACTTCAAATAACAATTGAACTAAAAGAGATGCACGACACAAGATGGGGAGTGGCGGAGTTTGAACTCGGTACGATGCCGATACTCACGCTCTGCACCTTCACCCAGAAGAGTGCCAAAGAATGAGCCCTCTGCACATATTAAAAGGCCCTTGGTCTTGAAAAGAAGTTACACGAAAAGCATTCAAACTCAAAAACAATTGGCCCAATTGCAGATGCCCAAAAGCTGCAAGCGCAAAAGCAAAAATCCGTACAGCTCTGCTGCGTCAACAGTCAGGGTAAAACGCGAAAATCCGTACAGGTCTGCCAATGCACAATCCGGGACTCCGTATTGCTGCCACATCATCACAGCCAGCATGAAATCCGGAAATCTATCAGTACGGCTGCCACGTCATCAACTCGCCACGCTTTACTTTAAAGTCTTTGGGTCACTTGGGCCCCCATCATACGGGGTCCCATAAGTTGGTGGACTTCTTTCGCTTCTTCTTCTTTTGCTGCTGCTTCACTTACAGTTTAAGCTTCTCGGCCGAGATCTACAGGTTGACTCCGTTCTTCAGTGGCTTGACACGCAGCAATTTGTGACAGAATCTAGCAGGGAGGAAACTTTTATACCTACTCGATTGAGTGAGGAAACCAATGGAGGATCTAGCCGAAGTCGGACTTCTTCCGAGGATCCGAGAGCGAGTACGGCCCTCTTCCGCCAAGCGACCTTGAAAAATGAACACCCAACAACAACTTTAGGTTGACATCTATGCCAACCAAATGCACAAACAACCCCAAAAGAGCAAATCCCGTAAAGGATCTCGCAAACATGAAAAACATTTTGACAGTTCTAACAAGGATGCATCGTCCTAGGGCAATTCTAACTCGGTTGAGTCCATGTTTGAAACGAGGCGGATACGAGGATACAAATTGAATCACTTTGATCAGCTTGAGAAGAAGGGTAGGAAGACCAAAGACTTTGAAGAGGGTGGGGGCAAGAACTCAATAAAATATCCACAGAACTCTTGCTTTCATACAACAGTTCGACATTATTTTTTCGGGACAACACTTTTTCAAAGTCTCTTAAAGTACGACGAACATCTTCCTATTTGAAAGGCAATGCCCAAACTTGATGGTCGACCCAACTTTAGCGAAAAGAAGCAACAACGTCATGTCGGGGATAGTTCTCTGCTTTGTGCGCCCACAAACTGATCCGACGAAGACTCCCAAGGCACAGATTTAAAGGTACAAGTGAAAAGTAGGCAAGCTCAAAAGTTGGCGCTCCAAACAGCTCCAAGGACCAAAAGTAGGAACCCCAAAAAACCCTCCAACTTTGCGTGGCAAACCTGCCACTTGGCAGCCAAAAACCACACCGTAATTCGCAAAAGTGTCAAGTCAGCACCATTACACACAACCACATCACCATATTTTGCGAAATCTCTTTTTTCCCGCTGACCACGGTTTAAGTGCCACATCATCACTTTTGCAACATCCCTCCCCAAAAGAAGAGTAATCGCCCTCGTTTATGCATGTGAAACAGATAGTAAACATAAAATAGCTCAATAGCCATCGACTCTATGCTTACATCTTCATTCAGCGACTCATGAGTCATGCCAAACAAGGATTTGGTATGCACGTCGGCACATTGGTGTACCCAACAGACAAGCGAGTGCCTGCTCAACAAGGGCCGAACCAACCCACTGGTAACAAGAAGAAGCGGAAGCAATAAAAGAAGAAGCCAACTAGCCCTAGGTTGTCAGCCGAGCATAGAGCTGAATGGGCAAATGTTATCAATGCACGGAGAAGGGGCACGTTCTTGCCAAGTGCCCTAAGTGTCCAATGACCAAGCCAAGGACAAGCCAGTGACACCAGGACGAGATGTTGCCATTACATCAAACATAAGCAAACTTCGATTGCATTGCCAAGGGTATGTAGGGCACGAAGACTTTTACATCATGCCTTTGGAAGGGTGTGACGTCCTAGTGCCTGCTCAACAAGGGCCGAACCAACCCACTGGTAACAAGAAGAAGCGGAAGCAATAAAAGAAGAAGCCAACTAGCCCTAGGTTGTCAGCCGAGCATAGAGCTGAATGGGCAAATGTTATCAATGCACGGAGAAGGGGCACGTTCTTGCCAAGTGCCCTAAGCGTCCAATGACCAAGCCAAGGACAAGCCAGTGACACCAGGACGAGATGTTGCCATTACATCAAACATAAGCAAACTTCGATTGCATTGCCAAGGGTATGTAGGGCACGAAGACTTTTACATCATGCCTTTGGAAGGGTGTGACGTCCTTTTGGGAGTCCCCTGGTACCACAAGAACCGCATCATGGTCGATTGGAGAGCGAGAAAGCCAACGTTGAAGAATAAGAAGGGTAGAGATACTATTCTTGATTTGAAATTAAAGAGCAAGTACATCCCACTTGTATCGGCTTCAACTGTTTCAAAATTAAGGAAATCCACTTTCTTTGTTGACTCAATGAGCTAAATGACAATAAAAAGTCAAATATGTCAAACCTAGAGAAGGAGCAACAAGATTTCTACAAGCTCAAGCCAATTGTTTCTCTAAGGTTTTGCCTACTAAGTTTCCTCCTCAGCGACCTTAAGATCACACAATTGATTTGATTCCAAACAACACGCCATCAAACAGGCCACCTTACAAAGAAAGCAAAGCCCACAATGAGGAGATTATGAACCAAGTGATAGAGCTTCTGAAAAAGGGTCTATTTCAGTGTAACCTACACATGGCTCTTTGTGCCACGTGGACATGCTTAATCGACTTCCATATCCAATTTTGCACCTATCCCTAGATAAGAGTATCTCGAATCCTAGGAGAACTAGTACGGGCAATTTTGTGAGCCTGTTTACAAGAGCTGCATGTCGGAACGAGTCCATTAGATTAGGTTTGCCAATTTTGAAACCCTCTTCTCCTTGACTAAAGAATGCCCAAACCTGAAAAACTACTTCCCAAAGAGCACATGTTTGGACGGGTCTCTAATGCCATTAAGGAGCTCACAGGTAGAACACATCCCAAATTGCCAACGTGTAAAGCCATTGAAGAATGGAGTCAACCTGCCGATCCCGGCCGAGGGGCCTAAACCTTAAGTGAAGAAGTAGCAGAAGAAGTTTCACTAACAGGCAAAGTCTTGACAAGCGACCTATTTTTAAGGTGGAGTTCCCACCAACTTATGGGACCCCGTCCGATGGGGCCCAAGTGAACTAAAGATAAAGCAAGATCCACTCACACACAGAGAAAGAAGAATTGCGTGGAGCATGATGACGCGGTAGATGTACAGAGAGCCTGCACAACGTGCTGGTGTGCTGACGTGGCAGCTGTACGGATTTTCGCAAAGCGTGCTGGCAGCTTTTGGACACCTGCTTTTGGACCAGTTGCTTTTGAGTTTATAGATTTTCACATAAACTGCTTTTGGAAGGCCAAGGACCTTTAAATATGAGCCAAGGGCTCATTCTCTAGCACTCTTCCGGAAGAAGGTGCAGAGAATGGAGTACCGGCGATGTACTGAGTTCAAGCAATATAAAGCAACACCGAAAGGGGCGCAAGGGTTTGGGGCCAGTGCACTCTTGGGGTGGAACTCTGCCACCCCGTGCCTCGTGTGTCGTGCATCTATTTCAGTTCAGTTGTTATTTGAAGTGTTTAAAATTGTTCAGTCTGTTCTTTTCCGTTGGCACATGGTACCCGTCCCCGGTGACGGAACATGCATTGCATACCAGCTAGCTTTTTTAGACATTGCCTTCTCTAGGGAAGCAACATACCTATACTTGACTAAGCCAAAAATTACAAACTCTCATGATATACTCCATCAATTACTTTACCAAATTGCATAGTACTCCAACCAATAGATGTGAGATTTTTGTGTGTTGTATCTATGATACAGACACCAACACGAATTGTAGAGCTATTCTCACTGCGGAGAAACTCAATGCCTTCCAAATTCTTTCCAACGCACTTGATTGTCCATGGTAAAACGGATTGCAAAATAGAAGTGTCATTCTTTTGCAATGATCCACTACACATATCCCTTGGTGATCTCTGGAAGTGGTTGTTTCTCCTTTGCTTTTAGTAGCTGGAGATTTAGCCATTGAGTAAAGCTCGTGAAGAGAGATTTGTAAATCTCATCCGTAATGTTTTAATGAGGAAGAAGGTCCTAGCAGAATGTCGTAGTCCACCTTTTGTTGGGAATAAAGGCATCGAAAGGATACTGAAAGGTGTGGAAAAATATTTCTATTGTCCAAGGTTCAAAAAGGATGTGGACAGTTTGTTCGCAATTTTTTGGTGTGTCAGAAGGTCGCTTTTTATCTACGGGGTAGTCACCATTTGAGATTATCGAGGGTGTCAGAAAGGTTCCACCCATTCTAAGCAACAAAAATAAGATTTTTGAAGTAGACCAATATACACGGGTCTAGGCACTGCTTTTGATAAGGTATGAGAGGCTTTAAAGAAGTTTCAAGCACGGCATAAGAAGGCAGCAGACAAGCATCAACGTGACTTGCAGCTCAAGGAAGATGGTTTGGTGCATAAGCTCTTGATTAGTCAAAACAAGGGGTGTCCATAAGCTCTTGAATAGTCGAACAAGCCTCGACAAGCAATGTTCCTGTGGCGGTGATGGTAGTCCCAAGACCTGGCAAGCACACTAAACCTCCAAGGTTTTTAGCTCGGGAAGAGACGCCTGATGAGAGATGCCAAGAAATTTAAAGTCGTATTCTGCAAGGGTTTCCGTGGCAAGCATTTCACGATACCCCACTCTGCCAAAAGCTACCGAAACCATATTACTTGGCAAAAATCTTCTCGAACGCTTGCCAAGTCCTTGGGGTGTGTGGCTTGGTAGCTATAGACATCCACCACTGCATGACATTGCCTCTAAGAAAAACGACAACTCGAAACAAAAGTTTTGATCCTTCTCTGCAAGTGATCTTTATGGCATAAGCCTTGTAAGACAGAGCAATATAGACGGGACCGCACCCGATGCGCAATGAAGTAAGGGTGGGAGTGGCTAATAAATCGGTCGGGACACGAAGATTCTTTAAATAAAATTTCCGCCAGTTGTCACAAAGTGATGACGTGGCGGACAACAGAAACCCTAATTTCTGCCAGAAACCCTAAAATTTCTGCAAACCCTAATTTTTGCCAAAAACCCTAAAATCCGGAAATCACGGAGGCGGATTATTAAAAAATAAAAAAAAATAAAAAAAAATTGGAAAATGATGAGCGACGCGAATTTTGCTTTTGCTTTTTTTTATAAAAAAAAGAGAAAAGACTCTCTAAGAGAGAGAGAGAACTGATGCTTTTGATTTTAAAAGCTTTTGGGGCTCTGCTTTTGGGCATCCCTTGTAACCTTTAAATTAGTGGTGAGGGCCTCACTTCTCAGAGCATCTGGACGCAGAGTCTGAGAGTGAAACCCTAACCGCTCTCTTGTACTTTGATGATTGATTAATACAAAAAGAAATACCGAAAGGGGCGCCAGTCTTTGGGGCCAATATCTCTAGGCACGGAACTCCGCCGGGCCAGTGCAAATCTATTGTGATCTGTGAATTGTTTTGAAGTGGTTATTTGGTGCTGTCGCGGTTGATTCTTGACTTGGAGTGTCCAAGTTTGTTACAGTGGTATCAGAGCACGGACGATTTCTCTTCTACGGGAAATCCGATCCCCGAATTTTTTTTCCGCGGCACCTATGGCTTCAGGCAATGATCAGTCGACTCCCTCTGCATCTGGAGATGCGGGCTGGGATCACAACGAAGATTCAGACAGAGAGTATGGCCCGCCTCGGCCTACTCAGGCGGAGCAAAGAGAGATGGAGCTTCGTCAATTGATTGGTGATGCAAGAAAGATGATGCTCAATTTTGCCAAGGACCCGAAGATGGCAAAATATATGAGCCAAACCTCTTTGAAAGAGGTACAGACGGAGTGGCAGAGAACCTCAACACCACTCCCGAAACCCGCTCTCAAGAAACCTTCTGCCTCCAAGAAATATATGGAGAAGGAACTGGAGAACGTGGTTGATGCACGGATTGCTCAGCTTTTTGACATGCAAAAGAAAGCCAAAAAGCATGGCAAAAAGCAGAAGAAAGGCACCGACTTCCCGGGATATTTAGGTCGTCGGTTGACATTTGACAAGGCAAAGAAACGGAAGAAGCGAAGGAGTACCCAGTTCTTCTTCTTCTTCTTCTGACAGTTCTTCTAGCTCCTCGGATTAGAGCGAAGAAGACAGAACAAGGAAAAAGCGAAGCAAGACACAAAGCTTCGGAAAGGGCAAGAAAAAGGCAAAGTGAAGGATCAGGAAGCTCTTTTGAAGGAGCCAAGGCCAACTTCTTTTCACTTGGAATTGGCGGCTCGATTTGGAACTACGCCCGACAGGCTGACGCCACAGGCGGAGGTAGTTCGACTGGCACCCGGATGGGATGTTGCCATTACACCGGGCATTGGCAAACTTTGTTTGCAATGACAGGGGTGTTCAGGGCACGCGAGTGACGTTCTACTCGGGATCCCTTGGTACCACAAGAACTACGCCGTGGTTGACTACCGGGCCGAGAAAGCGACTTTGATAAATGAAGGGCTTAGAGATTGTACTTGATGAACTTCAGTTTTCTTACTCATTCTTTTGGGAGAACTGAACGATGGATAAAGGTTGAATATGTTTTGACCTGAAGAAAAGAACGCCAAGATTTTTTTTTCTCCACGCTCATGCCGATTGCTTTTGAGAGGGCCTGAAGATCATACCATTGATCTGATATCTGGAAGCACGCCACCGAATCGGCCACCTTATCGTGTGAGCCGAGTACAGAATGGAAAGATTATGAACTCAGTGAAAGACCTCTTGGAAAAGGGTCTTGTCCAGCTTAGTACTTCACCGTATTGCTCTCCAGTGTTGTTGGTTTTGAAGAAAGACAGATCTTGGAGAATGTGCATCGATTATAGCACTCTCAACGAAATCACCATCAAGAACAGATTTCCGATTCCTAGGATCGATGATATACTCGACAGGTTACAGGGATCCTCGTGCTTTAGCAGGATTGACTTGAAGAGTGGATATCATTAGATCAGGATAGCGCCAGGAGATGTCTACAAGACAGCTTTTCGGACGACTTTTGGGTTATTTGAGTTTTTGGTGATGCCTTTTGGCTTAACCAATGCTCTTGCGACATTTAACCGGATGATGGACAGGATTTTTCGAGAGTACAGGCTATTTGTTGACACTTTCTTTGACGACATCATTGTTTTCTCCAAGAATGAGGCAGAACACAGAGATCATCTGCTTCAAGTCTTTCAGGCATTACGAGATCACACGTTAGTGATTAATGCAAAGAAAAGTGAATTTTTCCTACCAGAGATACACTTTTTGGGACACATTGTGTCAGCAGCAGGAGTGCAAATGAACCGGGCCAAGATAGAGACTATCCGTGATTGGCCCGATTTGAGGAATGTCCATGAAGCTAGAAGCTTCTTGGGACTGTGTTCGTACTACAGGCGGTTCATACGAAAGTTTGCAGAGGTTGCTTCCCCTTTTGCATATCTTGACACAGAAAGGAGTATCCTTTTCGTGGGGACCCACGGAGGTGACTGCCTTTCAGACATTGAAAGAGAAATTGACTACGGGACCTATTTTGACTTTGCCGGACTTGCAGAAGTCATTCGAAGTATATTGTGATGCTTGTGGTCGTAGTCTGGGTGCGGTCTTGATGCAAGAAGGCCATGTCATAGCTTACGAGAGCCGTTTGTTCTCTAGGCCGGAGATGACATCACAGATCTATGGGAAAGAGCTTTTGGCAGTTATCCACGCTCTTACTCAGTGGCGGCACTACCTACTCGGAGCGGATTTTACTGTCTTTACAGACCATCAGAGTTTGCGCTACTTCTTGTCACAGAAGTAGCTTTCGGAAAAGCAAATGCGGTGGGTGAACATCCTGTCACAGTTCCACTTCCAGATTGTCCATGTGCAAGGACAGAAGAATGTGGTGGCAGATGCTTTGTCTCGGAAACCGTTGGTTCTGGCTATTTCCGCGATACATCATAGGAGCTTCGAGGATATGGTCGATCAGTATGCCACAGATACAGGTTTTGCAGATATTTTCACACGGATACGGGATGGGGAGACAGTAGCTGGATACTCCCTTCGGGAAGGCTACTTGATGAAAAAGACTATATTGTGAGTTACACAGCCGTTGAGGGAAAAGGTTATGACTGATTGCCACTGTCCACCTTTTACAGGTCACCGCGGCATTGCTACCACCATGAAAGGGGTAGAGAAAGATTTCTTTTGGTGGAGACTGAAGAAGGATGTGGAAGAGTTTGTGCGCAGTTGCTTGGTATGCAAGAAGGTCAAGTTTGACAGGCATAAAGCACAGGGATTGTTACAGCCTTTACCCATACCCACCCGCCCCTGGGAAAATATTGAAATGGATTTCATTTTTTTTTGATCTCCCGAGAATACAGAATGATCACGATGATTTTCCGATTACATGGCACGCCTGAGACGATTGTCTCCGACAGAGACCCTAGATTTATGAGTTTGTTTTGGAAGGCAATTTGGGAGAACATTGGCACGCGGTTGCAGTTCTCGTCATCGTTCCACTTGCAGACTGACGGGCAATCTGAGATTGCCAATTCAGTGATTTTAGATTTATTGAAGTCTTGTATCTCGCATCAGAAGACTCAATGGGAAAAGAACTTACCTTTGGTGGAATTTGCCTACAATAACACGATACACTCTTCGACGGGAAAGACGCCATGTGAGATTGTTGAAACGGCTGCGAAGGTTCCATCCTTCCTGAGCACGAAAGATTAGAAATTTGAAGCGGATGAATATTCGCGAGACTTGGATACGGCTTTTGCCAAGGTTCGCGAGACTTTGCAGAAGTCTCAAGAACTACAGAAAAAGGCAGCGGATCGCCATCGTCGCGACTGGAAACTGAAGGAGGATGATTGGGTGCTCTTACTTTTGAGAAGGCACGCTTAAGAAAGAAAAAGGGAAAGGAGAGGTTTTTTCCAAAGCTTAGTATGCGATACTATGGACCTTTCCAGATTACTGAAAAGATAAATGAAGTCTCCTTCCGACTGAAACTGCCAGATACTTGGAGGATTCACAATGCATTTCATGTGAGTCTCTTGAAACCTTTTAAAGGTGATGTGCCTGATGATGGGGAGCCTGATAAGCAACCCGAAGTGGAAGAAAACGAGGAGATCCTTGTTCCTAAACAGATTTTGGCACATAAGGATACGAAGAATAAGGGTAAAGTCCGAAGGCGGTTCTTGGTTAAGTTCAAGAATTATCCTGCACTTGATGCGAAGTGGATGGAGGAGGAGAACCTAGCAGATACTCCTCAGATTGTGAAACTTTACCTCGATGTTTTGGTTTAGCATAGTCTACTCCAAACGGAACCCAGAATTCAGCTTGGCCGGAGATCTGGTGCAGTGGGATGCACAAGAGGGGAGTCACTCCACTCCTTTGTCAACAGATGCCTCGATTTTGCTACTAAAGTCACTGATGTCTCTTTGAGCTTCAGGGATACTGAGAGCTGACAGTATTCTGCTGGCTGACTTTATGAAATGGAATTCCTGATTATGATACTGATTTGTTCTTGACTTCTTGTGAGTGCAGGAACTGATAGACGAAATGACTGCAGCATTTTGGTTTGATTGATCTCGAATAAACATGGTTGCAATAGGGGTTAGTCAATCGGACATCGATGAGGTCCCGATTGGACCTAGATGTGATTGCTAGCTACATTGCCGATAAATCATGGTCTAAGATCCGAATGAATGTTGAATGTCATGTGATGTCCTGTGATGTCTGGTGATGTCCTGTGATGTCGTGTGATGTGAGTGTCGATTTTGTACATGTGCTAGATGTGCGTTCCTAGTACGTAGGTACTAACAGTCAGTGTCTGCTAAGACGGTTTATGGCTTTTGTCGGTTTTGCAGGCGTAATCGCGGTCGATTACAATGCTTTCAAGAGGGGGGTATGTCACAAAGTGATGACGTGGCGGACAACAGAAACCCTAATTTCTGCCAGAAACCCTAAAATTCCTGCAAACCCTAATTTTTGCCAAAAACCCTAAAATCCGGAAATCACGGAGGCGGATTATTTATAAAAAAAAAAAAAAAAAAAATGGAAAATGATGAGCGACGCGAATTTTGCTTTTGCTTTTTTTTATAAAAAAAAGAGAAAAGACTCTCTAAGAGAGAGAGAGAACTGATGCTTTTGATTTTAAAAGCTTTTGGGGCTCTGGTTTTGGGCATCCCTTGTAACCTTTAAATTAGTGGTGAGGGCCTCACTTCTCAGAGCATCTGGACGCAGAGTCTGAGAGTGAAACCCTAACCGCTCTCTTGTACTTTGATGATTGATTAATACAAAAAGAAATACCGAAAGGGGCGCCAGTCTTTGGGGCCAATATCTCTAGGCACGGAACTCCGCCGGGCCAGTGCAAATCTATTGTGATCTGTGAATTGTTTTGAAGTGGTTATTTGGTGCTGTCGCGGTTGATTCTTGACTTGGAGTGTCCAAGTTTGTTACACCAGTGAACTTTGGAACCGCCATCTTGCTCTATCTGCTCTTTGGTAGGACCGGTATGCTTTCAAAAAAGCACACCGTGCCAACGGAAAAGAACAGACTGAACAGACTTTTAGCACTTCAATAACAACGAACTGAAAGAGATGCACGACACACGAGACAGGAAGTGGAATTCCACCCCAAGAGAGCACTAGCCCCAAACCTTAGGCACCCCTTTCGGTATTTCTTTATATTGCTTGAACTCACTGCAATGCCTGTACACCAGACTCTGCAGCTCCACGCGGGAGCGTCCCGGAGACCAAGCCCTCTACACAATTTAAAGGCCGTTGGCCTAGGAAAAGCAGTTTACATGAAAAGCTTCAATACTAAAAGCATCTCGCCCAAAAGCACATGCTGAAAATCAGCCAGCGTGGTTTTAGGAAATCCGTACACTTGCCACATCAGCACCATACAACGTGAAAATCCATAGAGTCTGCCATGTGGCACTGCAACACAAAACGCGAGCGTCCGTACAGTTGCCACGTCATCATGCTACTCGCAAGAGATTGAGTGCGTGTGTACAATCTTCTTGATTTTAATGCCTTCAGGTCCCCTCGGCCCCATCGGAGGGTGTCCCATGAGTTCGTGGGAACTCTTCTTTAAAAATAGGCCACTGGGCCAAACTTTGCATTCGTGAAACTTCTTCTGCTGCTTCTAGGGTTTAGGCTTCTCTGCCGCGATCTACAGGTTGGCTCCGTTCTTCAATGTCTTAACACGTCAACAGTTTGTGACACCAAATACTTAAAAGATTCACAATGTATTCCATGTGAGTCTATTGAGACCTTTCAAAGGTGAAGTTGCCAGTGGACAAGCAGCCAGATGAGCAACCAGAAGTGGAAGAGACGCAAAGATACTCATTCCCGAACAGGTCTTGGCTCAAAAGGAAAAGAAAGTAAAGGGTAAGCTGACATGATGGTATTTGGTCAAGTTCAGGAATTATCTGGCTCTTAATGCCAAATGGATAGAGGAGGAGGACGTAGCAAATACTCGTTGGATACTAGAGCTTTCCTTGTAGGCTTTTGGCTTAGCACCGACTATTCCAATTGTTACCGATGAATCAGCAGGTTAAATATGGTGCGGATCACAAGAGGGGAGTTGCTCCGCTCCTTTGTCAAAGGTTACCTTGATGGGAATAAAGTCACTGATTTCTTTTAAGATTTTAGGGAAACTGATATTAGAGTTCAGGCATCTTGAACATACTCAAATTTCTTTGAAAAATCCTCAATAGGTATGTAATGAGCCTATCAAACTTCTATGTTGCTTACATAAAGACTAACAACATTTACTAATCACCCAAATTAAATAGTAAATTACAAATTTACGCAAAAGGCTCTTTTAAAAAAAGTGAATTTTATTTTTAGCATTTTTAACTCAAATATGACTCTCAAAGTCTTAGACACATCCTAACAAGATGCTCAAGAAGTTTCATGAAGTTTTCATATCGTGCTCAAAAGTTATGCTTGAAATACTAGAATCTCGGCATGAGCCACTTTAGTGGCCCATCACAATAATAGCGTTAAACCCCCCGATCGGGATCTGCAAGTCGCTCAGGTCTACAGTGGCTTGGCACGTCAACAGTTTGTGACATCCCCCGGTAAAAACCATCCAGGTCCGGGCCATGAGTAACAACAACAATACTTCCCCATAAATAACCACGAGGGTCCAAGCCATGAGTAAAAACAACACTTATCAAACATTCAATACTCCCCCCGCAAATAACCACAAGGGTACGGGCCATGAGTATGTGCAAGCATTCTCAAGCATCAATTCTCCTCAGTACTCCTCCTAGGAGTAAATCACCAATCATTGAAACCAATATTAAAACCAGAGTCAAACAATTCAAATCGGCACCAAGACGAGCTTAAAACAGATACCATCCATTTCAAACAAATTCTAAACAAGATCTCCAAACGGATTCTCAAACAAAATTCAAGAAGTGTCTTAATCAATCACAGAGAGCATTCTCTATGTCAGTCGAGCTCAAAAGTCGACTGGCCTTCAGTCCTGAAACCTGCACCAAAAGTAGAATTAGATTTCTTTCATCAAGTTGTATCCCTCTGCAAGATGGTCCATGTTAGGTGCAGCGGAATGAATGTTGTATTTTCTCAAGATTAGTGATCTTTATTGATCAAGGTTCCTTTTAGTTCTTAGGGAAAGAGAGAGCTTTCCGTCTTGTAGAGTGTTGTGGTCACGAACAAAGTGGGTGGATGTTGTGCATGCAAATGAATGAGACTGAGAGAGGGAGAGAGAAGAGATACGACACCGAGAGGTTGTAAAACCCTCCTCCGAAGGCCCCACTCTCGTCGGCGAGAGTGGTCTATTCTTTGATTGCACAAAGGTGTACAATGTGTATGCAATGGACTATGCAACTTGGTCTATGCCGATGACGACGACGACGATGACGATGACGATGGCTGAAATCTGAGATCTTCTAATCGCTGAATTTCGGGACTGTTTCGGTGGCTGAAAATGACTGTTTTGGCTGCATTTTCTTGGCTGAAAAATGAGGTTTCTTAGGGCTGAAAACTGATGGTCTTTACGGGCTGAATCTGCTACACTTTAGGTGAATGATGCCGGTCTTAATTTGCTGCTGAAATCCAAAAACGCCAGGGGCTGAAATTGGTCCTTCTGTCGCCGGGGTTCTGCAAATGCAAAAACGCTAGGCTGATCTACTGTGTCGTGATGACGTCGGGGCTGATCTGCTGTGCACGAATCGCCAAGGCTGATCTGATGCAAAAACACTAGGTCTTCTCTGGAGAAAACGCCAGAGTAGTCGCGGGGGTTGGTCTTGCTGAGAAGTTGCCTGTTGAGCAAGGTGCTCCTGCTGCCTCTTCTGCCATTTAGTGCTAACTTGGGTTTGCTTATATATTAACTTAGCAAAATTGCCCTACCTACTTTTGTTGGAAAGTCACTTAAAAATAATAAGTGAAAATCCCAATAAATAGGAAAATAGGCTAAATGTACTGGAAAATTCCCCTAACTGATGCTAATGGATTCTGATGGGAATTCCGATGATCATGTTGTGTGCAACCGGAGGATATGCATCTATGCTAAGAGACTGGGCATGCACGATCTATGAATAGACTCACAAAAGTGCCAAATCACTGCTATTCTAAATGATCGGACTGACTGAACCCTGTTGTGGTGTAGCTTGTCCACGGACACATAGGGTTGGGATGTGTCACGTGACATCCCCTCCTTTTCAAAGTGAGGTACTGGTACCGAACTGTATGGCGTCGAGGGAGATCGCCAACAGCATCCGGAATCTTGGAAGGGACTCTTCGCCGGCCCACTCTGATGTGTGGGTCGTGCGGTACTTGAACTTTATAAAGGTCTGCAATGCTTGCTTCTTTGGGCTGCGCCGAAAGCAACACAGAGTCTTCTGAATCTCCTTTCTTGCTTCAACTTCGTCTAGAGTCCTGCTTCTTTCGTCTTCAAGAATCTCCATGGTTGAAAATTCCTGAAACCATCTCCAACACAAAACCATGAACATACCCATTCCATGTAAAGTGAAGGAAATAAATCTTGTCTTCTCTAAAGACATTGTATGCAATGTAGATGAACATAGATACGGAGTGACAACCCGTTCATCAAACACATGCAAACAACGCGTTCGAATCTTTTCTGTTTGATCGAAATCAATCAACTGTGGCAAATCACCATGGAAATGCCCATGCTTGGTGCTCACACTATCGTGTGCTCGTTCGGAAACTATGTCATGCCAAGGAAGAGACATGGAATGTGACTTCCTGACATACAAACTTTTCACCTTTTCATGAACAATCCGCATACATTCGTGCTCATCCATGAGAGAAACGTGCTCAACATACAATGTGTCATGCCTAGGAAAAGGGATCACATAACGATGCTGACTAAAATACAGGAAACCCTCACGAATGAAACACTCGAACAATGCGTGCGTATCAATCATGCGAACACACAATACTTCCTGTGATGGTTCTTTGGACCAAGGTTCAAGAGCCAAGATTGGTTCGTCCTGAATGATCGAATCGTCCTGTGGGGGTTCTTCGGACCTCGACTCGAAAGCCAAGATCGCTTTTTCGTGATTGATCGAATCTACAACGAGGTTAGCTTTCGCTAGAAAAAGCATCAACTAACACATCATCCTTGTGAACAATCACATCATCTTCATGCAACTCATCATGCTTGTGAGAAATCACATCTTGATCATCATGCAAATCATCATGCTTGTCTTTATCATTCAAATCATCATGCTTATCATTGGCATCCAAATCATCATGCTTCTCATTGGCATCCAATTCATCATGCTTCTCATCATGCAAATCATTGTGCTTATCATTGTCAATCAAAACATCATGCAAGTCATTGTCAATCAAATCATCATCATGCTTCACACAATCATGCAAATCCTGTGTTTCATGCTTTGGAGAAGTAGAGACTGAGAGAGTCTCCTTTTCCTGATCTTGTGCGAACTGCGCATGCACAATAGAAAAGAGTCGCAAGAACTCTTTCATGTGTTGGTCGCTCTTTTCTTTTTGTGCATTGATCTCGCGATCAAAATCTACTTGTCTTGCTTTGCTCTCGCGCGCTATGGCTGCCATTCTTTCTTGGTACTTACGCTCGATGGCTGCCATGTCTTCTTCGTAGTCTTTTCTGTCTGCTTCTCTTTCTTGTTTCAACTCCTCCATAGGAGTTAAGTGCAATCTTTGTCGTAGATGGTGAAGGGGGAGGGTCCGAAAAACCTCCTAGTGTGGAAAATTCTTCTTCGCCTCTCTCATGCTCATCACCTCTAAGCGAAGTATCCATTCCGCTTCGAGTGATGACCATTCTGAAGTCGTGGGTTCTTGTGGGTTCTTGGGGGTCTTGGGTTCTTAAGTTCACGAGGAACTCGGATTCTTGGGGTTCTTGAGGTTCTTGAGGTCCTTGATTCGTGAGAATCTAGGGTTCTTGAGGTGTTCTTTGAACTTTCGCTTGCAAATCGCGTTGGAGAAGGATCTTCTCTTCACCTGAGTTCTACCCTTTTCTGCGGGCGCATCCCTTGGCGGCCTTGCGCTTACACCAAGGTTACTTTTTCCCACCTCACGTCGATTGGCCGGCCGCTAAGTGCACAGTCCGTTCTCAATGAGTGAAAAGAGACACAAGGGGAGGCTGGACAAGCCCTTCTTTCTTGGGATTCCTGTCACTCTTCAACAAACACGATTAGGAATTGCCATGCCCAAGTAAACTTGGGTTCGTACGATCACAACAAGCAAAAAAAATTCTTGTGGTTCTTGTGGTTCTTTCCTTGAGTAATGCAGAACACTTCCAAAGCTCTGATACCAATGTTAGGTGCAGCGGAATGAATGTTGTATTTTCTCAAGATTAGTGATCTTTATTGCTCAAGGTTCCTTTTAGTTCTTAGGGAAAGAGAGAGCTTTCCGTCTTGTAGAGTGTTGTGGTCACGAACAAAGTGGGTGGATGTTGTGCGTGCAAATGAATGAGACTGAGAGAAGGAGAGAGAAGAGATACGACACTGAGAGGTTGTTAAACCCTCCTCCGAAGGCCCCACTCTCGTCGGCGAGAGTGGTCTAAGTGTACAATGTGTATGCAATGGACTATGCAACTTGGTCTATGCCGATGACGACGACGACGACGACGATGACAATGACGATGGCTGAAATCTGAGATCTTCTAATCGCTGAATTTCGGGACTGTTTCGGTGGCTGAAAATGACTGTTTTGGCTGCGTTTTCTTGGCTGAAAAATGAGGTTTCTTAGGGCTGAAAACTGATGGTCTTTACGGGCTGAATCTGCTACACTTTAGGTGAATGATGCCGGTCTTAATTTGCTGCTGAAATCCAAAAACGCCAGGGGCTGAAATTGGTCCTTCTGTCGCCGGGGTTCTGCAAATGCAAAAACGCTAGGCTGATCTGCTATGTCGTGATGACGCCAGGGCTGATCAGTTGTGCACAAATCGCCAAGGCTGATCTGATGCAAAAACGCTAGGTCTTCTGTGGAGAAAACGCCAGAGTAGTCGCGGGGGTTGATCTTGCTGAGAAGTTGCCTGTTGAGCAAGGTGCTCCTGCTGCCTCTTCTGCCATTTAGTGCTAACTTGGGTTTGCTTATATATTAACTTAGCAAAATTGCCCTACCTACTTTTGTTGGAAAGTCACTTAAAAATAATAAGTGAAAATCCCAATAAATAGGAAAATAGGCTAAATGTACTGGAAAATTCCCCTAACTGATGCTAATGGATTCTGATGGGAATTCCGATGATCATGCTGTGTGCAACCGGAGGATATGCATCTATGCTAAGCGACTGGGCATGCACGGTCTATGAATAGACTTACAAAAGTGCCAGATCACTGCTATTCTAAAATGATCGGACTGACTGAACCCTGTTGTGGTGTAGCTTGTCCACGGACACATAGGGTTGGGATGTGTCACGTGACAGTCCATAAGCTCTTGAATGGTCGGAACTGGCTTGGACATCCAGTGTTCCTGTAGCGGTGATGGTAGCCCGGCAATCACATTGGGCCTCCAAGGTTATCCGCTCGAGAAGAGACGCCTATTGCGAGATGTTCAAAAAAATTCAAGTCGTAATCTGTCAGAAGCTGCACTCTGAAGGAAGATGTCTGAAGGCATGTAGCTTCGGGCAAAATTTTACTTGATGCTGTGGGCTGAACTGTCGCCGGGAATCTGCAAAACGCTAGCCTGAGCTGCAATCTGTAAAAACGCTAGGCATGATCTGTTGTCGCAAAAACGCGAGGGCTGATCTGCAACTGCTAACACTGGTCTTGATTTGTTGAAGAAACGCTATGTTGATCTGTAGCAAAAACGCTATCCACATCTGCTGTTGGTTGGAAACGCTAGGCCTCCTGCCAATCTTGCTGAGAAGGTGCCTGTGAGTTGGTTGACTCCTGCTGCCTCTTCTGCCAGAAAGTGCTAGTGCTAGTTTTCTTATATAGTCACTTGCCCTACCCAGTTTCCCAACAGAGTCATTTAATAATAGAAGTGAAAAATGGCTAAAATAGGGAAAATGGGTTCTATGCACTGTAAAATGCTCCTATGTGATGTGTGCAACCCGAGGAAATGTAACTACTCTAAGTGTCTGGAGTCTGGACATGCACGGTCTGCGAACAAACTCACAAAGGTGCCAGGGCCTAGAACACTTCCTAAGCTAATTGAACCCTTGTCATTAGGTAGCTTGTCCACATGCACATAGGGTTAGATGTGCACGTGACAAGCCTTGTGTGCACTTTGCAGCACAGGACATTTCGCCGTCATGGGACGATGACTTCCATGTTCCTATCCCCTCTCACTCGTACATAGACGAGCCTACCGACACAGACTTGCCGGCGTACCCTCTCTCGACACCCGAAGTCGTTATCATTCTCAATACCCCAGAGCCTCTCCCGGAACCGGAGCCTTCCCCAGAACAAGTACCCGAACTTGTTCCCTTCATTGGCACATGTAGCAGAGAGACCTCTTCCAGAACCGGTTCCACAACACCCGTTACCTGCTTCAAAGGCCAACCCCATGCAACAAGAATACAAGTTGTATGTGACACATCATCACGCCATAGTTTCAATTATTCCCTCGAAACAATCGGCATGGCCGAATCACAAGAAGGCTTAGGTTAGAGGAATCTAACAAGCCATTCCATGCGTCAATCGGCTTCTTGGGTGGGCAAACGTGCGACAGCTTCACCCAAAAACTTTGTTTAGTCAACTTTATTAATAAATCATTTAATTGATTTATTTGTATAACTCTGTCTTCAACATTTTTCCTACCCAAGTCTTCAAAAGTTCTTAACTAGTAATTTAGAATATAGAGGGAGCAAGGGAGCTAGCATTTTGGATCAAATGAGCCAGCGCTAGTAGAGAGTAGCACTAGCATTTTGCATCAGCCAGTGTTTTTTCTCCCAAGACGCAGATCAGCCTTTTGCATCAGCAACAAATTCAGCCCAGAGTTTTCAGTTTTCAGCCCGTCTCCTTGCCGCTCACGGCCCGAATCTACTAACACTAGCCTCTTCGCTACAGCCTGGTCTTTCGGCAGCCCATCCAGTCTCTTCTCGGCCATTCCCTCGCGCATCAAGTGCTCTCATTGCTCTCCATCACTGGCTCCGTCATCATCTGCCTTTTCAGCCCTGATTTGCACAACGGATCGGCTGCAAAAATGTAGCCAGATCTGTGTTTTTTCAGCCCTTGATTCCTCTCCCATCGGAAGCGCAAATCAGCCCCAGATCTACCACTTGGTGGCCATCAGAACCCCTCATCGAGCCAGATCCAAAGGTGCAATAAAATCAGCCCCGAAGTCGCTTCATCTTGAAGAGTTAAAGCGGCAACATTCCCCATTCGAGTCAATAGAGTCTGCATTCAGATATTGCATGTGTGTACATTCCATTTACACAATCAAAAGCAAATACCACATCGGTAACAATGTGGGGGGCCCTTGGGAGGGTTGTTGGAAGCCCATCGAGTGTAACTCAAGCAAATACCACATCGGTAACAATGTGGGGGGCCCTTGGGAGGGTTGTTGGAACCCCATCGAGTGTAACTCTCTCTCTCTCTCTCTCTCTCTCTCTCTCTCTCTCTCTCTCTCTCTCTCTCTCTCTCTAAGAAAATAAAAGGAACCATCATTTGTGGTAAGTAGCACATATTCAAGAAGAAAGATTTGTGGAAGTGTAAAGTCTAGATATTGTCACCATTTCAATGCCGCTGCACCTGACAACACATCAGCCCCAGCATTCTTCACGGGCTTGTTCCCCTAAGCGGTTCCTTTACTCTTCCCTTGATACAAAGGTGCAATAAAATCAGCCCCGGAGGAGCTTCATCTTGAAGAGTTACCCGGCAACATTCCCCATTCGAGTCAATAGAATCTGCATTGAGGTATTGCATGTGTGTACATTCCATTTACACAATCAAAGGCAAATACCACATCGGTAACGGTGTGGGAGGCGGCGGGCCCTAAGAGGGTTGGTTGGAACGCCATCGAGTGAAATTTTCTCTCTCTCTCTCTCTCTCTCTCTCTCTCTCTCTCTCTCTCTCTCTCCAAAAGGAGTTTTGTATCAGTTTTGTTTCATTTGTCTTTCCGATAGACGGATGACATACACACCATGTACATCTGTTTTGTCTCATAGGCCGATTTCGGCCTGACATAGACGTTAAAAATCTTTCTTTCTTTCTTTCTTTCTTTCTCTCTCTCTCTCTCTCTCTCTCTCTCTCTCCAAGGAAGTAAAAGGAACCATCAATGATCATTTGTGGTAAGTAGCACATATTCAAGCAAGAAAGATTTGTGGAAGTGTAAAGTCTAGATCTTGTCACCATTTCAATGCCGTTGCACCTGACAACAGATCAGCCCCAGCATTCTTCATGGGCTTGTTCCCCTAGGCGGTTCCTTTACTCTTCCCCTAAGTATATGTCAAGTTGTGTATTGGATATTAATTGCATAATTCAATTGTGCATATGTTCTCTTCAGCACAACTACAAAGGACAATTTTGGTGAAGATTTTAAGGAAGCAACTTACAACAGTGGGAGTATATGGGCTCTTCCAAGTCTGTATGCAATTTGGCAGAATCTTAAGGCACCCTTTGATCACGACAAAATGCATGTACGCCAAGCAACTATAGCCCAAGATCTATAGTCCCATCCAAACCTCCAAATAGGAAATTTCTAACACAAACTAGACAAACTCTTTGAATGCACCAACACGAAGCTCTGTAGCCAAAAGCACCTAGTTGGCCACCAAAAGCCAGAGCACAAGGCAATAGCTTGAAATCAGGCTGAAATCAGGCCAAACCCACCAGCTACTACCATCTATGACCATGAAGCTGAGGAAGAACAGGAAGAGGGCAGTCTTCAATGACAAAAATGAGACCATCACGAGCTATCTGCAAAGAGAGACCCCAAGGAAAAGCACTAACATAGAGAAACTGAGGAGGACTCCATTACTGCAAAGAACAAAACCAAAACAAAGAAAAGCTCCCAAAAAACAAAAATAAATCAAAAAACAAGGAAACACAATAACTCGAGCAAACTCAAAATAAAACCACTACCAAAACCCACCCGATTCACCTACCCAACCCATAGACTCACATGAGGCAAGCATTAATAGAATCCCCAAACACAAGCAAATAAAACGAAAAACAAAAAACAAGAAAGCAAGACAGAAAAGAAAGTGGAAAAAGAGAGACAACCATATCTGTCTTCTCTCACAGACTGTCACCTCTGTCTTCTCTCTCAGATTGTCACCCTCTGTGTTGTCTCTATCTAGTACTTGCGGAACCGATTGCATAAGATGAAAATGATTCTCCCCACTCTCTCTGTTTCTCTCCCTTTCTGGAGCAAACTGCCAGATAGGGCAGCCAATTTTGACATCTGAGCTGGAAATAAATATGAGTAGCAATTGATGTCCAGCCCTGTGTCAATAGCAGCAACGGGCAGCTTCACAGGGAAGAGGGAGGCAGCTGCGGCGTAGATGTGCAGGACACATGCAAGAAGGCTTCGCTGCAGGCTGCAGCACCCAAACAATCCTAGACACCCGCCACTTCTGCTATCTGATGCGTGCACTTCACACAAACATGGTTGACATCCACCTGCGCTGCAGCTGCCTCTCTCACATCCTCTATCTCTGCATGTACCTATCTGTATACTTTTATGTTTGTCTTGGAGCCGCTTTATACAAGAGCAGATAAAGCATACAAGCTATATGCGTAGTATTTATCATGAGATTCAAATGTAGTTACCCTAGAAAAGATTTCATATAATATACCAACCGGCTTCCCTTTTTAGAAGCAAGCAAAACTACCACTGACTAGACGACCCTCCTTTAGACATGCTTCTGGAAAAATAAACATAGCTGTGAGACCTTTGCAAGCAAGTTTCCATGTAATTTTCCAGAGTTGTAAAGAAACAAACTTAATGACCCTGCTGACAACGTGCTTCTTGAAACAAGAAGCACAGGTATGACCATCTGTGAAAGAAACTTGAAGGAAATAACAATGCAACCTACCCCAATACCACAAATTAGCACAAAAGATTTACCTTGTTGTAATGAGGTGGTAGCCCAGAATTAGGCACAATAGAGCCATTTTGAGGAACACTATGTATTTTGCCAGTCTGGGACTGGCTCCATCTGTCACCCCTTACAATGCCTTTGTCCGTGCCTTTGTAGCATGTATCCGAGGGCAAATCCTTGAGTGGAGCACCGTCGATGACACTTACAGGCTGTGTTATTTCTGTATCGGCTACCATTCTGAAGAGTCCTGATGTGCATGAAGTGCTGTGTGACTGCCTCTAAACTAGATTGTGATGGAGTGCTCGACTCCGTTGTACCCCTTTTCGAATAAGATCACGCATCCACAGCAAAATCTCAGCTTCCAAGCCTCTAATGCACAGCCAGAAGAGAATGCAAATTTGAAAACTTGGCTTGCTGCAGATTTCATCGCGTACCAAGTTTGTGGGTAAGCTTTTACCTGGGAGGTCAGCTTCTGTTTGGAGTCCTCTTTCGTAAAATTCTCTGGTCCAGAAGGTTAAATTTCGATATAAGTTCACGATACCCAGATCAGCCTGCAATCAGCAACTGTAAAGTCAGGCCTCCAGCATGAGATCCAGAATAAAGGACGCAGCATTTGAATGGGTTGATACGAATGTGTGTGTGTGTGTGTGTGTGTGTGTGTGTGTGTGTGTGTGTGTGAGAGAGAGAGAGAGAGAGAGAGAGAGAGAGAGAGAGAGAGAGAGAGCAACCTGTGTTTATTGTGGAATCTCCGCTAAGAATGATCTCTGCTTCACCCAAGACAGAAATCCATGCGTGTTATCTCACGGAAGGTGTGTGTGTGTGTGTGTGTGAGTGTGTGTGTGTGTGAGAGAGAGAGAGAGAGAGAGAGACCTCTGCACGCGCGTGTGTTGGCGCTCTTCGGATTCCAATTTCCAATATGATCGCTGTGCTTCCTAAGCACGCTATGTTATGAATTTGCAAGGAAAAGTCGGAGTCCCGACAGACCTGTAATATGTTTATAATTCTGATCCAGTGAAAAAATATTATTGGATCTCCAACCGCCCATCATCCAACCGCCCATCAATGGCTAGGCTATACTCCATCCACACACTTTCGGTCTCCAAGTTTCACACCATCTTTATCCTTGGAACACAGCCTCCATTAAAGCCATGCCTTTTCTGTGTGTATTGTGCTACGAAGGAAGAGCACATCAATTGAAGCCGCATCGATCTCTTTGAGCGTCATTGAACTCTTTAGCGAGAGAGCAGAGAGGGTACGAAGTAGAGATAGAGTTGTCATTTGTGTGCATTCAAGTCGAAACTCTAAGGTGGAGCATTGTAAACCCTAACGATTTGATTGACCGGACAGTCCCCACAAGCCTATATTGCCGTGCTCTCGAGGCCGTGCAATCATAAGTTTTACCTTATTATTAAGATGACGTATGTTTATGCATGCAACACACATCGTGAGCCGCCTTTTGCATTTGCCCGCTATAGCTTAGCCGTAGTCTCCTTGCACTATTGTCCTTTCTTCCCATCATACTCACTTTGCTCACGACCATCAGCAACCATCAACCAACCTTTTACACATACCAACACATACATATACAGCTCCAACTTCCGCTTTGCTTTCCTGCTCTGATTTTTTGCAAGCAACATCATGTCGGCATAGCTCTGTGGATCTCCATTCTCGAGGCCATGCAATCGTAAGTTTTACCTTATTATTAAGATCTCATATGTTTATGCGTGCAACACATATCGTGAGCCACCTTTCATAATTTTCCCGTTATAGCTTAGTCGTAGTCTCCTTGCACTATTGTCCTGTCTTCCCATCATAGTCACTTTGCTCGCAACCATCACCAACCATCAACCAGCCTTGTACACCGCCAACACATACATATACATCTCCAACTTCCACTTTGCTTTCCTGCTCTAAACATTTGCAAGCAACATCGTGTCGGCATAGCTCTCTGGATCTCCATACTCCACACCTAATCTCTTACCGTTGGGTGTACGCACTCCATGCACCTCTCAAAATTGAAAACATCTCCATTTTGCAGTTGGGTAGTAGTAGCTAGTTGCCTCCAAATATCTTCAAACCTATCTAAAAACACATTGAATTCTTCACGCACATCTTGCTTCAATACCTTGAGTTTTGCATCACCTCTACAAGAAAAATCCTTTGCTTGAAGTCTTGTAAAACCGAACTCAAACCACCTTCCATGACTGCTAATCAGGAATTTCTAACCCCTCGAACCAAATCTTTCGCTTTCCCTTGCATCACCAACGCACAGCCCTCAACTTGGTTTCATTGGTCACCGTTCGCATCAACAACATCTAGAGTTCCACATCTAGAGTTCCACATCTGACATCCAATCTTCAACATCATGCTCATTCCTTAAGCAATCAGTGTGCTCCTCAATGGGGGAACCACGGGATGGAAAGGGGAAATGGGAACACACCCAGCACATAGTACAAATGCCTCTCTATAGCCCAAGGTTTCCACAACACCCCTATCCCCTAGTTAGCACACACACACAAACCCAATCTGCAAACCAATTAATGCACGTGCCTATACCCCACCGACCCAAATTACACACAACCAATCGCAAAGCATACCATCATGGTTTTTGACTATAACCCTTCACAGCACATTCCATGGTACTTTAATTGTTCAACACCGGACGGTATCCACAAACCCTTTACACCCCTCTCTTTCAATCCCTTTGGCACACGCTCACCCTACTGGAGACTCGCATTCCCTTTGCATACACAACACTCACATAAAAACATATATACTCGACACACACATTCACCCATATTCTAGAACATGAGTAGACACTAAAGCAAGAAGGAGATGGAAAATATTTAAGTCAACACCATAGTTGTAAAGTTTATGATGACTATATTAGTCCGACTAGCAACCGTCGGGCAAATGGCATACAATGATAGGTCCAACGCATACAAGAACTATCGCCCTTGCTTTCTTCTTTTAGGGTCGCCATGCGTGATGTCCCTCTCGACCTTGTCCAACCAAGTAGCTCTTTGCCTTTATCCTCTGTAGGTGATGACCCCTTCTTTTAATCTTGATAGTGCTCCTTATTTGGAGCTCGTGGCTTGCCACTTTATCGACCCTTTTGTTGCGCATTGCCCTCCTGTTACCATATATATGTGGTAGTGATGTGTGTGAACACACTTAGGACCGCTATGGTATTTCTTCCCTCACCACGAGTATTTTTCCCCGTGCATTGTATACACACCCATCACTCTGGGGCTAACTCATCTTTCCATTGTGCACTAAGCAATAGACTATGTTGTGTGCCTTGAGCTTCTTCGTCTTCTCCAAGTTGTGTGTGTTTCCTTGCAACCCTATTTCCAACAATTGGTATAAGAACAGGTTGCATCCTCTCGGGCATAGTCATCAGTGTTGCCAGCACTCAACTACTCACTTTCTCTGATTTGGGTGAGCTTTGGTGATTGTCAGCAAGTCAAAAAATTCGAATTTTGATTCGGGCTCATTTCGACCTTCGTTTCCACTACATGTAGTACTACACATGCAATTTTGTCCTTTTGGGCATAATTTTTGTCAGTGCATTTTTTTGCAGAATAGGTCCCTTACAGTCCTCTTTGCGTTGTGCTATATAGCACGTGTTGGTCCTACTTCATTTACCTCTTTCCGGGCAGTTTTCACATCAGGTGCAGTCACTCACCATGCTGACAACACAGATGTTTTCAAGTTGTTTGATGTTGAGGATTAATTGGATGGGGATAACGACCCAATGTGGGCTTACACAATGCAACATGTTCTTGTGTCAAAGGATATTTGGAATGTTGTGTAGGGCAATTGATGTACGTCCACCTTCTGTGGATACAGGCTCTGTTGAGGATGTTGCAGGCTTTGGTGGTAGGACAATTGTTGCTAGAGTTGTTTTGCCTACGGCTGAGCACAATCTCATTGGGATGTTAGAGATACATAGGCTCATGCATGAATTGCATTATCTATGAAGCGCACTATTAATCCTCACATTCGCTCAACTAGATCAGCAAAATTTTGGTTAGAATTTATGCAAGTCACAATGAGGCTCAAATTGCATTGTTGTGTAAAGAGCTAGAATCAAAGATTATGCATGAGGAAGATGGACACTTTCCTTGTTGGTATTAAGGATATCAATGAGCAACTCATTTCTACAGGCGAAGTCATTTTTTATTATTCACTTGTGCAGACTGTTCTTGATGCATTGCCAAATTCTTACCATACTTTTGCTAGTACCCGGAGACTTATGACTCAAGGAAATCCTGATGTTGTCAAGTTTGATGCATTATGCGCATTATTGTTACAAGAGTCACTTTCAAGAAAAACAAGGCTACACTACATGCAGTTGAGCAAGCCTTTGTTGATGCTCAAAGAAAACAATAGTAACAACAATGTAGCCACTTCTCAAGGTCCTTCGGCAAGTGGAAAATCACATGTTTCTAATGCTTTTGTTGATAGCACCTCGTCTATAAATTATGGTGAAAAAGGCCAAGAGGACGTGTTGCCATTATTGCAAGGCTAATGATCACTTGATTAAGCAGTGTCCTAATGTGCGTGTATGTCGCACGTGTCAATGCAAGGAACTTGCCAATACACCATGTGCGAGCCACAAATGGCTCCAAACACACAACAAGCCTAAACTAGTAAGCTCAAAGAAGGCGATGGTGTGTCACTCACCGCTCTACGCTTGCTTCGTGGAGGATTCCTCGCCGTGAAGAAGAAGGAGCCGCCGCTGAGCCGCCGCCATACCGTCGTCGCAATGCTTGATCGCTCACTCTCTCTCTCTCTCTCTCTCTCTCTCTCTCTCTCTCTCTCTCTCTCACTCACACACACACACACACACACGCATACACACACACACACACAAGGAGATGAAGAAGAAGAAGATGGAGGGAGCAAGAGAACTCTTCTATTGCACAAATGAGAGAATGAGTGAATTTTAGGTTTAGTTAACTTTTATATGAGCTCGCCCCATTCACACTTGGGCGCCCATGCTTAGCCAACTAAATCCTTGAATGTTCCAGTTAGAGTGCGCCTCTCATCGACGATCACTCTACCCTTTTCCTATTGGACCGACAAGCCCGGTACCTGACTCTACCAAATAAATAATACAATGTCCGCCGTAGGTTAGAACGTCCGTCGTAGGTGATAGGGTGTCCGTGAGCCGTGAGGATTAACATGCCCCCCTTCCTAATGTAGATTCCGTCCTCGGAAGCTATTGAGTTGAAGCTCGTTCGTCGAGGTGGAAGACCATTTGAGATTAATGTCCTTAACCTTCTTCAGTCACTGCAAAATCAAACAACATTGGCACAGTAATTGCATTCTCATAAGCAATTAAAAAGCATATGCAGTTTTAGGCAGACAAATTGATTGGTAACAGAATTTTAAACAATTTGTCAGCAATAAACATTAAATTGCAATATAATCAAATGCATAAACAGATGTAAAGGTAAAAAATTAAACAAGTCTGGGGTCGCTAATTTAACGATCGAAAGGCACTACAGATCGACTATTAATACCATGGGTAAGCTTCTTAATTTTCTCTGGTCAATTAAGTTGTTAATCGCGAGAGCCAAGTATTTCATGTTCGAGGGCTGACTAGAGGCTATACCTAGAAGACCTTGTAGTTAAGCTACGATAAAAGGAATTTCTCATGAAATCATCGCCTGACTGATTACCTTTCCTTTGACCCCCCAAAGTCTTTTCACAGTGATTCAATTTTGATGTGTGTGCTTATTTTGTATGCCTTGGGTTTTTTGCTTTTCAAGGAAAAGCGCCCATACTGGGAACCTCTAGGGCTCTAGTACCATAGGCGATACATGTGAGTGAAGTACCCAATCAAGCTGAGATTTCTCTTCCAGCTTAAGATTTTACAATGTGGCCCTTTGATTTTTTGTTTGTTCATTTTCAGCATTTTAATTTTGTAACTTTGGGGGGTCATATAACACTGATACACCTCCCCAGGCTCATCACACTAGTAAACTCCCTTTATAATACTTAAGCTAAAGGTCAATAGGGTCAAGCCCACTAGAAATCCCTAGTACATTTCACACAATGCTACCTAAATCGGATTAAGAACCTAAGTAACCATTGATTATTAGGAAGGCATTCCCCATGGTATTAAGAGAAGATCTCTAACACCTAACTTGGTCAAACTAGCTTAGTCGAACTTGCTTGATTTTTAAACCTAAACAAGTGATTATAACAAAAAATTACATTGAATTAAATGTTTGATACTAAGCAAATGTGCTGGATATTATACTACCAATCACAATCAAAGCGGACAATCATAGATGCAAAAAAGATAAGGAGCAATGCTAATGGACAAGAAACACCTGTTTGTGTTAATGGTTACGGTTGATTTGAAGAGTGAGTCAAAATAAAGATTCCATGAAGGTCCAAATCCTAACAACAACAACGCGCTCCTGTACACACTAGGAAACACAAGGAATACCTCTAGGAGGCACATCAGTGGGAAAAGGTACCAACACTTATTGAACACAACAAAAAACATAAGGAACCCTAACCTAATTATTTGCACTCCCTCTAGAGAGTCAAGGGAATAGGATATTGTAGAGATTGGGGGGAAACCCTAAGGCTAAACCCCTATCCTCGTCGTCGAGATAAACAAAGTCATTATCCATGAGACCATATGTCACGTCCGTGTAGTCATGTAAATCTTCTTCTTCATCCATAGGTACCCATGTTTACTAAGAAGGTCACTAGACGCCTATAGTCATCTTGGTCAAAAGGATAGGCTTGTTCAATGGGAGAAACGCTCTCTACTAAGTATGGATCAGTCGTGGTCAAGAGACGTATCAGCCACTCTAACTCCTCAAAATTCCTCTCACATGCTAGCGTACTTACCAAATCCCATTCACATGCAAGCACCGGAAAGACCATGTGAAACATTTGTGAAAAGTAACGAGGGTACCTCTCACCCAAGGCAGGAGTGGATGACTCTAGCATACTAGCCATATCTGTACACGCAAATAGATGATGGTTAGAGTGCAAATATTACAAGGGTCGTGTTCTTGTGCATAATGTGTTTTTATGATTTTGTATTATGGCTCTTGCTCTTTTACTTTTTTATCTTGTTTTTGTGAGTATAAGGCTTTATATATACATTCCCTAAGAGTGGAGATTAAGAGGTCAGGGAGAAAGGTTGAGAGGGAAGCAAGTGAATGATAGATGTCAACAAACACTCCCCCCTTCCTTGGGTAGATCATACCGTTTGAAATGATGTCGTCACCCTTTGAAACCAGTTGTTCCAAGTTGTTATAGGTGAAGGATTTAACCAATAGTTTTCGACCGCTCTATGCATTTCATCTAGTTGCAAGGGTGGTAAGGTACTCTTCCATGATTTTATTTGCAACATCGTTGTAGGTGGTGAACTTACAACTGGAGGTGTAAACTCTTTCTTGCTTGTATGGATATGTACAATGGTAGGTGGAGGTTGTGTCAAAGCTTCTATTTCCGTATAGGAACTACATGAAGAGCAAGAAGCTTCATTTGCTTTCCCTGTTCCTGAGCTAGGTGGAACAAATCGTTCTTTTTTTGGTACCCAAACTAGCTCTGGAGCAGGTGTGTCGCATTTTGTGATTTTTTCCTTTCCACGATCTTCAATTTGTTTTGGAGCCACATGATTGAGCTCACATGGGCCCGGTGACAAGTAAGAGCACAATTTACGTTTTGGCACCCAGATTTGATCATTTCCTTCATAGTAGCCTTGGGCTTCCAATAGTTTTTTAGGAATCCAACGTAACATTTCTTTACATTTCTTGGGGCGAATGGGATGTCTCTTACCAGGCTGTTGTCTTTTAGCATTGGCTATGGTTGCTAAAGAAGCTTTAGGGACCCACTTGTATGTTTTCTTTGTTATATTGGGATGGGTCTTGTGTGTCTCAAGCTTTATTTCAGCTACATCAGTTGAAGCTCTAGAGACTTGGGCTATGGGGACATATGGTTCAACCTCTTGGACATGCAATGTTTTGGGTTTTATTTCCTTAAGAGGCAATATCTCAGGGACTATGGCTTGCATGGCAGGGCTAAGAGTTGGTTTCTGTGTTGTGACACCCCCTATCCCCCAATCAATAGTGCATTTGGTGGCTATCATCCACGTGCGTCCTAGGTTTATATTACCCTCCATAGTTCCAACAGGCATGACCAAAAAGTCTTGAGCTACAACCCCATTGTCATAACTGACAAAAGTGTGCTAGATTCCAAAAACCGCAGTTTTTTTCTTGTTGACACCCTTGACTTGGATAATACTCTCAGATAGAGGTGGCCTCTCTAACTGACACCACACCCCATATGATAGTAGATTATATTTAGCACCCGTGTCCAATAAGGCGTTATATAGTACTTTTTCATAGGTGTTGTTTAGCTCAATAGGGTATTGTAGAGGTGTGTCAGAGTCCAACGAATTCTCGTCGATTTCAATGTGGAATGCATGTGTGACTCCAAGGTTAGCCTCTCGTTTTCGTCTTATACGTTGTTGTTGCTCCTTGGCCTCAGCTTGAGCTTGTATCTTCTTCAATTCTATTTGTGCCTTGGCTGCCTTTTTTGTATGGATGGCACGCAACTCCTCTTGGCTTAAAGGATCATAGTATCTTTTAAATTTGCTCCCATTGAGGAATCCAATGGTTTCAACTCCATCAAGAGTCTCCACACGAATGGTTCCTTGTGGGGTGATCTCACATACTCTATATGGTCCTTTCCTCGCATATTTCAACTTTTTCTTTTCGTTACGCACTCCATACATAAGGACTTTATCACCAACATTGATATCTTTGTTCTTTAGATGATGGTCAAACCATTTCTTCCTCCTATCTTTCTCCACAAGTGCATTTTGCACAGCTAATTGCCTCTCTTCATCTAGCCTTTCAAGGATATATAATCGCTCAACTAAGGGGTTACCATCCCAACCTTCTTGAGAAGCTACTCAAAGACTAGGAACGACAAAATCCCATGGCGTAACCGCTTCTTGGCCATACACCATCTTGAATGGTGTGCAGTTAATGGCAACTTTATATGCAATACGATAAGCCCATAGAGCTGATGTAAGCTTTAAATACCAATCTGTGCAATGAGCTTCCACTGTTTTGGTTAAGATAGAGATTAAGGTCTTATTGGTGCTCTCAGCTTGGCCATTTGCTTGTGGATAATAAGGTGTGGATTTATGGTGAGCTATCATAAAGTTGGTAGTGAGTTCTTTTATTACTCCATTTATAAAATGAGTACCATTGTCATTCACAATATCAAAGGGACAACCAAATCTTGTAATAATGTTCTCAAAGAGAAACTTGGCAGTTGACCTTGCATCGGCTTTACGTGTCTCCCTCGCTTCTGCCCACTTTGTCACATAGTCAGTGGCAACGATAATATATCGAGATTGAGTGCTACGAGCTGCCGGACTAATTGGGCCTACAAAGTCCAAACCCCATTTTTCAAATGGTTGAGTCACTTGTACAGGATGTAAGGGCATCCTATCCTTTTGTTGTGTGATCTTGTAACGTTGGCATTCATCACATCCTTTTGCAAAAAGTGATGCATCTTTAAATAAGGTTGGCCACCAATAGCCTGATTGCAACACCTTTCTAGCTGTTAGTTCCCCTGAGAAATGTCCTCCGGCTATACCCATGTGGGCTTCTTGCAGTATGTATAAATACTCATCCTCACGGGCACAACGTCTAAGAATATCAACCTTCCCTAGCCTGTAGAGAGTTTCCGC
This sequence comes from Adiantum capillus-veneris, assembly GCF_014529385.1. NCBI lineage: Eukaryota > Viridiplantae > Streptophyta > Polypodiopsida > Polypodiales > Pteridaceae > Adiantum > Adiantum capillus-veneris. Next base: position 20,246,623 of record NC_140947.1, read on the forward strand.
AATGAGAGAGTAAGGTTCACATTCTTTTAACAGTTTTCGAGCTATGTCTTTACGAAGCTCTTGACGGGTTCTGCAATGGAGTGTGTGCAAGAGAGGGGAAGAAGAGAATGGGGAAGGGGATGATACACAAACAGCCTGTGTTGGGTTAATGGAGAAGAAAGAGAAGATTCAACCCTTCCTCTTTTTATCCCTATATTGATTAGGTGAAATCAAGTGTACAAGGGTGGTTTCCACGGCCACCTGGCCTACATCCCAACAACCTCCCACTTGAAGGTCATGGTGGCCAATAGTGGCATTAGTATAGTTAGTCTATGCAAAATTGATGAAGCATTGCCGAGGCTTCATCCTACACCCATAAGTTCTATACAATGTGTAAATCGCTCCGAGGCTAGGCTCTTTGTGAGAGTATCTGCGGGGTTGTCGTCAGTGTGAACCTTGACAAGCTCGATACGCTTGCTAGCCAATGCATCTCGTATGACATGGTATCTGACCTCTATGTGTTTCGACTTTGAGTGAAACACTAGATTCTTTGCCAAAGCAATGGCACTCTGACTATCACAATGTAGTACTGGAACCTCGTGAATGCCCAAATCTTCTACTAGACGAGCCAACCATATGGCTTCCTTACTGGCGTTAGACGCAGCAACATATTCAGCCTCAGTGGTAGATGAAGACGTGCAATCTTGGAGACACGATCTCCAAGAGATAGCTGCTCCAGCAAACATGAACACATAGCCAGATGTGGATCTTCTACGATCCACGCAACCCGCATAATCCGCATTCGTGTAACCTACAATAGATGCATCACTGTTTCTGAAGCGTAAACACTTGCTAGATGTACCTTTCAAATATCTGAGGATTTTCTTCACTGCTTCCCAATGCTTCTTTCCAGGGTTTGCCATGTACCTACTAACCACTCCCATTGCATGTGCAGTGTCTGGTCTTGTGGCTACCATAGCATACATCAAACTGCCAACTGCTAAAGAATATGGTACTTTCGTCATTTCCTCTTTCTCAGCCACTGTCTTAGGAGAGTCTTCCTTGCTAAGTTTGGAGTATGCTTGCATAGGGGTACTCAATGACTTCCCCCCCTGCGTACTAAAACGTTGCAAGACTTTGTGAATGTACTTTTCTTGAGAAAATTCAATAATTCCACGTTGCCTATCTCTCTTGATGTGCATACCAAGAAAGTGATTGGCATCTCCCAAATCCTTCATGGAAAACTGAGTGCTTAGCATCTTTTTCAACTGATTGATTTCATCAATTGATTTGCCTGCGATAAGCATATCATCTACATACAAGATCAAGATGATTAAAGAACCATCGTTCAATATTTTTGTGTATAAGCAGTGATCCTCTTGACTTCTTATGTAACCCTGAGACTGCATGAATTTGTCGAATTTTTTATACCATTGCCTTGAACCTTGCTTGAGGCCATAGAGTGCCTTTTTAAGTCTACAAACCAATTCTGTCCTCGTTGGTTTTTGGGTTTCACATACGAATCCCTTTGGTTGTTTCATGTAGACATCTTCATCTAGATCCCCGTGAAGAAATGTTGTGTTCACATCCATTTGGACAAGTTCCATGTCTTGGATAGCAACCAAGCCAAGCACGGTGCGAAGTGTAGTCATCTTGACTACCGGAGAGAAAATCTCATCAAAATCCACACCTTTTTGCTGCTTGAAACCCTTGGCAACTAGACGAGCCTTGCATCTAGGCTCGGGATCTTCCGTTGTATACTTCTTCTTGTATACCCACTTGCAAGGTAAAGCATTTTTTCCTTTTGGTAATTCAACTAAATCCCATGTCTCATTAGCCACAATCGAATTGTATTCTGATTGCATAGCCTGCTCCCACTTAACGCTATCATCCATTTGTATAGCTTCTTTGTAGCAGGTTGGCTCTCCACTGTCAGTGACCAAAATGTGGTGTATACCCGGCTCAAACCGCTCGGGCGCACGTGATACTCTCTCAGAGCGTCTTAGTGCCTGACTGCTGGACTCTGCTCTCTCTGGAGCAATAGTAGTATCTTGCACTTGAGGAGTAGGTGCAACACTACTGAACTGAGTTGGTTCGGAGGCTACATCCTCAAAACGAACACGTCTGTACTCAACATCTTTGATGGGCTTCTTGTGCATTTTTGATTCATTGAAAATAACATGTGAGCTACGAATGACTTTGTTTGATTATGGGTGCCAGAGACGACATCCCATCTCTCCGTTTGCACCATAGCCAATAAAGATGCATTTGTGTGATCTAGGATCTAACTTCCGACGAAGTTCTTTGGGCACATGTGCATATGCCTCACATCCAAATACACGTAAATGCTCATAGCTTGGCCTTTTGCCAGTCCATAATTCCTCTGGAATTTTGAAATTCAAAGGAGAACTAGGTGACCTATTGATGATGTGCACTGCTGTCAGAACAGCTTCCCCCCAAAACTCTGGAGTAAGCTTCGCCATAGACATCATAGAGATAACTCGCTCTTGAATCGTACGATTCATTCTTTCAGCTATCCCATTTTGTGCAGGTGTGTATAGAGTAGTAAAGTGCCGCTGAATGCCTCTTCTAGTGCAAAAATCTTTGAACTCTGTGGAGACGTATTCTCCACCATTGTCCGTGCGAAAAGCTTTGAGCTTTGTTCCTGATTGGTTCTCAACCATGGCGAGGAATTTTTGGAATGTCGAAAAAAATTATTCCTTACGCTTAAGGAGATACACCCACACCTTTCTGGTAGAATCATCTATGAACATGAGAAAGTAGTTCGCCCCCCCCTAGAGTTTTATGTGGCATTGGACCACACAAATCACTGTGCACCAAGTCTAGAGGTTCGCTTAGTTTCTTATTCAATGGCGAAGATGTCAATCTAGTCTGTTTGCCATATAGACAATGCTCACACAATGGAAAGTCCGTGTAATCTAACACAGGTAAGTAGCCAAAACGCTGAAGTGTTTTCATTCCCTTTTGGCTAATATGCCCTAGCCGGCTATGCCACAACTCAGGAGATGGCAGCTCGGCAACATAGATAGAGTGTTCGTCAACACTCAAAACAAACAAAGAGTACAGGGATCCGTTTTTATTACCCTTTCATCATGATAAGGTTGTTCTTGCGGATCATCCAAGAACGATTACCAAAAACTGTAGTGTAGCCAAGATCATCCAATTGCCCTATAGAAAGCAAGCTTTTCGTAAGCTTGGGCACATGTCTGACATTGTGCAGCACAAAAGTAGTGCCATTATGCATCTGAAGTTTTACATCACCAATGCTAATAATGTCAAGCTCATAGGAGTCATCAAGCTTGACTATTCCATGCATGGATGCATAAGAGGAAAACCACTCTCTATGCGGTGTGACATGAAAACTTGCACGAGAATCAAGGATCCAATTCTGTGCATAACCTTCATCGTGTGCAACCAAAACATCTGGAGTGAGATTTGAAGTGAAAATGAGAACATATGAGGCATCTGCTGTCACCTCGGCATGAATCTCTGTGGGCATAATGAGCATCACTGGAGAAGGAGCATCCTCTACTGCAGTGGTAGGTATGGGAGACTCAACAATATTGAGCTCCTCAATCTTTACTGTACTTTTGCCTTTGGCAGAATTATCCTTTTGCATGTTTTTATGATCTCTTAGGAAACTGCGACAATCCTTTTTGTAATGACCCTTCTTGTGGCAATAGTAACACTCGACATTTCTGGCATTGCGGTCTCTACTTTGGTTCCTGTGTCTGCTAGGACTACGAGGATTCCGCTCTCTACTTTTGCTTTTGTATTTGTTCCTGTCACGGCCTCTTGGCTTTGTTGAACTGCCAGCCATATATGCATCTCCATGACTAGCATTATCGAGAGATTTACGACGAATCTCTTCAGTGAGCAACGCATCTGTGACAGCATTGAACTCTGACTTGCCATTCGGAGCTGAATTGCTAATGGCTGTGCAAAAGATATCCCATGAACTGGGTAGAGAGCATAACAAGAAGATAGATTTGAGTTCATCGTCAAAATCCTTAAAGCCCTGAGATGTCAGCTGACTGAACAAGGAGTTGAACTCATTTAAATGACTGGAAATTGTGCTACCTTCTTTCACGTTGAGCTTCGTAATCATTTTCATGAGAAAAACTTTGCTGGATACACTTTTGCTCTCCTATGCTGGACATAAGCTATCCCAAAGTTCCTTGGTTGTTTTCTTCCCTATGATAGTGAAGAAGACTGACTCGGCTAGATGTAGACGTATCGTAGCCATGGCTTTTGCATCCAAAAGCTCCCATTGAGCTTGTGTATAATCGTCATCCTCGGCACGCTCTTTCAACGGTTCTGAGAGGCCTTTGTTTATCAAAACATCTTTCATGCGCTCTTTCCACATGGTGAAGTTGCTGCCATCGAACTTCCGAATGAAATACTCCTCTTTTTCTGAAGAAGAAGCCATCGCTTACAAGAGGGTTTGAGAGGTGCCAAATTATGGCGATAAGCTGTAGAAATTTGGGCAAAGTAACCTTTGTATCGGGAGTAAAATCTCAACCGAGATAAACTCAAAAGTGCCAACAATGGAAGTCACGACTCGCGGGAAGTAAATCCGGCAGAGTCTCCTTTGTATGAGGAGTGAAAACTCAACTCAAAATGCATATAAATGTGTCAACTGCACTAACTGGGTATCTGCTGTACAAAACCACTGTATGTGAGTGTCAACTCGGCGTCAAAATCATAAATAACCGTCCAGATACATATCCTATGGCGAGGGTATCGTAAAGGGGAACTCCAGCTACCTGTGTCTCAACATTCGAGCACACCCCAGCTCAAAGAAAACCTCACGCTATCGACCCTCCAAAGGCTAATGCAGACACAAATGGACTAGCCACAGTCTCAGAAAGGGCTCTTCCGGTCTGAGTCTCAGAAACGGCCGGGAAAAACTGCCAAAATAGCCAAAAAGGGCTCCACACGTAGTACAGTGGGCAGTGTCCGCAACTCAACATACATGAGTAAAACCGCGCTCAAGCAGACACCAAGAACTGCTGCATGCAGTGAAAGTGATCCTTGCGGGGATATCTGCTCTCAAAAGAGCTCATCTGCACTAGGTGTGCTCACAACAAAATGCATCTGTCAACGCATGTGTCCGTAGAGAATCTGCTGTCGAAATGACTGCCAAATCGCCTGTGAAAGCGCTGTGTCTGGTAACCTGGAGAATTTGTGAGTGAATGGGCTGAAAAAGCCCCCTTGTAGCCTGTAACCTGCGTGTCAGTGTCGCTATGTGCCGATTTCTGCCGCCGGGCAGAAATATGCTAGTCGAATAGCCGCCAAAGGTGTCGTATCCGAAAACTGTGTCGTACAGGGCGATCGGTGCGCTCGGTGTCGATGCTGGGTGTCACTCCTCTATGACAGAGGTACCTCACCCGCGCATGTCGCAAGCACGGTCGTCGATCACGGGAACGCGCTCGTCTGGGGAAACGCCCGGTGTCTGGGTTGGATGTCGGAGATCCGCCGAATGAGCAGTGTCGAGCCGGTGCGCATGAGTGGTGTCGATGCCGATGTCGCCTTCCGCCGTTGGGTGGAAGTGGCTCCGATGGCGAGAAATGCCGAGGAAATGGGTCGATGTTGGGTGATGTCCGGGCTTAGTCGCCACCTGTAGCCGAACACAATGTGTCCTCTCTCTCTCTCTCTCTCTCTCTCTCTCTCTCTCTCTCTCTCTCTCTCTCTCTCTCGCTCACTCTCTATCTCACACAAGCGTTTCCCGCAATGAGAGAATGTGTCCCTGTCTCTCTATCTCCAAGCTCGGGGAGTCGGGGTTTGAGGGGAGTCGAGGGAAGGGGGTCGAGGGTCTTTGGCAAGAACAGACCCTTGCACACAATCAAAATTGTGTAGTCACTTGAAAAGAAAAAATTTCAATGTACTGTCGAAAGCTAGAGTTCTGACGAGAGGGGAGGGGTGTGAGTGTGTGTGGATTTCCTTGCACACGAAGACGCTATCTCTCTCTCTCTCTCTCTGACTTTGCTTTGTAGGTAGCGCTACTGCTTAGTCTACTTGTCACGGCTTGCTCGGTATTGCTCGGCTGAGTCGACTGCTCACGACCACTCTTGGCCCACTGTACACAGTGTGTGTGTGTGCTTAGCTCGGCTTCAATTGCTGCTACAACTTGATCACAGCCCGTGCTGCCCGGTTTGTTGACCAGCGTTGCCCGCCGGATGCAAATGCCCCAAGCCTGTGATCGATTCTGCTCGATTTGCTGCACAGAGTTTCAAAACCCTGCTCACTAGCGAATGTGTGTGTGTGTGTGTGTATGTTGCCCCTTGCTAGCGCTCTGCTACAACTCTACTGCATGCTCTCAAGCTTGGTGCCGAGCTTCTGCTGCTCACTACAGTCGAGGAGAGAGTAGATGTTTGGGGCATCCGTGCTCTCAATTAGATAAGGATGTACTGCTACTCATAGGCCTGGCTTTGATTCACTACAGCTTGCTCCCATCAAGTTCGATTTTCTTGCCTACCCAAAATGCTCTCACTCTGCTTGCCATTGGATTTAAGTTCCAAGCCCGAATATGCTCAATTGCAATTTTCCTGATAATGCAGATTCTGACTCGACAGATGCTTTCGACTGGCTTGTATTCCTAAGCTCGCCTTGCTTTGGATCCTTGCCCGACCTGCTTGCCAAGCGTGTGCGTGTGTTATACACCACCCTTCTCAAGCTTTTCCAAGCTTGACTATCTTTGACTCTCTTCCAGAGCCAAGCTTTGCACACAAGCTTCGACTGTAGATCGCCCTTCTCAAGCTTTTCGAAAACCCGATAGGGGTCGTTGCGTGCGCGGTTAACCGGGGCTCGGGGTTGGATGCCCTGAGCTCTGATACCAATTGACGGGTTCTACAATGGAGTGTGTGCAAGAGAGGGGAAGGGGATGATACACAGACAGCCTGTGTTTGGTTAGTGGAGAAGAAAGAGAAAAGTCAACCCTTCCTCTTTTTCTCCCTATATTGATTAGGTGAAATCAAGTGTACAAGGGTGGTTTCCCACGGCCACTTGGCCTACACCCCAAAAGCTCTTTGGGTGGAAAACCATTAACTAGAAAGTTCACAATCTTCTCACTCCATTCAGGTATGGTTTCGACTAGGAATAGAGAAGTATCAGGCAATTCATCATCGACTCTAGTAGGGGCTTCACCATTGGGTATGTGAGACAAATGATCAGCCATGACATGTCTTTTACCAGGTCTCACCACAACAGTAAAATCAAACTCAAGGAGAATTAACAACCATCGTGTAATTCTTCCCGTGGAACAAGGTTTATTTACTAGATACAACAAAGCTTGATGATCAACATAGAACACAAACTTGTTTGCCAGAAGGTAGTAGCGAAATTTCTTCACTGCATAAATCATACCTAAACCTTCTCGCTCTGTAGTGGTGTAGTTTCTTTGGGCATCATTCAACCGACGACTTGCAAAGCTAATGGGGTAGTCCAGTTTATGTTCTCCTGGTTGATCTAGAACACACCCAATAGCAAAGTTCGATGCATCAGTATGCACATGAAAAATTACATTCCAATCGGGCACTCGTAGAATAGGAGCACTAGTCAAGGTCTTTTTCAATGACTCATAAGCATGGTCACACTCCGTAGTCCATTGGAACTCAATAAGAAGCTTGTACAAAGGACGAGCTATCTCAGCAAAGTTTAAAATAAACCGTCGGTAATAACCAACATGGCCCATGAACCTTTGAACTCCTTTATAGTTTGTAGGTGGTGGCAATTCAGCAATGGATTTAATTTTGCTCTCATCTGTGGAAATCCCATTTTTGGACACTATATGCCCTAAAATGACTCCATGTTTAACCCAAAATTGGCATTTGAAAGGGTTTAAGGAGATGCGATACAATCTACACTTGTCAAACACTTTTCGTAAGCATGATAGATGTTCTTTCCAAGAGGAATAAACACAAAGGTCATCTAAAAAAGCTTCACAAAACTCCCTCAAATATTCTCTAAAAGTAGTGTTTATTAATCTTTGAAAGGTAGCCGGGGCATTGGTTAAGCCAAAAGCCATAACACGAAATGCGAACACTCCAAATTCGGTTATAAAGGTTGTTTTAGCTTGGTCCTCCAGCACAATTGTGATTTGATTGTAGCCTGAGTACCCATCTAAAAAGCTATAAGCTTCCTTCCCTGCAACTCTTTCAAGCACATGTTTTGAATATGGCAAGGGGTAATGGTCCCTCCTAGTGGCGGCATTGACCTTCTTGAGATCCACGCACACTCTGAATTTCCCATTCTTCTTTGGCACAATCACTATTGGAGACACCCATTCTGAGTGCTCAATAGGGTATATGAATCCGCATTCCACAAGCTTTTCAATCTCTTCTTGAACGATTTTTGCATATTTAGGATTCATTGGGTAGGGTCGTTGCTGAACTGGTTTAGCCATGCTATTCATAGGGATTGTGTGTTGCACCACGGAAGCTGGAACACCTTTCATATCATGATAAGTCCAAGCAAATATATCCCTGAATTCCTTGAGAAGTTCTTTAAGTACACACTCCTCAGTCTCGATCAGATCTTGGGCAATGAAAACAGGTTTAGACTCTTCTCCTGGGTTTGCTAACTCTATTTCCTTAACTATCGCTGGACCATCATAGACTCCATTGCTCCCATCGATAGGTTTTCTTTGAGCCTTTGTATACACAACCTTACGATCCTCTGTGGTATAGGATTTGAAATGTTCGGGTGAAAGGGTGTAAGTCTGTGGGGTCCTGTTGTTCTGTGGACTGTGATTTAACTTCTGATTCCTTTTGTTGTTGATCTAACTCTCGATTTTGTCGTCTCCTTACGGTACGGCTCAACTTTGGCTTCTCTGTAGCCTCTAGTTGTGCGATGTCAATGGGTTGTGGACTACACCACATAACGCTTTGAAGGTATTCACCCCAGTTATCTACCAACTCTTGATGAGCATCGCATGCCCCTATATAATTAAGCCATTCTGCGGTAGATTTCTTTTCATTTATTCTAGCACACACATTTTCTCGATATCGTCGCCTCTTATATCTCTTACTCTTCTTGTTTAATTCTCGATTTTACGATCGATTTCTAGTGAAGACTCACTAGATGAATCACTACTTGTGTCTTTTGCTCCCTTGGATAGATTATCATCTAGGTTACCACTGGGCCCTGAATGGTTTGTCCCCACATTTGCACTAAGATTTAACTCAGATTCTCTGTCCTCAGAGTCAATTTCAACTGATGATTCTGACCCCAAATCGTGTGGGCTATAGTCTTGTGAGGCGCTACTGGTTTCAATGCCAGTCAAACTTTTATCTTGTAGATCATCAGAAGCTATATGCATTGCTTCTAGCATGTTTAAGGGTACAAGTGGTGGTATTTCATCCCCCTCAGGTGTTACCCAGGTCCTCCCCCTATTTCCCCAAGTATCTATGGTTGCTGCTAGGTGGACCCAATCCACATTGTTCGACTCAGTCATCCCAGGTAGTACATCCATATAAGGAGAATCTTCCCCAACATCAGTGTCCGCTTTACACGTGTAACAATACTGCAATGGGGCCGAGTGAACTGTGGTGTCAGATCTATGATCAATTATAAACCTGTTTCCTAGAGGATGTGCTCGACCCGTCACAAGATCCACTCGAATGACAGAATCTTGGAACTGCAAGTAGACATGGTTTTTAGACCAGTCATGCACCATTTTTGCTTCCCTCATGAAAGGACGTCCTAAGATCATCTCCAATGCCATAGTGTGTTCAGAGAAATCCATAACAATAAAGGTAATCCTTATTTTATGTCCAAAGACCTTGATCTTGAGATCTTCTAGCATCCCAATAGGTTTAACAATAGACCCATTGGCTATCTTCACTACTATGGTTGTGGTCGCAAGGTGAGGTCTTCCCATAGTTTCCCAACAATTTTTAGTCACAATGCTAACCCCAGCGCCACCATCAAGGATTCCCTTCACGGTTAATCTCTTAGTAGTGATTGGTATGGTCGCATTGGATTCATCACCCTCAAAGTATTGTCCCGACTTGTTAACAGGTATTTCTATAACAAGGTTCTCATCTAGGTTGGGTTGTGGATCTATGTATTCCTCCTCTATTGGCATCTCCCCAGCTCCATCCATTTGTGCAAATTGTGGTAGCCCAAACTTCAGTTCTCCATTAAGGAAGGCTCGAAGAGCTGAGACTAGCTCAGGGTCTTTATATAGTTTGGACATGATGGTGGTTCTAACTTCTGAAGACATGAAATCCATCAATTTGGCAATGTTTAACGGCACCTTTTGGCCTTGAGTCCCTGTTGGTATACTTGCAATGCCCACCTCTCTAAGTTTTGCCACCATAATATATGCTGCACAGTTTGTAAGGCCCCCTTTTTTTTCCCCCTTCGCCGGAATATTCCTTTTCGCCGGAATATATTGGATGGACGACGGCCGGAAGACAATCGGAAAATGGCAGTCCGGTGGACGGTGGTCCATGGTCTTTGGTCGGTGGTCGGCGGCCGGTGGTCTTTGGCCGGTGGCCAGATTTCCTTGGCCGATGGCCGATTTCTAGGAAGACTTGTCTACCCAAAAGCGGCTACACATGGGCGCATGGGAGAGTCCTACTTGGACTTGGCTATCTAAGGGCGGCTGCACATGGGCGTTTAGAGGCTCCCTTACAATTATATAAGGAGGCCTTTTCATGAGTATTTTGGTAGAATGGTGTGCACAATTGACGCACACAACATATCCTTTTGTAAGGATTATTAGTCCCTTGTATTCACTTGCTCTAGTTGTCTAAATCGCCATCTAAGCTCTACCTTGAGAGCGCACGGGTGGATGACGCCATCAATTTGTATAGTGTGCTAATCTAAAGTTTTTGATTTTCCACTAATCTACTTTGCATCGTGTCTCTCTCTACTCTCCTTGCTACTAGATCCTTATTGTATTCCACATTTCTTACAGTCCCTTGACATGGGGAAGATGGGATCTCCATTTCTTCGATAGGATTAGGTAGTCCCTCTGTAAACATTCTTTCCATCAAGAAGTGAGTACGCCCACTTCCCCATGATTTTAAGTCACTTTCTTCTTGGATGACACTAGGTATGTCCAAGGGTCTATGGACTTGGTGGGGTTGTTGTTGCGTAGGGAACACGGTGTTTGTAATCTGGATCTTCCTAGGTGCTGGTTCTAGATCCCTTTGGGTATCTTCTACCAAACTCCTTAATTGCTTGACTCGCTCAATCTCCTCTGTAGGGTTTGGGTAAGTTCCTATCTTCTTTTTGGATCCTGGCCATTGTGGCTCATGAAGATCTTTTTTGTTGGTTTCTATGTTAGTGGTCGTTTTGGTCTCCATGGTTTCACCTGAATCAGAATCTTCTTCAACGTCGTTCATATATACGGGGTCATCACCAGTCCCTATGTTGGTCTTTGAACTGGGGTCTGACTTCGCTGCTTTTTGCGATCTTTTTCTTCGTGTTTTCTTCTTTTTCTGAGATTGGGCAATTGATGCCGTGTCTCTTTCCTCAAGAATATAATTTTGTTTTTGGAGCATCGATCGTGTGAGTACGTTTACTGGTACCACGGGTGTACTTGGTGATGGATCCTTGGTAACTTCAATCAAGTTTAATGGCGTGATCTTTGGTGCATTTGGATTATTTGGACATTGGGCAATCAAATGATCTATGCCACATCGATTACACATGAGTATCGGCATTGTAGACGTGCTATCGGCATTGCAGTTCCCATTGAATTTTACTCTAAAAGTAGGGCATTCACTGGTACTATGCGGTCCATAGCATACCGAGAACCATTGTTGCTCCCTTCTTGGATACATATGATTGTTTTGCGAAGCACGATTGTCTCTAAGACTCTCTTGAATAGCCTTGGTGAGATCTGCTAAAGTCATCTCAGATATCTTTGGCTCCTTAGCAATAGGTTTTAGGGTCATTGGCTGATGCCCCGATGCTTGTGAGCTAATAGATTTAGACTCAACAGACACTCTTTCTCCTTGAATCATTAAATTATCCTCCAATTGGATTGCATTGGTGGTGACTGCTTCCCAAGTGGTGGTACCTCTAATGACTAGGCCATTGTAGATATCCTCATGCCATAATCCCCTAATGAATCTATCAAGCAATTGGTTATTGTTGAAGCGCTCATTTGGATTACAACGAGAATTCAAATGCTTCAAGCGACTTATAAAGTCTTTCACCGACTCTCCTTCCTCTCGTTGGGCTTTCTGGAGCTGAGAGGCTACACCCCAAAGCACTCCCTCTCGTATGTATTCTTTTAAGAACAGTCTCCTAAGAGTAGGGTAAATCGTTTTTTCTTCCACCCTTAGGGTTCTATACCAATCCCCAGCCTTTCCACTTAAGGTTAGTCTTAGAGCATTGCTCTTATGTAGGTCATTGTTGTTACCATATACATGTGGTAGTGCTGTGTGTGAACACACTAGGACCGCCGGGGCATTTTTTCCCTCTTTAGGAGGTTTTTTCCCACGTGCATTGTATATACGCCCATCACTCTAGGGCTATCTATCTTTCCATTGCACACTAAGTAATACACTCTCTATTGTGTGCCTTGAGCTTCCTTCGTCTTCTCCAAGCTGTGTGTGTTTCTCTGCAACCCTAATTCCAACAATTGGTATCATAGCGGGTCACGTCCTCCCGGGGTTAGTCGCCAGCTGCTCCAGCACACGCCTGCTCACTTTCTCCGATTTTAGTGAGCTTCGGCGAGCGTTCGCAGGTCGACAAATATTTTGGGTGGGCTCAAAGAGCTAGATCTGCTCAGAATTTTGATTTGGGCTCATTTCGGCCTCCGTTTCCACTACAGGCAGTACTGCACAGGCTATTTCGTCATTTTGTGCAAAATTTTTGTCAGTGCCGTTTTCTGCATAACAGGTGCCTTATAGTCTTGTACGGTTTGTGCTATATAGCACAGGTTGTTCCCGCTCCATTTCTCCTATTTTCGAGCAGTTTTCACATCAGGTGCAACATTTACCATGGTTGACAACAACAATACAGATGTGTTCAAGATGTTTGCTGCTGAGGATAGGTTGGATGGGGACAACTACCCTATGTGGGCTTATATGATGCAACATGTTCTTGTGTCAAAAGGTGTCTAGAACATTGTGCAGGGCATTGATGTACGTCCTGGTTCTGAGGATGTAGGCGATGTTGAGGATGTTGCAGGTCTTGCTGCAAGGATTGCAGTTGTTAGAGTTGTTTTGCCTACGGCAGAACAAGCTCGTTCGGATGTTAAGGATGCGCAGGCTCATGCATTGATTGTGTTGTCTGTGAAGCGCACCATTGTTCCTCACATCCGTTCAGCAAAATCTGCAAAACAGGCTTGGGATATTCTAGCAAGTCTTTATGCAAGCCGCAATGAGGCTAAAATTGCTTTGCTGCGTAAAGAGCTGGAGTCGAAGATTATGCATGAGGAGGATGATATGGAAACTTTCCTTGCTAGTGTCAAGGATATCAATGAGCAGCTTATTTCTGCAGGTGAAGTCATTTCAGACAGTTCCCTTGTGCAAACTATTCTTGATGCCTTACCAGATTCCTACCAGACTTTTGCTAGTACTTGGAGACTGATGACCCAAGGAAATCCAGAAGTTGTCAAGTTTGATGCATTATGCACATTGCTGTTGCAAGAGTCACTGTCCAGAAAAAACAGGACTAGACAGCGTGCAGTTGAACAGGCTTTTATTGCTTCTCAAAGAAAGGGTGGTAACAACAATGCAGCCACTTCTTATGGTTCTGCTACGAGTGGGAAAAATTATGTTCCTAATGCTTCTGCTGGCAGCAATTCGTCTAGAAATTCTGGTGATAAGGGCAAAAAGAAGATGCGTTGCCATTATTGTAAAGCCAAGGATCACTTGATCAAGTCGTGTCCTAAGTTGAAGGCCAAAGAGGCTAAGAAGAAAGAGGGTGGTTCCACTGCAAATGCTGGTTCCACTACAAATGCAGCCATTGTTGAGTCTTCTGTGAAAGGAGACTGTGTTGCTGATGTTGATGCAGAATGGGCTTTTAGCGCAGAGTGCACTTTCAATCCCGCTGTCCGTGATGCATGCTTGTCAGTTGCTGCAGATTCACATGTGTGGTATATTCGACAGTGGTGCTACAAAGCACATTACCTCACATCGTGAATTGTTTACCTCTCTCGAGTCTGTCCCTCATGGGAATTCAGTCACTTGTGCCAACAACGCCTCTTATACAGTTCAGGGAGTTGGAAAGATTGTGCTCACTATTGCTAATGGCAGTTCCTTCACACTTGTTGATGCACTTTATGTACCTGGGATCAAGAAGAATCTCTTGTCTGTATCCGCACTTGCTAGACTTGGACTTGTAGTCATCTCGACTTTTGTGCCGTGGGCTGTATAAGCTCACTTTGTATGACAAGTGTGGACAAAATTTTGCAAATGCTGTTGCAGATTCAAAGGCTATTTCAGATGCAAAACTTTGGCATGCACGTTTTGGTCATCTGAATTTTGCCAGTTTGCTGCGTTTGCAGAAATTTGATATGGTTGCTTCTTTGCCACCTCTTGAAGCACTTGTCAAACATTTTTGTGAAGGCTGTATTTTGCGTAAGATGCAGCGTTCTAAATTTCCAAAGGATGGTTCAGTTCGGGCCACATGCAGGTTGCAGCTTGTGCATAGTGATGTTTGTGGGCCCATGCAAACTCCGTCCTTGGGCAATTACCTGTACTTCGTGACTTTCATTGATGATTACTCCAGGCATGCATGGGTATTTCCGCTTAAAGCGAAGTCCGAAGTTTTTATGTGCTTCAAACAATTTCTGGCTATGGTTGAAAATGTCTGGAAATGTACTATGGGCACCCTTCGTTTTGGTCGAGGGGGGGAGTATATGTCTCATGAATTTAATGCATTTCTGGCTAGTCGTGGGATAAAACACCAATGTACAGTGCCTTAGACGCCTCAGCAAAATGGTGTTGCTGAGAGGAAAAACAGGTCACTGACGGAAATGGCATGATGTATGGTCAAAAGTCAAGCTTTACCGCATTCTTTTTGGCTTGAGGCCATCATGTGTGCCACTTATGTACTTAACAGGTGTCCTACGAAAGCTTTGCAATCTATTACTCCATATGAAGCATGGCATGATAGAAAGCCTTCTATTGAGCACATGCGTGTTTTTGGCTGTTTGGCATATGCTTTGGTGCCACAAGTGCAGCGAAGAAAGATGGATGATAAGGCTATCAAATGTATTTTTGTTGGTTATAGTGCTGAAAGCAAAGGTTACAGGTTGTATCATCCACAAACAAAACGTATTCTGGTTTCTTGGGATGTAGTGTTTGTAGAAGATTCTGTTTAGCCCTTGCTGTCATGTACTAGAGACAGTAATGTAAGCTCACAGGACATTTATGACACTTTGTTGCCTCTTTTTAGTAGTGGAAATACGAATGTAAGTTCCAATGAGGCAAATTTACAGCCTATGGGGGTTTCTGAAAATCTTTTAGATCAGCCTATTACTGATGCAGATGTACATGATGTACTTGATGAGGAAAGGGCTAAAAATGAGCAGGCTAGAGGTATGCCAAAATGGCTAGTGCACACTTTGCGTGACAGTAAATTGGATGCACCTTTGTCTAGTCGTACTCGTTCAGGCTCTCGCCATGCATCTTATGCATCAGATTGTTATGCTTTGGCTGTGTCTAGTTTACATGATGTTGAGGAGCCTCTGTCTTTTGATGAAGCACAGAATTCAGAAAATTGGATGGCTGCCATGCAATCAGAATATGATGCACTTATAGAAAATGCAACATGGACTTTATGTGATTTGCCTCCTGGCAAAAAGGCCATTGGTACGAAGTGGGTTTACAAGTTGAAACGCAAGCCGGATGGTGAGATCGATCGCCATAAGGCTCGACTTGTTGCAAAGGGTTATGCACAGCAAAAAGGCATAGATTATGAAGAGACTTTTGCTCCCACTTGTCGTATGACTACTGTGCGTTTTCTATGTGCATTGGCAGCTGATTTTGGTTGGGATGTACATCAATCAGACATTGTTACTGCTTTCTTGAATGGTGACATATTTGAGGAAGTTTATGTAACGCAGCCTCGCGGTTTTGTCATAAAAGGACAAGAGGACAAAGTGTGCAAATGTAACAAGGCTTTGTATGGGTTGAAGCAATCTCCTTGTGCTTGGTATGAGAAAGCTGACACTCATTTGGTCAAACAAGGCTTTCGTAACTGTCCAACAGAAAGCACATTGTATGTAAAGCGTGAGGGTGATGTATTTCTCATTGTGGTTCTTTATGTTGATGATTTGCTGATCACTCGACCAAATGAGAGACATATTGCTGAATTTAAGGCTGATTTGAATGCTACTTTCAAGATGAAAGATTTGGGGCTGTTGCATCATTACTTGGGTATACAGTTTAAGCAGTGTGATGGTGGTATTGCCTTGTGTCAGAAAAGTTACATAGAGACATTGCTATGTAAGTTTGGACTTGAGGATTGCAAACCTATTGCCACTCCCATGGAAACAGGTTTGAAGTTGAGTCTACATGATGCTGGTGATCCTGATGATGTCACTCTTTACCAAACTGTTGTTGGTTGCCTCATTTATGTATGCAACACGAGGCCGGATATTCAGTTTGCAGTCTCACAGGTCAGCAGATTTATGCATAGCCCAGGGTCTAAGCATTGGCAGGCTGT
This sequence comes from Adiantum capillus-veneris, assembly GCF_014529385.1. Classification (NCBI taxonomy): domain Eukaryota; kingdom Viridiplantae; phylum Streptophyta; class Polypodiopsida; order Polypodiales; family Pteridaceae; genus Adiantum; species Adiantum capillus-veneris. The sequence continues at coordinate 20,263,261 of NC_140947.1, forward strand.
CAAGAGGATTTTCTGCTACCTTAGTGGCACTTTACATCTTGGCTTGTTTTATCCCAAGGGGAGATCATTGCCGCCAGACTTACATGCTTTTTCGGACTAAGGTTGGGCTGGTTGTTTTGACACTAGAGTGTCCACAAGTGGTTTTTGTTTCATGCTTGGCAGTTCATGTATATCATGGTTGAGCAAGAAGCAACCTACTGTGGCCACTTCGAGTTGTGAGGCTGAGTACAGGGCAGTCTTCACAGCTACGGTTGAGTGTGTATGGCTCAGACGCCTTATGGCTGATTTGGGTGTTGGACAGGACACTGCCAACACTATCTACACTGACAGTCAGAGCGCATTGGCAGTTGCGAGGAACCCAGTTTTTCATGCTCGCACAAAGCACATTGAGGTGCATTACCACTATGTCAGGGAGAGGCTCTCAGCAGGAGAGATCAGCTTGGCTTATGTGCCAACACAGAACAACCTTGCAGATCTTTTCACAAAGGCATTGTCTCGTGAGAAGCTTGAAGCTTTCCGCAAAGCTTTGGGCTTACTCCCCTTTGTGGACTGATCCTGTCCTCAGGGCATGGCACTTCCCTTTACTCATGTGCCAGCTCTCGTTCACCGCATCACTCCAGGGGGGATTTGTTACCATATACATGTGGTAGTGATGTGTGTGAACACACTAGGACTGTCGGGGCATTTTTTCCCTCTTTAGGAGGATTTTTCCCCCGTGCATTGTATATACGCCCATCACTCTAGGGCTATCTATCTTTCTATTGCACACTAAGTAATACACTCTCTATTGTGTGCCTTGAGCTTCCTTCGTCTTCTCCAAGCTGTGTGTGTTTCTCTGCAACCCTAATTCCAACAATTGTGTTCTCCTAGTGAATCGCATATTTGTTCAAACACTTCGATATGCTTTCTCACATCCCCGTCTCCACTAAATTTTTGTGTGAGCTTGGCTATTTGTACTGCCTTACTTCTAGGCTCTCTATCAGGCGTGTTACGCATATTCTCAGTAATAGATCGACCAATAGCTTGAGCAAATATTGCCAAGTCACCTAAGTGAGCAGGCACCCTGGGTGAAGGCGCTCCAGAGACTACATGTGGAGTAGGTATTGGCATTGGGCTTGGCGCATAGGAAGCCCTTGGGTTCCACGTTGGGTACGATGTTGTGCCATGTGGTGGTCCATAGCTCATATGGGTGGCCCTAGGCATAGCAGATGTCGGATGTGACATGCTAATGCTAGCCGATATAGTCCCATGGAAATAAGAACTTGTGTATTGTGGTTGTGGAGCATAGGTAGTTGAAACAATGGGAGGGGTAGGGACTACATGAGTGTGATGACCCATAAGTGCATACGATTGGTACACACTTGTAGGTACTGTTGCAGGCATTGAGCTACCATGTAGTGGTGCTTTACTAACAAATGAGGTCCATGGCGTGTTTCTCGGCATGCCCATCATTGGGGTAGGCATGGTAGCCGTGGTGTCATCAAGGGAAAGATGAGCTAGACTTGGAAAGGTGAAGCTATCACTTGTGGGCTCAGATTGCACTGAGAACCCTGGAGAAACAACATATGGGGGATCCATCGAACTTACCGAGGGAGTCTCCATTTGCGATAAGGTCGGTTGTTTAGCCTTCCCTGTATCCAAGAATCTCATGAGACCCGTTGAAGGCATGTTGATCCCTTTGTTTTGTCTCTCTAACTCAATGACCCTATGGATGACCTCACAAACTCTTTGTTGTTGATCCTCCACACTAGTAGCACCCATTGTGGATTGTAAGACATCTAACCAACCCATGTGATAGGTGTGAGCTGTGTATAGGTCGGTCGGAGTCTCTGTTCATAATTCGTACTCCCAGTTCTCATTTAAGAACACTCCATCTAGGATTGAGGTGCTAGGGGTGTCCTTTGAGCTAGATGCAATGTTGCTTTCTAGGGGTTGGCCCTTAGCGGTTGCTAAATCAGGAGCACTTGATTGCTCTCTTAGCAAGGATATTGACATAGGAGCTTTCGCTTTTAACTCTCTTCGTTGCTCCGCCTTGCATAAGCTCTCGACTTCCTTTTCCCTCGCTGCAAGGATATATCGCTCAACCTCTTGCACTTCGGCAAGGCTTCTACCATCGTGTAATATGACCTCGGAGGGAAATAACTCTGAAGAGTCAGGAGGTGCAGTGAATGAAGTATTCACGTGCACATTCTCTAATGGTATAGGGTCTACGTTTGTCACGAATGGAGAATTTACTTCCCCACCCCCCTCATTTACATCATTAGCTCCATGTTCGGAGCGAGTGGCTCTACTAAAGGTTTCCTTCAGGCGGCTAAGCACGCTCGGCCCAGACCGAGGACCCATGGCATGCATGTCTTGGCTCGAGCTATCGGGATTAGGCATTGGGAAACCCTCCATGACGTCGTAGTCAGAGGAAGAGTCACTAGCCGCTATGTTCGGGTCTTGGTTTGTACTACCTTGGGTCCCCGCCGAGGGTCCAGAACCTAAAGTAGGTGGATATTGAGAACTCGCGTAAGTCGAAATTCTCTCTAGTTGCTCCGTCTCTAGCACACGACCAAAGCGCAGATGCATGTGCCTTTGGTACCCTACAAACGTCGGCGAATAACCTCGAAGGTTAACCGCTTACCTTTTTTAATTGTCCGTTTTCACTCGTGTTTTTTACGTTTTTAATGTTTTTTAATGTTTGATTTTTTTGATTAAAGTGTGTGATAGCTCGAAATGAGCGTATCACTTAGAGGGTCACTGTGTGCTTTACAACACAATTTTCGGGCATCTAAAGTTCCGTTGGTCCTCAAAAAATCGATTTTTAGTTACGTGTGAAGCTAAAATTCGTTTTTTTAAAAGACGACTGATGTCTAAGCCTGAGCGTGAGCTTGGGCTTGGGTCTGGGAGATATTCCGGATCCCGGTCCTACCTTAATTTTTTTAAAAATTATATATATATATATATTTTAATTTTAAGGATAAGGTCGCCGCAGCCTGCGCGAGAGCACACACATACTCTATCTACCTACTTCTAACTAATACACCTACTCTTACACACTAACACACTCTATTAGCTCTCATAGATCTACTTCCTACTTACTGTACACAGAAAACTAACTACCTTAATACACAGAGAATAAACACAGTACCTTTGAAATCTCCATTAACAAAGAAAACTAACAACCTTAATACACAGAGAATAAACACAGTACCTTTGAAAACTCCATTAACAAAAAAAACACACAGTATAACACCAAATCTCTCTTCTCAACACACACACCCTCCTTCCTTACCTTTCCTACAATAGAAATTGCACCACGGAGAAGCAAACAGTGCTACTCGAGCTTAATGTATGGCATTCCCCGACAACAGCGCCAAAAATATGCGTGTATGTCGCACGTGTCAATGCAAGGAACTTGCCGATACACCGTGTGCGAGCCACAAATGGCTCCAAGCACACAACAAGCCTAAACTAGTAAGCTCAAAGAAGGCGATGGTGTGTCACTCACCGCTCTACGCTTGCTTCGTGGAGGATTCCTCGCCGCGAAGAAGAAGGAGCCGCTGCTTCACCGCGCTCAACCGCTTCGCCGCCGCCGTGCCGTCGTCGCAATGCTCGATCGCTCACACACACACTCTCTCTCTCTCTCTCATGCATACACACACACACAAGGAGATGAAGAAGAAGAAGATGGAGATGGAGCAAGAGAAGTCTTCTATTGCACAAATGAGAGAATGAGTGAATTTTAGGTTTAGTTGACTTTTATATGAGCTCGCCCCATTCACACTTGGGTGCCCATGCTTAGCCAACTAATCCCTTGAATGTTCCAGTTAGAGTGCGCCTCTCATCGGCGATCACTCTTACCCTTTTCCTATTGGACCGACAAGCCCGGTACCTGACTCTACTAAAGAAATAATACAATGTCCGCTGTAGGTTAGAACGTCCATCGTAGGTGATAGGGTGTCCGTGAGCCGTGAGGGTTAACACCTAAATTGAAGGCAAAAGAGGTCAAGAAGAAAGAGGTTGGTTCCACTACAAGTGCAGCTATTGTAGAATCTTTCGCGAAAGGAGATTGTGATGATGATGTAGATAGAGAGTGGGCATTTAATGCATAGTGCACTTATGATCCTTATGTCTATGATGCATGTATGTCAGTTGTTGCAGATTCACATGTGTGGTGCTTTGATAGCAATGCTACAAAGCACATTATTGCACATCGTGACTTGTTTACATCTCTCGAGTCTGTCCCTCGTGGAAATACAGTCATTTGTGCCAACAATGCCTCTTATCCGATCCAAGAGTTGGAAAGATTATATTGACTACTGCAAATGGAAGTTCTTCCGCACTTGTTGTAACATTTAATGGCCTAATAACTTGTGTGTAGCGTAAAATAGCATGAACATAATGAGCATTTCATTAGAAAAGATTCTTAACGAGAATAACAAGAGTGCTTGGGTGGAGAGAGCAACAAAAAGTATAACACTTAGTTAGATAGCATGAACAATACTTCAAAAGAGAGAGAAATTAAGCTATTGACAATTGTTGAGGACCGGATTTTTATGGAGCCGGTCCCCCCTCCAAAAGGCTTTGTGTTATGGTTTCTCCCATCAAGAGAGACATTTTACAATACAATTCTTTGTGTTCCTTCAGTACTAGCTAGTGCAATGAAGATGGAAACTTCAAGCACTAAGAAAAACACTTATTAAACACAACATCAATTCCCTCACGGTCTCAGACCCAAGACCTCACACACATTCACAGATGGTGAGAGCTAGCGGGGTATGAGAGTATATTGAGAGGAAGAAGGAGTAGTCTTACGAGGAAGATGCACATCTCCTCACATACTCACTCATATTAGCATAGCTTAGCTCAGTAATTAGCATGGTAGAGGAGATGAGCATGCATTGAAGCTTGGCTCTTGGTTGGATATGCATCACAAAACCAAGAGTTGTTGGTGTATGCCTCCCTCCTCACAAGCTTGGAGTAGGTGATAAACTTTCCATTAAAGCTTGAGAAGGGGAGAGAGAGTCTTCTTACTCCACACTTGGACTAGTGTGAGTGTGTGTATGTAATAATGCCTTTGAAAAATCAGCCGCCTCTCTCTCTTGGTCGATACCTCTTGCTATTTGCTCATGCTCACACCCTATTGGCCCATGCCAGGCTTAGCCAATGAAATTTAAGCAACATAAGTGATAGCCATATGACATGTGTCCCCTTTCTCATTTTGGGAGAGCTTTAGGTAATTAATTAATGCAACTAAACTCTCATTGGACCCCTTTGTCTCCTGGCCAATAGGGATCAGGCAAGCCATTGGGCTGTTGAATGCTCATTGGACCCCTTGGAGACTGTCCAATAGTCTTCTAGAGAGCTTGATTCTTATTGGTTCTTTTATTAAGTGTTTTTAAATTAATTAAACTAGATTTACTCTAGCCTAATTCTCATTGGTCCACCTCCATGGCCATCCAATAGGATTTAAGTACACCTTGTGGGCATCTGGGCTAGAGAGCTGACATGTGTCCCTCTTTCCCTTCGTGTAAAGGAGCTTGTGAGTGTGTGTGTGTGTGTGTGTGTGTGTGTGTGTGTGTGTGTGTGTTTTCTCTCTCATCTCCCACTTCTAGTCCATATTCCCGTAGTCCCATGGATAGACTTAGGCAATCCAAAGATAAAATTCATGGATATGCTCTCCCATGGTGAATTAGGGATTGGCAAAGTTTGAAGCAATCCAGGTTGCTTCCCTCTATCAAACTTTGTCTTTTGGCATACCACACATTTAGAAACATACTCCTGTATGTTTGCTTTCATGGTAGGCCAATAGAAATATGTTTCAATTCCTTTTAGGATAGACTGAATCCCTCTATGCTTTGCATAAGGAGGAGCATGAGATTCATATATTACTTTCTCACGGGGTGAGTTAGTAACAACATAGTCTATTGCCATAGAGAAGATAACCATCTTGTAAAGTAAATGGTTCCTCTTTCTTCCCTAGTGCAAGGGCTAAAATCACATCTCTAAAATTGGGATCAATATCATACTCATCTATCATAGAAGATAGATCATTGTGAGTTGCTATGGAAACCACATTCACTCTCGATCGTCTTGAGAGTGCATCGGCTACTTGATTATGCTTGCCAGCAACGTGAGCAATATGAAAATGAAATTGCGAAAGGAAATTTGCCCGCCTCATTTGTTTGTCGGAGAGCTTGGTCTGCGTCATGAAGTACTTAAGACTTTGGTGATCCGTTTGCAGAATGAAAGGAGTCCCCAATAAATAATGATAGGCATGTAGAACTGCGAGGAGTTCCTTTTCATATATGCCTAGAGCTTGCTCAACAGGGTCGAGCCTTCGACTTTCATAGTGTAACATTTAATGGCCTAAAAACTTGTGTGTAGCGGAAATTAGCATGAACATAGTGGGCATTTCATTAGAATAGATTCCTAATGAGAATTACAAGAGTGCTTGGGTGGAGAGAGCAACAAACAACATAACACCTAGTTAGATAGCATGAACAATACTTTCAAAAGAGAGAGAAATTAATCTATTGACAACAGTTGACGACCGGATTTACATGGAGCCGGTTCCCCCTCCAAAAGGCTTGCAAAAATAATGCCCCCTCTCTCTCTCTCGGTCGACCCCTCTTGCTATTTGCTCATGCTACAGTCTCATTGGACCTCCCTAGAGCTAGCCAATTATAATTAAGCAGTATAAGTGATAGCCTTCTGACATGTGTCCCCCTTTCCCCTTATGTGAGAGCTTTATGTAATTAATAAATGCAACTAAAATCTCATTGGACCCCTTTGCCTCCTGGCCAATAGGAATCAGGCAAGCCATTGGGCTGCTGAATGCTCATTGGTTCCCTTGGGAGACTGTCCAATAGTCTTCTAGAGATTTAATTCTCATTGGTTCTTTTATTAAGTGTTTTTAAACTAATTAAACTAGATTTACTCTAGCCTAATTCTCATTGGTCCATCTCCAAGGCCATCCAATAGGAATTGGGTACACCTTGTGGGCATCTAGGCTAGGGAGCTCACGTGTGTCCCTCATTCCCTTTGTGTAGAAAAAGCTTGTGTGTGTGTGTGTGAGTTTCTCTCTCATCCCCTACTCCCAAGGCTCGCCCCCTTCTATGTAGGGATTGATAAAGACTTTTGGGACACACACAAAGCATCCAATTCCCCCCATGCTTGAGCTTTGGACACAACCTTTGAATTTTGGAACCTTAGCATTTTGGAAGTCTTAATGGGTTGAACCTTAGGGTCTTTTAAGCCTATTGTTGCACATGGCTCTTTTGCAGATGGCCCACCCTTTGGATCCCTACTGTGGCCGGTCTGCTAGCTTAACCAATATTGTAGCTTTTTCTCCCCTGGCACTTCCCCATATTAAATGATCAGTTTAACATGAGAAAATCATTTAGGAGAATTAGATATTGATTATTATGAAATTACCTCTCTCTTGAAATCATAGTCGTCCTCGACTACGGTGTAGAGAAGATAAAGCATATTCATGAGTCCTTTTCTTAGCTGGTAGAGGATTCCTATGTTACCCTACGACATCATTCCACAATGGATGACTAGTCCATTTGGCGCTTGAGAGCCTGAGGCTGCCGCAAGCATGTCTGCACGTTAGTCCTATCAATCTTCCTTAGTAGAGTGACAAGCTCTACTTGGTGTTTGGGAGACGTCGTCTCCGCAAACTTGATCTAAGCATGCATACTACTTCATTTTTGTGCACAAATAAAGAAAAAGAGAGTCTTATAAGACAAAAATTTTGTTCATTTTTAACATTTTGTACATTTGCTTACTCTTGGGAAGCATTGTAAGCATTGACAAGGTTTAGGTTATCCTTTAATTGTATGCCTTGCATCCATCTAGCATCTTCAAAAGGATAATTCTTAAACTTAATAAGATATCGTCGGATAGTCTTACCGCCTCTTAGTACCTTGTCTTCATGTCGGAGAATGGACTCGGGCTGCGGCACCTCTTCTTGGTCCTCGATCTCCGGTGGGTCTTCAATAGTTGGTTCTTGAGGTGGCTCTCCTTTGTAAGGCTTTAATAGGCTCACATGAAAAGCATTGTGTATGAGCCAATGATTGGGCAACTTGAGTTGATAGGACATCTCATTGATTGGCCTAAGAATCCGAAAGGGACCATAGTACCTTTTTGCTAGTTTAGCATAGTACTTTTGGTGACCCGTAGGATTCTTGCCCGTTGTGTGCCTTAATCGAGCCTTGGGAAACTTTAACAAAAACCCAATCGTTTTCTTTAAAGGCTTGGGCTCTTCTGTGCTTGTCAGCAACATCCTTTTGCCTTTGCTGTGAGATAGAGATAGCATCCTTAATCTTTTGGAAAGATTCTTGTAGGGCTCGGCTATACTCATCTGCAGCGAAGATCTTCCCATGTACCTTAAGTAGCAAGGGACTTTTTGATCTTCCCTCAATTACCTCGAAAGGTGCTTTTCTCGTGGAAGTATGTATAGTGTTATTGTAAGCATACTCCACTAAGGGTAAGTACTGCTCTCATTGGGATCTTTGATCTACTTCCGTTACATAGGCTTTTAGTAGATCGAGAATGGTTAGGTTAGCTATTTCACTTTGGCCATCAGTTTGTGGATGATAGGCCGAAGAGAAGTTTAGCCTTGTCCCTAAATTCTCAAAGAGACCCTTCCAGAAATTACTGGTCATTCTAGGATATCTATCCGACACTATGGACATTGGCAAGCCATGGTACTTGAAAATTTGTGAAATGAAGAGGGTTGCCAATTGATGGGCTTTGATAGTCTTTTTGACATGTATAAAATGAGCTTGTTTACTGAACCTGTCTACTATCGTCCATATTCCCGTATTCCCATGGATAGACTTAGGCAATCCAAAGATAAAATCCATGGATATTCTCTCCCATGGTGAATTAGGGATTGGCAAGGGTTGAAGCAATCCAGGTTGCTTCTCTCTATCAAATTTTGTATTTTCGCATACCACACATTTAGAAACATACTCTTGTATGTTCACTTTTATGGTAGGCCAATAGAAATATGTTTCAATTCCCTTTAGGGTGGATTGAATCCCTCTATGCCCCACGTAAGGAGGAGCATGAGATTCATACATTACTTTCTCACGTAGTGAGTTAGTAACGCATAGTCTATTGCCATAGAGAAGATAACCATCTTGTAAAGTAAATGGTTCTTCTTTCTTCCCTAATACAAGGGCTGAAATCACATCTCTAAAATCGGGATCAATAGCATACTCATCTATCATTGAAGATAGATCATTGTGAGTTGCTATGGAAACCGCATTCACTCTCGCTCGTCTTGAGAGTGCATCTGCTACTTGATTATGCTTGCCAACAATGTGAGAAATATGAAAATGAAATTGCGAAAGGAAATTTGCCCACCTCATTTGTTTGTTGGAGAGCTTGGTCTGCGTCATGAAGTACTTAAGACTTTGGTGATCCGTTCGTAGAATGAAAGGAGTCCCCAATAAATATTGCTTCCACGAGTCTAAGGCATGTAGAACTGCAAGGAGTTCCTTTTCATATATGCCTAGAGCTTGCTCAACAGGGTCAAGCCTTCGAATTTCATAGCCTATGGCGTGCCCTTCTTGAAGCAAAACAGCTCCAGGGCAATCACCACAAGCATCACATTGGACCTCAAATGGTTTTGAGAGATCCGGTAGTGTAAGCATAGGTTGAGAGATAAGCTTTTCTTTTAACTTTTCGAAAGCATTGCTCTCCTTAGTAGACCATGTATACCTAACGCTTTTCTTTGTTCGCACAATTTGTGAGAACTTTTCTATGAAGCGTCTATAGTATGCACACATACCTATAAAGCTTCTTAGTTCATGAAGATTCTTTGGTTTAGGCCATCCTTTTATTACCTCTAACTTTGATGGATCCATTTGGATGCCATCTTGAGAGATAATGTGAACTAAATATTGAATCTCTTGCAAGAAAAATTCACTTTTCTTTCGATTAACATAAAGTTTATTCTCTCTTAAAACTTGAAATATTACCTGGAGGTGTTGCTTGTGTTCGTCTAATGAATTAGAGTAGATGATAATATCATCAAAGAACACTCCATTGAAGGTTTGATGAGGCCTGAACAGCTTCTCCATCAAGCGGTTGAATGTGGCTGGTGCATTGGTCAAGCCAAAAGGCATGACAATGTATTTGTAAAGACCAAACGTGGTACGAAATGCGGTCTTTACAATGTCTTGATCAACTATCCTTATTTGATGATAGCCACTTTTTAGGTCAGTCCTACTGAAGTAGGTCGATCCTTGTAGCTTATCAAATAGGTCTTCTACTCGTGGAACAGGAAACCTATTCTTGATAGTGATCCTATTTAGTGCTCTATAGTCGACACACATATGATATGTGCCGTCTTTCTTTTGCACTAATAGCACAGGCGAGCAAAATGGAGATGAGCTAGGCCTAACCATGCCTTTCTCAACTAACTCATGCACTTGCCACATAATCCCCTCTTGTTGAGCTTGAGAAACTCTATAAGGAGGTTTGTTAGGCGGTGAACTTCCTGGAAGAAGTTCAATTGCATGGTCGTCATTACCTCGTTTAGGAGGTAGCTCACAAGGGATGTCGTAAATAGAAACATCTTGAAACCCCTTAAGAAAATTGGATAACTCTAATTCCTTTTGGTTGCTTTTATTTTATTTTGCTAAAGCATTAGGTTCATTTTGAGAATCTTTAACAAAAATCATGTACACGGAAATAGAGCTCTTTATTGACTTGTTGAAAGCTGGTCTATGTACAAAGGGGATAGTATTACCCATTTCCTTAGCATCTATATACATATCTTTTTCCCTGAACTTAAAGGAGATTCTCCTTTCAGGGAATTTAACATTGGCAGCCAGACGATCACAAACCATGGTGCCCCTAGGCTTACATCCTCATGCTTGAGAGTAGAGATAAAGAAGTCCTCTTTGTCCACATAGCTTTGAACATGGAGCCTCAATTTCCCGATTAAGGGAGTGACTGAAGCTTCTTGCCCCTTGAAAGCACTGTCTGCGGGTAGAACATCTCCCATCTCGTAGGCTTGTATGCCTAGCTTGGTGGCCAACTCTATAGATATAAAATTGTGAGTAGAACCAGGGTCAAAGAGAATAAGAGCATCATGTTCTCTTACCTTTCCCCAAGCATGGCATAGAGGAGATCCTTTGTGGTGAGTCTCCTCCTCTTGGGTTTCAACCAAGGTAGCTCTAGGAGGATCATGGCGGGTGTTCTTTTGGGGACAAGCGCGGTACACATGCCCTTGTTCGCCGCACTTGAAACACCAGTTATCCTTGCGATAACGCTCAAGCACACACACACACACACACACACACACACACACACAGAGAGAGAGAGAGAGAGAGAGAGAGAGAGAGAGAGAGAGAGAGAGAGAGAGAGAGAGAGAGAGAGAGAGAGAGAGAGAGAGAGAGAGAGAGAGAGAGAGAGAGAGAGAGAGAGTTTGTGCTTTGTTTTTCACAAATCCTATTACCTTAAGCTGACAACCCTCACTTCGATTCAATACAAATGCGGCTAACGAAGCACTCTAGTTCCATCCTCAGTACCTTCTTTCTCTATATAGCCCTCCTCATGGCGACCCTTTCCCATGCAAAATTGTAGCGCTCCCTTCTCTAGTTGCCCACTTGCAAGAAATGCCCTTCAGCCCACTACAGTAGCGCTCCCACCCTGGTTTTTTTTAAGTTTTAAGCTAATTGTAGTTTCTTGTTATAAAAAAACTCCAGCTTGGCCTCGTTTCCCAAGTATGACATGCCTTCAATTTTTGATGCTTAAAAAAAATTCCTGCTTAGCTCCACTTCCCATGCCTTTGATCGTGCTTAATTGTCAATGCTAAAAGAGCTCCAATCTCGCACCCCTTTACATACCTTTCTCCGCATGCCTTCAACTCCTAGGCTCCACTGCATCATATAACAATTCATAAAAATAATCTCTGGTGCTGATAACCCCATGGCCACACAGACGGGTCATAGTACATCCCACACACCACATTAGGAAGAGCACGGGAGCATCGACAAACTTGCACTGCAATTGTCAGACATGGCCTCCGGTCAAAGATCTGTTGGCCATCTGTCCTTAAGCACTCAAAGAGATTCGAGCTCACCAAAATAGAGTAGCACTAAGCATACACACAATGGTACCTCCTTCATGGGCAATGGTCGGCAAACTGCCTCCATCTGGCATAGCTCCAAATGTAAAGTTGTGACTTGCTAAGTGTCACATCTGACATACACACCCTGCACCCTGGCCATGCCTATTGTACCCTGCATCAAGCAGCTGCCCAAGCACTCTTCCACCCACCTGCTTGCCCCCATGCACCTGCTTCCTGCATAACCATAGGTCGTCGACCAAGTTTGCATGCACCAATGTGCGCATACGCACACACACCTTGATACACACATTTTGACACACTCTCAGCCTCCAAACACTTCCATACACATACACATTGCACAATTAGGCACACATCCATCATCTCACTATAGTCAATAGTGGCGTAGCTTCTTGTGTGGGGATTGGGATTGGGTTCAGGAGGTGAGCAAACACTCTCAATCACACACACGCACACATTCACTTAGGCTTTTACCTAGGTAGAGGGGCGAGGTTGGGTTGGGGGGAGAGCAGGCTAAGATTACTAGTTCTCTCTTTTCTCTCAAGTAGTATGGCACCGTCTTTGATCATTTTGACGATCTCTTCTCTCACCATTGTGGATAGATCTATTTGTGTGATACCGTGGTATGAGAAATTTCCATTAGCTACTTTTGAGGAGAGTTGTCTAGTGCTGAAATATCCATTAAAAATTGCTTTTTCAAAGCTACCTACATAATTTAGGTTTCATAATATGTTGAGATAGATAGAGGCTATTTTTGGTAAAGCTTTTATAATTCTAGTGCAGATCGAGATATTTGAGCCATCTATTAAGGTGATTGTCATTCCTTCCAAGAAGTTTCCAAATACTATTACCTGTGAGAGAAAGGGGATGCTACACTCACCAAGGATCCTGGTTATGAGAAGTATAACTAGTGCTGTAGGTTCCATATGCTAGGCCATCTAATGAGGAATAGTCCTAGAGGACGACAACAAAGATATACAAGATGGACATTGCATGGAAGCATGATATAGATCGGATGGGTTAGAGTCAATTACAGAGTGATGACTAGAGACAAAGGGCAAGATAGAGACATGTAGGTAGACATGGACAAGGGCAACCTGTCCTTGTCTAGCAATGAGTAGTGAGATAGAGTGTTGAGGAGGTAGAGCAAACTTCACATATACCTCCTAAGAAGAAGTTGTCACACCACGATGAAGAGGTTGATTTGGAGCAGCTCGACAAGCAGGTAGAGCATCTGGATGAGAAGTCGTTGACATTTTGTGCTTAGCCTAAGGTGCCCCAATAGAGTTCAATTAAACAGCCTAAGAATTCTTTCCAAATCCACTCACAGGTGCCTCTCATGGGATGCACTATTATGAGGCAGTAGGATCTAGAGTCTCCTTAATTTGCAAAGGAGTTTGATTATTCATTTGCCTTGGATGTTTTGTTAATTATATGGTTGTCAACCCGCTTCCATGCTCTTGGACGTTGGAGATTTTTCAATACACCCTTGCAAAAGGGGCCATTATGGTTGATATTTTCATCTTGTTGTGCAACCATCATAGCGTAATGTTCACTACAACCCATTAGATTGTCAATCCAATGGAACAAGAAAGTTAAACCTAACCTAAAGTACAAAAGTTATCTATGCCATCCACTACATTGAAGGCTTTGAAAGTGCAATCATGATATCTCGGCAAGCTCAACCACTCTCACCTCCTTGCCTACTCACATTGGAACTTTTTGCAATGCTCATCTCCACAATGGAGTGCAACCTACCATTTCCATGTTTAATGCAATGTTGGGATAAAGACCGTAGTGGCCGCCCACTGTATGTGACTAATCCTACTCACTCTAACTCACATTACTACTCTCCTTCTTATATAGTAAAGGATCACACACACACAACGACTTCTATAATGTGGTTCCCCCCATTTCCGTCTCCTCTCCTCTCTTCCGGCATTGCTTTGCACAAGCACACAACCAATAACTGGTATCAGAGCTTGGGCGTGGCATCCATGATCAACCTCCTCCCCTCGTGCATGAGCCAACTGCAACAAGTGGATAAGTGTTACCATATATATGTGCTAGTGATGTGTGTGAACACGCTTAGGACCACTGGGGCTTTTTTCCCCTCACTAGGAAGATTTTCCTCCCATTCATTGTATATACGCCCAACACTCTAGGGCTATCTTATCTTTCCATTGCACACTAAGTAATACTACTCTTTGTGCCTTGAGATTCCTTCGTCTTCTCCAAGATGTGTGTGTTTTCCTGCAACCCAATTTCCAACAATTGGTATCAGAGCAAGTCGCGTCTTCCCAGGCTTAGTCGCCAGCATCACCAACACACTCCTGCTCTCTTTCTTTGATTTTGGTGAGATTTGGTAGGCATCAGCAAATCAACAAATTCTTTCGGTTAGCTCATAGAGCTTAGTATGCTAAGAATTTCCATCCGGGCTCATTTCGGCCTCTGTTTCCACTACAGACAGTACTCCGCATGCAATTTTGTCATTTTGTGCATAATTTTTGTTTGTGTCGTTTTTTGCATAACAGGTCCTTTATAGTCTTCTATGGGTTGTGTTGCATAGTACGTGTTCGTCTCGCTTTCTCCTCCTTTTGTGCAGTTTTCACATCAGGTGGAGGCATTCGCCATGGTTGACAACAACACAAGTATGTTCAAGATGTTTGTTGTGCTGAGAATAAATTAGATAGGGACAATTACCCAATGTGGGCTTACATGATGGAACATGTACTTGTGTCAGAGGGAATTTGGAATGTTGTGCAGGGCATTGATGTACGCCTTATTTTTGAGGATGTAGGCGATGTTGAGGATATTGCGGGTCTCGGTTACAAGTTGCTGCTGCCAGAGCTATTTTGCCTACGACTGAGCAAGCTCGTTGAGATGTTAGAGATGCGCAGGATCGTGCATTGATTGCATTATACGTGAAGTGTAGTACTACTCCTCACATTCATTCAGCTAAATCAACAAAATAGGCTTGGGATATTCTGACTAGTCTTTATGCAAGTCGCAATGAGGCTAAAATTGCATTGCTGTGTAAAGAGCTAAAGTGAAAGATTATGCATGAGGAGGATGAAATGGACACTTTCCTTGTTGGTATCAAGGATATTAATAAGCAACTTATTTATGTAGGCAAAGTGATTACTAACAACTCCCTTGTGCAAACTGTTCATGATGCTTTGCTAGATTATTACCAGACTTTTGCTAATACTTGGAAACTTATGACCCAAGGAAATCCAGAAATTGTCAAGTTTGATACATTATGCACATTGCTGTTGCAAGAGTCACTTTCAAGAAAAAACAAGGCTAGCATGCAATTGGACAAGCTTTTATTAGCGCTCAAAGAAAAAGTATTAACAACAATGTAGCCACTTCTCATGGTTCTTCAACAAGTGGCAAATCACCTATTTCTAATGCTTTTGCTAGAAGCACCCCGTCTGGAAATTTTGGTGAAAAGGGCAAGAAGAAGATGTGTTGCCATTATTGCAAGGCTATTGATCCCTTGATTAAGCAGTGTCCTAAATTGAAGCCAAAAGAGGCCAAGAAGAAAGAGGTTGGCTCCACTACAAGTGCATCTGTTGTAGAATCTTTTGTGAAAGGAGATTGCGATACTGATTAAGATACAAAGTGAGATTTAATGCAGAGTGCACTTATAATCCTTCTGTCCATGATGCATGTATGTCAGTTGCTACAGATTCTCATGTGTGGTACTTTGGCAGTGGTGCTACAAAGCACATTCCCTCTCATCGTGACTTGTTTATCTCTCTCGAGGATGTCCCTCATGGAATCACAGTCACATGTGCTAACAATGCCTCTTATGCAGTCAAGGGAGTTGGAAAGATTTTGCCGACTGCTACAATGGCAGTTCTTTTACACTTGTTGATGTACTATATGTACTTGGGATCAAGAAGAACCTTTTGTCTATAACTACGCTTGCTAGACTTGGCCTTGTTTTCAAATTTGTGAATGACAGTTGTACTATTCATGATCTTAGCTTTGGTGCTGAAATTGTTGCATTTGGCATTTTATACCATGGGTTGTATAAGCTCACTTTTTATGACAAGTGTTGGCAGAATTTTGCAAATGTAGTTTTGGATTCAAAGGTTGTTTCAAGTGCAAAACTTTGGCATGCACGTCTTGGACATCTGAATTTTACCAGTTTGGTGCCTTTGCAGAAATGTGACATGGTTAATTCTTTGCCGCCTCTTGAAGCACATGTGAAGCATGTTTGTGAAGACTGTATTTTGGGTAAGATGAAACATTCGACGTTTTCAAAGGATAGTTCAATTAGGGCTACATGCAGGTTACAACTTGCACAATGATGTTTGTGGGCCCATGCAAACTCTGTCCTTGGGCAATGACCTTTACTTCTTGACTTTCATTGATGATTAGTCCATGCATGCATGGGTGTAATCGCTTAAAGCGAAGTTCGAAGTGTTTTTCTGCTTCAAGAAATTTTAGGCTATGGCTGAAAATGTCTCTAAAATGTACTATGGACACCCTCCGTTCCGATTGAGGGGGGAAGTATATGTCTCACGAATTTAACACATTTCAGGCTAGTCGTGGGATAAAACACCAATGTTCAATGCCATATACACGGCATCAAAATGGTGATGCTAAAAGGAAAAACAGGTCGCTTACAAAATGGTAAGATGTATGGTCAAAAGTCAAGCTTTGCCACATTCGTTTTGGCTTGAGGCTATCATGTGTGCCACTGATGTACTTAACAGGTGTCCTACAAAAGCTTTGCAATCTATAGCTCCTTATGAAGCATGACATGATATAAAGCCATCGATTGATCACATGCACATTTTTGGGTGTTTGGCTTATGCTTTGGTGCCACAAACGCAGCGTAGAAAATTGGATGACAAGGCTGTTAAATGCAGGTTGTACATCCACAAACAAAGCGTATCTTGGTTTCATGGGATGTTGTGTTTGTGGAAGATTTTGTTTAGCCCTTGCTGTCATGTACTAGAGACAGTTAATGTATCTTACCTCAATGTGCTTTGACTATCACAATGGAACTCTGACTATCACAATGCAAATTTGGAACTCACTAAATGTCTAAATGCCCCACTAAATGTGTCAACCATATAGCTTCCTTACTTGCACCTGAAGCTGCAATGCACTTAGCCTCTGTAATGGAAGAAGGCGTACAATTCTAGAGAGATGATCTCTAAGAAACGAGTCCTCTTACAAATATGACTATGTAGGTAGATGTAGACCCCATCCTGTTTTTGCAACGTAAACACTTGCTTGTTATAACCTGAGCATATGGTTCACTACTACTTAATGTGGGTTGCCAGGAATAACCATATATCAACTAGCCACTCCCACTCTAAATGCAATATCTAGCCTCCCTACCTAAGACTGAAAAATATGGAACAATTTCCATTTATCCTCTCTCACCATTTGAGCTGCAAGAATCGAATCTTCCTTGCTTAGTTTCAAATATGATGTTAGTGGGGTACTCATTGTAATCCTTCCCTGCATATTGAAACGGTTTTCTTTAAATGCCCTTTCTTATGGCAATGATAGCATTCAACATTGTCTAAATAACCCTTAAATTTTCTACGAGAGTTCCTGTAATCCTTGCTTTTGGCATGATTATGAGTGCAACCCCTCTGCCACTAGCAACGTACACATTACCTTGCTTAGCTGCCTCCATAGATTTCTATGAATCTCTTCATAGAGTAGACTAGCAACAACATCATCGTAAACCAATTTGCCCTTATATGTAGAGTTGCTTATGGCTGTGCATAATATGTCTCGTGAAATTAGACAACAAGAAGGTAGACCATACCTCGTTGTCAAAATTGAGTCCTTGTTGTGACGTTAATTGATTAAAGAACGTTGAGTGTATTGTCAAGAAACTATGCCACCTTCTTTCATGTGAAGCTCAAATAGCTTCTTCATCAAGTAAACCTCGTTACTTGCACTCTTGCTCCTATACGTATTGGATAGCTTGTCCCATAAGGCTTCAACAATAGCTTCATCTATGATAGTGAGGTACTTAGAATCTATGTGGTGTAGGTGAATAGTGGACCTAGCTTTGGCATCAAGCAATTTCCACTATGCAGCCATTTAGCCATCACGATCTTGACACTCAAAAATTGGCTCCAATTGATCTTCTTGGATTAAAAGGTTTTGAATCTACTCCATCCATATGAAAAAGTTAATGCCATCGAACTTCCTTATGTTGTAAATGTCTTTTCAAAAAGAAGAGGTGTAGAAGGCGAGGACAGTCCCAGCAGGCAGGAATTGCTCCTTAGAAGGCCGACCAGTGAGAATTTCTACACCGATAGTAATTACAACAGTTACTGTAATAACTTTGTAAGCCTATAAATAGGACCCGCTACACTGTCTCTGGGCCTTTTTGCTTTTGGAAGTCCTTTTAGCTTTTGGCTTACGAGCACTTGCTTCTAGACCTATAGCTTCATAAGCTTTTGGCTTTCAACTCTGTAATCACTTACTCCTGTAATCAATTCTCAAACTTCATCTGAGTTTAAGCATGTTGTACATTGTACTGATTATCTTTGTACTACTGACCTAAACCTATAGCACCATTTCTAGTCTTCCAATATGTGTCTTCTATTCTAGTACATTTTCCTTGTTCAGTTCTCTGTTTTAGTCCAGTAATTAATTCTGGTCCTTAATAACTGAACCGCCTAGATAATCAGTAGCTCTGAACTCTAACACTGGAATAGCGTTTTGAAAAGACCAGCTCCCATTCCATTTTGGCGATCACGGTGGTTAGAGCTAATTGCTCTTAGACCAACAAGCTCTATCCCCCAATTAGATTCTCAGCTACAAACATGCCGCACAGAGTCAGTCGTGGTCGAAAATCGTCAACCCGGTTGTGCACTAATTCCACCTGCATCTATTCTATTCCAGAAGTGTCAGAAAGAGAGTCTGATACTAAGAGGAACCCCGAGAGTGAGACTGAGGCTCAGGAAGAGTAGAGTAATACTAAAGAGGCCAGAGACTCTCAGCATTCCAGTCACTCAAGGAGGAGAAGGGCTGAGTGTGAGGAACGCAAAACCAAGACTCAAGATTCTCCATCCACACACAAGACAACTGAGGCCAAGGGTAGCAAAGGCATTCGTCATAGTACAAGCAGGAAGGCCAAGGAATAGACTGAGATTGAAACTGAAACAGAAGGTCACTGGGATGCTGACATTGATCATTACAGAAAGTCATCCATACGCAGTCAGGCTACCAAGACCAGAGGAACCAGAGATGATTCAGACAGGCATGATTACACTGCTTCATTAAAGATCTCTTTTCCAGTTTTCAAAGGTGGGAAAAAAGATGATCCTAATGTCCACATTCTAGCCTTTGAGCAATATGCCAATTAAAGAATATTGATGAAGATGACTAGGGAGAATATTTCCTCAAACAGTGAAGGATGCGGCAAGGAAATGGTATTAGCACTATCCAGCTTGTCAGCTCAGGTCTTACAATAAACTGATCAAGGCTTTCAGACTTGAGTACTCAGACATCAAAGGTGATGAAGACATTCTCTGTGAGCTGGACAAGATTAGGCAAGGAAAATTGTATGTCAAAAGCTATGTGGAAAAGATCAAAGAGTTGACCAGGCAGCTACAAGAGCCACCTTAAAAAAAAAGACAATCGGTTCCGCATCAAGAAACTGAGAAATCAAGAGGTACGTGCACCTATAAAGAAGTTTAATAACCTGGTGCAGAGAGCTCTGAAGCTTGAGAAGCAAGCCAAAAAGGAGAGAAGTCATAAAAAGCGGAGGTCTAGCAGTAGCAGCTCTTCTATAGAGAATTCCAACTCCAGTGAGACTTCCAACAATTTTGATAGTAGTTGAGATGAAAAGAGCAAGTACAAGGCTAAGAAAGGGTCTTGGTCCCAAAAAATTGATGAAATGACCCGGCAAATTGCTGAAATCAGCCAGACCAGACAACCAGTCAAGACGATGGAAACTTGGTGTTCCAAATGCAAATCCAGAGATCATGTTTCCAACGAATGCCCACAATGCACGCACTGCAAAGTGTGTGGCCATCTGTGGAATAACTGTGGCATTCGAATCCATCATTTTAGGAAAGGTAAGGCTCTGTCTCTCATCGCATTTACAAATGCCAATCAGCTAAGGTAGAGACAAGTGGAGCCAAAGAAGAAAGTTCAGGTATCAATGGGACTGGTATTGGGCGCGGCATATACCAAGGGGGTACTGGCTGAGGCCGAGGTCGTGGCAATTTCCAGAACTGAAGTCTTAATTGCTATACTTGTGGAAAATCTGGGCACTTTGCAGCTCGAGTGTCCAGAGGCACCCAACACTCAGGCTACTATGGCAAAAGCACCGAAACTAGTTCCAGTACGGGCAGTCACTTGCAGTAAAGGGATGATTATTGAAGAACTTCTAGACGAGCGTGTGAAACCAGTCATTCATGAAGCCAGTAAATGCACTCAACAGAGAGACGTCTAGAAGGCTAATGGCAAGGAAAAGGTAGTCGATGAATGAAGCCAGTAAATGAAACCAGTCATTCATGAAGCCAGTAAATGGACTCAACAGAGAGACGTCTAGAAGGCTAATGGCAAGGAAAAGGTAGTCGATGAATGGCAAGAGCAGCGAGAACTGGTAGCTAAGATCACAGAGGATCTAGCTAAAAAGCTACTAGAGCAGCCAGAGAGTTTTGATGCTCATGTTATTCAGAAGATACCAGCCCAGTCTTTTGAGAAAAGGTAGCCAGATCAATCAGGATCTGGAATCTTTGAGACCATGCTTGCTGTAGTGCAAGGACTGGTGGATGATCTAGGGCAGGTCAAATCAGATTTGACTGCAATAGAAAACACTGAACTAGGAAAAGCAGAGTGTCTTTCTCAGTGTCAGTCAAGGCTCAGCTCAGACACTAGAACAAAGGATTGGCAGTGTGAAGATAGTCTTGATTCCTTGAGTTCTGATGATAATTCTGACCAAGAAAGAGAAGAGATCCATGTCAAAATCTGTGAACGAATTTAGAATTGACGGTCGAATTAGAGGATATCAAAAAGACTTTACCTGAAGCAGCAAAGTTTCTCAAACAGCGGAGGAAAGCTGAAGCGGATGCCAGAGCACTTGATATGTCGACTGTCAAAGATGATGAGGTGCCCGTAATCCAGGTGGATTACAATGTCAAAAAACAATGGGAGGCGCTATCCGATGTTATACTGGATGGAGGGGCCGGTGTGAATATTCTGTGGACACATCTTCAGCAAGGCTTGGTATCACTGATTTAAAGCCAGCACCCTTTAAGGTCAGAATGGCTGATCACAAAGTTGTTTAGGCAACTAGAATGATCGAGAATATACAAATTCGGGTGGGAAAAGAGAATTTCAAAACCAGCCTCTGGTACTGGATGTTCAAGGAGCATATGGTATGCTACTGGGACGCCCATGGCTTTGGACGATGCAGGCTGTTCATGATTATGCGAATCAGACTTTAACTATTCTCAGGGAACCAATATGAGAATCCAACTCCAGAAAAATAACACCAAAAGCCGGAAGAAAGCACTTCGACCTAAGGAATTGTGCCAAAAATATGGGGTCAAGAAGATTGAACGGATGCTTGCAGCCACCATGAAGATTTTTCCGTTAGCTGAAATCGATTTGAATGCAATATTATTCGACAAGGCTCAAGCTGAGAAGCAGTTTCCAAATCAGTTTACTAAACTGAATCCTGGAGTGAGACCAGTTTAGTTGACTGGACGGCCAGAGGAACCATCTGACTCCAAAGTAGGATATTCAGATTCCAATACACCAGTGCACACTGAAGAGGGATATTCTGATTCCAGTACACTAGTGCACATTGAAGAGGTCACTAGAGTTCAGAATGAGAATTTAGAACTGTGGAGTCAACCAAAAGAAAAGGAGGTGGTCCGAATTGGCTACTTCCAGATGATCAAGAGATTGAAGAGTGGAATTTGGGTTTTGAAGAAAGTCCTCGACTAATCAAGGTGAATAAGCATCTGAACCGAGAGATGAAGGAAAAGCCAAAGCTGTGATTGACTACATCTTTTGAAGCTAATGCACAACACTCCTTGCAGCTCATCACACTGAATAAGAGAATAAGGCATCAACAAGCTCATATTACTAGATAGTATTTTGAGGATGACACTCTGATCTCTGATTTGGAATGCTTCCAAAGGCTGTATGTAGGAGCTAGGGAGATGGTTCAACACTGGAAGTCGGCTGCTTTTCATGATCAAGAGCTGTGCCAACTACCTATTCATCCCAATAGTATTCAGCTACTGGAAAGGGTGCCTAAGTGGACATTGACTTTTGATGATATGATTGTCAATTCACATTGGGAGAGACAGTCTACTGCAGATCGCCACTCCATAGCTATTGAGATGGATTTGTTGCTAGGAAACAGACCTACATACAAATGTATAAAGGAGGTTAGGACTCAATTAAAAGAACTCTTGCTTCAGATACAGATTGCCAGAGGTGTCTTGGATCAGAGGGTGCATGTCATCATTGAAGATCAGCCTTCTAGCAGTAAAGGACCCGAATCCAAATGTCAGTAGGATAACATGCAACTGCTCTCCGAAAACTCTTTCAGTTGGTTTGGATTACTAGGAAGATGATGCAACAGGAGAACCAAACTGTCTCAATTTTTTGGAGTTTGTGCATGATTCTCCAATATTCTTGTATGCTTTATTAGCCAAGGAGGCGGAACTGCCAAGATTCTTCCCAGCCTTGTATCCTCCACATCCGGAACCAATAGATCGGCTCACTTATCTAAACATCACTGATGGACTCCCTGACTGGTATGAGCGAGCCACTATGGAATGGAAAGCCTAGCAATCATTGGTCAATGATGCCCTCAAAATGGACACTATCATGTATCTGCAGGGAGAAATGCAAAAGTTCAAACTTTGTGTGGGACAGTGGAAGATCCAGCTTTGTGGATTAACGAAGATCACAAATCAGTTACTCCAACTGACTGTGGAGTCTTCCAAGATTCTTGAAAAGGATATCACTGCCAAACCAGAACTGGGACCACAATACAGAGAAATGGTAGAGATTCTCTTCAAAGCTAGAATGAAGAAGAATCAGCCACTCTCGCAAGGATGGATTCACATAGCCTTGCAAACGCAATTTATATGATCCCGACACAAAAACTTACAATGCCCTCACGCCTTATGAATTTGAGATAACCACCAAAAGGCGAGATCAGCTCGAGCAAGAGGCCATTTACATACTTATTCAGAAGGACAATGCTTGCACTGGGACTTCTAAGGCACCAAAGAAGAAGGGCAAGAGGAAGTGGGTTCAATGGAAGGATACTGGGTAGTTCCATCTTAGAATCAGACGGTGGATTTTCCCAACCGTCCAGCAGGCACTGGAATGTCCTTGGTGGTTGAACACCCTTGGAATTACAACTATATGGGGTGTTAAGCACTCAAGAAGCATGAAGTATGGTATAAAGCTAGCAATACCAAAAGAGTACTATCATGAGGAACATCGGTCAACTCAGAAAACAGAGGGATTTTCTCACCAACACATCAAAATTAGGCGGTGGATTTTTTCCAGTCAAAAGGAAATTTTGGTTTATACCAAAATTCAAGAAAGGAGGGAAGGATGAAGAAGGCGAGGATAGTCCCAGCAGGCGGGAACTGCTCCTTGGAAGGCCGACCAACGGGAATTGCTACACAGGCAGTAATTCGGCAATAATTACATCAGTTACTACAGTAACTTTGTAAGCCTATAAATAGGACCCGCTACAATGTCTCTAGGGCTTTTTGCTTTTGGAGGTCCTTTTAGCTTTTGGCTTACGAGCTCTTGCTTCTAGACTTATAGCTTCATAAGCTTTTGGCTTTCAACTTTGTAATCACTTACTCCTGTAATCAATTCTCAGACTTCATCCGAGTTTAAGCATGTTGTACACTGTACTGATTATCCTTGTACTACTGATCTGAACCTATAGTACCATTTCCAGTCTTCCAATTTGTGTCTTCTATTTCAGTACATTTTTCCAGTTTAGTTCTCTATTTCAGTCCAGTAGTTAATTCTAGTCCTTAATAACTGAACTGCCTAGATAATCAGTAGCTTTGAACTCTAACATTGGAATAGCTGTCTGAAGAGACCAGCTCCCATTCCAAGAGGCCATGAATGTAAGACTTGAACACTATGGCAAGACTGCCAAGAAACTATGGGGAGAAACTTCAAAAAAATTTGGGAGAGTCTCCTCTATAATAGGAGCAAGATCTCAACTCAAAACATAGCTCAAAATGCCAAAAAATGTATAAATAGACTCGTGGGAAAAGTTTGACAAATTCTCCTTTGTATGGGGAGTGAATACTCAACCCATAATACAGATAAATCCAACCATAGATTGACAAGAAAGAAAGTTTCACATAAATTGAGTAAAAAAGCACCTAGCCCTCTCTATACATAACCTATGGTGAGGCCTCATAAAGGAGAATCTCTAGCTATTGGTATCATCGAAGGTATCTTAACATTCGATAATGATCTAGCGCAAAGAAAATGTCACCAACGACACTCCAAAAGGCTCAACAGACATAAAAACTATGAAACATTCTTAAAAAGGACTATCTTTTAGATCAAGTCTTAGAAACGATCTCGTAACTACCAAAAAACCAAGCGCGATGTAGCTCCACAAGGACATGTGTAAGCAATGTCTGCAACTTAACACACATCAATGATAACTACTCCAAACAGTAGTGTATGCACTCAGACAAGCACCATATGTGATGAAAGAAGTAAACAACAATCCCTATAAGGATCTTACTCTCAAACAAGCACACATAACACAAAATAGTGTGTGCTATGCATAACCATGTATATTCCCACTAGAGGTGTGTAGACCAACAAAAAAGCCTACTTTCATGTACTTATTTACTCTATCCAGTTGTACCTATTGAGAAATAATGAGGCTCAACTGATACAATTGTGCAGGTGAGGAAATGTGCACTCACCAAATGGAAACTCACCATGCCACTCTAATTTACTCCTAATGTAAATCACAACCAAAATAGTAAAACGAGAGTTCAAATGGTACCACACCATTGAGTAAGCACAAAAATAAGCAAGCATTCTAGATTAGCTACAAACAGATACATTACAACAATGAAAATATAGCAAAACATGGTTCCATTGATAAGAGCTCAACCACTATGCATGAGGGACCATGTGGGAGTCAAGAAGTACAAGGAGAATAGAACTCAAGAGTGGATATGGAAATTATTTATCTCCTTGGTGTTCACAAAGCTCATAAGCTCAAGATGTGATAAGTCCTCAAAATGACCTCAAGCGGAAACATTAACTCCAAGCTTCTTGATCATGCACTTTTGCGGCTTTTTTCAAAGCTGTTACCATATACATGATGTGTGTGAACACACTTAGAACCGCCGAGGCTTTTTTTACCCTCACTAGGAGGTTTTTGCCCTTGCATTGTATATATGCCCATCTCTCTAGGGCTATCTATCTTTCCATTGTACACTAAGTAATAAACTCTCTTTTGTGTGCCTTGAGCTTATGTGTGTTTCCCTGCAACCATAATTCCAACAATTGGTATCAGAGTAGGTTGCGTCCTCTCGAGCTTAGTCACCAATAGCTCCAGCACACACCTGCTCACTTTCTCCAATTTTTGTGAGCTTTGGTGAGCGTCAGCAGGTTGACAAATACTTCGGGAGGGCTTGCAAAGCTTGGTCTGCTCAGATTTTTTATTAAGGCTCATTTTCACCTCCGTTTCCACTACAGGCATTGTTGTGCAGGATATTTCGTCATTTTGTGTAGAATTTTGGTTAGTGTCGTTTTTTGCATAACATGTCCCTTACAGTTTTCTAGAGTTTGTGCTATATAGCACGTGTTGTTCCTACTTTGTTTCTCCTCTTTTCATGCATTTTTCACATCAGGTGCAGCATTTGTCATGGCTGACAACATTAAGATGTGTTCAAGATGTTTGCTCTTGAGGATAGATTGGCTGGGGACAATTACCCTATCAATGATGTAAGAGAAATACTTCTACTCGGGTTTCTCAAGTGAGAAAACGCTCTCACTTATAAATTAAATAAATCATTTAGAATTAAATTTTCTTCAAATTAAGCTAATTTAGCAACATCGATTGAGCGTTTTTGCATCAGTTTTGGTTAGCATTTTTATATCTGATTAGCCTAGTGTTTTGCATTAGATCAAACTAGCATTTTTGCATTAGATGAACCTAGAATTTTTGCATCAGTTCAGTCCAACGTCTCTCTCTCTCTCTCTCTCTCTCTCTCTCTCTCTCTCTCTCTCTCTCTCTCTCTCTCTTTCATCGACTTTGTTTAGTTCCTCTCTCATGTGAAGTAAAGTAACCTTATGTCTATGCAAAGTACTAGATGAGAGTTAAAATCTGAGTTTGAAGATTTTGACAACTTTTGAGTGGGGAATCTCAACAGATTGAACTACAAATGCCAACTGCATGTTGACGTGTGGCTAGTAGATACAAGAAGCGTGTTCATTTCAAGGATGACTTAAACTTTTCTTTGTCTTCAAAAAGTTTTGATAGTTCATATGCCTTTAGTTCCACAATGAGGATGAGAAAAAAGAAAAGAAGCAAAGTACAAGCAAGAAAAGCATATCCAAGAAAAAGTCTATAAAGCATAAAAAACAATATAGTATATTTTATTCGTGGTCTACTTTCTCTCTAATCTTAATGCAAACCAAACGGTTGACTAAAACCCTAAAATTTTCAACCAGGTCATTGCGATGACTCTCACCTCAAGTCGAGTAGGACTACTTCTGGCCCTAAAGGGTATGTTACGAGCTACCGTGGCATTCTAAGGGAGAAAAAAGTAGACGACATCATAGAGGTCAAGTAGCTCCTTGACAAGGATTTGGAGGCTACTATACGCCGGGTAAATGAGAGGTTGAGATGTATGCGTAGATCAAGGCTCTTCTCGACCCTCATGCAGGACGAGCACACATCTTTAATATCATTTTATGTAAAGTATGTATGTATGTATATATATATATATATATATATATATATATATAAGTATGCCATTCCATTACCAAAATGTCATAATAGCTGGATCCCTCTTTTAGAGCCAACTGACGCTACACAATCGGCAACACAAACTACTCAGTCGCCACCCTATGGAAACCTCACACATCAGAACCAAGCTACACAGTATTAATTTAGTTTATAATTATGAATTTGTAATATTCTCATAAACATACATTTAATTACCCTTTTGTAAATTCATGCACATAGTGTCTCTTCCCGAGGAGTTCGACAATATACACTATGACTTCAGGATCTTTGATGACCCCGTCACCCTTTCCATCGGGGTTCCACATGTCTGTCACACCCTCACCAAGGTCCAATTCTGAGCACTAAGGACCGTTTTGGATGTGCATCGACTCCTATGATGTCACATGTGACATTGATAAGGATGAGCAGATTGTGCCCATTGGAAGCGGTGCCTGTTTTCCCAGTGCATATGATATATGTTGGAGCTTTACATGCCTTGAGTATAAGTACTTTGGATGTACAATCTGTTGTATTAAATTTTTCATAACTATTGAGTTGTTATAATCTATCTTCTTATAATGCAAAGTTTAGCTAGAGCTCAATAAAAAGTTTGTGATTGCCCATCTAGAGTGAGAGTTTAAAGTGGAATGGAGCCAAAAAGGAGTGCTAAAGGAAATGACCAAGCTTTTATGACATAGATGGAAAATGCATGGTTAGTATTCTCTCTCTCTCTCTCTCTCTCTCTCTCTCACACACACACACACACACACAAAGGAATGAAACAAAACAAAATGTACTATTTACATTTGCAAAAGACCAACATAACTTATGAAACACCAAATTTATAAAACAATCATCTAATTGATATATCTATCTGTGACAAAAACTAAGTATGAAAATGAAATGAAACTAGAATGAAAGTAGATATAATATTTTTGACATGGATGAGTATGTTATATTGAAAAGACAGATATCAAAATAAACTACATATTATCCCTTTGTATCAGGCAATGTGACCTCTATTGCAAACTACAAATATGGGCACCCAAGCAAGAATTAGGTACAACACACAAAAAGAAAATGGAACATAGAACCATATGATACTTAAAATCCTAGACTCTTCAGAAACATGATTAAAATTGTAGAAAATTAACACTCGAAGAGCTTGACACATCTTAGAAACATTATTCAAACCAACTACTTGGTACTTGATGAAGAGCTTGAGAAGACCCTCTCCTCTAACATACGTGTAATGGAAATGGCCTATGAACTTAGAGAAGAGCAGAATTAAGAGAATTAGAGTGAGCAACTTTGAGAGAAAAGAGGGTGAACTTAATTGGTAGTAGCAACTTAATCATAGCACTTAATTAACTAGGATGAGCAATACTTTTGCAAGAGAGAGAGTTTAGAGAATATGACAATAGTTGAGGACCGGATTTATGTGGAGCCGGTCCCCCCTCCAAAAGGCATTTGTAATATAGATTCTCTCATTAAGAGAGACTTAGTACAATGCAATCTTTGTGTTCCTTGAGACCTCTTTGGCGGTATGAAGATGGAAGGTTCATACACTAAGCTTTTGCTTAATAGCAACAATCAATCTTAGCTTGAAAACAATCAAGAACTTGTGAGCATTATCAATCCTTGTGTTCCCTAAATCATTTGGGTGCATGAAGATGTGAACTTTTATGCATCAACTTGTGTATAAAGCAACGATTAATCTACCTTGCAATACAATTAATCTAATTGCATGAAGTAATTAATCTACTTGCAATAAACCATTAGCCTTCTTGAAATAAGCATAACATAAACTTGTGGAAAGCATTGACTATCCCAAGCCTCAGTCCCAAGACCTCAAACACCTTCGAAGGTGGAGAGAGTTAGCAGGGAATGAGGGTAGGGAAGAGGAAGAAGAAGTATTCCATAGGAGAAAGAAGTAGTTCCTCACTTATCATCACTCTTTTTGCTTAGCATACATAATAGCATAGTAATGAATATGGAGAAGATGGAAAGCTTAAGCATTGAAGAATAGCTCTTGGTTGGATTTGCATTCCATAGCCAAGAGTGTTGGTGTAGGCTCTCAACTTCTCAAGGAGCTTGGAGAAGGAGATGGAGCTCTTGCACCTTGCATAGCACACCATGAGAGTGTTTGTGAGTGTGTGTGGGTGAGTATACCCCCTAAGCAACCGGCTAGCTTGCTTGGGTGGACCCCCCTTGTAGCTCATGCTTGATGCTCATTGGACCCCTCCAGGCCTAGCCAATCACAAGCAGGAGGCATTACAAGCAGCAAGGGTAGCCTTGGGACAAGTGTCCCCCTTTCCCCTTTGAGAGAGGACTTTGATAAATTCAAAATCAATTAATTAAATCTCCTAAATTATCATTGGACCCCTTGGGTGGCCAACCAATAGGCTTCAGGCACACCATGAGGGCAACATGAGGAGGAACTTGACAAGTGTCCCTTTTGCTTTCTTTGTACCATGCATGCCTTGTGTGAGTGTGTGGGTGTTCTCTCTCATCCACCCTCCTGTAGGGCTTGCCCCCTCCTTGTAGGGATTGAACATTTGACTTTTTGACACCTCAAGTCCCTCATGCATAGGCCCAGTTCCCACCACAAGCTTGGCCCTTAAGCACTTTAAGCTTGGGCTGGGTTCTCACCTCAAGTACAACCCTGGCATCTCAAGCATGTCAAGCATCTCAAGCATCTCAATCATCAAGCACCTCAAGCATCTGAAGTCATCAAGCAGGACAAGCACCTCGAGCTGGGTCGGGTTCTCGCCCCTCAAGCTCAGTCCTAGCTTACCTAACGTCAAAGGACTTTTACACACATTATTGGAGGTTTTCAATAAAGCTAACCCTAAGGTCTTATGCTCCAGGGTTAGCCTTGCTCTTTGATAGACCATCTCTCATTTGGGCCCCTTTTCTATTGGCCCCGTGTTGAGATAGATCTATAATCACATCTCAATATCTTAACCCTTGTTCCCATTTATTCTCCCACATTAAGTGATCTTAATATGAGAAAATCATTTGGGTTGGTTAGATATTAGTTTTTATGACATTACCTCTCTCTTGAAATCATAGTCATCCTCGACTATGAGGTAGAGATGGTAAAGTCTCACCCATTAGTCCATTGGTCTTAGTGGGCAGAGGATCCATTTTTACCCCACGACATCATTCTAGAGTGGATGACTAATCCACTTGGTGCTTGAGAGACACTGTCTGCCGCAAACATGTTTGCTCTTTAGTCCATATCATACTTCTAAAGTAGAGTGACAAGTTCTACTTGGTGTTTGGGAGACGTAGTCACCACAAACATGATCCTAAACATGCATACTTTTTAAAATTTGTGCACAAAACATAAAAAGAGAGTCTTATAAGACAAAAAAGTTGATCATTTAAAATGCATTTCTTTTACATTTGCTTACTCTTCTGTGTCATTGTAAGCATCATTAACAAGGTTCATATTATCCTTAGGCTATGTTCTTTACATGCATTTAGCATCTTTGAAAGGATAATTCTTAACTTAAATAAGATACTTTCAGTAATCTTACCATTTCTTAATACCCTGTGTTCTTGTCGAAGGATGAACTTGGGTTGGAGCTCGTTTGCTTCATCCTCGATCTCTGGTGGGTCTTCATTTATGGCCTTTATTGGTGGCTCTCCTTAATAAGGCTCGAATAGGCTCTCATGAAAAATGATCTATATGAGCCAGTAGTTGGGCAACTTTAATTGATAAGCCATCTTATGGATGGGATTCAAAATTTAGAAGGGGCCATAGTATCTTTGTGCTGACCTAGCATAATACCTTTAATGGCCCATAGGATTCTTGTGTGTAATTTGCCTTGGATGAGCCTTGGGGAAGTTTAGTAAGACCCAACTTTTTTTCTTTTGCTTTAAAGGATAAGGCCCTTTTGTGTCTAATGGCAAGAGCCTCTTTTGCCTAGCTAATAGATGGATATAGCCTGTTTAATCTTCTAAAAAGATTCGTTTTGATCTCGTCTATACTCCATTGCAATGAAGATCTTCCCAGGTACCTTAAGCTACAAGGGACTTTTGGATCTTCCATCTTTAGCCCTGAAAGGTATTTCCCCCTTAGAAGTATGTTCACATTATTAGAGACATACTGTTGTTAGGGTAAGTACTTCTCCCATTTTGAGCATTGATCTACTTCGAATCACAGGCTTTTGATAGATCAAGGATCATTAATTTTGTGATTTTCCTTTTGGCCATCTGTTGGAATAGTAGGCCGACATAAGAGGGTTACTCTAGTTCTGATAGAGACTCTATCAAAAATTAGTGGTCATGGTAGGATTTCTATCCGAAACAATTAGATGTTGGCAAGCCATGGTCCCTCTATCATACTTCATCTTTTGGTATACCATACATTTTGAAACATACTCTTGTATGTTCTCGTTTCTTGGTAAGCCAATACAAGTATGCTTTTACTCCTAGCAGAGTAAATTCGAATTCCTCTTTGCCCCGCATATGGGACGAGTATAGGAAGTGAGGAAGATATAGCCTATTGAGGTATGGAAGATAACCATCCTCTGACATGAGTGGTTCTTTTTTCTTCCACTTGTAAAGGCTATTATCATATCCCTAAAATCTGGGTTAGAAGCATATTTAACTAACATAAAAGATAGTTCATTGTGAGTTGCTATTGATACCCTATCTACCCTTAGTGCATCAGCTACATGATTGTGCTTGCCAGATATGTGAGCAATGTAAAAATTAAATTGCAAAAAGAAACTCGCCCACCTCATTTGTTTGTCGGATAGCTTGGTTTGCATCATGGATCAAGAAGTACTTCCATGTGTCTACGGCATGTAAAACAACTCGTAGCTCCTTTCGTATATGTCCAACATTCGCTCATTGGATTTGAGTCTTTGAATCTCGTATGCTATGGTATTCCCTTCTTGAAGCAAAGTTTTGCTGCAAGGCAATCATCTAGGCATTACATTGGACCTCAAATAGCTTTGAGAGATCCCGTAGTGTAAGCATAAGTTGAGAGATAAGTTTCTCTTTGAACTTTTCAAAAGTATTTTGCTCTCTTTGCAGTCCATGTACACTTAACGTTCTTATTTGTTAAGTCATGTATTGGACCTGCTATAAGCATGAATTTTTCCTATGAAGCATCTCTAGTATGCACTCATACCTTTAGAGCTTTGCAACTCATGTAGACTCCTTGGATTAGGCCATCTTTTTATTACCTCTACCATTTTTGTGGATCCATAAAGATACCACCTTTAGAGATAATGTGGCCTAATTATCGAATCTCTTGAAAAATTCGCTTTTCTTTTGGTTAGAAGAAAGGCTACTCTCTCTCAAAACTTACCAGTTCATGCTATTTCCTTTTGAACTCCTCTTGTGGAGCTTATAAAGCTCAATAAGGAGGCTTATTATAGTGAGCTTCGTGGTAGAAGCTCCATTGCATGGCCATTGTCCCCTCATTGTGGAGATAGCTCACGAGGGTATCATCAATAAAAACATTTTGGAATCCATTTAGGAATTTAGACAACTCTAATTCCTCTTGATTCCCGTCTTTTTTATTGTTACTGGTTGAAACATTAAATTCATTTACAGACTTGGTAATAGAAATCATGTATATGAAAATATAGATTTTCACTTGTGAAAAGCATGCATATTTACAAGGGATAGGATGCTACCCGACTCATAAACATGTATGTACATATCTCCTAGCCTGCTCACTTTCTCCGATTACAGTGAGGTTTGGCGAGCGTTCGCAGGTCGAAAAATATTTCAGGAGATCTCGTAGTGCTTGGTCTGCTCAGATTTCTGATTCGGGCTCATTTCGGCCTCCGTTTTCACTATAGGCAGGTCTACACTTGCAATGTTGTCATTTTGTGCAGAATTTTTGTCAGTGATGATTTCTATATAACAGGTGCCTTACAGTCTTCTACGGTTTGTGCTATATAGCACGTTTTGTTCCCGCTTCGTTTCTCTTATTTTCGGGCAGTTTTCAATTCAGGTGCAACATTTACCATGGCTGACAACAACACATATGTGTTCAAGATGTTTGCTGCTGAGGACAGGTTGGATGGGGAGAATTACCCTATGTGGGCTTACATGATGCAACATGTTCTTGTGTCAAAGGGCGTCTAGAATATTGTGCAGGGCATTGATGTACGTCCTGGTTCTGAGGATGCAGGCGATGTTGAGGATGTTGCAGGTTTTGCTGCAAGGATTGCTGCTCTTAGAGTTGTTTTGCCTACGGTAGAACAACCTCGTTGGGATGTAAAGGATGCGCAGGCTCATGCATTGATTGCATTGTCTGTGAAGCGCACCATTGTTCCTCACATTCGTTCAGCAAAATCTACAAAACACGCTTGGGATATTTTGGTTGGTTTTTATGCAAGTCGCAATGAGGCTAAAATTGCTTTGCTACGTAAAGAGATGGAGTCGAAGATTATGCATGAGGAAGATGATATGGACACTTTCCTTGCTAGTGTCAAGGATATCAATGAGCGACTTATTTTTGTAGGTGAAGTCATTTTAGACAGTTCCCTTGTGCAAACTGTTTTTGATGCCTTACCAGATTCCTACCAGACTTTTGCTAGTACTTGGAGACTTATGACCCAAGGAAATCCAGAAGTTGTCAAGTTTGATGCATTATGCACATTGCTGTTGCAAGAGTCACTTTCCAAAAAAAACAGGACTAGACAGCGTGCAGTTGAAAAAGCTTTTATTGCTTCTCAAAGAAAGGGTGGTAACAGCAATGCAACCACTTCTTATGGTTCTGCTGCGAGTGGCAAAACTTCTGTTCTCAATGCTTCTGTTGGCAGCACATCGTCTGGCAATTCTGGTGATAAGGGCAAAAAAAAAAATGCATTGCCATTATTGTAAAGCTAATGATCACTGATCAAGTCGTGTCCTAAGTTGAAGGCCAAAGAGGCTAAGAAGAAAGAGGGTGGTTCCACTACAAATGCAGCCATTGTTAAGTCTTCTGTGAAAGGAGACTATGTTGCTAATGTTGATGCAGAATGGGCTTTAGCGCAGAGTGCACTTACAATCCTGTTGTCCATGATGCATGCTTGTCAGTTCACATGTGTGGTATTTCGACAGTGGTGCTACAAAGCACATTACCTCACATCGTGAATTGTTCACCTCTCTTGAGTCTGTCCCTCATGGGAATTCGGTCACATGTTCCAACAATGCCTCTTATCCGGTTCAGGGAGTTGGAAAGATTGTGCTTATTGCTGCAAATGGCAGTTCCTTCACACTTGTTGATGCACTTTATGTACCTGGGTTCAAGAAGAATCTCTTATCTGTATCTGCACTTGCTAGACTTGGACTTGTAGTAAAATTTGTGGATGACAGATCTACAGTTCATGATCTCAGTGATGAAATTGTTGCATCTGGACTTTTGTGCCGTGGGCTATATAAGCTCACTTTGTATGACAAGTGTGGACAAAATTTTGCAAATGCTGTTGCAGATTCGAGGGCGATTTTAGATGCAAAACTTTGGCATGCACGTTTTGGTCATTTGAATTTTGCCAGTTTGCTGCGTTTGCAGAAATCTGATATGGTTGCTTCTTTGCCGCCTCTTGAAGCACCTGTCAAACATGTTTGTGAAGGGTGTATTTTGGGTAAGATGCAGCGTTCTAAGTTTCCAAAGGATGGTTTAGTTCGGGCCACATGCAGGTTGCAGCTTGTGCATACTGATGTTTGTGGATCCATGCAAACTCCGTCCTTGGGAAAATCCTTTACTTCGTGACTTTCATTGATGATTACTCCAGGCATGCATGGGTATTTCCGCTTAAAGCAAAGTCCGAAGTTTTTATGTGCTTCAAAAAATTTCTGGCTATGGCTGAAAATGTCTCGAAATGTACTATGCCACCCTCCGTTCCAATCGAGGGGGGGAGTATATATCTCATGAATTCAATGCATTTCTGGCTAGTCGTGGAATAAAACACCAATGTACAGTGCCTTATACACCTCAGCAAAATGGTGTTGCTGAGAGGAAAAACAGGTCACTTATGGAAATTGCACGATGTATGGTCAAAAGTCAAGCTTTGCCGCATTCTTTTTGGCTTGAGGCCATCATGTGTGCCACTTATGTATTAAACAGGTGTCCTACGAAAGCTTTGCAGTCGATTACTCCATATGAAGCATGGTATGATAGAAAGCCTTCTATTGAGCACATGCGTGTTTTTGGTTGTTTGGCATATGCTTTGGTGCCACAAACACAACGCAGAAAATTGGATGATAAGGCTGTCAAATGTATTTTTGTTGGTTATAGTGCTAAAAGCAAAGGTTACAGGTTGTATCATCTGCAAACAAAACGTATTCTAGTTTCATGGAATGTAGTGTTTGTGGAAGATTATGTTTAGCCCTTGTTGTCATGTACTAGGGACAGTAATGGAAGGTCACAGGACATTTATGACACTTTGTTGCCTCTTTTCAGTGGTGGAAATACAAATGTAAGTTCCAATGAGGCAAATGTACAACCTATGGGGGTTTCTGAAAATGTTACATTGTCAGCCTATTACTGATGCAGATGTACATGATGTACTTGATGAGGAAAGGGCTAAAAATGAGCAGGCTAGAGGTATGCCAAAATGGCTAGTGCACACTTTGCGTGACAGTAAATTGGATGCACCTTTGTCTAGTCGTACTCGTTCAGGCTCTCGCCATGCATCTTATGCATCAGATTGTTATGCTTTGGCTGTGTCTAGTTTACATGATGTTGAGGAGCCTCTGTCTTTTGATGAAGCACAGAATTCAGAAAATTGGATGGCTGCCATGCAATCAGAATATGATGCACTTATAGAAAATGCAACATGGACTTTATGTGATTTGCCTCCTGGCAAAAAGGCCATTGGTACGAAGTGGGTTTACAAGTTGAAACGCAAGCCGGATGGTGAGATCGATCGCCATAAGGCTCGACTTGTTGCAAAGGGTTATGCACAGCAAAAAGGCATAGATTATGAAGAGACTTTTGCTCCCACTTGTCGTATGACTACTGTGTGTTTTCTATGTGCATTGGCAGCTCATTTTGGTTGGGATGTACATCAATCAGACATGGTTACTGCTTTCTTGAATGGTGAGATATTTGAGGAAGTTAATGTAACGCAGCCTCACGGTTTTGTCATAAAAGGACAAGAGGACAAAGTGTGCAGATGTAAGAAGGCTTTGTATGGGTTGAAGCAATCTCCTTGTGCTTGATATGAGAAAGTTGACACTCATTTGGTCAAAGGAGGCTTTCGTAACAGTTCAACAGAAAGCACATTGTATGTAAAGCATGAGGGTGATGTACTTCTCATTGTGGTTCTTTATGTCGATGATTTGCTGATCACTAGACCAAATGAGAGACATATTACTAAATTGAAGGCTGACTTGAATGCTACTTTCAAGATGAAAGATTTGGGGCTGTTGCATCATTACTTGGGTATATAGTTTAAGCAGTGTGATGGTGGTATTGCCTTGTGTCAGAAAAGTTACATAGAGACATTGCTATGTAAGTTTGGAAACCTATTGCCACTCCCACGGAAATAAGTTTGAAGTTGAGTCTACATGATGCTGGCGATCCTGCTGATGTCACTCTTTACCAAATTGTTGTTGGCTGCCTCATTTATGTATGCAACATGATGTCGGATATTCAGTTTGCAGTCTCACAGGTCAGTAGATTTATGCATAGCCCAGGGTCTAAGCATTGGCAGGCTGTCAAGAGGATTTTCCGCTACCTTAGTGGCACTTTACATCTTGGCTTGCTTTTTCGGACTCAGATTGGGCTGGTTGTTTTGACACGAGAGTGTGCACAAGTGGTTTTTGTTTCATGCTTGGCAGTTCATGTATATCATGGTTGAGAAAGAGGAAACCTACTGTGGCCACTTCGAGTTGTGAGGCTGAGTACAGGGTAGTCTTCATAGCTACGGTTGAGTGTGTATGGCTCAGACGCCTTATGGCTGATTTGGGTGTTGGACAGGACACTGCCAACACTATCTACACTGACAGTGAGAGCGCATTGGCAGTTGCGAGGAACCTAGTTTTTCATGCTTCGTACAAAGCACATTGAGGTGCATTACCACTATGTCAGGGAGAGGCTCTTAGCAGGAGAGATCAGCTTGGCTTATGTGCCAACACAAGACAACCATGCAGATCTTTTCACAAAGGCATTGTCTCGTGAGAATCTTGAAGCTTTCCGCAAAGCTTTGGGCTTACTCCCCTTTGTGGACTGATCATGTCCTCAGAGCATGGCACTTCCCTTTACTCATGTGCCAGCTCTCGTTCACCGCATCACTCTAGGGGGGATTTGTTACCATATACATGTGGTAGTGATGCGTGTGAACACACTAGGACCGCCGGGGCATTTTTTCCCTCTTTAGGAGGTTTCCTTCCCCGAGCATTGTATATACGCCCATCACTCTAGGGCTATCTATCTTTCTATTGCACACTAAGTAACACACTCTCTATTGTGTGCCTTTAGCTTCCTTCATCTTCTCCAAGCTGTGTGCATTTTGTCTGCAACCCTAATTCCAACATTAACCCCTTGTTGGAATTTGATTTGAGAGGGGACCATAGTATGGTGTATGATCGCCGATATGGTACTAGGCCTTTGCGAGTTAATATACTCGGCCATCTCTTCAGAAAGACCCGCACAGAATTGTTGCTTTTACTTTCCAAAGTCTACCTTTTTGTAGACAGTAGCTTTGAGAAGTAAGTCCCAAAACTTATCTACATACTTTTGGATAGACTCGTAGGGAGAGAGTTTCAAGCTTTGCCATTCCGTGAGGACAATGTCTTTAGTGTTGCTTGCTTGAAATTGTTTAATGATGGAGGCTCTTAAAGCTTTTCATGTCCTTGGAGCTTTTCTTTGGGCTCGTAGGCTAGCCCACCATTGACGAGCTGAGCTCTGGAAATGCATAGATACCTGATGCAGTTTAGAGGACTCCATGAAGCCCTCATCACCAAAGGCCACATCAAACTGTTGGATGAAGGCCAAGATCTTGTCCGTAGCACCAAAGGTGCCATCATAGGTAAGGAAAGTGGGGTTCTTTCCTCCCTCCTTGAACTTCTTCAGCTTCTTGGACCTTCTCTATATCGGATAGGACTTGCGATGGCCTTTCCTCTTGGGCTCTTTGAGAGAAGAGTCGCTACCTTATGAGGAAGGTGATGAAGATGGAGAAGAGGGTGACCTCTTTCTCTCCTTTTCCTTCTTCGGGTACCTCTCTTCCTTTTTGTGATTACAAGGAGGAGGACTTTGCGGCGATCTTTCCCTCTTGAGGGGAGTTGGAGATCGTTGAGGCCGCCGTCTTCTTGTAGCCACATCTTCGTAAGTATTGGGAGACTCGCTTCTTTCTCCTTCCCTTGGTGAAGTCTCTATAGTAGAGACTTGTACCTCTCTTCTTAAGCAAGAAAAGAGAAACCAAAGGCTCTGATACCAATGTAATGGAAATGGCCTATGAACTTAGAGAATAACAAAATTAAGAGAATTAGAGTTAGAAAATTTGAGAGCAAAGAGGGTGAACTTAATTGGTAGTAGCAACTTAATCATAGCACTTAATTAACTAGGCATGAGCAATACTTTTGCAAGAGCGAGACTTTAGAGAATATGACAACAGTTGAGGACCGGATTTACGTGGAGCCGGTCCCCCCTCCAAAATGCATTTGTATTATAGATTCTCTCATTAAGAGAGACTTGGTACAATACAATCTTTGTGTTCCTGGAGACCTCTTTGGCAGTATGA
Organism: Adiantum capillus-veneris; assembly: GCF_014529385.1. Lineage (NCBI taxonomy): Eukaryota > Viridiplantae > Streptophyta > Polypodiopsida > Polypodiales > Pteridaceae > Adiantum > Adiantum capillus-veneris. Next base: position 20,302,046 of record NC_140947.1, read on the forward strand.
AGATGGAAGATTCATACACCAAGATTTTGCTTAATAGCAACAATCAATCTTAGCTTGAAAACAATCAAGAACTTGTGAGCATTATCAATCCTTGTGTTCCCTAAATCATTTGGGTGCATGAAGATGTGGACTTTTATGCATCAACTTGTGTTTAAAGCAACAATTAATCTACCTTGCAATACAATTCATCTACTTGCATGAAGTAATTAATCTACTTGCAATAAACCATAAGCCTTCTTGAAATAAGCATAACATAAACTTGTGGAAAGCATGGACTATCCCAAGCCTCAGTCCCAAGACCTCAAACACCTTGGAAGGTGGAGAGAGCTAGCAGGGAATGAAGGTAGGGAAGAGGAAGAAGAAGTATTCCATAGGAGAAAGAAATAGTTCCTCACTTATCATCACTCTTTTTGCTTAGCATACATAATAGCATAGTAATGAAGATGGAGAAGATGACAAGCTTAAGCATTGAAGCATAGCTCTTGGTTGGATTTGCATTCCATAGCCAAGAGTGTTGGTGTAGGCTCTCAACTTCTCAAGGAGCTTGGAGAAGGAGATGGAGCTCTTGCACCTTGCATAGCACACCATGAGAGTGTTTGTGAGTGTGTGTGGGTGAGTATACCCCCTAAGCAACCCCCTAGCTTGCTTGAGTGGACCCCCTCTTGTAGCTCATGCTTGATGCTCATTGTACCCCTCTAGGCCTAGCCAATCACAAGCAGGAGGCATACAAGCAGCAAGGGTAGCCTTGGGACAACAAGTGTCCCCCTTTCCCCTTTGAGAGAGAGGACTTTGATAAATTCAAAGTCAATAAATTAAATCTCCTAAATTATCATTGGACCCCTTGGGTGGCCAACCAATAGGCTTTAGGCACACAATGAGGGCAACATGAGGAGGAACTTGACAAGTGTCCCTTTTGCTTTCTTTGTACCATGCATGCCTTGTGTGAGTGTGTGGGTGTTCTCTCTCATCCCCCCTCATGTAGGGCTCGCCCCCTCCTTGTAGGGATTGAATATTTGACTTTTTGACACCTCAAGCCCCTTATGCATAGGCCCAATTCCCACCACAAGCTTGGCCCTTAAGCACTTTAAGCTTGGGCTGGGTTCTCACCTCAAGTACAACCCTAGCATCTCAAGCATCTCAAGAATCTCAATCATCAAGCACCTCAAGCATCTCAAGCACCTCAATAATCAAGCACCTCAAGCACCTTAGTCATCAAGCATGACAAGCAGGACAAGCACCTCGAAGTGGGTCGGGTTCCCACCTCAACCTCAGCCCTAGCTTACCTAAGGTCAAAGGACATTTACACACATTATTGGAGGTCTTCAATGAAGCTAAACCTAAGGTCTTATGCTCCATTGGTTAGCCTTGCTCTTTGATAGACCATCTCTCATTTGGGCCCCTTTTCTATTGGCCCCGTGTTGAGATAGATTTATAAGCACATCTCAATATCTTAACACTTGTTCCTGTTTATTCTCCCACATTAAGTGATCAATTTAATATGAGAAAATCATTTGGGTTGGTTAGATATTAGTTTTTATGACATACATGGCATAGACTCGCCATTGATTTTCCTTCCTCCGACATAGCCTCGCCATCATCTCTTCTCCCACACTTATCCAAAGCGGATTTGCTCCAACGGTCTCTCGTAGGCATCTCGACCTTGAGATACCAATAGACAAATTGAGACAGAGCAATATCCTTTATGCACAACATATGATATACTTGTTTTAAAAGACAAAATTGAGTCTATGCAGATTCAAACCCTAAGTAGCCATATAAGGCTATCACCAGAAGACTCCCAACCTAACCCACCCAATGTTAGTAATGTTTAAGTAAATCAAGGAAAAAAATAAATTAGGGGAGTTCGTTCTTAGTAATGGATCCCAAGTGCTCATTTTTTTAAATGGATCATTCTCTTATGTGGTATTTTTGTCTTTAGGGTTTAATCAAACTTGGAAAAAGATCAATGATCAATTTGATCTCTTCATAGTTCTTTATTGCTTCTCGAAGCTCTTCAATTTTCAAGTCTACATCAAGAGAGAGAGTGTATGGCCAACCAATCAATGGTTGAGGCTCTCCTAAAGGCTCAATATCAAACTCGAAGGCAATATCTTCCCTTTCATCATCCATTGCACTAGCGTTGCTCTCTTCTTCATTAGAGTAATCCTCATGTGGTAATGTTGTAAGGGGAGGGGATTGTGTAGAAGTCGTGTCGTTTCAACAAGATTATCTTCGCTTACCCCTTATGAAATCCAAGCTTCATTGGTTGGCATCAAATGTCAAAAATCCTTGAGGATTGATAGGTACAAGTTGTCTGCCCATGGACTAAGAGGATCTAGGGAAGTGTAGAAGAAAGCCTGGTCACAATATGTTGGCAAAATATACGGTTCTTTTGTTGTCGTAATGGTTTTGAAGAATCAATTAACCTAGAGTAAAAAAGAAGAAAGCCTAGAGTTTCATTGTGGCTCTAGTCCATCTATACTCAGCATGGAACCAATCAATCCCCATAAAATCTATTTTTACGTAAGATATAAAAAACCTCAGAAAAAACTTTGAAGTCAATAGTGTCAAACATTTTTGTATATCTATAAATTCTTATTATCTGCTTGCAAACATGGAGGTTCAGCTCATAATTACCAACCACAGTTCTTACATAGCCAAGCTCATCATCAATAGGGTTTGTATCTCTTGCACTTGCACGTGATTACTGCCTAGAAGATGAAGCAATGCAAGAATCTTGAGTAACATCTAGTTGATCAATTTTGTCACCTCAAAGATGTTGTCCATAGGTCCACATGTTGATGTACATGGATACCTAAAAGTACAAAACAACTTCGTATATATACATTCATAAAAGAAATTTTCCTTCTTTATCATAACCAAAATCCAATCTCTCTTTCTCATTAGTGATATCTTTCTCTTCTAGAATTCCATTTCTGATATGGTTAGATAATCGTGAAAGAATGGATGGAGGTTCAGTCTTGGTAGATTTGCCACCTCTTTGTCTTCTTCATGGGTGGCAAACTTCTTAATACTTTTCCATAAATCTTTCCATACACTATGAGTTGTAAATAACAAACGCGAAAATGTTCAAACGGGCTGAGCTGAGAGCTTATGTGGAGTTCTCTTGCCCCATAATACCTCATTTGAAAGTGTAAGAGACTCTTTTATTGTCCATCTGCAAGGATCAACCTTGTCAACATGCTTAAGGTACTCTAAAAGGTAATGCATACACTCTCTAAGCACCCATCCCTCAGCCATTAAACCCTCTGGTCATGCTCTTTGGTGAACAAGCCCCTTCAAAACTCGAATGAATCTCTCAACCTAAAACATCCAATGAGTGCTAACAACACCTGTAATCTCTATCTTATCTAAAGATGGATGATATCGTGGATTAAAATATCGCAAAGGGACTTGATAGCTCTTTCTCCGCCAAGCAAAAGAGCTCCAAGCACTTCCTTTTCTTTTGCGATATTGATCGTATATCAACCTCCTTGAACATGATCCATCTAGGTAAAAATTCAAGGACAATGTGCTAAATGTCCATTAAAAGCACATATATAAATATCCGCAAGCTATAGACATACCTTGTTAGCTTTCTCAAATGATAGATAACATCTCGGATACCACTTGTTAAGCAACCATCAATAACAAGGGGAAGAACGTGCTACAAGTATCAAAGTACAATCAAATTAGTTATCATTTGATTCGAAGAACAACTTGTTGCGATAAAAAACAATTGAGTTACCTTGATCAAATTATGTCAATCATGTGTCTTTAAGTTCAAAAAGCTCGTGTCACCCACAATGAATACATTCTTCAATGAGACACCATACCTATGAGTGTGCGGTCAGATCATATTCTGTGATTAATCTTGTTGATTTCTTTGATGGTAAGCACCCATGGTGTAGGTGTGTATTATTTTTGACCTGTCTCTTCATCAACATGAGGTCACAAGTTAAGCTTGTAATGTTGCTATTTTAAGTCGTTTTGAGTTGCTTCCGTGTCCTTCAAACTAATAAGATGTTTCCACAAAGAGTGGCTTACATTTTTGAATATATGTATAGGATCCAAAAGATGAGAGGTCTTCAAATCCTTTCGATACTCTAAACAAAACCATACAGAGATAGTGGGAGTTAATGCAAGTCATCCTCAATATAGCTTATCATCTTTGTCACTTGCAAGTTTTGACTCTTGATCAATGATGGGTCCTTCGGTCCACATTTGGTCACATCGATGTACTAGAGATCGTCCATTCTCAACCTTTAATTTCCATTAAAACTTTAGTTTGTGTGCTTCATTGTAGTAAGTGATATTTGGGCAAAAATCGTTTATGTCAAATGTTTTTTTGGGGTGAGATATTTACTATACGTAGATTTCAACCAGTCATCGCTAAAGGGATACACTTTATAACATTTAATTGAACACTTTGCATCCATAATAAAATATCTAGCATGATAACGAAAGAATAAAATAAAGTAAAAGAATATTTGTATGTATTACTGAAACAAAAATTAGTACCTACATAGAATCTATACTCGACAAAGTCACATATAGTCCATGCTAAAATTCCATGAACCTTAAATCTTCTTTCATTTTTTGATTTCGACAGATCAAGCACATGTATGCTTCTCTCTAACTCAGAGAGAGAGAGAGAGAGAGAGAGAGAGAGAGAGAGAGAGAGAGAGAGAGAGAGAGAGAGAGAGAGAGAGAGAGAGAGAGAGAGAGAGAAGTTTTTTTGTGTGTGTATGTGATTTAAGCGATGCAAAAAAAAATCCCTAGCAACAAAGAGGCCTAATAGTGTTTGAAACTCTTCTAAAATTTGGGAGAAGGCCATTTTGAAAAGGCCTCGACTTTTTTAGATTCCATCTTAAGATCGTTCAGAGATAATATGACCAAGATATTGCACCTCTGTTTGCATAAAGACACATTTTCTATTCTTAGCATATATAGTATTCTTCCTAAGTAGATCAAAAAACTATTCTACCTTAGAATAGCTATAAACAAGTATGTGTTAAAAAAGACGACTACAAATTACCTAAGTACAACCATAGGACCGTGTCAATGAGTGTCATGAATGAAGCTAGAGAATTTGTCAATCCAAAGGGAAGCACAACAAATTCAAAATGTCCAAACCATGTTTGGAAAGCTATTTTAGGAAAACCCTTGATATTTATTCATAATTGATGATATCCCAAATGTAAATCAATATTTGTAAAGTATATAGCCCCATAGTGTTGATCAACAAGCTCATTGGCTTTGGACATAGGATACTTATTCTTTATGGTGACCTTGTTGAGACCTCGATAGTCTACGCCCATACACATAGAATCATCCTTCTTCCTCACCACAAACATTGGGAACGCCCACGAAGAGGATTAAGTTTAATGAAACTTTTATTGAGATTCTTTGCTAGTTGGCATTCCACCTCTTTAGCTTCACTCTAACTAAGTCTATATGCAGGTTTGCTTATAGGTTTTTTGTATGGCTGCATGTTGATACTATGTTGTATTTCTCTATTTGGAGGTAAACCTGAAGGTAGATCGTCTTGAAAAATACTAATACAATTAGATCTCTTCGGAGGTTAGCCCGAAGTAGGCAAGCAATAACAAAAATAAATACTCTTTATTTCGTTTGCTTTCTAAAGTATTTAAAACTCAAATGAACATACAACAGGAGAAGGGACATCCTATTCTCCAACTATAAAATATGACTATCATCATCTTTAAATTGTAAAGTGCTATGTTGATAACTGTGCTTTGAAGTAAGCCTTAAGCCATACAATCACACACCCAAGAACCACATTCGCTTCTTGACATGCTTATTACCTAGAAATTGATGCTCATAGGATGACCGTGGACATCCAATGGCACATCCTTAACCATAGTGTCCCATATATCTACTCCTTGCCCTTGCATAAGAGACACCGTATATCTAAGTGTGGTCTTTGTCTGTGGAAAAATCATAATAAATTATGACCTATGCAAAAGGATAAAAAGTTTATGAATATTTCATTATTAAAGTGCTCTTTATGTGAACAATGGTCAATTTATGTTTGGGTGGACAGTTTGTAATCATTTTTGGCATTGAAGAATTTTACAAGTAAATATATATCTTCTCTCTTGTGATATGCATAGCACCTACTCTAAGATGTGCACCTACATGCACTCATGTGCTCTCTTTTGCTCTCCGTCTCTCTTAGATTGTGTACCGCTTTGGATTGTGTGCATGTGCAATTTGCTAGGTATATATGTGCTCTCTCTTGCTCTCCGTCTCTCTTAGATTGTGTACCGCTTTGGATTGTGTGCATGTGCAATTTGCTAGGTATATAGATATGTTGGTTTTATTGCTTGTAGCATGTTATTTTGTGCATTTTCAAGCATGCCATGCTCCCATCTGTTGTAGTGCTATAAGAGATTGCGACAACACTCCTCGCAGTGCAAAATTTTTGCAATGGAGACCCTACAACAATGTTATGCTTGGTGTGCAATCATGGAAAATCTTGACAGAAGAGCTAAGCTATTTATTTATTTATTTTCTTTCCCTCTCTCTTTGTCTATGAGGTAGAAAAAAGAACTATCTAGCCACTTAGTAAATGACCAACATTGGAATTACTCTATCCATAATTGGTGAAGGCTAGCTCATGATTGAGTGGCTTGTGAGGGCCATATCACACATGCAGTTTTGTGTCTAAAAATAGCATTAGGTTAAGATCTATTGCATGAATCTTGACTTAAGAGAACAACCATCATCGAATTGGAAACAAGCCTAGTTATTAGTGCTCATGAGCGCACAAGAAGCAATCTTGAGAGCCTTGGGAGAAGATGACGAGAAGTTTTAATTTCGTGGGAGCCTAGACTCTTAAATTTTTCTCACACAAGATCTGGTATTTAGTATCAAGTACTTCTTGATGTGTTAATTCAAGTGGGATATCAAAATTTGTCTGAGTTAAAATGCACTCGTAGTCCATATAACAACACCTAGATAGTCATTGTTTGCTCTCTTTGCATAAATAATAGCAATGGGGTATTTATGGGAACTCACAACAATAACAACGACAATAGCAACGGGATATTTACGACAGCTCGTCACAATAGCAATGATGATAGATTGCAAATTTGGTAATAGGTAGGGGTAGTAGTATGAGCATTCCCTTTGCATGCCCCTACTCTTGCACACATGTGGCCAGCTCTCTGCCAAGACTACAAGGGCACGCCCGTAAAGCAAGGGTGAATGTCTGGTGGCAGCAACATGCAACCTTCCCCAAGCTTTTTACTACGCAACCCGCCATGCAATTTTGGAGCCATCAAACACACCAGTTTCACTAACCTTTGAGGCTCTCACTACATACCAGGTTGTTGTCCATTTCATGCACACTCTTGGCTTGCCAAAAACCTCCACACACACACACACACACACACACACACACACACACACACACACACACACACACACACACACACACACACACACACACACACACACACACACACACACACACACACACACACACACACACACACACACACACTGTCGCACATGCAACCACTCCACAATAGTCGCCCCCAAAACTCTTTCCCTCTACTGATTTTTTTCTCCTACATGCACCATTTTATTTATTTATTTATTTTCTTCCTTTCTATTTACCCAACTTCTCCTACCACACAACTGATGTTGTCATGCAGTAGGTATTCCACCATACACTAACCCCTAGTCCCCAATGACTTACAAATTTAGTGGACTGTGCATATGTGTTGGTGAAACACACCATGCATATGGCCTTAGACCACAAAATAGCCTAGGTCTAGGTTCTACATCATACACGTTGCCATGGTCACATGGGTTGCCAACCCTCCCCCTTTAGCACACTAACTTTTGACTCGTGCTTGCTACCCCTTTTCAACACCACAATATAGGTGCCACCTACCTCTCCCTTTTTTCATCTACTCTCTACGATGTTGATGATGTCTCCCTTCCTCTCTGTCTCCCTTCACAAGCCCATGATAACCCCTCATTCCAATTCTCATATGCAAGATGCCCAAATAGCCAACATTTCGGCTCATGCCCATAACTACTCTCCATGCCTAAAGCTATTGGCTCCTAGAGACTCTTACACAGAGGTTGTTGACATTGATGATAATGAAGGATGTCCAATCTCTCATGCCATCCATGACATTTTTCAAATGATGATTCATTCCCTTCATGACATGTTTGACATGCTAGCCCTTGACAATGATAACCACGACTCTCCCTAGAAGATCCCAAAGCTATTCAAAATGCCAACAACAAGACATGGACCTCTCTTCACGAAGCTTGTGAATGCCATGGCGTGCCATATACCTAGAACTATGTAAGTTGTCTTGGATAGACATCACATTTTGACCACGTTTAAGGCTTACTTGAATCTATTATGGACTCATTGCATAGCTGCACAAAGAAAGTCTCCCTTCTCAAACATATTTCGTAACCTTTTGTTGAAATCAAAGTTATTGAAATTAAAGCAAGCATTGACTCCCTAAGTCGTCGTCGTGATGCATGTGTCGCTCTACACTAGCAATTGTCACAATTATCATCCAAGTTAAGCACTGCAACTATCTTTAAACCATAGTTTGTATACTACAAGTTGAAGTCCTACTTCATACATGTTTACATGCCTTCGAGCGAACATATCCCTTATCAACTATTCTTTTTAGGGACGATGCACATTCTTATGTTGTTATTGGAGGTGGAGGCCATGCATGGAGAGGATCAAGCTACTATATGTATTGTATATTTGATGAAGCTTAACTTTGCTCATGGGTTACTTCATATGATGAATTGTATTAATCCCTATTCTCATGTCACCATAATCAAAATGGGTTATCAATGTGATTACTTGTATTCGATTCAATAACCAATATTAGCATCAAAGCAGCAAGATGCAACTGGACAATAGAGCGTTGGGTTGTAGGATCTTGGCCTACTTACAACCTTGTTGTTGCCAATTTTGTTGTGTTAGACATAGCTATGCAGAGTAATTATAAATATCACACCTTGATCTTAATTTAGTCTCAAAATAGGCATTCTTAACAAAACTACTATTGGCTTTATCTTTAACCTTAGTAGGTAATGTTCTTATACATGCTAAGTAAGAATGGTATCTAGATTTATGCACTTGGATATCTAAGTTACATCCATTTAAGCCACAACCATTAGAGACATGAAACCCTTGAGCAAGACATTAAAAATTAGGCAGTATAAATGTATACCACAAAAGGAAAATACTTAAATATCTCCCTCAGATAGCCTATGTAGCAATTTTGGCAGAATCTTATTGATCTTTTTTTTTGTCATCACTTAACTTATGATTTGGGATTTTATTATGACATAATATCTTCTACTCCTTTTCGATGAGTATGTTGTACAACATTCAAGAATCTTTCACCCATTTTATCAATATTGTCAGCATTATATTGAGAGGTCGTTAATGCTTTTAATAAGGATCAGAAGATAGTTATATTTGATTATATATGCAAATACTCCTACTATAAGCTTGATTTTTTTCTCTTTGTTTTTTGCAAATCCTAATATAAGCTTAGCTACCTTGCATGACTTTTGCACAACTTGTACATAAGTTGATGTTATTAAATGTTATGCACACATCTGTATGGCTTGAAATTTATGAAAATTATCTTGCGTTTGTTATGTTAAAATGACTCATTGTTGAATTTGCTTTTTTTTTTACCTTGATTCTATTATGCAAATTTTAAGGCAATACAATTGACTGAACTTAGCCAAATGATTTTCATTATGGTCTTTATTTTTTTCTAACTTGCTTAGAGTCTAATGATTTACAAAGAGCAATCAAGTAATTTCTCTTCTTGTTTTAATTTCTGTAATTATTGCAAAGTCATTTAGAAAATGCAAGTCATACTACACTAACAACAAGATGTCACATTAGTTCTCTCTATAGGTCCAAATGCCATACATCATGCACCCCCAGTGTTTGCTCTATCTCCTTCATTAAGATCTCCACATTATGCACCACCTCTTACAACATCTTTTTATAAGATAATACCCTAGTTTAATATAGTCATTTGATAAATGCTCACTTACTTTACTTTCTTCTAAGTTGTACTCTCTTTGCAAATATACCTAAGGGGCCACACTTAAGGAGTCTTGCAACAAGGGAGAATATGGATGGATATTTTTAGAAGGCAGGGCTCTTTTACTTACGTGCATTTTCTTATGAGCTGTGAAATCAACCATCTCTAATGTCGTGGCTTGAACTTGCCTTGAATGAAATTTCTATTGAAATGATTTGACATTAAGCTATACAACTACTCACATGAGCTAAGGTGCTTTGGGATAGTGAACAACAATTTGTAAGTACTTTGCTACTCAAGCGTGTTCCAATTTAGTGTCAAACATGTAGTAAATGTTTGGTCTTTTATGCCTTGCCTACTCCATCGGTCATGTGCACATAGATTCATCAATTTACACAATGTGTTAATGCTCATCGTAGTGTAGATTTCTCAATTTATGAAACACTAGTTATTCATGTAGATCCGCCGATTTAGGTAGCACAAATGCAGATTCATCGTTTTAAGTAACACACCAACAAAAAATAGATTCACTAGTTTATACAATATTCGTGCAAATTTGTTGTTTAGGAAACACAAGTGCAAATTTGAGTATGATTTTGTTAACCTAGGTATATAAATTGAAGTGATTTGGATATGGGCTTGGATTTAAATTTGAATTTGGTCTATGATGATTTGATGTCAATAGTGTTTATGAAACCTGACTTGAACTTATGCGAATTGATTATTGAACCAATGATTGTGACCAATGATATCTTGATACATCAAAATATGACTTATACAGCTTATTCTTGTGGTATGGGACACTAGAAAATGTAGTAAGTGGATGATGGCAGGTATAAAAAAATTTATATGTTTAGGTTTATGAATTTTTATTTTTATACGCAATATTTTTGACACATAATTTTAATCATTGTTTTGACAAGCATGATTTGTAGATTAATAACACAGCAACCGAGTACATATGCTTTCCTAATGGAGAGGTATGTAATGTAAATTGAGAAATATCTATTTATTACAACTGACATGTGACAAAAGCATATCAAATTATGGACTATGTAAAAAATAGAAATTTTATGAATATTTCATAATCAAAGTGCTCTTTATGAGCAATGGTCAATTTATGTCCGTGCGGATAGTTTGTAAGCATTTTGGACATTAGAGAATCTATAAGTAAATACGTGCAAGAGAAAAAATGCTCACTCTTCCATGAGGGGAGATTGCACCCAGTGCTCTGTATCCTTCTTCTCTCTCTTCTCTCTCACGGTATCCATAGCACTCTACTCTAAGAGGTGCGCTTGCACGCGCTCATGTGCTCTCTCTCACTCTTTGTCTCTCTCATATCGTGTATATACCGCTCTAGATTTATCAAAATTACTATTGGCTATATCGTTAACCTTAGTAGGTGATATTCTTATACGTGCTAAGTAAGAATGGTATCTGGATGTATGCACTTGGATATCTAAATTACATCCATTTAAGACACAACCATTAAAGACATAGAACCCTTGAGTAAGACATCAAAATTAGGCAGTATAAATGTGTATCGCAAAAGGAAAATACTTAAATAACTGCCTTAGATAGCCTACGTAGCAATTTTGGCAGAATCATATTGACCTTTTTTTGTCATCATCTAAATTATGATTTGGGATTTTATTATGACATAATATCGTCTGCTCCTTTTCAATGAGTATGTTGTACGACATTCAAGAATCTTTCACCCATTTTATCAACCTTGTCAGCATTCTATTGAGAGGTGGTTAATGCTTTTAATATCGATCAAAAGACTGTTCTATTTGATTATATCTGCAAATACTCCTACTATAAGCTTAGCTACCTTGCTTGACTGTTGCACGACTTGTTCATAAATTGATGTTATTAAATATTATGCACACATCTGTATAAATGTGTAGATTTTCTTGCTTTTGTTATGTTAAAATGACTCAATGTTATACTTATTTTTGTTTTTACCTTGATTCTATTACATAAATTTTAAGGCAATACAATTGATTGAACTTAGCCAAAAGATTTTGATTACGGTATTTATTTTTCTTCTAGCTTTTTTAGAGTCTAATGATGTACAAAGAGCGATCAAGAAATTTCTCTTCTCGTTTTAATTTCTTATTATTATTGCAAAGTCTTCTAGAAAATGCAAGTCATACTATACTAGCAACAAGATGTCGGATTAGTTCTCTCTATATGTCCAAATGCCATATATCATGCACCATCCTAGTGTTTGTTCTATCTCCTTCATTAAGATCTCCACATTATGCGCCACCTCTTACAACATCTTGTTATACGATAATACCCTAGTTTAATACACTCATTTGATAAATGCAAACTTACTTAATTTTTTTCTAAGTTGTACTCTATTTGAAAATATACCTAAGGGGCCACACTCAAGGAGTCTTGTAACAAAGAAGAATATGGACGGATATTTTCAAAAGGCATGGCTCTTTTACTTACGTGCATTGTCTTATCAGATGTGAAATCAACCATCTCTAATGTCATGGCTTGAACTTGCGTTGAATGAAATGTGTATTGAGATGAGCTATATAACTCTACTCACATGAGCTAAGGGGCTTTGGGATAGTGAACAACAATTTGTAAGTACTTTGCTACTCAAGCATACTCCAATTTGGTGTCAAACAGGTAGTTTTTGCCTACTCCATCGGTCACGTGCACATAGATTCATCAATTTACACAGTGTGTTAATGCTCATCCTAGTATAGATTGGTCATTTTATGCAACACTAGTTATTCATGTAGATCTGCCGATATAGGTAGCATGAGTGCATGTCTTGATAGCAAAAAATGTAATTGGTGAGGAATGACATATGTATGGAACATTTATCCTAAGTCTTCCTATTTAAATCATATTCATTGATGGGAAGAATCTTGTTTTGAAACATGACTTGAAAACATTGCCACTAGTTGGGTGCAGGTTCAGAGCGAGCTTTTGAGTTTTCTCGTGCCATGTGGCTGGTTGTTCCCTAGAAAAGCTCACTCAAAAAGCTCGCTCCCAACAACTGAAAAAGCTCACTCAAAACATATTGCTTACAATGCTTCTTTAAAATATCGCTCCCAAGTACGATATGTTGTGAAGGAAAGTAGGTTTTCCATCAATCTCATCCTCATGTCTTCGTCTCCTTGAAGTGCATCTTTTGTTGTTCCTTTGTTTACCATGTCAAGAGGAAGATTTTCTATGTGTATGAGTATGTCTCTATTGACTTAGACCTTTATTTATGCATTGAGAGAGAGAGAGAGAGAGAGAGAGAGAGAGAGAGAGAGAGAGAGAGAGAGAGAGAGAGGGATAATTAAACTACCATGACGTAGATGAGACTACCGATAGCTAAAGAATATGGCACCTTGACCTTATCATTCTCAACATTAGACTGGGGAGCATCATTCTTGCTAAGTTTTTCATATGATCTTGTGAATATATTTTCTTGAGACAACTCTAGTATTCCACATTTTCTATCCCTCTTGGTACGCATACTTAGAAAGTTTGCATCTCCCAAATCCATTTTAGCAAACTACATGCTAAGTGACTTCTTCAAGATGGCAATCCTATCTTTGGATTTTCTAGCAATGAGTACATCATCGACAAGCAATATCAAGATAAGTGAACCATTTTTCAATTTGGGTAAATAAGGAATGATTTTCCTAGCTCCTTTCATACCCTTGGGTCTGCATGTACTTGTCAAATTACATTTGCCAGTCCCTTGAGCCTTGTTTTAGGCCATACAATGCCTTATGAAATTTACACACCAGTTCTAACCTTGTAGGCTTCTCAAGTTTGACTTCAAATCCCTATGTTTGTTCCATGTAGACATCCTCACATCAAGATCCCTGTGAAGGAAATCTCTCTTCACGTCCATTTGGACAAGTTCCATGTCCTCAGTGTCAACTAGTCCAAGCACAAGATGAAATGTTGTAATCTTAACCACTGGAGGAACAATCTCATCTAAATCCACACTGTGCATTTTGAAATGTAGAGAGAGAGAGAGAGAGAGAGAGAGAGAGAGCAAAGGAGAGAGAAGGAGAGAAAGAATTGAGGGTGGAATCCACAGATGCAAGAACATGTGAGACTCTCTCTCTCTCTATATATATATATAGATATATATAAATAAATAAATAAATAAATATGTGTGTGTGTGTGTGTGTGTGTATCCCTCCCTCCAAAATTGCATTAGGAAATCTAGATATAAGTAAACATGGACAAAAAATCTATGAAACTTGTTTGTATTGTAGTTTGAATGTGAGAAGCTCTCAAAATTCTTTTGTCGTCTCAAGCTAATAACAATTTTGTACTACAATGTAAAAGCCAATTTATGTGCATTTTGCTTGCTCTTCCAATTGTCCTGCCCTAAGAGCTACACATATATTATAACTTTTAATTATGTTCAACTCTTGTGGCACCAAGACAGAAAAAGAAAAGAGAGCGCAATTGGTGCCCCTAAGTTGATTGAGCAATCACAGTACATATTTGCTACATTAGCCACTTTCTTCAAACACTTGCTGACTGCATTTGGATCTTGGTCATCTACAATATGTATGGCGAACCAATGATAGTGGTTAAGCTAGATAGTGTGAAGAGCAACCAACAAACCAAGGTCTTCAAGGTTCAACTCAAGATTCAAAATTAGAAGGGTTAAATTGATGAAAAATAGTGAGCATAAACCGGGCAACAAAAACATGCTAATTCCATGTATTAGCAACAACAACTCCATACAATGCTCAACTTACCCACACAATTACATACATTAGTAAAGTTACAATTCGCAATAAAAAGCGATCTGTCTTGAGGAGTCCAATTGAAGGACATGAATTTCTCGCAACGAAGAAGGTGCGACGTGCATTGAATACGTGTGCAAGATTCTAATTTGTGAATTTACATTGATGGATGAACATGTTATGGTTTACATCCAACCCAAAGATATGCAAGAAGATTTAGTAGATGTGCTTGCATGCTAGGTACGGCCGTCCTTGTGCTACTCGATTTGCAAAGTCTTTGCATGTACACATTGAGTTTGTGGCTATGTGCACTTTGTACATCTCATCACGTACGAGCGAACTTGAAGTCCCAACCATAAATCTCTCATGTTGTTTATCTTTGATTG
This sequence comes from Adiantum capillus-veneris, assembly GCF_014529385.1. Lineage (NCBI taxonomy): Eukaryota > Viridiplantae > Streptophyta > Polypodiopsida > Polypodiales > Pteridaceae > Adiantum > Adiantum capillus-veneris. Next base: position 20,317,250 of record NC_140947.1, read on the forward strand.
CAACATGCAACTCAATCTTAGCCTCCATAGATATTGCAGAGTCAATTTGTTTTGTTGCAGCAGTTGAGATATCTGAATGATAGCGCATGTTTTTCGGCACATTCACTCACCTCTTTTGAACCTTAAATCCTCCTTCCTCTAACATCCTTATTCTCGTTGGAGTCAAATTTTTCCCTTTTTCCATAGGTCATGTGCTTGGCATTGTCCATGTACAATGTGTTCATGCAAAGTAGATTTGCTACGTATGATCTACACTGTCATTGCAAAACCACATGTATTGGGATGTTGACCCTCGCCCCTGTCCTCCCTTAGTTCCATCATCCCAAGCTCTAATGCCCCAAAATGATGGTGCTCATCCAGTATTTCTAATATATATTTTTTGTATTTTCTCAGGCTTGACCATCCAACCATCCTAGACGTTGTACTCTGCTACCTTTGGGGACTCTTCAAATTGCCCTCATTTTTTTGAGAATATTGGATTCTTCAGCAACCATCTCTTCATTTTTATCTTCTTCAAGGATTGTTGGTGTTGCTTGAGACATATTTCTTCCCCTCCTTGGCAAATTCTAAGTGACATATTCTGGTATGTGGAAAGCACACACCATAGATCTGCCCCTATTTGGATCGTTGTGGCTCTAAGAATCATTGACGGGGACGAAAAAATGTAGCGAATTTTTTAGAAAAGGTGCATTCCTCTCATTGGCGAGTGAGGACTAGTTCCCTTGGCAACTGAAGCTCATGAACTACATGTTTGCAAAGTGTGGAGGAGACATGTTTAGTGTCAAGGTGGTCGGATGCCTGAAACCCTCAGATGTTGGTCAAAGAAGGACAGATGCAGTGCGTTTTAGAGGGAGTAGAGTGAACTTGCATCGGCCTATAAGGAAAGTTAATCTTGGCAAGTGATATTGGATCCCGTCTACTTTGCTTGAGGTGAGTAGGTCTAGGCTATTATCTTAGGCTTTTTGGCCCAAACATTAGTGTTTCCTTGGAAGTAGCCTTGAGAAGTGATTGACCCATTCAAAGCTACACACCCTATCACCTTCAATTGTTGATGTTGAGCTTGTGGTTGGTGTATCCAAACTGGATCTTTCACTTTGACGTGCTCTTTGGATACTAACACGTGGTTGATCCTTTTTGGCCTTTTTAAAAGGCTTTGTTGTGATGAAAACTTTGGTTGATATATTTTTTGCTTAGGTTTCCATTGCATTGTAGATGGTGTGGCTTTTGATATAGAGGCTCCATAGAAAATTTCAAGGACATTTGTTGACGCCAAATTATTTATGAGCCTCATGATAGTCCGAGTGTAGGTCTAGAGTTGATAAATGTAAGAAGAAAACAAATGATGAGCTGACTAGATGGATTTTTTTTTGCATTGAGGAAAGGTACCTCCTCCACAAAGGTAGAGTTTGGGTACAAATGAACATAGACATTCTGTGCCAAATCATTTGTGAATGTCATGATAGCCCAAGTGTAGGTCTAAAGTCAATAAATGTAAGAAGAATATAAAGAACACGGGTGCATGTGCACATGTAGTTGCACCATCCTTTTGGGGTGTTCGGACTTGGGAAAGAGGGGCTGACAATGCTCATGGTAGTGAATTTAAGGTGCAATTCATGTGGTTCTGCAATGATAGTGTGGATCACACATGGAAAATCTGTAACACAATCACTCAGTGCCTTGCGCTAGAGTCCCCAATATATGGCCAGTGGAAAAGGGAACAAACATGACTGCTTCAGAGTTGTAGGAATTGGAGTCAGAAGGTTGCATAGTAAAGACGATTGCGGTTAAAGAAACAAACAATGTGCGTTATCCACCAGGAGTATCAATTCAAGCCTCCAAGAGAATTGAATCGGTAGTAACCATGGAAGCCCAAATTGTGTAGCACATTGTCATAAAGATGAACGTGCATGAGAAATTCATTGTGGAAACATCTACTTCACACGTACGAGGTGAGAGGTATGAAGTTGGTATGATAGTTCAGAGTTGAGAGTAAAGACTCGTGAGAGATGGCGATATTGTAGTTATTAATACATGCAATGTTGGCAGTGATGTCATGTTTTCCTTGAGCGTTCCTCCTCCTTACATGTCTTCTAGAGGTGACACACCTTCTTGTTGGTTGCTAAATGAGGATGCAGTTTTCCACATCACACTGCATTGTGAGTGGATCAAGAGTTTATCCAGTGGGAGCTTTGGCTGTGTGCATTTGGCCAATGGTTTAGCTTTTGACATTGCAGGTGCAGGAGATGTTTGATTTTCATTGCCCTGTGGTGCATCATGTATGCTACGACATGTGCGCTATTTTCTTCAACTGAGACATAGTTTGATCTCACTAAGACAACTAGCATATTGTGGGTATTAGATACTTCTTAAAGAGCAATATTTGTAGATGCATTGCAATTCATTAGTGATTGCCAGAGGAGTCCGCAATGGCTTGGTATATCCTATGCATGTGATTGAGGTATGAGATGGCATGGTCTCGGTTTTGTTTTTGGCATGCTTTGAGCGAGAGACGAGACATGTATTCTTTGCAAGTGAGCTCCACCATGCTTAGGAGATAGAGCATTTAGCTGTGCAAGACATGCCAGTAGACTCTATAGAGACAGAGGTAAAGCACCAATGCGCTAGTGAGACACAACAGGTGTTGTTAGAGTCTGTGCAGGCAGAGGTAGAGCGGGTCTACTCCCTATAGAGTTAGGCAAAGATGACAAACATGGAGTTCTTTGATTGGCTCATGCTAGAGGCTAATGAGTTGATGTCAATACACACCATTCTGCCTATGGGTAACAGGGACGTAGCCATGCAATGTCGATGGTGTGACAAATACATACACGATGGGTAGTCATGATGATGGAGTGCATGCAAATAGCACTGAGGAAGCTAGGACATCCAGGTTTGTGTAGATTTTTGTCAACTTTCAGGCATCTCATGTACGACCTACTAGTGTCGAGGTCCGACCTAGTAGCTGCAGTGGGAGCATTTGCAACAGGGATTGTCAGTGGTACGGTGATTAACACTAGCATTACGCCTAGTGGAGTTTTGCAAACCATACAGAGTTGTCCATTAGATTTATATGTAAGTTGTAGCCTGGATACACACGCTCGCCTATCATTAGAGCTGATACGGCTACATGTAGATCGACTGAGTGAGCCAGTGGGAATAGGCTGAGAGAGTCTCTCAACCGTTTTCTTTTACATACTAGTAGTTTAGCTAGTAGTACCCACTTATTGGCACATTTGCCTTTAAGTGGGAGTCTGTTGGGGTAAAGGCATTATGCCTTTGCCTGAGCCGGATGTCCAATTTTTGGCCAACCACTAATCTTACTCTTATACATATACAGAGAATAAGGGGCTTCTCACTTTGAGGCTTGCTCCACCCACACAACACCTTGTACTCTCTCCTTCTCCCCTTCCCAAACGCACACACTGCACCGCACACACAGATTTTGTGCACTCCACTCTTCACTAAAGCATTTGCCACAAGCACTATAGCATACAACAAAATCACTACCACCACATTCCCAATCATAACTAGTGAAAGAGGGTTGATAAAAATGGGCATCTTTGCTTGACACCAATAATACTTGTGCAAAACTCCCTTTCCCCTATTTACTCAATAGGTCACCTTCTAGTAAATACAAAAAATCACATGCACATATTCATTTGGCACTTGAATTTCCTCCATATGTCTCCAAAGATTCTCCGAGGGATCATATCAAAAGCTTTTTTGAACTCCATAAAGCAACAATATAACACTTCACCTTTCAGTTGGCTATCCTCCATGAAAACTTGAAGAGTAACAAGCTGATCAATGGTGTTATGATGTTTTTGGAAACTCACTTGTTCATATGCACTTTTGTCATCTTTTCAGCTTATTGAAAACATTGTCTCCATGACACATCCAAACAGCTTTGCCATAAGAAAACAAATTGTTCTAGTATGGTAGTTGTTTAGATTGTTCACATCTCCCCCTTTATATACAAGTTTGATTCAATTTTTACTCCAATCAAGAGCATGCTATGTTGAAGTGCAAGTCTAAACATATCATGTATGTTTCCTCACTTGTCCATTTGAGTATTATGGGCTTGACACCACATAAAAGAGAACCATGACACAATGTCTTTCCTACATTTGGTTGCTTGTAAAGATTATTGCAATGCATATGCATGCCTATAAGACTCAAGTCATTGATACTTTGAACACACTTATCCTTTAGGTTAAACCAAAATTTACCACATGTTTGTGCCTTTTCTTGAACTTTAAAAAGTTTATCGATTGACTTTCCACCTTTTTTTTTTTTGAGAAGTGTTTTGTATGGATGTAAATGCATGTGATAATCTTTCTTATCTTTGTTTGCATTTAAACTCATCAAGTACTTGTGTGCTTCTTTACATTCAATATCAAACGATTTCTTCCTTGAGCTATTTTAATTGATACCTTTGTGCCAGCACATGTGCTTCAGAGCAAGGCTGTTGGAATTAGGGTTGCAAAGAAACGCACACAGCTTGGAGAAGACGAAGGAAGCTCAAGGCACACAATAGAGAGTGTATTACTTAGTGTGAAATGGAAAGATAGATAGCCCTAGAGTGATAGGCGTATATACAATGCACGGGGGGAAAAACCTCCTAAAGAGGGAAAAAATGCCCCGGCAGTCCTAGTGTGTTCACACACATCACTACCACATGTATATGGTAACAAATCCCCCCTGGAGTGATGCGGTGAACGAGAGCTGGCATGAGTAAAGGGAAGTGACATGCCCTGAGGACATGATCAGTCCACAAAGGGGAGTAAGCCCAAAGCTTTGCGGAAAGCTTCAAGCTTCTCACGAGACAATGCCTTTGTGAAAAGATCTACAAGGTTGTCTTGTGTTGGCACATAGGACAAGCTGATCTCTCCTACTGAGAGCCTCTCCCTGACATAGTGGTAATGCACCTCAATGTGCTTTGTGCGATCATGAAAAATTGGGTTCCTTGCAACTGCCAATGCGCTCTGACTGTCAGCGTAGATAGTGTTGGCAGTGTCCTGTCCAACACCCAAATCAGCCATAAGGCGTCTGAGCCATACACACTCAACCGTAGCTGTGAAGATTGCCCTGTACTCAGCCTCACAACTTGAAGTGGCCACAGTAGGCTGCTTCTTGCTCAACCATGATATACGTGAAATGCCAAGCATGAAACAAAAACCACTTGTGAACACTCGCGTGTCAAAACAACCAACCCAATCTGAGTCCGAAAAAGCATGTAAGTCTGGCGGCAATGATCCCCCCTTGGGATAAAACAAGCCAAGATGTAAAGTGCCACTAAGGTAGCAGAAAATCCTCTTGACAGCCTGCCAATGCTTAGACCCTGGGCTATGCATAAATCTGCTGACCCGCGAGACTGCAAACTGAATATCCGGCCTCGTGTTGCATACATAAATGAGGCAGCCAATAGCAGTTTGGTAAAGAGTGACATCAGCAGGATCACCAACATCATGTAGGCTCAAATTCAAACCTGTTTCCATGGGAGTGGCAATAGGTTTGCAATCCTCAAGTCCAAACTTACATAGCAATGTCTCTATGTAACTTTTCTGACACAAGGCAATACCACCATCACACTCCTTAAATTGTACACCCAAGTAATGATGCAACAGCCCCAAATCTTTCATCTTGAAAGTAACATTCAAATCAGCCTTAAATTCATCAATATGTCTCTCATTTGGTCCAGTGATCAGCAAATCATCTACATAAAGAACCACAATGAGAAGTACATCATCCTCACGCTTTACATACAATGTGCTTTCTGTTGGACTGTTACGAAAGCCTCGTTTGATCAAATGAGTGTCAGCTTTCTCATACCAAGCACGAGAGATTGCTTCAACCCATACAAAGCCTTCTTACATTTGCACACTTTGTCTTCTTGTCCTTTTATGACAAAACCGTGAGGCTGCGTTACATAAACTTCCTCAAATATGTCACCATTCGAGAAAGCAGTAACATTATTTAATTGAACTAAATTCTCATTGGACCTCTTTAAGGGCTATCCAATAGGATCCAGACACACCATGACACCATGAGGGAAACATGGGTAGGGGCTTGACATGTGTCCTATATGCCTCTTGTGGAAGGGGTGCCTCTTGGGAGTGTGCAATGTGTGTTCTTTCTCATCCCCTATTTCTAGGGCTTGCCCCCTCCTTTGTAGGCTCTTGGTTGACTTCAAGTACCTCAAGCACCTTATCCCTTAAGCATGGCAAGCACCTCAAGCACCTTAGTTAGCAAGCACGACAAGCACCTCAAGCACCTTAGTGAGTAAGCACGACAAGCACCTCAAGCTTGGGCAAGGTTCCCACCTCAATGTTAGCCCTAGCTTGCCTAAGGTCCTAGGTCTAAGGGCTTTTAACACTAACCTTTGGAGGTCTTTAATGAAGCTAACCCTAAGGTCTTTTAAGCTCCATTATGAGGTCATTGGTCTTTGATAGACCATCTCCCTTTTGGACCCGTTACCTTCTCTCCCTATTGTCCCGTGCTGAGCTAGATCCAAAAGCGCATGTCTATATTCTAACTCTTGTTTCCGTTTATTTTTCCACATTAAATGATCAGTTCAATATGAGAAAATAATTTGGGTTAGTTAGATATTATATTTTATGACAATACCTCTCTCTTGAAATCATAGTCGTCCTCGACTATGAGGTAGAGAAGATAAAGCCTTAGTCATTAGTCTATGTTTCCTAGGGGGTAGAGGATCTCTTTTTACCCTACAACATCATCCAGAATGGATGACTAATCCATTTGGTGCTTGGGAGACTTAAATGCCACAAGCATGTCTACTCTTTAGTCCATATCATACTTTCCAAAGTAGAGTGAAAAATTCTACTTGGTGTTTGGGAGACGTAGTCATCACAAACATGATTCTAAGTATGCATACTATTGAAATTTGTGCACAATAAAAAGAGAGATCTAGTCCTATAAGACAAAAAATATCGTTCATTTAAAAGAAAAATTTACATTGGCTTACTCTAATGTAGCACTGTAAGCATTGACAAGGTTCATACTATCTGTAAGCTGTGTTCCTTACATCCATCTAGCATCTTCAAAATGATAATTTTTGAATTTAATCAGATATCGTCGGATAATCTTACCATGCCATAGTACTTGGTCCTCGTGTCGAAGGATAGCTTTGGGTTGTAGCACCTCTTCTTCGATCTTCGATCTCTGGGGGGTCTTCAATAATTGGGTTTATTGGTGGCTCTCCTTTGTAAGGCTTGAGTAGGCTCACATGAAAAGCATTGTGTATGAGGCAATGGTTGGGAAACTTGAGTTGATAGGCCATCTCATTGATTGGTCTTAAAATTTTAAAAGGACCATAGTATCTTTTCACTAATTTAGCATAAGAATTTTGGTGGCCTGTAGGATTTTTGCCCGTAGTTTGCCTCAATCGAGTCTTGGGAAACTTAAGTAAGACCCAATCATTTTATTTGAACGTTAAGGCCCTTATGTGCTTATTAGCACAACAAATTTTTGCCTTTGTTGGGAGATGGATATAGCCTCCTTAATCTTTTGGAAAGATTCTTGTAGGTATCAGCTATACTCATCGGCAGCGAAGATCTTCCCATGTACCTTAAGTAGCAAGGGACTTTTTGGTATTCCCTCAAGAGAAATTCAAACTTGTACCTAGATATTCAAAGAGACCTTTTCAAAAATTATTGGTGATTCTAGGATCTCTATCTGACACGATGGATGTTTACAATCCATGGTGTTTGAAAATATGGGATATGAAGAGAGTTGCCATTTGGTGTACCTTAATAGTATTTTTGATAGGAATAATGTGTGCTTGCTTGCTAAACCTGTCAACTATAGTCTACTTTCCCGTATTCCCATGGATAGACCTAGGTAATCCAAAGATAAAATCCATGGATATACTCTCCCATGGCGAATTAGGGATAGGCAATGGTTGTAGTAATTTAGGCTGCTTCCCTTTATCATACTTTGTCTTTTGGCATACCACACACTTTGAAACATACTCCTGTATGTCCACTTCCATGGTGGGCCAATAGGAATATGTCTCTACTCCTTGAAGAGTAGGTTGAATCCCTCTATGATGCCCCGCATAAGGAAGAGCATGGGATTCATACATCACTTTCTCACGATGGGAGTGAGTACCACATAGCCTAATGCCATGGAGAAGATAACCATCGTGCAAGGTGAATGGTTCCTCTTTCTTCCCTAAGGCAAGGGCTGACATTATATCCCAAGAATCAGGGTCCGTAGCATACTCATCTATTATGGAAGAAATAGATCATTATGAGTTGTTATAGACACTGCATTTGCCCTTGGTCATCGTGATAGTGCATCCGCTACTTGATTATGCTTACTAGCAATATGAGCAATATGAAAATCGAACTGTGAAAGAAAATTTGCCCACCTCATTTGTTTGTTGGACAGCTTGGTTTGCATCATAAAGTACTTGAGACTTTGGTGGTCCCTTTGTAAGATGAATGGAGTCCCCAATAGATAGCACTTCCATGTGTCTAGGGCATGTAGAATAGCTAATAACTCTTTTTCTTATATGCCCAACACTTGTTTATCGATATTGAGTCTTCGAATTTCATATGCTATGACATGCACTTCTTGGTGCAAGAATGCTCTAAGGCAATCTCCACAAGCATCACATTGGACCTCAAATAGTTTTGAGAGGTTTGGTAGTGTAAGCAGTCGTTGGGCGGTAAGCTTTTCTTCAAGCTTATCAAAAGTATTTTGCTCTTTAGCACTCCATGCATACTTAAAGTTCTTTTTTGTTAAGTCATGTAATGGTCCTGCTATTTGAGAGAAATTCTCTATGAAGCGTCTATAGTATGTGCACATACCAATAAAGCTTTGTAGCTCATGTAGATTCCTTGGGTTAGGGCATCCTTTTATTACCTCTAACTTTGATGGATCCATACGGGTACCTTCTTGCGAGATAATATGACCTAAGTATTGAATCTCTTGAAGGAAAAATTCACTCTTCTTTTGGTTACTCAAAAGTTTATTCTCCCTCAAAGCTTGAAAGATTACCTGGAGATGTTGCTTATGCTCCTCAAAAGAATTGGAGTAGATGATGATATCATCAAAGAATACTCAAGTGAACTTGTGGTAGGGCCTAAATTTTTCTCGATTAGGCGGTTGAATGTGGCCGGAGCATTTATCAAGCCAAAAGGCATGACAAGATATTCATAAAGACCAATGTTGTGCAAAAAGTAGTCTTTACAATATCTTCATTCACTATCCTTATTTGATGATAGCCACTTTTTAGGTCAATCCTAATGAAGTAGGTAGAGCCTTGTAGCTTATCAAACAAATCTGCTACCCACGGTACGAGAAATTTGTTTTTAATAGTGATCCGGTTTAAGTTCTATAGTTGACACATATACGATATGTGTTGTCTTTCTTTTGCACTAGTAGGACTGGTGAACAAAAGGGAGAGGAACTAGGCCTCATCATCCCCTTATCTACCAGTTCATGCACTTGCCTCATAATCTCCTCTTGTTGAGCTCGAGAAACTCTATAAGGTGGCTCCCAGGTAGAAGCTCTATTCTATGGTCATCATCCTGTCGTTTTGGAGGTAACTCCATAGCGATGTCATCGATAAAAACATCTTGGAATCTATTTATAAAATTAGAAAACTCTAATTCTTCTTGATTCCTACCACTTTGTTTTGGTAAAACATTAGCATCAATTATGGACTCATTGACAAAAATCATATACGTGAAAACTGAGCTTTCAATTGACTTATCAAAAGCAGGTGAATATACAAGAGGGATAGTAGGACCTGACTCATTGGCATCTATATACATGTTCTTATCCCTGTAGGTGAAATAAATTCTTCTTTCAAGGAACTACATGTTGGCAGCCATGTGGTTGAACCATGGTGCGCATAGAATAACAACCTCGTGTTGGAGAGGGGAGATGAAAAAGTCTTCTTTGTCAATGTAGCTTTGGAAATGAAGCCTCAATTTCCCAATCAAGGGAGACATGGAGGCTTGTTGTCCCTTGAAATCTCCTTCGGCAGTTACAGTATCTCCCTTCTCAAAAGCTTGTATACCCAACTTAATGGCCAACTTCGTTGATATGAAGTTGTGAATAGAGCCATGGTAAAAAAGGATGAAGGAATCATGCTCCCTCACTTTTCCGCAAGCATAGGAAAGGGATGAGCCTTTGCAATGAGCATCCTCTTTTAGAGCTTCGACCATGGAAGCTCTAGGAGTCTCGTTGTGTGTATTTCTTTTGGGGCAAGAACAGTAACCATGCCCTTGCCCCCCACACTTGAAACATTTATGATCCTTTAGAAAAGCCTCTAGCTCTTTGGGAGAGAGTTTATTTTTACCTTTCTCCTTGGTCTTGTTGTTGTTGTTTTTGTTGGAGTTACCTTGGGAAGAGTTTTGAGCATTGTTCTTTCCTCTTGAATCATTTCGGTCTTTGTTTTCCATGGGCTTGGCATTCCTTTTAGCCCCTTGTTGGAAATTAATGTGAGAACCAACCATAGTGTGATGGATGACTTTGTTGATAGTACTAGGCCGATCTGAGTTGACATACTCGGCCATTTCTTCAAGTAATCTTGCACAAAATTGTTGCATTTTCTCAGCAAAGTTTATCTTTTGAAAGACTGTAGCTTTGAGATGAAAATCCCAAAACTTTTGTGGATAGACTCATTGGAGAGTAGCTTCAAACTCGGCCATTCGATGAGCACTTTATCTTTGGTGTCGCTTGCAAGGAATTATTTCATGATGGAAACTCATAGAGTTTTCCATGTCTTTGGAGCTTTGCCATTTACATGAAGGCTACCCCACCATTGTCGAGCAGATTTTTGAAAGTGCATAGCTACATGACGTAGCTTGGAGGAATCTGTGAAGCCCTTGTCTCCAAAGGCTGCATCAAATTGTTGGATGAAGGCCAAAACTTTGTTGGTAGCACCAAAGGTGCCATCATAGGTGAGAAAAGAGACACTCTTTCCTCCCTCTTTGAACTTTTGAAGGTTGTAGGACCTTTTCCAAGCATCATGGGATTTACGACGTCCTCTCCTCTGGTATTCTCTAGGAGAATAGCCGCTGCTTTCGTTGGAAGAGGAGGAAGATGATGAAGAAGGAGAAGAGGGTGATCACTTTCTCACCTTTTGCTTCCTTTGTTTCCTCTCGTCCCTTTTGGAGTCACAAGGAGAAGGACTATAGGATGATCATTTCATCTTGGGAGGAGTTGAGGATCGTCAAGACCGCCGTCTTCGTGGAGCTGGTCCCCCCTCCAAAAGGCTTTTGTATTATAGATTCCCCCATAAAGAGAGACTTGGTACAATACAAGCTTGTGTTACTTGAGACGTCATTGGTGCAATAAAGATGGTAGACTTCATACACTAAAATTATGCCCTTAATTAGCTTGCAAAAGAATTAACATATCCCCGGCCCCAATCCCAAGATCTCAAACACCTTCAAAAGTGGAGGGAGGTAGCAGGGAGTGAGGGGAGGGACGAGGAAGCAGAAGTAACATACGAGAAAGAAATAATATCTTTACTTGTTATTACTCTTGTAGTTTAGCATAGCATAGAAGCATAATAATGGAGATGAAGAAGATGGCAAGCTTGCACTTTGGAGCATGGCTCTTGGTTGGATTTGGATTCCATAGCCAAGAGTTGTCGGTGTAGTCTCTCAACTTCTCAAGCTTGGAGAAGAAGATGGTGTTCTTACTAAACACACAATGAGAATGAGAGTGTGTGAGAGGGAGTATATGCACAAGCTACCCCCCTCCTTGCTTGGGTCGACCTGTCCTTCTAGCTCTTGATGCAAGCTCATTGGCTCCTCTCAAGCCTAGCCAATCACAAGCTTAGGTCATTTCAAGCAATAGAGGTAGCATTAGGACAAGTGTCCTCCTTTCCCCTCTGAGAGAGAGGGCTTGAATAATGCCTAGATAATTATTTAATTGAACTAAATTCTCATTGGACCTCTTTAAGGGCCATCCAATAGGATCCAGACACACCATGGTGAAGTATGGCTTGTGGAGGAGTCTCTTTTTTTTATTTGTGAGTTATTGGGTTCAATTGACCCAGGGATGGCCCGATTGTGGACCTCTGAGACAAATACCAAGGTAATTGGAAAGGAGTCACAGAGACAAGGCATCATGAGAAAGGTGGATATCAAAATGCGTGAAAAGGTTATGAGATTTTGTCTTCTGAACTCAAAAGTCATGGAAAAGTAGATTTAGAAATATGAAGCGGAAAATAAACAAAGTTTGGCTAATCGAATGTGATTCAAGCGCAATCATATCACTAGAAATCTTCCTTTTCCATATCACCTTCAAAAAATGTCTGACTCTCCTACTGGACACTGGCCCCTGATGCAACAATATCGAAGGCAAAACGAAATAGAGTATTGATCATTGAAGAGGAAGAGGAGATGTCGATGGGATGCAATTGGCATATATATTGTACGTACTATTTTTTAAACTACATGAGAATATATGCAATGTGAATTTAAATTGTTTTATGTGCCACTAGTATCACAAATACGTAGATTTGTTATCACATGGGCGACACTTCAGAGTGCAACGGATAGACGAAATAAGGGTCACCTTTGAGAGTGGTGTCAGGGCAAGCTTTGATTAGCTTCATAAAGTTTGATATTTTCTTTTTTTATGTGAAGTGGTTCAAGGTCATTACTAGTGGTCCCAATGCAACTATGCGTAAAGGTAGGAGTGGACTGATTCAAGTTAACTCTAGGCGGGTGTGGACGGACGATCGTGATTCATTTGTTATTCTGCAGCATTGTGAACAGGTTTTGTTTATTATAAATCCAATGTGGAACGAAAAAGACGAAGAAGATTTGAGTAAAATGCGTTGGCTCTTTGTCGTCCAAGTTGTTCCACGGAGTAAACAAGTCTGGGAAGGATTGGATTGTTGAGAACAAAGAGACACCTGAGCTCTGTGCATTGATTGCTGACGATCAGGATGAGGAGCCTGAGCTTCAAGTCCATGCTTTTCTCAAGACCTGAACTTGAGATGAGCGATCAGATACGAAGATAGATGCAAAGACGGATGGAGCCATGAAGTTTGATGACGAAGATGCAAAAGTTCACATAGAGATATATATCTTTGGTGCATCATCTCTCATAGAAGAGGAGACATTGATTAGTGATTTTTGTTAAGAACTCTCTTGTAATGTCTACTTTTGATTAATAGATTTTAACTATTGTACAACAATGAATTCTTGCTAATTTGTGGTTTATTCATGTTGATTGAGATGTTTATTTATGGTTAAGTGAACTAACATATTGTCCATATGTTTTTGAATTAGTTTTTGCATCCATGGCAGATGAGGAGGAGCCATACTCTCCAAGTTTCAGTTTCCCAGTTACTCCAGCTGGCATGTCATCAAAGTAGATGCATAGTTTCTTCTCATAGTTTTTTCCAGACTAGTGTGAATGCACACATCAATTTTGGACAACAGGTCCTTCTAGAACAACTACACTTGCTCTAACCCCTCAGACCAACGTTCGAGTCACACCGACTGGTGGTGTCACACCTTAGACCAACATCTCAATTACATCGACTAGTCAATCTTCATGGGAGACTACGCTTTCTTGTTCCTCTTTGAGACAACATAGATCTTGTTATTCAAGTGGTGACGGTGGTTGTTGTGGTAGTGGCACTGTGGATGTGTCCACACCTCCAAGAGAGCGTCTACCTCTCTCTTCAGTAGATAGTACACTGACGGGTACACCACATACACCTTGGGGATCACATGAGTTTGATCCTAGCAAGGTGTACAAGATCAGGGGTGGGGAACTAGTTATAAATAGGGCCAAAAAGGCCATGCGTCAAAGGGTTCGTTAGCTTTGTACAGTGTAGTTTAGGTACTTTGTGATGGAGTATCGGGAAAATCAGGATGTAGAGAGAAAGAATTACATCATTGATGCCATTCACAGAGAGTACATGCCAACAGAGGGATACGATCTAGTCTCCATTGATTGGATCACGAGAGTGGCTATTGCAATGATCACATCGTCGATCTAAAAGCATGAAGCCAATACAAAGCCGTTGAGGCAAAGTCGACATGGTTGGATGCAAATGAGTGGAGAGGGATTTCTTGAGAGCAACATGAGCGTCTAGACAGGTTCCAACAACAGCGAGATGTAGCCAGAGCACGCTCGGAGTTTGTAGGAACTTCTCATCTTGGGAATGGAGGCTACAAGAATCTTCGACATGAGTTTGTAAGTGTCATACACTATTTAATATAGCGTAAGTACATATGTTTTTCAAATTTTTTTTCTTATGGTTAAGTGTTTATATTAGAAGAGCTTACCATGAAGCATCCTCCGATGGGTAGAGAGGAGAAATATGGATTCAAGCATGGACTATCAGCTCTTCTTCTGCAGCTTCAGGATGAGGAAGAGAACGCCGATCGGGAAGCCTTACCTTGATCAGTCTGGCCGATGTATATATTTTCAATTGTACATGTTGATGTATAGCTACTTAAATTTTGGTATATACTTTTAGATAAATGCTGTTATGTTTATGGTTATGTCCGGTTTGAGGTTATGGTTATGGTTTCAAATTCAGTTATGGTTATGTTTTGCGATTTACACGATGGTTATGGTTATGGTTTCAGAATTCGGTTATGGTTATGGTTTCAAAATCTGCTTATGGTTATGCGTAAGGTTATGGTTATGGTTTCATAATTCAATTATGGTTATGTTTTGCAATTTACACGATGGTTATGGTTATGGTTTCAGAATTCAGTTAGAAATATGGTTTGAAGTTATGGTTATGGTTTCAGAATTCAATTATGGCTATGTTTTACAATTTACACGATGGTTATGGTTATGTTTTCAGAATTTGGTTGGAACTATGGTTTGAGGTTATGGTTATGGTTTCAAAATTCGGTTAGAAATATGGTTTGAGGTTATGGTTATGGTTTCAAAATTCGGTTATGATTTTAGTATTCCGTTATGGTTATGGTTATGCTTAAGGTTATGGTTATGGTTTCAGAATTCAATTATGGTTAGGTTTTGCGATTTACACGATAGTTATTGTTTGCGAGTATTGTTATGGTTGTGTTTTGTGGATCTCATCAGGTCAATATGTACTCACACTTCTGTGGATTTTCAGGCAAACCGAAGGTGGAGTGCGGTTGATTTTGCACTCTCTCCTTTGAGTAGAGAGGACTGCTTTTGGTGCTGCAGTACATGCAGTACCAGATGTCAGCCTTCTATGCTTAAATTTTTTTACAGGTTTTGCGTCGGTATGAGCGTCCATATAGGTGTCGATATGCCCATCAGTATGTGTGTCGGTATGCACATCTTAAATTCCACGGGTATATCGATGGACATACCTATGTGATGGTACCGACACTCATACCATCGGACATACCGACGAATGGGTTTTTTATAACTAGTTTATTTTCGTGGTACGGGCATGAGTATTCGCGCGACGTGTTGTAGTGAATAAGCCATTCTCTGGAGCGAGGGGTTCCTTGTTTGTGAACTCCATGTGCACCATATAACATAAACCGTGATTGTGGACATGCCAAATGAATCATGAAAACAGAGTGGAGGTGTTTCCAGCACATAACAATGCTTTTAAGATGTTTTTTGATTGGTGTGCATCCACATTCTTCACATTCTTTTCTTGAGCTGTAATGCGCATGATAGAAAACCCGCATTACTCTCATATACATCAGCTCATGACTTTGATACAACGCTCATTCACTTTGCATTGAGTCTCACTATATCCATCTTTTTCTCTTGGAATGCATGAATCATTTGCAACTTTGCTCATAAGCTCTAACACGAGTATTAATGGGGGCAGAAGGGGTGGGAGGAGGAGGGGGGGGGGGCTCATGAGGAGATCCAAGATGTGTAACTATCATGAGGGCCTTGATTCAAAGGGTAGATGTTGATTGGCCGTTGTCCACATTTACTATTAATAAAGAAACAAAAAGAGGCTATAAGTTAGAGGGCTCCCCCATAGGCTCTCTACTGACACCTTTTGAGGGCCCTCAATCTTCTATTGCTCTGCCCCATAAGCCCTTAATGCTGGAAAATAGTTGACCATCTTGTTTTAAATGGAGAGCCATGTGGTTATAATTAAAAAAATGCAAATCTCCGAATAAAAATTAATTTTGGAATGAAAACTAATCTCGAGATTAGTTTTTATATATCTAGGCACGAGATGAAGGACGGGACCGCCATTGCACTTGGACCATTGATCCCATCTAGTCCACCCTGTGGTAGATAGAGATAAGTGTAGGAGACCCTTGACACTAAAGGGCACGGGGTATTAAATGAACTGGGAGCGATGGGATCAATGGTGAGATGCTGTGTACGAATCCGGAGAACATTGGAGGGCTCAAAAAATTTGGCGAGATTTGGTGCCGTGCAAGGCCTATGTCCTATCCAACTCTCTCCGGTGGGTGTCGTGCAAGGCTTGTGGCCTATCCAACTCTCCCACGTGTTTGTAAATTGGATGCACCTTTTTCTATTAGTACTCGTTCAGGTTCTCGCTAAGCATCTTATGTATGAGATTGTTATGCTTTGGTTGTTTCCAGTTTATACGATTTTGAGGAACCTCTGTCTTTTGATGAAGCACATGATTCAAAAAATTGGATAGCTACCATGCAATCAAAATTTGATGCAGTTTTGACTTTATGTGATTTTCCTCATGGCAAAAAGGCCATTGGTACGAAGTGGGTTAACATGTTGAAACGTAAGCCGGATGAGTTGGTGAATTGCTCTAATATCTGTAAAGCTGACCACAAAACATACTTAGAGGGGTTGCCAGATAAATACCAAAGAATCATTGCCATGATTAGAAAGAAGTCAGCTAAAGGAGCTGAGCCATGGTGGCCATTGACTAAACGGTATTTGGGATAGTTGCTTTACGATGTATGTTGCTTGCTAATGTGCGATGGTTTAATAGATTTTAGGGAAAATTACCAAAATACCCCTCTAATTTGTGGAAATTCCCAAAATACCCCTCAAATTTAAAAAATTCTTGTATCTATTTTGGTTGGATTGTTCAAGATTTTTTAATCTTTACTCTTTTTTGACAATTGAGATCCGCTTTGCATTCTTAGAATGTAATTTGTCACAAATTACCTCGCAAAAAAAGGCAATTATGTCTAAAGATAATGAAGCAATTCATCTCCAAAGCCTACATAATCAACTCAAATTTTGGATTTAGCATCTTATATTGATAAGCAATGAGTCTTCTTATGAATAGCTACAAATATTTTAATCTTTCGAGAAATTTAATTTCACAACCAGGGGTATTTTGGGAATTTTGGAAAATTTGAAGGGCATTTTGGGAATTTATGACAAAATATTGGGGGTATTCTGGGAATTTTTGAAATTTGAGGGGTATTTTGGGAATTTCCACAAATTAGAGGGGTATTTTGGTAATTTTCCCTAGATTTTATACATATTCATGATGGGAAATAAATGCATGATAAGCAAAATTGGACAGAGGCAAAAGTAAACTAGGACAAAAAAAGTAAACCTGAACATGTCGGACCAAATCAAACGACCGAGCCTACCTCACATCGTGCATGCCTAAATCTGCGGCGAAGATCCCACCACTCCCTCTTCATTTAAAAATTAATACCCCGTGCTGAGATCCTAATGCTCCATGTAGTGAGACTAGGCTCTTAGGAGGCCTAGATCACAACGGTTTACTGGCGCACAATTAATCAGCCTTGCCCTGACGAGTATTGCGCGGATTGGAGCAACGTGATGGAGCAGCAGCTGTTTTTTTATACCACCCCCAAACCCAGCTCCTATGTAACCCACCAACGCCATAGAGCTCACGGGAGCACCCACGATGCTTCTTCCAGCAGCTTTGCCTTTAGCGCAGTGGACCCTGTTGGGCATTGGGTGCCCAACGACCCCAAAAGAGATGGCGGCCCTGCCAGATTAGCTATGGTAGGAGCAGTGGCAAGCATAATCATGGCCTTGCCTTTTCACTCTAGCCCTGCTGATGCCTTCCCTGAGCTTCCATTAGAGATTGTATCTGAAGCGCGTTCATGCTCCACCACACCTCAGCTGAAAGCACACACAGATGTATTGGCCAGGTTCATCCGAAGGCAGCGTGTAGTGAGATTGAAGCCCCAGAAAGCGAAGTTCCTCTCTCTTGTCCACCCATCTTTGAAAGATGTCAGCCCCGGCTGTCAGCCAAGTAAGCGACTGCAAATTCACGAGTCCTTTGGGGAAAGCTCACGCATGGATTATGAACAGTTAATTCAGGAGCACGAGGATGGGACACAGAAACGTAAAATGTTTACCGGGGATGCATGGTTGGGGATGATGCGGTTGCAAAAGTACAATGATCTATTGGAAAGCTTGGAGCAGGAAGAGAAAGTATGTGGAGAGTGCATCCGTAATAGGAGGTAAGTGGTTGTTAGAGAGCTTGTTCTTGTGGTAAGAAGTGAATCAGATTTGATAGGTGTCGAAAAGAAGTAATGTTGCTATCTTGTATACTGGGTCTCTTTTAGACCGGATCAAACAGACACCTGTGACCTATCACATTGTGCAATGTTGCGGCCCACTTTAGAGAGAGAGAGAGAGAGAGAGAGAGAGAGAGAGAGAGAGAGAGAGAGAGATGAAATGTTATTTTAACGTCTTCAAAAGGCCAAAATGACCTATGAGACCAAACTGTTACAAAATTGTGAATCTGATACCATGTTTGGGTACAAAAAGAACAAAAATACTAAAATAATACTACTACTAGAATCCATCCTCATTTGCACTATGGATGTCAAAAGAATATGGCTCGAATCCTTTGCTGTAGTCTCCGTCGATGCTGTGTAGCCCCTCTCCTCAATCGTGGCTGTCCAGATCTCCGTAGCTCTAGTGGTCGGTCGTTGAGAGTGCCGGTAGTGGCCGAATGAGTGTGGGCCGAGCTCTGCAGTGATGGCTGCTCCTTTGGCTGTCCCATATCTAGTGAAAAGAAACCTGTAATCTGTCTCTGGGACTGTCTCTCTCTAGCTCTCCCGAGTAAAGTCTTTATATCTGTGTAACTCAAGTAGATATAGCCCAAGACATCTCTGATCCTCATAACTCATGACCCTAGAGAAAGGACCGAAACCCTCTCTAAAGAAGCAGTGGAAACGGCCCCGAATCTCATAGTACACTGTGCAATGACGTATGTAATGTAGCTATGTCTCTGGCTCTAGCTGGCATAAGCGGCATATCCCGTTGTCTGCTGGTATCCCTCTGAATCTACCAGTCTCAATCTCCAGCTGATGTGAGGATGTGCGTATCTGACCAATGGCACACCGCAAACCACGAGACATGTGTATCCATGTAGCTGGGTCGAATCACAAACCCATGTCCTGTGAGGTGGAGAAGATGCTCTCTATAGAAAGCTATCTTCGTGCCCACCACTTGTGGCGGCTCTATCCATGTCCTTCTGGTATCCAGGTGGATCAGGTCCTGACGAATGAGTCTAGTAATCTCCACCCGTCTATGAGACATCGAGGGTGTTTGAAGAGAGTACTGGTGTCACGTGACACATCCAACCCTATGTGTCCGTGGACAAGCTACAGCATGACCAGGGTTCAGTTCAGTCAAGTCAATCTAGAATAGAAAGTGATCTGGCACTTTTGTGAGTCTGTTCGCAGACCGTGCATGTCCAGGCACTTAGTGTAGATGCATATCTTCTGGTTGCACACAGCATGATTATAAGCATTCCCATCAGAATCCATCAAAATCCTTCAGGGGAACTTTCCAGTGCATTTAGCCTATTTTCCCTATTTTTGACATTTTTCACTTATTATTTTTAAGTGACTTTTGTTGGAAAGTAGGTAGGGCAAATTGAGTAAGTTTGTATATAAGCAAACCTAGACTAGCACTATTTGGCAGAAGAGGCAGCAGAAGCCCTCGCTCAACAGGCAACTTCTCAGCAGAACCCCAAGCCCTAGCTTTTTGATTCACAGCATCAAGCTAGCGTTTTTGGACCAGATCAGCCAGCGTTTTGGCTCTAGCAGATCCCTGGCGACAAAAGACTCAACAAGAAGCCTAGCGTTTTGCATTTGCAGGACATCTGGGGACAGCAGAACCATTTTCAGCCCTAGCGTTTTTGATTTGCAGATCAGCCCCAGCGTTTTGCAGATTCAACGCGACGGAACATCAAGAAACCTCAGCGTTTTCAGTTTTCAGCCCTGCAGATTTTCAGCAATGAAAGACCCTCAGTTTCAGCCCTAAAGGAGTAGCAGATTCAGCCTCAAGAACCTCAGTTTTCAGCCTACAGTAGATGCAGATTTTCAGCCCTAGAGACCCGCAGAATCAGCGTTTTTCCTAGCGTTTTCAAGCAGGTCAAATTTCAGCCCATAGCGTTTTTGGACAGCAGATCAAAGATTGCAGATTTTAGTCCTTATGTCGGTGTCGTCATCCCCGACATAGCCTACACTTGCATCAGTCACATGCATTGAGTTTGTACTAGTTTGTGCAATCATAAGTAGACCACTCTCGCCGACGAGTGGGGCCTTCGGAGGAGGGTTTTACAACATCTCTGGTGTCGTATTCTCTTCTCTCTGTATCTCTTAGTCTCATACACTTGCAGGCACAGTGTCCATTCACTTTGTTTGTGATCATTGCACTCTCTCATTAAGAACGGAAGGCTCTACCTTCCATAAGAACAAAAGGAACCTTGAGCACAATTCGGAGCACTCATCTTGAGCAAAGTTCAAACATTCATTCCGCTGCACCTAACAACTGGAAAGGGGTTAAGCCATGCATCTGAAACCATGATGTCATCTGTGCATACCAGCATGAAGTGTCTCCCTGAAGAGCTAACTGTAAGGTGCAGCGGAAGTGAATGTTGAACTTTGCTCAAGATGAGTGCTCCGAACTGTGCTCAAGGGTTCCTTTTACTTACGGAAGGGAGAGCCTTCCATTCCTTTAGTGAGAGAGTGCAATGGACACAAACAAAGTAGATGAACACTGTGAATGACGGTGCTGAGACTGAGAGATAGAGAGAGAAGAATACGACACCAAAATGTTGTCAAACCCTCCTCGGAAGGCCCCCCTCTCTATGGCGAGAGTGGTCTACTATTGATTGCACAAATCTCTACAATGCTTGGACTTGCCGACGATGTCGACGATGATGAGGAGGACGACGAGACGGAATGAAATCTGAAAATGCTAATGGCTGAAATCTGCAAATCTTTATCTGCTGAATTCTGACTCTATGTCGGTGACGATGTCGATGGTGATGATTGGACGACGACGCTGAAAATGCAGATGCTGAAATCTGCGTTTTTCGGGCTGAAACTGCAAAGTTCGCGAGGTCTGACCGTGCGGCAAGGATTTGCTGCGGGAAGGTGAGATCTGCGAGGTTTGGGGGTTCTACTGCGGGTACTAACTGCTGAAAACCGAACTGCTGAAAACTGAAAACCCCGAGTCTAGGGCTGATTCCGTCGCGAAGATCTGCAAAAATGCTGAGGTTGATCTGCAAACGAAAAACGCTAGGGCTGAAAATGGGTCTTGCTGCAAACACGTTGTGGATCTGCCGATGAAAACCACTAACGCTAGTGCTGATCTGTCCTTTGCTGTCGCTAGGCTGATGCAGATGCAAAAACGCTGGCTGATCTAGGTTCTTGTCCAAAAACGCTAGCTCATCTGCAGTGATGCAAAAACGCTAGAGAATCTTGGAGTCCTGCTGAGAAGTTGCCTGTGAGCAAACGCTCCTGTTGCATCTTCTGCCAGAAAGTGCTAGCACTAGGTTTCTATATATATAAACTTAGCAAAATTGCCCTACCTAGTTTCCAACAAAAGTTACTTAATAAATAAGTGAAAATGTCAAAAATAAGAAAAATAGGTTTTGTGCACCAAAAAATGATCCTGGTGGAATCTGATCGAAATCTGATGATCATACTATGTGCAACCAGAGGATATGCATCTAATCTAAGTGTCTGGACATGCATGGTCTGCAAACAGACTCACAAACGTGCCAGATCACTTCCTATTCTAGACTGACTTGACTGAAGTGAACTCTGGTCATGTTGTAGCTTGTCCACAAACACATGGGGTTCGATGTGTCACGTGACGCTAACTGTCTAGAAGACTCAAGGACCAGTCTAGCATAACTGTCTCTAGTAGTATCCCACAAGCTGTGGACAAAGGAGACTTATCTGGTAAGCGCCTTAATCTCCATAGGAGCGGCAGCTAGCTCTGCTCGAATGATAGCGTGGGGTACGGAGGCGTTGGCTCTGATCAGTCGAGAGATCATAGATACCAAGGGCCTCTCCATACGTCTCCAACCATCCTGGCCTACAGAAGGTCCCCATATCTGCACCCCATACAACATAGCTGAGGCTACTAAAGTATCAGAGAGCCATAACTTTGTTCGAGGTTCCTAGAACTGAACCTGCGAACATATCCTCTCCAAGCCTCCCAAGGCCGCATAAGCTCTAGTCAGTCTACTCTCTGCTGCTCTCCCCAAAGAAAACCTTGGCCCAGTGAAGACAACCCCAAGGTAAGTGTATGCATCTGTATACTCTACAATCTCCTGACGATATGTGAAAGTCGGTGCTGATCTCCTGATCCACTGTGGTGTGGTGTTAAACACCATAACCTTGGTTTTACCAAGGTTTACAGACAATCCACTATCCTCTGCAAAACTGTGTAATGCATCCAACTGTCGCTGCATACCCTCTGGTGAGTCAAAGATCAACACAATATCATCAACATATAACAACAATGGGATCCACGTCCCTACCAGCTGGGCACCTCTATCACCCTCTCTGTCAATGTAATCAAACACCTTATCAACATACATACCAAATAGAGTAGGAGACAATGGGCAATCCTGCTTCACCCCAATGGTGGAGTGAACTAAATCAGATATCCCCTCCGGGGTGCGCACATGTCCCATCACTGATCTGTATAGAGCCATAATCCCCCAAATCAACACTATGGCCACCCCCATCTCCTGCAGTCTGCTCATCAATCGAGCTCTTGGTACCATGTCAAATGCTTTGCGGAAATCCACAGCTACAATAAATCTGTCTCCCATGTGACCTGCCCTCCTATTGATGGCTCTGAGTGTTAGAATATGATCAAGAGTGGAGAAACCCCTCCTAAAACGCTCGTACACCCTCACCCTCTGCCCAATTACTCAACTGCTGCTCAAGAATGGATGCATACAACTGTGCCAATGTGTGCCCAACCATAATAGTGCGGTAATTCCCAGGCTCTGTAGGATCACCTGCCTTGAAGATGGGCACAATAGTAGACAGCCTCCAAGTCTCAGGTAACCCCTCACACATGGCACGATTGAACAACTCTGCAAGAACCTCTACCAACATATCTCTAGCATGTATAAAGTGCTTTGCTACTAGACCATCATGATCATATGCCCTGCTGGTCCTCATCCTGTCAATGGCTCTCTTTACCATCTCAGTGGTAAAGAAGGTGCTGGTAGGTGGGCATGCCTCTGTAGGATATGGAAGGGGTTCCTGTCCAAGAATTGTATATAACGATGTCGCATACTGGCCCCACACATCAGGAGAAATAATCATTGGGGGAGGGGAGTGCTCATGAAAGAATCGCCATGCCTCTCCTGAGTGTCTACTCAAGAACAACCGATACAAGTCTCGCTCCATATGGGCCAAGTAAGCTCGTTTCTTCCGTTGCACAAGGCGTTGGGAAGTTATCCGAGACTGTCTGTAAGTGATGACTCCTAAAAAAAAATCTCTCTGGAGCTGGGCTGCCATCTCTCTGCACTCCTCATTATACCAACTATTCTGGGGCATGCTCCCAAAATGTCGCCTCCGACCCGACTGAGTGTGTGGGTATGCCTCTGATGCTGCACCATGCAGTGTCTCGATCAGTAAAGTGGTGCACTCCTCCACTGAGAGACCAAGACTAGCTGTGCATAGACGGCTATAGATCTCCTCTGTATAAACCGAGTCAGTCTCTGGTGTAAATGTATAACGGGTATGTGACCTGCCTTCTGATGTCTGGGCCGTACTATACTGAAATGAAACGGACAATGTCAAAAGAGCATAATCCATTGCTACACCCACTGGTCTGGCTCTCACTTTGAAATCTTGAATACAAGGAATAAAGCTCGGTTGTGCCATAACATAGTCCTCTGTACTGGCCCCGTGTGTGTAGAAAGCATGTGAGACTGGCTGCTCCAGGAAATCGCTGTAAGCCATTAAGTATGGCTAACCCATGTGTGGTTGTCATCTCCGTGAGGTATCTCCCATACTCTGCATGCTCTCTGTCATGTGAGCATTCATCAAGCCCCAAGTTACCCACATCCAACTCTCTAAGCATTTCATTCGAAGTGTCGTAGAAGACTGTCTAAGAGTTGCCCGTTCGGGCATTGAAGTCCCCTAGGAGGATGATATCACCATCCCTAGAAAACTCCCATATATCATCATCTAGTATAGAGAAATGCAAATGTCCTCTGGGTGCAGCATATACTGACACACTGGGGGGGAAGTAACATGTGGCAATGTATAGAAATCGGCCTGTGTCAGCTCTCAGCCTCACCCACATGTATCTAGCATGGTCATCTCTCCGAATATGTAGTAGTGGTTGTAACTCCTCCCTAAATAGCACTGCTACTACTCCTAAACCTCTACTCCCATGCTCAGATCTCGTGACTGTCCTGTGGGCTGTCTCCCATCTGTACATGTGGCATAAGTTGTCCAGGGGCCTGATGAGTCTTTAAGAAGAAAACAATGTCCCTTTCTCTGAAATTGTCCTCAAAGGCACTGACGTCCAACCTCATAGATCCATTACAATTCCAAGTAGCCATCTTCAATGTGGTCCCATAGGTCTCACACCGTCATGTAGAGTGCCGCTCTAAAATCAACACCCGACCATCTTTGTAAAAGGCCGTCTTTCCCTTCTCCCTTGCCGCCGTAATCTCTGGCATTACCTCTCTCATATGCGCAAGCTGTGAGAGAGTGAGATCATCACCGAGGAAAATACCTGTCTTCTTGAGAGTAGGCCTCTTTTTCAAGAATTTCTTCTTCTCTTCCAAGGAGGGGAAGCGTAGTATGAGAGCTCTCTCTTTTGAAGATTCTCCAGGGCCACCACTCTTCTTGCCCACTGTCCACGTCTTTGTGTGTGAAGGCTTGTCCACCCCCATCATGGCTGTGAGGATTGTGACCTCTTTTTCCACATTGTTTATGTCCTTGAGGCTGGTTACCCTCACATGTAGAGCCCGCTCCTCCTCCATTGTTCCTCTTCGAGGGTCATGTTAATAAGAGTGGGTGTACAAGGAGCTTCCTTACCTTTCCCTTTCTTGGTGACCTCAATCCATTTTTCGGCCTCTTCTGCTTGCTTTTGTGTTGTGGAGATGACCGCGGCCCATGACTTCTTCTCCTCATCTTCCTTGATAACCCTATTTCTTCTTGGGCGGCAACTTGCTCAAATTGCGGATGTGAAGAATTTCCCTCCAGGAAGCTCTCATGTGCGAAGCCTTCGAGAGGATTGGTGGCCCTGAGGTGTTTAGGTTTGGGACTTCCAAAGTCAGCATTGGCACCTAAAGCCAAGCTTAAGAGCTTTGGAACCAATCCCAAATGCTTTTATCTAAAAGTCGTTTTACATATCCTCCATGCAAAACAGTGATCTACCTCATGGATGCCAAAATCCATGCATACTAAATTGTACAAACCGCTAAAGCACTCCCCCCCTTCTCTCATGCCATCTAAAATGCTGTAACAAAGGACTGTTTCTACTTGCCACAAAAGAGAGAGAGCAGCTTTGAAGAGAGCACTCTTTCCCTCTCTTTTGTACACAGAGAAACTAAGCCATATGTGGTATGAGAGATAAAATTTGCCAGCCTTAGAGAGAAATAGAAGAGAATCATTTAGAGAGGAAATCTTCTACAGGAAGAAAATGAGGAAAATGAAATTATGAAGGATAAAGCAAGCCTAATAGCAGAGATTGACTTTGACCTTAGTCATTTTGCAGGACTGTTAGTGTGTGCAAGCTTCTGAGTGAAGGGGGAGTTTGGGAATTGGTGCAAGCCCACTGTCTAGTAGAGGTGTTATGTTACCCTGGGTTACTATCGGATTGAGTTTGAGAGGCCAGAAATGGTTGGCAAAGTACTCCTAATGCCTTGTGTTCTGCCTAAAACTTGGGAGAGAGGGCTTTTTTGTGGCTCTGCGTGGCCGTGTGAGGTCTTTAACGAATGATCATTGGCAGTTCCCACATGAGGTCCGCCCAAGCCATTGTAAGGCTATTTGTGGTGGGTCACTGGGTGCCCTATTATCTGCCCGGTGATTTGTCATTTCCTATATTTATTATGTTGTGGGGTGTCAATCTGTTACCACCATGAAACCGGCCCGTAAGGCGGTAGGCTATGGCTTTCACCCGAAACTTTACTTTAAACTTTAACGCACAGAGAAACCTTGCAGAAGGAACCTGTAACGGGAATTAACACTTCAAAGCACATACGGCTCGGAAGCTAGAATGCTCCGAGCAGATGCCGACAACCTGTAGGCCCCAAAGACTGGCGCCCCTTTCGGTCTTTTTTTATTACTTCAGAGGGTAAAATTACAAAACTGGAGTCTTGGGGATCTTCACCTGTATCCAACTAGATAACACCTGTTCTAGCAAAATTTCGGGAACATAACGGCTCCAAAACTTGCTATGAACAAACCCCCATACCGGAACTTGCTTCCAAGGACTTAAACCCTTTGTTTTCAGCCCAAAAACAGTAATTACAGCTCGCTGTTTTTACTGGTTTTTACCCTGTTTTAAGCCCTAAATAGTCCCGGAACTGTCCTCTAACAATGGGGCACTGTTCCCAATGCTTCTAGCATCCATACGGCTGCAAAACAGTCCAAAAACAGTGCATAACTAGTGCTGAAAATGCACCCGCAAGGTGAGGTTATCACCCTCACCGGTGCCTGCTTTTGGAGTAGTAGGTAGCTACTCCTGTTCTTGCTCAAAGAGGCTATTGCCTCGGCTCAGAAGCATAAGACCACACAACTGTACATAGGTCAAATGAAGAGCCCTCTTGTGGGGCATCACATACTGCACGTAGGGGAGAGAGAGAGCAGTGTAGAGTGTGCAGGATATCACTTCTTGCACTACATTGTACATGAGAGGGAAAGCTTGCACACAATAGCTCTTAACCTGGACAGGTTCTCAATGAAGCATCCCCCCAGCATAAATCGAGCGTCCCCTCTTCTGCGCTTGACCTGTAATGCATCTGTGAACAAATAGATGCAAAAGGTGAAGAATTCCATGGCTGCCAAAACCTGCGTATCGCTAAAAACGCAGCAAAGCAGCCCTGTAAACAAGCATATGATGCCTTTCAATGCTGAAAATGAGCTCCTTGGTCCTAGGTGAAGTCATGGGAAGCTCAAAAATGCAGAGAATGGCTGAAAATCAGAGTTATTAGCCTCCAAAACTGCGAGTTCTGTTCTCGCAGACTTGGTAAATTGGCCAAAAAGTGCCACTTGGCACTCATGCATGCAATTTCCCCACATTGGGCTTCTTGCTTAAAAATCTATCAACTGGTGCATCAGTTGACTTTGCAGTAGAGTAATAAACGTTCCCTTGTCATTTTGAAGCTAATGACGCGAACAGATTTTGCGGCCCAAAATGGCAGTTTCCTAAATTTTAGGAAATGCTTCCATTGGACTCTCACTGGTCATCTGACCATCTTTCACCACTGGGACCACGTCCGAAAATGCAATGTAGCCCAGTTCTCGGGTGATTTTCTCTTGGTGACCCCATCTCGTCATTGTCCACCAACTTATTAAGTGCGGCGAGGGGACCTAAATGACTTTGAACTGAGCCTAGACACCCTTTTACTACTCGAATTCCAATGCTGACCAACTTCCCGTCTACGGGTGAAACTATTGTTTCACATTGGCCATACAATGTCCGACCATTTGCAAATTCAAAAAGAGGGTCCCAAAAATTAAACGAAAATCATCGGAAAGAAACCGATAACTTAAGTTAGCAATTGCCACGTCCTCGTGACAATCAGAGTGTTTCGTGGAGCTCCGTGCTTGAAGGCCTTGGACATGGAGGAGTAGCCTCCCGAGAAGAGAAGAAGAAGGCCTCGTCACCGACGTTCCTCTCCAACCCTTGTCACTGCCCTTCTTTGCTCTAACGTTTTAAAACACTGCTAAGCATCGGCGCCGATGTCTCTTTTTGCGGGCGTTTTGAAAACGTTGGTGACGGCAAACAATGGCCCTGTCCCTTGCGTTTTGAAACGCTCCTGTTGACGCCATTGCTTCCCCCTAGCCCGACAACGTTTTGAAACGCTGCCTTGCAGCGGCTAGGCAAACAACGCCCTTGGCGAGCATGTGCCCTTGCGTTTTGAGACGCCCAGTCAGACAGCCCCTTGGACAACCTCCTTCCCCCCCATTTGCTAACCCAAGTGCCCCCCTCCTCTCTCCTCATGTACCAACATTTTAAAACGCTATGAGAGTAAGCGAGTGTGATGTCACAAATTGGTGACGTGGCTGGCCCTACACGAGCATACACACACGTACCCTCCCCGGCTGGCAGCACGCCTGGTAGAAATGCTGACGTGGTAGTACGACAGTTTTTGAGAAATGCGGCGGAAATCCCGCTAGGAGGTGCTGATGTGGCTGGCCATATGGACTCCCGTTTTTCACACTGCCATCGTACGAAAAATTCTAGCTTTTCTCTACGCAAAAACCTATCGCAAGTTTTGTTGGGAGAAGTTTTTAGAAGCTATGCTTTATTTCAAAAGAAGCTTTTGATTTTTAAGCTTTTGGGGCTCTGCTTTTGGCATCCCTTGTAAACAAATAAATAAGTGGTTTGGGCTCCCACTCTGGAGAGCATTTGGACGCAGTGTCTGAGAGTGAGACCCGTCCCACTCTTTGTACTTTGAGTTACAAATTAATACAAAAAGAGATACCGAAAGGGGCGCCAGTCTTTGGGGCCAATATCTCTAGGCACGGAACTCCACCGGGCCGTGTCGAATCAATTGTGAACTGTGAAATGATTGAATTAAAACATGAATTTGCAAATTTTCCCCATCTGAGCTTAAAAGGACGTTTTCCAATGAGTGGGTCTCCCGAATTGACAGTAATACCTTCAGGAGTGGGAACATCCATATCCCAAAGCACACAAAAGCGATTTGTATTAGCATCAAGCTTAGGAGGACAAATGACTTTCCCCAAACGTGAAGCAAGCATAGGAAGAAAGTGACGCCAAGTGCGTGGGAAATCGAGAATTTCCACCCATACCGGGCACTTGTGACGGATTAAACTTTGATAGTCCTTGGTAAGGGCCCATGGCAATACATGCATCATGTGAGTACCAAAGAACAACAGTGACAACTCTAGCAACGTATTACGTGCATCGGTGTCTGCCAACAAAACTTCATAAAATCCTCTTGCACCGAAATAGACACCTCGAACCGCCTGGCGTTTAAGAAGAAAGTCTACCCATTGACCCACATCTTGTGCGGTAGGCATCTTGCCCGGGAAGAACAAAATAACTGCATTTAAAGCATACTACGCCACTGGGTCCATCAAAGCTTGAACAGGAATAAGCACTTCAGTAGCGGGTTCCTGCCCCTCCCAAGCGTTCTGAGCACCTTCAAAATTGTCCAACAAACAGGCTCGGATTTCACCCATTTCCAAAGACTCAGGTGCCATCTGTTTTTTGCGTTTGTATGAGCTAATAAAGGGCACAGCTGAATCGGACATACACTGAGAGCTTAATGTTTGTACTGGTGACTACTGGAAACCAAACAAAAAAGGTTTTGTACACTATAGTATCCGAAACAGTTCTCTGTCTATGGTATGTACAACCTTACATCAAAGCATCAAACCCTGAACTGCTGCTGAACAAACACCTAGACTGTACACCTGTGACGTGCTGAACCTTTGCTGAAAACCACTTATGTAAAATAGATCGACTGTACCTCCACACGCACCACACAAACTGCACAGGCAGAGAACGCAGAGGTCACAACAGAGTCCTGACGCGCACTCACACTGTAGATTCCCGCGAGCAGGAGTGTTCCACGCGCTGCAGAAGACCACACGCTGCAGAGATACAACGCGAGCAGGCTATTTTCCCCCACAGCCCACACACACACACGCACACACACTCACCCACACCTGCTGGCGCTGGCACAGAAGGCTGGAGCAGCGCGCAGGAAGTTCTTGCGACAGAACATCAGCAGGGTTCTCTCGCCACACACACACACACACACACACACACACACACACACACACACACACACACAGAGAGAGAGAGAGAGAGAGAGAGAGAGAGAGAGAGAGAGAGAGAGAGAGAGAGAGAGAGAGAGAGATGCCTTGATTCCAATATTTGTGCAACCTTTATTTTTTTATTTTTCAGGTTATTGGAGCAGGTTTGGCAGACAGTGTCCAATGTAAGACATCAACCAGTGTTTTGCATCTCATGAGCATGCTTAAGCTTTCAGCACTTCGTAATGACAAGATCTCATTTTACTCTTCCAAAACTTGATGTGTTAAATAATATAGTACCTCACCAAGTTTTGTGGGTGACTACCATGGGTCTATACCTTGCACTTTCCTTCAAGGGTGAATCTGGGCTTACCTGGATTCATCTAGGTATATAAAGGTTTTGCTTGCGTTACTTTTTGGCTTCTTTTATGTGCTATCCCCCTTGCTTTTTTTTTTTTGCACATAGAATATAGCTCAGATGTGCTACTGTCTATATGAAACAATTCAGGGTTTAAGTTTATAGACAGCTGTCATGTATCTAGTTTGTCAAATGAAAGTAAATCTTAGATTGTATTCAAGGTAGCACTTTTTGGGATTTGATTTGCAATGCCTCAGGCTCATGAGGCTAGTGTGCCTTTGGTTGCAGGAGTATTTTGATCAATATGGAAGGTGCGTTGGCTATTGAAGCAAAGATGACCTCTGATGTAGAGGAAGATCCTATTTCATCTCTTAAAACGAGGCTTTTTTGATGAAACAGATTTTCACAGGCTGACTGGGCAGGGGAACTCTTCCGAGCTCTAGATTTGGCTGGTGGTTTGCTGCATTCTAAAACAGAGACGTAAGTAAATTGATGGAGAGAGAAAGAAAGAAAGAAAGCTTTATAAATGTCTTCTAGAGGATGAAGTGAGCGTATGAGACAGAACGAAGTACATGTATGTCTTTAAGTATTCTAAAATAAGGGACAAAACTGATGAATATAAACATGCTTCAATTTAAACTAGCTTGACATGAGGTGTATGTGAGGGGTGTGTGCATGTGGATGAGGGAGAGGGGGATGGAGCTCTAACTCTAATGGGTGTGAGGCCAGAAGCGCATGGGAGTACAACCAAGATATGCAAGAGGCTAGCTAGCTCCATCTCATATATATATATATATATATATCTATATATACATATATACATATATACATATATATATACATATATATATATATATATATGTATGTATGTATGTATGTGTATATATATATGTACATATATATATATATATATATATATATATATATATATATATATATATATATATATATATGTACATATATATATACACATACATACATACATACATATATATATATATATATATATATATATATATATATATATATATATATATATATATATATATATATATATATATATATATATATATATATATATATATATATATGTATGTATATGTATATATATGTACATATACATATATATATAATGTATATGTACATATATATACATATACATACATATATATATATATGTATATGTACATATATATACATATACATACATATATACATATATATATATACATATACATATATATATATATATGTATGTATACACACACACACACACACACATTTTTTTTTTTGTAAATCTGTTTTGATTAATTTACCTGTGGGAAACCTGAAGGCGAGGAAAACCCACCAAAAAGATCATATACAAAGGGAAGGACACTGAAGTGCTCTGCGATACAAAAGCGCTAAAAGCAGACATAGAAGAATTGCAAGATTTCCAGGGATATGTCCCCAATGTCAAAGGCAAAATGTAACGATTGCCTCAACAAAAACTTGAACAATGGAAAAGGTTCTGCATCATGCTGGTGAAACATGTGGAGATTGCGGCGGTCCCACAAGTACCATAGCGACCAAAATCTGACCCATGCAAAGAAAATTGCAAATTGCTGGAGGGAATTCGGGAGAATGCCAAAAAGCAAGAATCTTTTGTGGAAGACCGCCGAGGGAAATCGAAGGTGCATACAAACAGAAACGCGGCGAAGGAAAGCCCTGGTGCAATGACACTCTGAAAGCATATGTTTGACAATCTCATCAGCAGCAGCGGAGCAACCGACGCAACGAGAGGAGCTAATACGACGCGCCGCAAGGAGTGTTCTAACTGGAAGAATACCCAGCGAACAATGCCAAAGAAACAAACGCTCCTTAAGAGTCAAGCGAGACTTTCAAATTGCAGTAAGAGCTCGCCTCCACCGTTGATCGGATTTGTGTAAATCCGAGAGCGCATTACAATGATCAACCAGCCATGAGTCCTGCATGAGAGAAGCATAGATATGGCGAGCAGAAATCGCATCCAAAGAAGAGTCCCATAATTTTCAATCCTGCATATGGCATCCACCGGCCAGCGGCGGAATAGGGAGAAAACGTCCAGCATATGTCGAAGCAAGCTCCAAATCTGACGATAATGTAGGCCCAACCCAAAGCGTGCTGCCGCTTGAGAAAAGGTAAGCAAATTCCCGGATGAATCCACCACATCATCCACCGTGCGTATGCCACGACCAGAGAGGAAGTAGGCTTGACAAGGCGACTAATTAACCAGGGTAAAAGAAAACGCCCTGCTCCAATGAATGCTTTCCAAACGCAACGAATTCCCATCTGTATGCTGCCTGCCATGCCAAGAGAGATGATCCGTAACAACTTTCCAAGCGGAGAGCAAGCTAGAGGTGATCAAGCAACCAGGAATATTACCGACCATCTTGCCAAACACAGTCGCCTAAAGGGAAGTTTGCCAATGACCAAAGGCAAGAGTGACAACATGTCGACATTTATCAGCAACCATAACTGTCCATGGCTGAGACTGCAATGCAAGAGTGGGCAATAACATAGCCTTCCTTGCCAATGCATGGCGGCAAAGGTCCAAAATATTCAGCCCGCCAAGACGCTTTGGAGTGCAAAGTTTCTCCATTAATAACAAACGGAGGTCTTTCTTATGAGAACTGGTGCGCCACAAGTGAGATACAATAGTAGACATAAGCAATGAGAGGCGGGAGTGAGGCTAGTGTAGCAATGGCAAGTAAAAATGAACATAAGCCATCATGATACTTTGCACTATACGAAGTCGAACATGCAGCGGCCATGTAGACAGTTTCCAGTAGTGCAATTTGACATTCAATCGTTGCATGACCCAATCGATTTGTTGCGTATTAGTAACCTGCCAACCGATAGGATATCCTAAATGTGTGACCACCACATGCGGATCGAGAATCTCGCTAGGCCACAAAAGATGATGCCAATTACAAACAACAAGAGACGAGTTTAGATTTCCGAAAGTTAACCCTAAGGCCTGCTGCCAAGCCAAATGTATCCAATGCCTGCATAATTTCGCGCACATCATCCTGGTTGTTACGAGGCATGAACAAAGAATCATCAGCATAGGCGTGTCCTGCAAAGTCTTTCCCATCGGGTAACTTCATTCCATCATAAAGTCCAGCATTGCTCATTGACGCTATTGGAGCAATATTACATTCTTGAACATGACATTGTGCACAACAAATTGCATAAACCCAAAGCATGGGTGGACAACTTTTTTGATGCATTGGAAAGAGTATACATATTCTTTTATAAGCATGGTGAAAAACAAGACGTATTTATAGGCATCTAAACTTAATAAAGGAGTTGCAATACAATGCAAAGCATTTGCATGAGTTCTTCATAAACAAAAATTTCTTAATTTTTTTTGAGAGCATTATATACCATAGTTGTTGAGGGAGTCAATAATTACTCAAGTGATGATGACGACCATGATGAACATGGGAATGGCAGGATTGGGATGGAAATTGGAGCAAAGAGAGAGGACCCCACGAGCCAAGAGAGCCAAGGAGAGTAGGACCGAGCGAAGTCAAGTGATTCAAATACAATAAGAGAGGGTGAGTGACAATGGCATACAACAAGGCGCTAAGCAGGCAACCCTGTCTGACAGAGCATCGAAGAGGCCAAGGTTCTGTCAGCTCTCCATCAAGGAGGCTTGAACATATACTGCGGGCATACAAGAAGTAAACGACATTGACCATCTTTGGGCCAAAGCCAAGGGCCCGCATGGTAGCAACAATGAAATCCCATTGAATTGTTTTGAAAGCCTTTTCAATGTCTACCTGCATTATGAGAACATCCTGCTGGGTATATTTGGCATATTCCATTCCAATTAATACATTAGCCAGATTATCCAAAATCTGGCGATGAGGAATAAAGCCATATTGCGCGGAATGGATACTAGCCATAAGAGGTTCCTTGATACGATTCACAATGATCTTAGCCAAGATTTTATAGATCATCGGCATAAGGGAAATTGGCCGCCAATGCGAGAACCGCTCACAAACCGCTTGTTTAGGCAACAACTTCAATAAACCCTCTTTCCAAGACAATTGCTGTCACGTGACACATCCAACCCTATGTGTCCGTGGACAAGCTACAGCATGACAAGGTTTCATTTCAGTCAAGTCAATCTAGAATAGGAAGTGATCTGGCACTTTTGTGAGTCTGTTTGCAGACCGTGCATGACCAGACACTTAGATTAGATGCATATCCTCCGGTTGCACACATCATGATCATCGACATTCCTTTCAGAATCCATCAGAATCCATCAGGGGAATTTTCCAATGCATTGAACCTATTTTCCCTATTTTTGACATTTTTCACTTATTTATTAAGTGACTTTTGTTGGAAACTAGGTAGGGCAATTTTGCTAAGATAATATATAAGCAAACCAAAGCTAGCACTTTCTGGCAGAAGAGGCAACAGGAACCAAGTGTTCAACAGGCACCTTCTCAGCAAGACCCCCCCTCCCCCCATCAGAGATTGATCAGCCCTCGCGTTTTTGCATGGTGCAAGTGTGCTAGCGTTTTTCAGTTTTCAGCCCTACGACTTTGCAGCATAGCCATTGTGGTAGTAGATCCTTACCACCTTGACTTGCCCGCGCGACAGGCAGACCCTGGCGACAGCAGAACAGTAGGAGAGCCAACATTTTTGCATCAGCACAAAGATCAGCCCTAGCGTTTTTGGATCTGCCAGACACCTTAGTGTTTTTTCAGATCTTCGCGACGGAATCAGCCCTAGGACCAGCGTTTTCAGTTTTCAGCAGTCAGACTCCACAGTAGAACCCCCAAACCTCGCAGATCTCACCTTCTCGCAGCAGATCCTCGTCGCACGGTCAGATCCATCGAAGTTTGCAGATTCAGCTCGGAAAACACAGATTTCAGCATCTGCGTTTTCAGCGCGTCGTCGTCGCATCGTCGCCGTCGACATCGTCACCGACATAGAGTCAGAATTCAACAGATAAAGATTTGCAGATTTCAGCCCTTAGCATTCTTAGATTTCAGCCCGTCTCGTCGTCGTCCTCATCGTCGTCAACCTCGTCGGCAAGTCCAAGCATTGTAGAGATATATGCAATCATAAGTAGATTGCTCTCACCATAGAGAGTGGGGCCTTTGGAGGAGGGTTTTACAACGTCTCTGGTGTCGTATTCTCTTCTCTCTCTATCTCTCAGTCTCATGCACTTTCACGCAGTGTCCATTCACTTTGTTTGTGTCCATTGCACTCTCTCATTAAGAACGGAAGGCTCTCCCTTCCATAAGAACAAAAGGAACCTTGAGCACAGTTCGGAGCACTCATCTGGAGCAAAGTTCAAACATTCATTCCGCTGCACCTAACATTGGTATCAGAGCTTTGGTAGTGTTCTGTATCACTCAAGGAAAGAACCACAAGAATCACAAGAATTTTTTTTGCTTGTTACGGTCGCACGTAACCCAAGTCCTCTTGGGCGTGTTGATTCCTAATCGTGTTTTTGAAGAGTGACAAGAAACCAAAGAAAGAAGGGCTTGCCCAGCTTCCCCTTGTGCCTCTTTTCACTCATTGAGAGCGGATGTGCACTTAGCGGCCGGCCAATCGACGTGAGGTGGGAAAAAGCAACCTTGGTGTGAGCGCAAGGCCGCCAAGGGGTGCGCCCGCGGAAAAGAGCAGAACTCGGGTGAAGAGAAGATCCTTCTCTAACACAGATTGCAAGCGAAAGAAGCACCTCAAGAACCTCAAGACTCTCAAGAACCTCAAGACCCTCAAGAACCCAAGAACCCAAGACCCACAAGAACCCAAGTTCCTCGTGAACTTAAGAACCAAAGATCACAGTGCATGGTCATCACGCGAAGCGGAATGGATACTTCGCATGGAGGTGATGGGCATGAAAGTAGTGAAGAAGAATTTCCTCACCAGGGAGGTTTTCCTGACCCTCCCGCTTCGCCATCTACGCAAGGGATTGCATCAAACCCTATGGAGGCTTTGGTAAAATCAATGATGGACATGATGACACAACAACAAGAAGCGAATCGCGTTGCGTTGGCACAACAAGAAACGACTCGCATTACTTTGGAACGCGAGCGCGATGCACGAAAAGAAAGAAAAGCACAAAGAAAGGAGGACGCCGAAGTAAGACGAACGGCCTTTGAGGCCGATCGTGAGGCCCAGAGAGACCTACGCACGCAAGAATTGGTTCGATGGGTTCTTGCCTCGAAGTCCGAACCAACCAAAGATGTTGGTAGTTCCTCAAGTGGTGCAAGCCGCGATTCGGACTTCAACAACCCAATCACAGAGAAGTTGACTTTTAGGAAGTATGATGGTAAGATGGATGTTACGATTATTCATTCTTGGTTGCATCAATTTAATTCGTGTCACGTGTCACATCCCAACCCTATGTGTCCGTGGACAAGCTACACCACAGCAGGGTTCAGTCAGTCAAGTCAGTTTAGATTAGCAGTGATCTGGCACTTTTGTGAGTCTATTTGTAGACCGTGCATGCCTAGTCACTTAGCATAGATGCATATCCTCCGGTTGCACATAGCATGATCATCGGAATTCCCATTAGCATCAGTTAGGGGAATTTTCCAGTACATTTAGCCTATTTTCCTATTTTTGGTTATTTTCACATTTATTTGTAAGTGACTTTCCAACAAAAGTAGGTAGGGCAATTTTGCTAAGTTAATATATAAGCAAACCCAAGTTAGCACTTTCTGGCAGAAGAGGCAGCAGGAGCTTCCCGCTCAACAGGCAACTTCTTAGCAGTACCCCCCAGACCCTCTAGCGTTTTGCTTTCACAGTGACCGCCGGCAGTAGTAGATTCTCAGCGTTTCGTCTCTTGTATCCTCGCCCTCAACATCAGCCTTGTAGCGTTTTTGTTGCCTTCATCAGTACTAGAGCCCTATGGCGATTTCAGCCCATGCTCGATCGTCATCAACCCCCCGAGTCACCTAGCGGTTGCAGATTCACCTAGTCTGCAGCAAAAGGACCCCTTGGCATCAGCGTTTTTGCAGCATTATTCCAACGTTTTCAGCCTTGACAAAAACGCAGATTTCAGCCATTGACAAACGCAAATTCTCAGCAGAGGAACAGTAGTAGATCAGCCCCCATTCAGTTGCAGAAGTCCCCCCAAGTTTAGCCAAGAAAACGCAGCCAAAACAGTCATTTTCAGCCACCGAAACAGTCCCCGAATTCAGCGATTAGAAGATCCCAGATTTCAGCCATCAAGTCGTCGTCGTCACCACCGTCGTCGTCATCGGCATAGTCCCATTGCATCAATCCATTGCATACGCATTGTACACTTTTGTGCAATCGAAGTAGACCACTCTCGCCGACGAGAGTGGGGCCTTCGGAGGAGGGTTTTACAACCTCTCGGGTGTCGTATCTCTTCTCTCTCCTTCTCTCAGTCTCATTCACTTGCGCGCACAATATCCACTCACTTTGTTCGTGATCCTAGCACTCTCCATAAGACGGAAAGCTCTCTCTTTCCCTAAGAACTAAAAGGAACCTTGAGCAAATAAAGATCACTTCGAAAATACAACATTCATTCCGCTGCACCTTACACTTCTAACCAATCTTCCAATAGTCTCTCAGAAAAGAACTCTCAAAGTGAACCTAAGGGTAATGCTAACACAATTGCCAAACCTAAGCTCACTCCAGATGAAAAGGTAGCACAAGGAATTTTAGGAGGATACATCACGTCGGAAGAGCAAAGGACTTATTCTAAGGAAGGTCGTTGTTTTCATTGTCACATTAAGGGTCACATAAAAAGAACATGTCCTAAGCTTTACTCTAATGAATCTAAAGAATCCACGGAACCCACTTTGTCTGTCAATGCAATAAATGACAACATGAATGTGCCCCAAGTTTCTCCCGACCCTCCCATTGATGAGTCTCTCATTAAATGTTATGGTCATATGACGGGGCAGCGTTTTGTCATATTGTTTGACCTAGGCAGTATGCATGATGTGATCAATCCCTCTCTTGTTGAGAAAGCCCGCCTAGAGGTTAGTCAGAAATCTCCTCTCGAGGTTTCCGGTTTTGCTCCGGTATAGACTCTCTCATCACGAAAGAGTG
The DNA here is from genome assembly GCF_014529385.1 of Adiantum capillus-veneris. Classification (NCBI taxonomy): domain Eukaryota; kingdom Viridiplantae; phylum Streptophyta; class Polypodiopsida; order Polypodiales; family Pteridaceae; genus Adiantum; species Adiantum capillus-veneris. Next base: position 20,355,842 of record NC_140947.1, read on the forward strand.
CCTTGATGTGTTGTTTACAGTTCAACAAGCTGTTTTCCGTAGAAATTTTTTTGTCTCTCCTCTCTCAGGATGTGATATGATTTTGGGCATTCGATGGTTTCGTGAGCATAACCCTCTCATTGATTGGGCGGAAAATACGGTCACTTTCAATGCCAAAAGTGACTCTCCCATTGTCATTCGTGGAGAGCAAGTTGTTCATTCTCCATCTCTCATTTCTAATTTGCAGGCGAAGATTGAAAGGATTCAGGAGAAGGAGACTCTCTCAGTCTCGTCTTCTCCAAAGCATGATACACAAGATTTGCATGATAATGATGAGCATGATGATATGGATGACAATGACAAGCATGATGATTTGCATGATCAAGATGTGATTTCTCACAAGCATGATGATTTGCAGGCTAATGATGTGATTGTTCACAAGGATGATGGTTTAGTTGATACTTTTTCTAGTGAAGCTAACCTCATTGCAGATTCGCTCCCTCACGAAGAACCGATCTTGGCTCTCGAGCCTAGGTCCAAAGAACCCTCACAGGAAGTATTATGTGTTCGCATGATTAGTAGCACGCATTGTTCAAGTATTTCATTCGTGATCGTTTGTATTTTAGTCAGCGTCTTAATGTAATCCCTTTTCCTAGGCATGACATATTGTACGTTGAGCACGTTTCACTCATGAATGAGCACGGATGTATGCCGATTTCTCATGAAAAGCTCAAAAGTATGCATTCCAAGAGGTCATATTCCATGTCTCTTCCTTGGCACGACATAGTTGTGAAAGAGCACATGAAAGTATGAGCACCAAGCATGGGCATTTCTGTTGTGAATTGCCACAATTGATTGATCTAGATCAGAAAGAAAATATTCGATCTCATTGTTTGCATGTGTTTGATGAATGGTTTGGCACTTCGTCTCTATGTTCATCTACATTGCATACACAGTCTTTAGAGAAGACAATAGGTTTTCCAGTCACTTTACATGGAATGGGTATGTTCATGTTTTTGTGTTGGAAGTGGTTTCAGGAATTTTCATCCTCGGACATTCTTGAAGAGAACGAAGCATGACTCTAGACGAAGTTTAAGCATCGAAGAAGCCACAAAAGACTTTGTGTGGCTTTCGGCGCGGCCCAAAGAAGCAAGCGTTGCAGACCTTTATGAAGTTCAAGTACCGCCACGACCCACACATCAGAGTGGGCCGGCGAAGTGTCCCTTCGAGGATTCCGGATGCTATTGGCGATCTCCCTCGACGCCATACAGTTCGGTACCAGTACCTCACTTTGAAAAGGAGGGGATGTCACGTGACACATCCAACCAACCCTATGTGTCCGTGGACAAGCTACAACATGACAAGGGTTCAGTTCAGTCAAGTCAGTCTAGAATAGGAAGTGATCTGGCACTTTTGTGAGTCTGCTCGCAGACCGTGCATGACCAGACACTTAGATTAGATGCATATCCTCCGGTTGCACACAACATGATCATCGGCATTTCTTTCAGAATCCATCAGGGGAATTTCCCAGTGCATTAAACCTATTTTTTTTATTTTTGACATTTTTCACTTATTTATAAGTGACTTTGTTGGGAGCTAGGTAGGCAATTTTGCTAAGAAATATATAAGCAAACCAAAGCTAGCACTTTCTGGCAGAAGAGACAACAAGAACCAAGTGTTCAGCAGGCACCTTCTCAGCAAGACACCCCCGATCAGAGACTGATCAGCCCTAGCGTTTTTGCATGGTGCAAGTTTTTTAGCGTTTTTCAGTTTTTAGCCCTACGACTTCGCAGCATAGCCATTGTCGTAGCAGATTCTTACCGCCTTGACTTGCCCGCGATGACAGAAAGACCCTAGCGACAACAGAACATCGGGAGAGCCAGCATTTTTGCATCAGCACAAAGATCAGCCCTAGCGTTTTTGGATCTGCCACACACCTTAGCGTTTTTTCAGATCTTCACGACGGAATCAGCCCTAGGACCAGCGTTTTCAGTTTTCAGCAGTCATCAGACTCCGCAGTAGAACCCCCAAACCTCGCAGATCTCACCTTCCCGTAGCAGATCCTCGCCGCACGGTCAGATCCATTGAAGTTTGTAGATTCAGCCCGGAAAACGCAGATTTCAGCATCTGCATTTTCAGCGCATCGTCGTGGCATCGTCGCCATCGACATCGTCACCGACATAGAGTCAGAATTCAGTAGATAAAGATTTGCAGATTTCAGCCCGTCTCATTGTCGTCCTCATCGTCGTCGACCTCGTCGGCAAGTGCAAGCATTGTAGAGATTTGTGCAATCATAAGTAGACCGCTCTCGCCATAGAGAGTGGGGCCTTCGGAGGAGGGTTTTACGACGTCTCTGGTGTCGTATTCTCTTCTCTCTTTATCTCTCAGTCTCATGCACTTTCGCGCACAGTGTCCATTCAGTTTGTTTGTGTCCATTGCACTCTCTCATTAAGAACGGAAGGCTCTCCCTTCCATAAGAACAAAAGGAACCTTGAGCACAATTCAGAGCACTCATCTTGAGCAAAGTTCAAACATTCATTCCGCTGCACCTAACAATGGCAAATCTTGTTTCACCCACGCAACGTTCATGATATAAAGTAAAGGTTCTTTCAAAGGCTCCCAGAAAGAGAGAAAAAATTCCATAGTGAGCCCATCCCAACTAGGCGAACGCAATTTTCCGAGAGCAAGCAAAGCTGAGTGCAATTCATTCTCTGTAAAAGCCGCCTCCATGGCCAAAGCATCCTGAGGCAAGACAATGGAATGCACCGTAGATAACAAAAGTTGTCGTGCATGAATAACTATGGCGGATGCCACAGGGAGGAGCGGCAAAAACAATTCTAAACTGGGACACCATGGCATCTACACGCGTGCGCACGCACGCGCACACACACACACAAACAAAAATCAATAAACACATATATACACACACAAACAAAAATCAATAAACACATATATACTCTTTCAAATGTAATAATTCATGTCGAGCTTTTAGTTTATCCACCAACACAACTTGATCAAAGATTGTGATTCCTCGAGTAATAAAAGTCTCTCTCTCCCTTTGTCTCTTGCAAAGCTTTCTTTTTTGAACTCTCTCTCTCTCTCACACACACACACACACACACACACACACACACACACACACACACACACACACACACACACACACACACACACACACACACACACACGCACGTGCACAAGGACAAGTATACATCTAATTCATTATAACACTAAGATTACTATTCACAACTAGAAAAATTTAGGAATTTTTAAATCAAAATAATCCAAAACAGCTTCACCAGAGTCAATACATGGCGGAAAAGAGAGTCATAAAAATATCCAATCATTGGGCTTTACTTTAAGTTTGGATATGTGTGTTCACGGCTAAGAGTATTGTAGACATTTTCCTTGCCTCGTACAAGTTGATGTATGGACATTTTTCATTTTGATTGAATCCAAGCACTCTCAAGAAAATGAAGTACAAGTGCTTGCAAGACAGATAAGATTTTTTCTGGGTCTCCCTGTCGGTGAAATCGGGGCATGTGCAATAGGGCTCATCCTTGGTGTGCACCTCATACACTTGATGTGCATCTGTCTCCTGCATGAGGCTCCACCTTGACAACTTCATGTACATTGTTTAAGATGGATTTCTCTTCAATCACCTTAGCTTTCAAACCAAAAGCCAAACCAATTTTCTTTGCTGCCTCCTCTGAAATGGAAGTACAAAATTTGACTCTTATGCCAGTTCTTAGTATTGCTTTTGTTGAAGCGGAAGAGGAGTCACTTCTACCCGTAGGAGTAGTCCGCATTGTAGTTGCATCCATTTGTTCTTTTCCAATCGTCTCCACTTAATCCTTCTTCAAGCAATATCTCAACTTCATCATCTGTAAGATTTGTTCCTAGATCTATCGGCCAAATTGTCGATGGAGGAGCTGGCCTTGGATCTATGTTATGATCCACCGATCCACCACAGAACAATGAATAACATGGTTGGGACAAAACCAAAACCATTGCCTAAGTAGCCCATTTGGATGTTTTCTATACCCCTCAATGATGGTGCAAGAGTCCCTTTGCTACATGCTACTATATTTTGTCCACATCTTTTTCCATCACTAGGAATGCCACTACACATTACACGACTGTCGAGAGGAGCTCTTCTAATTTCCCACATAGATTCATTGACCTTTTGTTCCAAAACACAAACCTTTCCCTTGTCTTTAGAATTCTCACTAGTCTCTGTATCCTCCCAAAAATTGATCTTCCTCGGCCTTCCATGGGATGTACGTTCACGTGTTTTTGCATTGTACTCTGGTCTGTGCGTGGAGTCATCCTCAACATCAAATCACAATAGATGGCCCTCGCTTCTGCCAAACGGTTTCTTCGTCTCCTTGAAGAGGTGTGCGAGTTTTATACATGGGTGTTCGAGATGTAGCCTCATCGACTACTCTTATCACTTTTTTTTTCCAAGAAAAAGATCTTCTATTAGTTAATAGAACTGCCCGTAGGGCTACAACCACCTCTACTAGAGAGGGCTACAATACTCATAAGGGGAGACTCTCCCAATGAAAAAACAACATATGTACAATGAGGCTAAATCAAGAGATGGGAGGGCAAAGCCACACAGGTGGACGGCAGTGCCATCTGAGCCCACCCTGGACCATGGTGAAGAAAGGCCTAGGGCGCCAGAGTCGAAGGAAAGCCTCTCTACGCTCCCGCATGCGGTTGGAGCTGCCTTGGAGTCCCAGAGAGTATGGATCAGCTCGAGCCAAAGATATTGAACTGTCTCTGCTGGTGGTAAATGGCGAGTCTCGAAGATGCGGAAGCAGCGGGCCCGCCAGATGAACCAAAGTGTCAGGCCGCAGATGAGCTCTCAACCCTCCTCTCTCTCACTGCACCACTCCTGTGGAGTAAGCTCTGTAGCAGGCTGGAGTGTAGGTCGACCCCCTGGAACACCATCATCCTGCTGGTGGAGGATAGCTCAAACTGTAGTGCCGGGCCCGTGAGAGTGGACCAAGCAGCTGCCTCCCAAGTGTACTGTCGTGCTGTGGAAAAAGCTGGCATTAATCGGAGGACACGAAGCCAAACCTGCTGTGCCATAGGACAGTCCCAAAGACAATAACATTGACTCTCGACAGGATGGCCACAAGTTGCGCATGCTGCCGAGAGACCACTATGTACAAGCCAGCTTCCCACTGCTGTAGCTACAAAATGACTCGCTGCGGCTGTCTGGCGTCCCACAACCTCGCCCAAAAAGCTGACAAGAACTCAGCTGTGAGACCCTCCTCTTGCCAATGAGGTGCTGCAGCAGGACGAGTCTCTCTCCGTGTTGCCAGTATGTGACGTCCATTCAAACAGTGTACTGAAAGAAAGGGACACCTGGATGGTCGGCTGAGGCAAAAGGGTCTCGGAACCAGTCAAGCAGGAAAGCAGAGAGTGAGGAGGTGGATAAGGGGTAATGTGCAGGCGGGCGGGGTAGCGGGCAGGTAGGGGGTAAGACAACGGGTAGCGGCATGGCTGGCGGGCATGCGAGTGAGCAGCGGGCAGGGTAGGTGGGCGGCGGACAGGGCAGGGCAGTGGGCAGGCGGGTGGGCAAGGCAGGGTAGGGCAGTGGTGAGCAGGTAGGAGGGAGGGCGAAGGCGAGCTAGGGGCGCGATGGCGAGAAGACTTCATTTTTACTTTGATGTACAAAAATGAATTTAAGACTGAGTCATTTTTGTGCTAATTTTTGTCTTTAGTTTAAAGCCAGCTATCTTTTGAACTTTTAAGTTCTTTTGTGTAAAAGTTTAATACAACAACACTCACATCCTAAACACAAGGTTTTCTAAAAAAAAGGGGGATTAGAACGCTGGCTTTAGATATAGATTGATCTATAGTGCTTTGATGGACCCACTGTCTCTAATTCCTGTTTAGTAGACTGGTGTTAGGTGCCATCTTAGAATATAGGTCGGATTCCTGCTCACGCTATTATAATCTTTGGACTTAGCCGGTTTTAGGGTTGCAGGTTAATTCAGGCTTACTTACCCTTGTTCTAACTTATTTTTCAGGTCCAAAGTTTAAGACAAGATGATTGCTCGAATGAGGGTTATCCATGACCCTTTGAAACATACAAAGATTATGGAAAATATTGTGCAATACTTAAAGGACCACTTTTTACAAAAATCCCCTCCTTCGAGAACTAGGCCTTTCTAGATAGAAAAACAAAAAACAAAAAGATCACTTATTCCAAGTAAATACAATCTAATCTCTCACTCTTTTGTTACAGGCCTTATCCCTTTTCCAAGGGCTTGCGCTAGTTTCAGAACCTCTTTCTGTATCCCAAGTAAATACAATCTAATCTCTCACTCTTTTGTTACAGGCCTTATCCCTTTTCCAAGGGCTTGCGTTAGTTTGAGAACCTCTTTCTGTTGCCAACTCCCTGGTTCTTCGATGTATTAGCAATCTGGATGCTTCGCAACTTATATATGATTCTGTCCTAGCAATTGACAAGAATTCTTCTATGCTACACATGTTGTCCTTCAATGATTGGGTTAAGATTTTGGCTACTCTCGACAAAGATCCTGAGGATGGTGTATCTATTTTAGCTCAACGATATAATCAAGATCTTGCTCAATTCTCTTCTTCTGGTGTTGAACTTTCCAATTTTCTCGAAAATGTGGTCTTAATCCGCTTTCATCAGTACTCTAGCTACCCCTATTGTCCCGCAAACTGGTGGCCTCTTATGTAGAGACAATGCTACTCTGGAAGCCATCAAAGAATTCCAAAATTGTGCACTCTCAGTGACTCTACCCTACTAGAAATGGTTCCAAAAGTCTTTCAAGTGTTTCCTTTTCTACTTGTCAGACAAATTGCAGTAGAATCTTTTGGAGTTGATCATCAGATTTGGATTTTCCCTAACAAAGCTTTTTCAGCACCCATACTCAGTGAAACCTGGGTATACCTTGGTAACCTGTCAACATCTATTGTGGAAGACTGTCGACTCAAAATTCTTAAAGGTGGCCAGTTTTTGGACAAAGGGGAGCTTATAAAGGCTCCTTTCAACCTCAATTTTGTTGATCAAACTAAATGTGCCTCTAATGCTGGTCTATATATTCGCACAAAAGGAAATATGGAGTTTGCCAAGAGCAATCCAGACTTGTACACCGAATCAATTTGGAATGTCTATTGACCCTACTTAAAATGTGCTCGTAAATTTCTCGACCCTAAGGCAGATTGTGACTCTAGCATTATGTGGTTTGACCATGCTATCTAGTACATTCTTAATCATTTGGAACAACTCTTTCCTGAGAAACCTTTAGACTTCCACTGGTCTCTAATTTGCTCGTGGCTTGGTGGGCACTACCCCCAACAACTCTTTTACGTCTTTTCTAACTCCTGGCACTTTTACTAGCTTTAATAGAGGAAAATTTTGTAGTTTTACTAGAGGGAAAGGAAGGAGTGCCCCTAGTCGACACTTCCTTCACATGTAACTCATTTTGATGTGCATGTTATTTTTGGCCCTTGTGGAAGAAAGATTATTTTCAACAAAACTTCTGCGGTTGATCAAATTTATGTACATTGTCTAATATAATGAACTCCTTGACCAGTTTCCTCCAAAAATCTACCTTTTGTGAATGTTTTGATATATTTTTTGGTAACCATAACTTGTTGAAAAATGTCATGATAGGTTGGACTTATCATCAGCCTATTAAGAATCTTATCTATATCACGGATTTTTTTCGAGACAGTACTACTCTAGATTGTTCTTGTGTAAGATATGAGCTATTTTGTATAAAGACTTCGGCAAAATGGGTAAGCATGTGTGCACCTATGATCTGAAGATCATTAATAATTGTGCGGTTTGCGAACTTAACCAATCTAGTTAAAAGGTGTTTTTTTACAAAAATTGCTCTCTTACCTCATGTTTGGGTTTCTACTATAGGTTCTTGGATCACGCCCATTATTAGCATGAATTTTCAGAGACTTTCACAAAAATGGTCCATTGTTGGTCTTGACAAGGCCGCCAATAACCCTACTTTTATCTGCAAAAATATTGCATAGAAGGATTCTCACTTACGTCTTGCCGGGGATGAGTTTACTTAACTTATCTCCTAAAGATGCCTCCTCTTTCATCACTAATCACTTTAATAATTTTGGTAATTCATTAGAGGAAAGCAAACTACTTGTGTTATTTCCAACGTATAAATATCACAAACAGAAATTTAGATGGATTTCAGACGCTTTTTTCTAATGGTATGTTCAAGTGTTACTATCTGTCTTGATCTCGTGTTAACTGAGTTCAAATTGGTTTGTGCCAAAAAACAGAAAATGTGTTTTGATTTTCTCAAAATCCACTATAATCCATTCTGGCTCCTTAAAAACTTCACCGAAGTAACACTTAACCTCCCATATCAAATTTTCTATCTGTTTTCAGCTGACATCACTCAATGTTATTAAAACATTCCCATTAATGGTGATCTGGGACTTAAAAAATTCCAAGAAAAATGATCAAGATAGCATTTAACAATGCCAACTTGAGAGGACTTTCTTATATTTCTCTGGTACATAAATCCAGGGGGATAAAAAAGTATAATTTAAAACCTCTTGCTCACTTCAACGAAAATAATCTATGTACTATCATTTCATGGCTTCTTGATAATTGTATAGTACAATTTGGTGGTCAATGTTACAATCAATGTCTTGCTATCCCAATGGGCTTCTCATGCTCTCCTCTTACGTGTAACCTGTACTTGGCATACTTTGAATACAATTGGTTTCTTAAAACCATGGCCGATAAGTCTACAAACCGTAAGCTCTCCCTCTTTACTCACACTTATCGATATATGGATGATATTCTGAGCATCAACAATAGATCCTTTCAAGAAGAAATCTCATCTATATATCCGAAATATCTCAAAATTGAGCCTACTCTGGTAACAGGCTTTAATACTCCCTTGGGTTTCTTTTCCATCTCTATACATTTCTTAACTTTTCTATTTTATTGCATAGTCCATATAATGGAAATGTTGATCTTTGTTTCATTTGGAAAAGGGACAACCTTAAAATTCCTATTGCCCAGTTTATAAAAAAGAAGAGTAATCGACCGGCTAAAGTGGCCATTAGTTCGTGTCTAAGCTTATTATACATGATCCTCTACTCTTTGTCAAATTGCTTCATTGCTTGAGAAGAAATAAACTGTCTTATTAATAAATATTGTTGTAATAGTTTCAAAAGAGCTCACCTGGTAAAAACTATTTCACATGCCATTACACATAATAACTGGCAGGCTTAAGAATTAATCTTGATAACCTTATTACTCTAATCAGGCAGTAGGCCCATACTCAATGGGCTCATTGCCGACTTTACAAGTGGGAAACCTCAAAGCGAGGAAAACCCACCAAAAAGGTCAGATACAAGGGGAAGAACACAGAATTAATGTGCGATGCAAAATCGCTAAAAGCAAACATAGAAGAGTTGCAAGATTTCGAAGGATATGTCCCCAGTGTCAAAGGCAAAATGTAACGATTGCCTCAACGAAATCTTGAACGATGGAAAAGAATCACCTCATGTCGGTGAAACATGCGGAGACTGCGATGGTGCCACAGAGACCACAGCGACCAAAGTCTGACCCACGCGAAGATGGCAAAACATTGGAGGGAAGTCGTAAGAATGCCAAAAAGCCAAAATTGTTTGTGGAAAACCGCCGAGGGAAATGGAAGATGCATACAAGCAGAAACGCGCCGAAGGAATGCCCTGGTGCAGCGACATTCTAAAGCATATGTCTGACATTCTCATGAACAACGGAGCATCTGACACAACGAGAGGAGCTAATGTGACACACCGCAAGGAGAGTTCCAACCGGAAGAACTCCCAACAAACAACGCCAAAGAAATAGACGCTCCTTAAGAGGCAAGCGAGACTTCCAAATTGTAGTGAGAGCATGTCTCCACCATTGTCCAGATTTGTGCAAATCCCAGAGCACATTACAGTGATCAGCCAGCCAAGAGTCTTGCACAAAAGAAGCATAGATATGGCGGGCAGAAATCGCATCCACAGGAGTGTCCCATAAATTCCAATCTTGCATATGACATCCACTTGTCAGCAGCAGAATAGAGAGGAAATCTGCTAGCATATACTGAAGCAGGTTCCAAATATGATGTTAATGCATGCCCAACCCAAAGCGTGGTGCTGCTTGAGAAAAAGTAAGAAAATTCCCAGATGAATCCACCACATCATCCACCGTGCGTATGCCACGACCAGAGAGAAAGTAGGCTTGACGAGGCGATCGATCAACGAGGTAAGAGAGAACACCTTACTCTAGTGAATGCTTTCTAAACGCAACGAATTCCCATCTGCTTGCTGCCTGCCATGCCAGTAGAGATGATCGGTAACAACTTTCCTAGCGAAGAGTGAGCCAGAGGTGACTAAGCAACCGGGAACTCCATCTTGCCAAACGTAATCTCCCAAAGGGAAGTCTGCCAATGACCAAAACAGGAGTGGTAACGTGCCGACACAGATCAACAACCATAATTGTCCATGGCTGAGATTGCCAAGCAAGAGTAGGCAATAACATAGCCTTCCTTGCCAATGCATGGCGTCGAAGGTCCAAAACATTTAGCCTCCCAAGACGCTTCGCAGTGCAAAGTTTCTCCATTGCTAACAAATGGAGGCCTTTCTTATGAGAACTAGTTCGCCACAAGTGAAATACAATATTAGACATGAGCAATTAAAGATGGGAGCGAGGCCGGTGCAACAACGACAAGTAAAACTGAACATATGCCATCATGATACTTTGCACAATACGAAGTCGAACATGTAGCGGCCATGTAGGCAGTTTCCAAAGTGCAATTTAACATTCAATCGTTGGATGACCTTTGCTGTGTATTAGTTACCTGCCAACCGATAGGATATCCTAAGTGTTTTTTAGTGGTTTTCTCATATTTCTTGTGTATTGACCTATGAGCGTATTTTATGTAATGCAAATGGTACAAGCCCCACTTTGTATGTATATGTCAATATCGTTAAAGCAATCATATGTTTGATATTGTATTTCCCCTTTCTTATGTTAAAGCAATCATATGTTTGATATTGTGTTTCCCTTTTCTTACGCGTGCAATTAGGTGTGCAGGTATAGGGCAGTGAAAGGAATGGTTTCACGTCTTCAAGATCGCTATAGTTCTTTTCTTATCCCTGAAGAATACAGATTTGCGTTGCATCGACCGATCCAATCAGAACTAAAATATCTGGCCTATCAATATACCGGGGTTGGGATGGAGGTATATAAGTTGTTTTGGCTTAATTATAAATTGGCATAACGCACCTTTGTGAAATTATTGCACAAGCTCACCTGTCTGTAGTTTCTTGTCGTCAGCTTATGAAACATGTCATTGATGTTGCTACAATGGGATCTCTTTTGATTCTTTTTTGAAAGCATGGCTGATTTTGGATATTTACTTTTAATAGATAGCTTTAAAGCTTTCTTGCAGCAAAGCAGCTAGCTTGTCTTAGCGTCCTGACCATTAAGGTATCAAAGTGTGAAACATGCTCTTTATAACATCAATGTAATCTCTCAAAAGCGTACAATCCAGGCGGTTTGTGAGATAATATTTACAACAAAATGAAAGGTCTGGACAAAGGCTAATGAAGGCTTGGTGCTGCTTCGCAGCCCGATTTGAGCTGTCCTAGATGCGATCATATCGTTTGTGGAGTGTGTGAATCAACTCGAGCGGGAAAGTCATTGCTCGCGGCTTGGGCCGCCCCTTGGAAACTTTGGATCATTGAGTCCTTCAGATAAATCAGACGGCAAGACTCGTTCTTAGCTTCCATCGTAGATGATTAGATCCCTCTCCTGGCTTCATGTTTGTGCTGAAAAGATCTGGCACAGGCCATTGATACGGTGGCCGCACCCCCCCCCCCCCCCCAACCACACAAAAAAAAAAGAAAAAAGTAGCGAGGCAACTTTTGCTGCGTCTCCAAGTGCTGGGGCTTGCACTGACTGACCATGCTACTGCTCCCCAAGTGAAAGTCATCCTTGGCAAAAAGGAGGCCATCAGGCAGCAAGGCAGTCTCACTTGCTGCGTCTCGTAGCACTTGCGCTGACTGACCATGCTACTGCTCCCCAAGTGAAAGTCATCCTCATGAGCCGAGGCCAACTAGCACTGGAACGTGGGACCCAAATCTGGGGGCAGCAGGCCGTGAAATACAACGGATTCTGTGCTGTTATTTGCAGCCAGATTTCCAAGCCGTACAACTGATGACGTGGCAGTTATTTGCGTGATGCTTTTGGATGGCAGTATTGAAAGCAGTTGACTTTTGATCTTTTGGAGTGCCCACTTTTGAGAACGGTGAGTTTTGGTGCTTTTGAGCAGTTGTAAAAGCAAAGGCCAAGTGCTTAAAAAATAGTGCCTTGGGGGACGATTGCTCATCTTGGTAGATACACGTGAGAAGACCAATAATAAAGAAATAGCACTAGTGGCGCCTTGTTGAGGTGCCAGTCCATCAGGAGTGGACTATGCCACTCCGTGTCTCTTCTCAAGTGTGAAGTTCTTTTCCGGTTTATATGCATAAAGTATCAAAGCTTATTCTAGTTTTTATTTTCCACCAACATGTGGTGCCTTCTGGTGACATGGTTGGCAGAGGCAAAGGAATTTTTCCATGACCACTCACTTGGGTCTCGTACAGGTTGCAAAGGTAACCTCAAACCTTCTGTGCTGATTGAAATGATGTAAGAAGTGGAATCACAGAATTGGCACAATTGATGCAAAGGCAGGAAAACACCCTGTGGTTAGTTTCGTTCGAGGTAGAACCATGGCTTCTGCAAAAACCAATGATGAAGCACCAAATTTAGTAGATATTCTGCTAGTGGAAGAGGTAGGAGTTGTCGACCCAGAAGCAGTAGTTGAAGAAGCCGAAATAGTAGAAAAATTTGCATTGGTTTTGTCCATAGGCCGTCCCACAAATCGTTCGTTGTAAGAAGAACCATGGTCTTCATCTTCCAAACCGTAAAGTTGGAATTGTCCAACTTCTGCGAGGGATGAAAGATCGGTATTCCGTTGCCTAGAGTTGACATAGGTGCAAGGAAACCCGTTTAAGTACAACAAAAAAAATCTCAAACTCTCACAAAGTAGAAGCACAGGGTTAAAGGAGATGTGAAAGCTGTGCCTGATGAAGCGCCAAAAACCGATTCAAGGATGGGGGTAAGTGATCGGAATCGGTCAAGGAAATCTTGAAGTCGTGATACAGCAAGGGTTTTTGGCTGTCCACACCAAAATGCAAAGGGCTGGTAGCACAGGCACTAGACGAGTGTTAGAGAAATCCCGAATCGGAAGGGTGATAGAACAAAGGAAAGAGATAACCTTCTCAAACCTGCAACAAAGCTTTGGAAAACGTGATAAGTCACACGGGTTGTGGTAGCTGCAAACAGAAGCTCGTCCAGGCTGAGGCTTAGATGCCAACAAGGGAGCACAAGGATCCGATTGCAAGGGAGATGGATGAAGGAAGCGTTGCACACTACAGGAGTCCATGTGTCAACAATGCTACTAGTCTACGTCGAGTCAAAATTGCTATCCAAAGATGTTCAAAAACCGCCGATAGCGTTTGGGTTAAATCATGGTTACTCTGAAGGGGAAATCGGAACAGGGAATGGCTACATGCATGAAATTCCCTTGTTACGAATACTCACGTTTGAAACACGGAACAGGGATTCAGAACAGGAGGTTGGAATGGGAAGGGGAAATGGAGACTTGAAAATGACCATTCCCTGTAATTGTGGTCAATAAAGGCTGAAGAGGAGTTTTTAAAAATGCTTGAAGGGTGCACTTAGAGAGAGTGCTAAAGTAGAGGGCGGCTGGGTCATGGCAGATTTTTGATGAAGAGAAGGACCTAGTGCTCTGATACCATGAGAGAGTGAGTAGGGGAAGAGAAGACACGTGCAAGAACGAGAGAGAGAGAGAGAGAGAGAGAGAGAGAGAGAGAGAGAGAGAGAGAGAGAGAGAGAGAGAGAGAGAGAGAGAGAGAGAACTGAAATGAAATGTTATATTAACGTCTTCAAAAGGCCAAAATGACCTATGAGACCAGAGCGTTACAATGTGGTGGATTCGACACAAAGTCAGAGTAGCAAAATGAAATGACAAAAGGATGAGATATAAATACTATGAAATCCTAAGCTTGTAGGTATGAAATAAGCAGCTAGCTGGGATAGCTAAACCACAAGTCACAAGAGATCCAACATTGGTCGTTGGCAAATCTCAACAATCTCTTCCTTGGTCAACAGTCTGACCGGGCGTCGTACATGTCGAGCCAAAGTGATCCGGATCCTCTGATGTAGCCTCCGTCGATGCTATGTGGTCTTCCGCATTCGTGGGCGTCTGGATCTCTCCAATTCAGTCGCTCAGTCGATCAGTGTGCCTTTGGTGTGAGGCAACAAGATCTGTTGTTGTAGTAGCTCCTCCAGGTGTCCAGTGTCTGCTCTAAAGAAGTCTGTGATGTGTTTCTGGGACTGGCTGACCTCTCCTCTCAGCAGGCTCTCTCTGTGTCTACGCAGCTCGAGTAGAAACAAACCCATGCATCTCTGATCCTCGTACCTCATGACTTTGGAGAGTGGTCCAAAGCCCTCTCTGAACAAGCAGTGGAAGCGGCCTCGTATCTCGTAGTAGACGGGGCAGTGGCATGTGTAGTGTAACTCTGTCTCAGGCTCCATGTCACATAGGGGGCATGTCCTGGCCTCTGCTGGTACTCCGTTGTATCTCCGAGTCTCGATCCGCAGCTGGTGTGAAGGTGTGCGTATCTGGCCAATAGCGCACCGTATCCCATGAGACAAGTGGGTGTCCATGTATCTGGGCCTCGTAACAAAGCTGATCGCCGTAAGCTGGAGAAGATGTTCTCTGTAGAAAGCCATCTTCGTGTCCAGCTCCTGTGTTGGCTGTATCCATGTCCTCCTGGTGTCTAGCTGAATTAGGTCCTGGCGGGTGAGCCTGGTGATCTCGAACTGTGTAAGAATCATGGAGGGTGCGTCTAGTGAGTACTCGAAGGGGGGCAATTTGTCTATACTGAACCCATGCGCTTGGAACCATGATGTCATCTCCCCATACTAACATGCCGTATCTCCTTGCATGGCTAACTGTTGAGAGGACTCAAGTGCAAGACGGGCGTATCTGTCTCTGGGAAGTTCCCACATGCGGTGTATGAAGGAGACAGATCTAGTGAGCGCCTCAACTACTAGTGGGGAGCAGCTAGCTCTGCTCAGATAATGGCACGTGGTACTGAGGCCTTGGCTCTAATGAGCCGCGAGATCATAGAGACCAGGGGCTTCTCCATGTCCCCCCGTCCATCAGTGCGACCTGTCCTCCCGTGACGATCCAATGAAGGCCCCCATATCTCAGCTCCATAGAGCAATGCAGAAGCCACTAGCGTGTCAAAGAGCGAGAGCTTCGTCCGAGGCTCCTGAAACTGAGCTTGTGAACACATCCTCTCCAATCTACCCAATGCTGAATGGGCTCTGGTCAATCTAGTCTCTGCTACACTCCTTAACGAGAATGCTGGTCCACCAAAAACCACTCCAAGGTAAGTGTAAGCATCTGTATACTCCACCTTCTCTTGGCTGTATGTGAATGCGGGCGTTGACCTCTTGAGCCACTGTGGGGTGGTATTAAATGTCATGACCTTGGTTTTTCCAAGGTTGACAGACAAACCACTTTCATGGGCAAACTATGCAAAGCATCCAAATGACGTTGCATCCCTTCCGGACAGTCGGAGATCAACACAATATCATCAGCGTATAACAATAGCGGGATCCATGTCCCCGCCAGCGGGGAACCTCTATCCCCATCTCTCTCAATGTAGTCAGAAACCTCATCCACATACATACCAAATAGAGTAGGAGAGAGCGGGCAGGCCTGCTTCACCCCAATAGTGGAGTGAACCGGTGTAGAAAGACCCTCTGAAGTGCGTACATGCCCTACTACTGATCTGTTTAATGCCATGATCCCCCAAATTAGCTCTGTGGGTACTCCCATCTCCTGTAATCTGCGCATCAGTCTAGCTCTGGGTACTGTGTCAAATGGTTTGCGGAAATCCACAAAGCTACAATAGATCCGTCTCCCATGGGATCTGCCCTCCTGGATGATGGCCCTGAGTGTCAAGATATGGTTAAGGGTAGAAAAACCTCTTCTAAACCCTGCCTGTCCAGCTGCACGCATTCCCTCTCTCTGTCCATTTACTCAACAGCTATGAAGAATGGATGCGTACAACCGTGCCAATGTGTGTCCAATCATGATAGTGCGATAGTTCCCAGGCTCCATAGGATCTCCTGATTTGAAAATAGGTACAATCGTAGATAGGCTCCAGGTATCAGGCTAGCCCTCGCACATGGCACGGTTAAACATGACTGCTAGAAGCTTTGCTAGTAGATCTTTGGCATGCATGAAATGCTCAGCCACCAAGCCATCATGATCATATGCTCTCCCAGTCCTCATCCTATCAATAGCCTTCTTCACCATCTCGGCGGTGAAAAAAGCACATGTGTGTGGGCATGGGTCGGGGGGGGGGGGGGGGGGGGGTGGGGAGGGTCGGGAAGGGGCGGCTGTCCAGAAACTGTGTACAAAGCTGATGCGTACTAACCCCAAGTCTCTGTAGAGGTAATGGTGGGGGGGGGGAGGGGGGAGACAACTCATGAAAGAGCCGCCATGCCTCACATGAGTCCTGACTCAAGAATAGCTGGTAGAGATCTTGCTCTAGTTGAGCCAAAAATGCCCTCTTTTTCCGCTGCACCAAGCATCGGAAGTCAATCTGTGATTGTCTGTGAGTGGTGTCCCCCAAAAGCACTTCCCTCTGAAGTCTAGCTTTGGTTTCGCGGCATTCCTCATCATACCAGCTGTTCTGAGGCATGCTCCCAGAACGACGTCTATGCTCAGGCTGGGTGTGTGGGTACTCTGCTGCTGCATCATGTAATGTCTGTGTCAGTATAGTAGTAAGCTCCCCCAGAGGTTGCTGTGGCTCCTCAGTGCTTAGGCGTTTGTAGATCTCGTCTACGTATACCGAATCCGTCTCCTGCGTGAAGGTATAGCGAGTACGAGCAGGTGTGGGCCCAACTATGAGATCCTGGATATTAGAGATGAGGCTTGGTTGTGCCATGACATAATCAACTGTGCTGGCTCCATGTCTGTGTGGAAAGCATGTGAAGCCTCCCGCAGCGGGAAATCTCTGTAGGCCATTCAAGATGGATGTGCGGTCCCCATGTCTATCAGGTGCCATCCATACTCAGTATGTTCCCCATCTTGTGATAGTTTGGATAGGCCAGTCTCTGCAACATCCAGCTCTCTCAACATCTCCTCTGAAGTATCATAGAAGATTGTCGGATGATGGGCAGTCCTAGCATTGAAGTCCCCTAGAATGATAATGTCGCCATCTCTAGAGAATTCCCATGTCATCATCCAAAATATAGAAGGGGGACTGTCCTCTGGGTGGTGCATATACGGACGTACTCGGGGGGAAGTAGCAAATAGCAATGTAGAGATATCTGCCAGTCTCTGCTCTCAATCTCACCCACATGTACCTAGCTTGCTCATCCTTGCGAGCTATATGTATCAATGGCTGCAAACCCTCCCTGAATAACACTGCCACTCCTTCTGAGCCCCGCCCTCTGTGCTCTGATCGTGTCTCCTGTCTACAAGCTGTCTCCCATCTGTATCCACTAATGTGAGTCATAGATTGCCCAAGGGCCTGATGTGTCTCAGAACCGACTTCACCATCGCGCTAGCCTCGGCAAGAGCTACGCGACAACGCCAAGCATTCCTCGTGGAACAGAGCGAATGCGCTTACGCATCTACGAGCTATTTGTGGCCGTAAGTATATCAAACGATGTCTGTTTTCTACGTGCAAGTAGTCATTAGAATCGTGGCGACATAAGCTACACATAGGTTCTCATAGATTTCAGTTTCGAGCACTTTCAGAATTCAGCTCTGTCTTTATACGCGTTTTCCGCAGATGGATTTAGAGCTAGGATTTTGAGTGTAGAGGCTTAGGGACAGGTGTATCCTAGTGAGGGGATGGTGTTTCTTAAGTTTCGTACGATTTTGGCATGGTTTAGTGGGTTTCCTTCCGTTTGTGTGTATGTGGGTTGAGTGGTGTAGTTGAGAGCAATGAGATTCTACGTTGTGGTTTAGTTGGCCTTCCAGAGTGTTGTATGTGTAGGATGGTCTCAGCCTGACAAGCTAAAGAGATTTCCTCCGTGTGCCTATTGTGTCATCTGTGAGAGAGAGAGAGAGAGAGAGAGAGAGAGAGAGAGAGAGAGAGAGAGAGAGAGAGAGAGAGAGAGAGAGCCTTGGTCGTTGTAATGAAACTGCCGGGCGAAATCTTCCTGCAAAATTTTTTCTTGTCGAGGGTTGTCTTTGCTTTGTGCAACCACCTGCAGAAGAGACATTGTGCTGCAACCTACTAGCCTCACGTTGCATCATCCAACCAGTTGCAGACATGACGCGTGCTGCTCTGGATGAACTCTGTGCGCTTTGCTTGATTGCTCTTGTTGTACTCTGTGAGCTCTATCTGACCTGCACACCAAGGTAACCTGCACGCTCTAGTTTGCTTCTTCAACCTGAAAATTTGTCTGCTACATACAACATTTCAACATACATCAATAGATTCCATGCCACTGTCAATTGCCACACCCATTGGTTGCAGAGTTGGATTATCCCTTAGGTGTTTGGTGCGTGCACTTTTATGTGAGAGCTGCCCCTCATTCTTCTGAGTCTTGAATACGGCTCAAACACTTTTGACCGGTTTTGTCACCTCTATTTCTTTTGGCATGTATTATGTCACGACCAAGGGGTTTTTTCATTTCTCTTTGATTCGTTGAGAAAAAAAAAAGAAAATGAAAATGTAATAATAACGTCTTCAAAAGGCCAAAATGACCTATGAGACCAAAAGGTTACATGTGGTGAATCTAATACCAGGTCTGGGTACAAAAACTGAAAAGAAAATAGTGGGTAGGGGTGGGGTGAAAGCTGATACAAAGGGGATACAAAGGGTGAGCTGATACAATGGAGCTCTCTGACAGTAGAGGCATCATATACATATACATCAATATCCAAAACGCTATAGAGATTCAATGTCCTCCAAGGTAAGCACTCTGTCGGGACGGCTCGTGTGTCTCTCGAGTATGGTATGGATCCTCTGTTGCAATCTGTGTCGATGTCGAGAGGGCCCACTTATCCACGGGTGGCGATGGGACCGTCCCAACTCTATCTCCCGATCAAGCAGTATGCCTATGATGCTCTGCTATGTTGTGGGGGCTGCTCGAATCCTGTCTATGACTGAAAGAAATCTGCTATTTGCCGCTTTTCCTGGATCTCTCTCATTGTTCCCCTCTTCAAGAGGTCATCTTTGTGTCTGCAAATCTCGAGTAAGTATAATCCAAGGCATCTCTGATCCTGGTATCTCATGACTCTAGAAAGTGGTCCAAAACTCTCTCTCAATAGACAATGAAAGTGGCCTCGTATCTCATAGTATGCTGAGCAGTGACATATGTAATGTAGCTATGTCTCGGGCTCTATTTGGCACACCTGCCAAATCTTGGACTCAGCGGGTACTCCTCTAAATCTGCCGGTCTTGATCTCTAGCTGATGTGAGGATTTGCACATCGTATCCCGTGGGGTAGATGAGTATCCATGTATCCTGGTCTATTCACAAAACCATCCTCCCTATAGAAAGCCATCTTCTCACCCAATTCATGTGTAGGCTTTATCCATGTCCTCTTTGTATCCAACTGAATCAAGTCCTGTCTGATGAGCGTGGTAATCTCTACCCTAGTGAGGGAAATGGAGGGTGCATCTAGAGAGTATTGAAATGGGGTAGCCAATCCATACTAAAGCCATGTAACTGAAACCAAGATGCCATCTTTGCATACAAACATGATCTATCTCTCTGCAATGCCAGCTGTTGCGAAGACTCTAGTGCTAATCGATCCTTTTTAAGTTTCCGGTACAGATGCCTGGCATATTTCATTTGTGGCTTGCACTCCACAATCATTTGTTTTCATGGGTTTTAGAAGGCAGTTAGGTCGTGTGCTAGAGCGACTAGATAGCCTCTCTCCGTGCTGCCAGTATTTGACGTCCCAGTCGAACAGTGTATTGAAAGAAAGGGACCCCGGGATGGTCGGCTGAGGAGAAAGGGTCCCTCCAAAACCGCTCTCCAGGATCTCACTGCACTCATGCCAGTGGACAACTCTTCCAAGCCCAAAGCCTCCAATGGCCTGTCTCAACAGTTGCTGGGTCAGGATCCATGACACAAGTCCTCCACTCGGAATTTTCTGAAAACAACACACTACAACCTGTGGAGCCTCTACTGAGACTCTGTGTAGTCGACCCTCGTCGTGTATCTTGAAGAACATGGAGGGTTCAGTCTTTGAGCAAGCTCGAACTGCGATGAGGACCTCCAGTCGCGTGAAGGCCCCCATCCATCTGGGAGCTGATGTCTGTAGAGGTGTGAGCCACTCAGCTGGTAGTGCCTCTGTGATGTCTTGACACATGCTCTGCACCCCTCTCATGCCCTGCAGTTGGATGCTCTGTAACTCCTCTGGCAAACCGGAGAATGGAAGCCAGTCACCTAGAGTACGTGCTGAACCCTCTGCCATGTGACCCCAAGAAACATGAGGCCTACTACCAACCAAGTGGCCTTTCTGAGTGCTGACCATGGGGTTCCAAACAAGGGGCTATCTCAAGCACTCCTCCGTGTAGATGGGCTGGTGCTGTTCCAGGCATCTCTGCAGCTGCTCCCAAGAGCGAAGCAGGCTCACAGCAAAACGATCCTCCAGTCTGTTGCTCAGACCAACTCTGCGCAGCTGTGTAAAGATCCATAAGATGGAAGGTCTCCAAGGGCCTCCTGCCTGAGGCACTCGAGCTCTAAGCCGTGAAGCAAAAACTCCCTCCAGGGCTCCTCCCTTGGAAGCAGTCCTCTGACAACAAACTTCCCAAGAAGGGCTCTGCTGTGCTGTGCTGGGTCTATGATCCCCAACTCGATATGTGAGAACAAGGTAGAGTGATGACCTGCCAGGCTACTTCGGCCCGGGCTATCGGAGTGTCTCACCCTGTCCAAAGAATGTTCCTGATCAGCCTCTCTATCTGGCTGATGCAGGAGCTCGAAAAGATCCAACAAGATGTAATGTACCACATAGTAGCCAACAACACCTCGTTGGCCACTACAACTCTGTCATCCAAAGAGAGTCGTGCCGAACTCCAATGTAGCAACTTCCTCTTGATGGACAGGAGGAGGGGAGCAATCTGCTGCTCAGGAGACAAGTCCAGGCCAACCTGACAGCCAAGTAGCGATCTGCAGTCCTTGGGGGAATCCATCTAAAACCCTCACCTAGCAGCCAATCAGGCATGGGAGCATTGCCAACCCAGAAAGCCATTGTCTTCCTCCAGTTGATCAGTGCGCCTGATGCACAACAAAACGTCTCTAGAGCTTGCTCACACTTGTGCAGGTTGCCCCCCTAGCCCTCAAGTACAAAGCTGAGTCGTCTGCAAACTCAGCATCCAGTAAGTCAATAACTCATCGCCCCGAATAGGGAGCGCTAAGCCACACAGACCAACTTGCTATGAAACCAAGAATCTGCTCATCGCCTCAGCATAGAACAGAAAGAGGAAGGGGGCTAGAGGACAACCCTGTCTGACCGAGCGTGTGAGTCTGAAACGGTCTCCTCTACCTCCTGCCAAAAGCACCTGACTGTGTGCATGTCTGTTGTGCATGTTTATAGAGAGCTGACACACCTCTAATCCGAGCATCTGAGAAACCCATCTTGCGTAAAGTGCCCTCCAAGAAGTCCTAGTCAACTCTACCGTAAGCCTTCTCAAAATCGAGAAAAAGTATTACCAGATCCTCACCTCGGAGGCGCGCGAGGGCAGACGCCTCCCAAAAGGTGAAGATGTTATCAAGGATATTGCGCTTCTTGACAAAACCTATATGTGGTTCATGTATAATGCTCTCTAGAACCGAATTCTCAATCTCAGAGCCTTGGCTAGAATTTTGTAGGCTGAGTTGAGGATGGTGATGGGCTGCCACTGCCGAATCTCATCCAAGGAGCCACTCTCCTTGGGAATGAGGTAGATCAAGCCCTCACTCATGCTGTCAGGCATCTCTCGTGTGCAAGATGTACTGAAAAGCGCTGCGAAGGTCTAAGCCAAGCAAGTCCCAGTACTCCAAGAAAAAACTGGGAGTCAAACCATCCTCATCGGGACAATTACCCCGGGGAAGTGCTTTGAGGGCCGCATGGAGCTCCTCTAGCTAAAGAGGCAGCTCAAGCCTCTGGCGCATCTCCTCAGTCACAAGATAAGGCACCTGTGCCCAAACCTGCTCTCAGCATGCATCCTAACGCTCTGACTGAGGCTCTGCGGACAGCAGGTTACGGGAAAAGTCAGTAGCAACTGCACGCATATCCTCTGGCTCTGAAGCAACTGACGCGTCAGGTCTTCTCAACAGGCTGACACTGTGTGCGCATGAGGGGGTCCCACTGCCTCAAAGAACGCCCCAGTCACTTTGTCACCCACCTAGGTCCGCTGAGCTGCCTTTGGATGGAGAGAAAACTCATGACGTCTCTCCTCTATGCTGGCAAGCACCTGGCAAGCGTGTTGCAATTGCTCCTCCAATCAAGGACTATCTGGGTGCTACTCCTGCATCCTCTCCAAGGAAGCAACGCCGCGTCGAAGACGCTGCTCCTCCCTCACTGCAGCCAGGCGGGCCGTAGACTCCTGGAGAAAGAAACGACTAAACTGAGCAAGTCCAGAGCCCACTTTGTCAGCAGGAGACTCCTGCGTGTCCAAGCCCCCTGTTGAAAGAGCCACCACTCGCTCTCTGAGCTCCGAGTCCAACAAGATCCTCTCAGGGATGCGTAGCATTGTGCTCCCCCTCCTCTGTCTATTTGTCACAGTGAGGATCCTGGTGCATGGTCCGAAAAAGATGTCCCAGCCAAAATGCAAACTGACCCACCCAAGTCACATATGTGGTCACTAGCGTAGAAGCGGTCTATTCGAGATAGATTCACTCCTCGCACTCTGCGGTCCAAGCAAGAGAAGGCCAAGCTGTTTGGGAGCCTCACAAAGCTAGAGTGCTGCCAAACATCTGAACCCTCAAAGTCTTACATAGCCTCTCCCAAGCTGCCAACTTAGCCCCGTGCACAGTAGCTTGGCTACCTCCAATCCTGTCAGAGGGGTCCTCTAGCATGTTGAAGTCACCCCCAATTCACCATTGCTCTGCATGCGGCAGAGACTCTACAATGTGAGACCAAAACTTTGCACGTGCACTTGCCACATTCACTGAACCCTGCCAGGCACAATAATACCTCTGCCTAATGGCGTGCTGCCAAGAGTCCGCAATAGTCATAGACACCCCTCCCTGGATACCACCAGGTCCAAATGCAGCTAACCAAAATGTCTCATATCACCCACGCAAAAGCTGACCGCATCGTCTAATGCGGCTCTCACAAAGATGATGCTCCTGCAGCATAAGAAGATCAATCTCTCCGCCCACAAGGCATCGTTGAAGCTCCTAACGCAATCAACCCCGCTGGCGCTGAAACTGGGGCCCACCTTATCCCTGCACATTCCATGAGACAATCCTCATGGAGAACGAGAAAGAACTGATGCTGCAGCAGTAGCTAACCGCGCTATCTTCGAAGCTGGCTTGGATGGGAAATAATCCCCGTCCGAGCGTCCTCGAGATAGGCGTGACTGCAAAGAATATCTAGCCTAGGCCCAAGAAGAGCGTGGCGTGCGCAGGGCAACCTCCTCTATCCAGGAGTCCTCATGCATGTATACATAGCATGGTGGGCTCTGTGTGTCAGCAAAGAAGTGTATCACAATGTGTACATTTTGCCGAGTCTGTACCAGGCCTTTAACCCCTAGGTCTCCCATGTGATGAGAGAATTCGAGGGCCTGCGCCTGCAGCCACTCCATCATTGATTTTAGAGTCCACTTAGACTGGTCCCTGCCACATAAGGGAAAAGAGAAGCCAACCGCTGAGTCCACGGCCTCTATCCCTCTAGCTGCAAGGAACAGTACATGAACTTTGAAACAAGCTTCCTCAAAATCTGGTGAAGGGTCGTCGAGAACTGTGTGAAGTCGTAGGCAAAGAAGTCCCACCTACGACGAATGTCGAAGCTCGTCAGTCCATGAGGAACTGCTGCAAAGGGAGACGTCTGATTAGAAAGGGGGTTCGCAAGAAAGGCTATCCCTCTCTCGCCAAGCGACTTGTGGAAAAAGCGTTGCCAAGAGATCTCCTAGTAGCCGAGGAAGGTCCTACCCCATGGGTCAGTTGTGGGGTAGGAACGGGAGGAGATGTGGAAGCAGGGGGGCTAGTGGGGGAGGGGGGGGGGGGGGGGGGGGGGGGGGGGGGGGGGGGGGGGGGGGGGGGGCGGGGAGCGGGGAGCGGGGAGGGAAGGAGGGGGGAGGCGGGGAGGAGGAAGGAGGCGGGGTGGGAAGGGCAGAGGAAACTCGGGGGGAGGAGGGTGGAGCTGGGACCTCGTCCTGCTGAAGAGGGTCGAAACAGTTCCCTGTGGGAACCCACTGCTGCTGGCTTGGAGCCTCGTGACCACCCGGAGGGCTATGCTGACGTGGTGGCCCCTGTCGACGCCGACCACGAACCTACTGCCAGCCCTCCTCTACTTGAGCCCTAGGCTCGGAGGGTGAGTCTGCCTGAGTACCCTATGACTCTGTCTGCTGCTGTTGGCCAGCCCTAGAAGGCTGGGGCTGAGCCTGAGGTGAAGGTCGGGGCCTCCTCCGTGGACAGGCCTTTGCAAGATGGCCCATCTGTCGACGAATGAAACACTGATTCGGGAGGCCCAAATACGCCACGCTCTGGCGGAGCCAACCACCACTCACCCAAGGTAGTAGAATGGCCGTCGGGAGGGTGTGGGTGTCCCGAACAAGAACACGTACTGTGGGAATGCCAGCTGCCTTGGCAACTATAGAGGCTGTCGTGCGAGGTGTCTCCAGGACAGTCCCAATCTCTGAGTCTATCCTAGATAGGAGTGGAAGGTACTCCCTCCTCAGGCCGGGGAAGCAGAGTGAGATGTGAAGGTTTGCCTCCTTGACAAGAACGTCAGTAGCTGGGTCAAAACCATGGCGCCTCTCTCGAAAATGATCTTGAACTGTTCGGATGGCCAGGGGGCTCATCGCAATGACCTTGGATGCCATCTCGGGGGTCTTAAACTCTATCTGGTAATAGCCACGTCCGAGAAGCTGAATGTCGAGGATCTTGGCCACCTCTGCTAAAAGGCGGGCTTGGAGGAGATCACGCAACTCTAGTCTGCTAGGTCGGGTGCCGATGATCTTGCAGATGACGGAGGTCGCTTGGAGGCGCTCCACCTGAGCGGCTAGGCTCGCTTGCTCTGTCGGCGAGAGAGCAAGTTGGATGATCGGCTCTGCAGGGCTGGGCGAGGGGGCTTGTAGAGAGTCTCTGGGGCAGAGCATGAGCCTTCATCTGTGTCTACTCCTGTAAATGTTGCGGATGAAGAGGACCAGACGACGATGAGAGCTCCTACGGTAAAGCCATCAAAGCCGAGGCGTCAGCAGAAACCCAAGCCTTGAGGGGGGGGGGGGGGGGGGGGTGGGGTGGCAGCGAGCGGGCAGGAAGGCAGCGAGTGGGCGGGCAGGATGGAAGCCAACAGGAGGGGCAGCGCAAGGGGGGGGGGGGGGGTGTCGAGGGAGCAGCGCGGGGGCGAGGGGGATGGAGCGCGAGGGCGCGAGGAAGGGGCTGAAGCGAGGGGTGGGGGCGGGACAACAACAGCGAGCTCAAATCTGCATCTTTGGTATTTCTTTATATTGCTTCAACAAGGTATAGCTCCCATGGCTTTGCTTTGCATCTCCCGCGGGTAGACTTCTAGAGTGAGAGCCCAATGGGTCATATTTAAAGACTCTGGCCTCTAATAGCAGTTTACATGTAAAGATTCAAGTTCTAAAAGCATTTGGTCCCAAAAGCTCACGCTAAGCTGCCGGCACGTTTCACGAAAACTAGTACAGCTGCCACGTCATCAGCGTAAAACGTGGGTGCCCGTACACCTGCCACGTCATCAATAGTTTACGCAAGAGAATTTGTGTGTGTGAAGTTCCTACTTTATTTTAATGTCTTTAGGTCACTTGGGCCCCATCGGACGGGGTTCCATAAGTTGGTGGGAACTCCCCTTTAAAATTAGGCCATTGGGCAAGACTTTGCAACTTGGTAAAACTTCTTTTGCTGCTTTTGCTTCTTCTGCTGCCCTTAGGGTTTAGGCCCCTCGGCTGGGATCTGGAGGTAGGCTTTAGGTCTTTAGGTGGTTTGACATGTCAGCAATTTGTTACAGAAACTTTGCCATTGATCATCCTTGCATTTGTCTTTGGTTGGTAGAGCCCTTGTGGTGAATCAGGTTCTTCTTGCGACGGTGATTCACCACATCTTGCATGACTCCACTCTCGCATCATGGCGCATTTGAAGCACCTTGTACTCAACGTTCTTCGGGGTGACCTAGATGGCTCTACTAACACCGAACTATGAGTCCATTGGGACACCATCATTTTGCCTAGAGAGGAGGGAGGCTTGGGGATTATTGATCCAGAGCTGCAGAGCAAGGCGTTGCTTGCCAAGCTCATAGTACGCGGATTGTTTCCAGGGGCTGAGCCTTAGAAACTGTTTCTACATACCTCTCCTCGTTTTGGATCTATGGATACTTCCGGTGTTTGGCACCCAGCCATCCGATTCATCTTCACAGATACACGTTCGGATTTGTCTCATTTTGTCACCATTTATGTGCTGCTTGCTGCGGATTTGGAAGGATTACGTCTTGCTTTGATTCGACACTTGTTAAAGTTATAGCATCTCAAGTGAAAAGCCCAATGTGTTCCTAGTATATATTTGGTCTTTAGGTATTTAATTGACTTATTTGACATGATTCTAGGTAGGGCAATTCCCTCAAGGGGGGGTATTGATCCCAGATGGACCCCAAAGTACTATATAAGAAGCACCCAACTCCCATAATATAATATCTAGTTCATTGTTGCCCAATTGGTTGCTTCAACCGAGTCTCTCTCTCTCTCTCTCTCTCTCTCTCTCTCTCTCTCTCTCTCTCTCTCTCTCTCCCCCCCCATCAACCCGGACTCCGACAGAGGATCCATACCATACTGGCGCGACATAGGAGCCGTCCCGACAGAGTGCCTACCTTGGAGGACACTGAATCTCTATAGCCTTTTGGATACTGATGTATATGTATATGATGCCTCGACTGTCAGAGAGCTCCATTGTATCAGCTCTGTATTCCCCTTGTATCAGCTTTCACCACACTATTTTCTTTTCAGCTCTTTGTACTTTTTGTACCCAGACCTGGTATTAGATTCACCACATGTAACCTTTTGGTCTCATAGGTCATTTTGGCCTTTTGAAGACGTTAATGTTACATTTCATTTCTCTCTCTCTCTCTCTCTCTCTCTCTCTCTCTCTCTCTCTCGTGCATTCTTTCCTTGGCTCTACGCTTTGTCAACTTTGACAACACCCACCTTCTTGTGTCAAGGAGTGAGGCAGCCACTTGTATGGATTGCATATTTGACAGATTCTGAAGGACGTAAGCTAGGCGAGAGGACTCACATTGACTGGGCTAGATGGGATGATGGGCCTGCAGTCTCTTCACACCGTTGCTCAAATGCTTCCTTGGTTGGTGTTATTGGTGCCATCTACGGGATCCGATCCCCTTCACAGGAAATTTGCTAGCCGCTCATTGTATTAGCAACCCCATCGCAGTGGCATGCCAACAAAATGCCAAAACCCACTTTATGTTGGATTTCAGGACCCAACATCCATAGTTTTTGGTGTAAAGCTCTACAGGTTTCTTTTGATGCTCCAACCCTTGCACGTTATGATAAACCTCCCCCATGGATAGCCCTTTTTAACACCCGTCTTTTTGTAAAAGCACATATACACCCAGCCTACCTTGTTGCTTTAAAACCTCAACATCATTACTTCCATTTGGTTATATGGACCATTTTCAGATTGTGGTTTGGCTCCTATATTAGTGTAGTAGAGGGCTTATTCAAATTTAGCATATCAGAATCCTCTGTGATCCCTGGTTGACCTGCCGATCTTTTGCTTAAACCTGTGTCTCCTTTGCCTTGCAGCATGTACAAAGCTGCATAAATATCTGAACATAAAGGCCATAGAAAGAAAAATGTATTATGCAACAGAAGCAACTATTTGCTTTGGTAACAGTCATGAGAGTAAAGTACCCATCTTTTATAATTCGGAAATTCAGACTATTCTGAACTTATGAAGGTATATAGATATTCTGTCTTTGTATTGTTTATATTTCTGGATGGGACCGAGCTGAAGACTAAATGCTTGTTGCTAATAAGCTTTGATGCATCATCCTCGAAGTTTGAGCTGGTGGGCTTTGCTTGAGTCAAAGATTTCTTTACCAACCCTCAAGTCGCTTAGTTGCTACACCTTGATGATTTTGCACCTTTTCTGAATTTTACAAGCGTTTTTTTTTTTTCCCTTCTTAATACAAGAACAATTGATGTATGTCTGGAGTAAGCCTGTAAGATGCTTTGATTAATGAGCAGGTAAATGAATGGCCTCTTAGCTGTTATTAATCTTTGAATTCTATTGCAGATTGGCAAACGGCATCCAAAAGGTGGGCTTGAAATTGTTGCCCCGTTTGCTGGCTCTCCAGCAGAGGAGGTTGGTTTCTTCTCTTTCTCCTCATATCAGGTTATGATATCTTCTGTGATGTTTAATAAAAGTCTGATGGACATTATTGGTTTCTTTCTTTTAGAAAATAAAGGAATTTGCGCTTAATCAAACATGGCTAAAAGAGCTAAAATTGGTAGATTCATTGTGTTGAAATGTTATATTGGATGTTTGTAGTCCAATTCAGGCTATTCCGCTTGTCATGAAAGTAGAGCATGCCAAACAAAGTTTTTGTGAAGTTCTCTCCTCACTGTCCTGCTTTAAAAAGGGTCTTGCAAGGTAGTCCCACTTATTCCCACGATGTCGCATTTGGAGAATAGTCCACCCTCAACTCTTGAAATGTGAATGTAGCTTTAAGACTCCTTTCTGAAAATTAGTCCCCTCACGTATTGAAAAATGGCACAATTTCTGGTACATCTGTGTTTCGTTTCTCCTGAATGTATAGACCCCACCCTAGGTGCAAATGGCCAGACCTCTAGCATCAGCCTTATACGAATTGAATTGTTGTGTGGTAGGTTGCATTCTACACTGGAAAACCCACCATCTGGCAACCTACCACAAAGCTGCTAATCGATTATCGAATGTATAGACCCGACCCTAGTTGAAAATGGCCAGACCTCTAGCATCAGCCTTATACGAATGGAATTGTTGTGTGGTAGGTTGCATTCTACACTGGAAAACCCACCATCTAGCAGCCTGAAAGGTGTTCTTTGAAATTGAGACTCCCTGGTAGTTGTTTGAATGAAAGGTGTCATTACTCTTTTGAATTTATATGTCACCGATGGCCCTCCATTTTCTTTTTGTTCCCTCTTTACCCTAAAATTTAGTTCGATTCATCTTGAAAACTATCAATGTGTAGAGAAAAAATTTCAGACACCTTATTTTTTTTATAGAAATATTCTTCTCTAAGTTTGTGGTGTATTTGCACTGCATAAAGCTGGCAGGATCTCTTAGAATGTTATAAGGGCTGTGAAAGCTGAGAAAATTTGTGGACAAGAACATTCGGCTTTCCACAGAAACCTTGAAAATACTGTAAGCAACTAGATTTGAGCTCACAAAGAGTATGTCTACCTGAAAATGCCAGATTTTATCGATAATTTTTATTTGGCCAAAAATATTTTTCTCTATGCCAATTTTCAGTTGCAATGTATGGAGTTTTGACAGATTTGAGTTTTTTTTTTTTCTTTTAAGTTCTCCAGTTTCTGTCGACAAAAAATTTCCTGCTGTTTCAGGATAAAGTGTGGCTGCTTTGTTAGGCAGGAATTCTGGGTGGAGAACGCCTGCTTTCAGTGGATGGCTTATCAGTCGATATGCTCACTACGGACGAAACTGTAACATTATTACGAGGTCCAATCGGCTCATTGGTCTTTTTCTTTGCCTCAAGACTTGCATTTTGTGTTTCTACATATTAATCTCAATTTGTGTCGCAACACTAGTTAGTTTTTTTGGGCATGACTTA
Source organism: Adiantum capillus-veneris (assembly GCF_014529385.1). Taxonomy (NCBI): domain Eukaryota; kingdom Viridiplantae; phylum Streptophyta; class Polypodiopsida; order Polypodiales; family Pteridaceae; genus Adiantum; species Adiantum capillus-veneris. The sequence continues at coordinate 20,385,954 of NC_140947.1, forward strand.
AATACTCTGGGTGACCTGCCCCTACGCAAAAGTGAAGAGATTCATTAATTACGAACACCTCCCATAGGCTGAATCTCATTTCAAAGAGAGGCTCAGAAGAGTAGAAAGGGTCTCTTCCTTATCTTGAAGTGGAATGTATTGAAACAAGTTTGTCTGATTGTCCCATTGGCTGACTTCGCCTCCCTTGGATGTTAATACCACTACACCCACACCATACGGACGATGCCTGATCTGTTTAGGTCACAACACTGTCTCGTTATTTATAACGGGATGGTGGCAATAGAGTGGATTACGTCATCGGCTTTCGCAAGGCATCCCACTTGCTCACATCCTTTACCATACCACCACTACCTATTGGGGCTGACCATGCTTATCTCGCTCTCTCCTTCATTGGTTCACCTATCTCCCACACACCACCTACATTTACACCACACACCACCATACATTTCACACATTAGCTAGCTAGAATTTACTCATCCCACGGATATGCACTCTTGATCGAGATACACCACTAGCCACACTCACTAGCCCGCTCTCCACTTTCTTGCACACTTCAGCCCTCAGTTGCTTCCCCCACACCATTCAAAGCAGCCGGCCGACCACCTCCTAGGACAATGAACGTGAATCGATGCAAAGACCTATACAGACATCTACATGCTCAATGAGCATTGGGGAGATTACGGAGAGCGAGATTAGATGACAGATGAAGGCCATCACACTCCGTAAACGGCGGTCCTTTGAGGAGGCATAGGAGCTTGAGCTATACCACCTCCTCATGAGTGCAGTCTACTTTCTCAGGGAGCCACGCCCCACCACCCCCTTGGAAGACCCTCGCATATGGCATGACTATGCAGAGCGCCTATATCAGAGCCTTGGACAACCATCGATCCCGGAGCCATCGGATCCTTGCCCCACTACCTCGACCTTCTTCACATCTAGTATGGGGGAGAGAGCTATCCAACGCCTACAACATGGCCGTTCAACAGACCACACTGGCGTACAGTTTGAGCACTTGATCTATGCCGCAGACACCCTCTCCCCCTTGATAGCACGTCTCTTCAACCCAGTGTAACAGGGAACGGGGGGAACACAACCCAAACGTTCCGAAACGGCGTTCTGGACGAGTCCTGTTCCCGAAACAGAGTCAAGAATGGAACGCCGTTTCGGAACGGGGTGTAAGCGGAATGGTGTTCCGGAATGGGGGAAACGAGGCAGGACATGAGGCGGAACGGCGAAACGTGGGTCGGAACGGGCAAAAGTAGACATTTGGGGGCAGATTTGGGGCTGTTTGGGGAACATACTTGGTGCAGTTTGAGGGCAGGTTAGGGGGCAGATTTGGAGGCAGTTTTGGGGTTGTATAGGAGTTTATTTGGGACTAAGCTGAATGGAGGTAATTCAAGGCTTACCCCCCCCCCCCCCCCCCCCCCCCCCCCCCCCCCCCCCCCCCCCTCCCCGTCCCGTTCGGGAACCTCCTGTTCCCGTTCCACATTCCCGTTCCGGGTAACTATGCTTCAACCGAGCCTTGGTTGAGGGACTACTAGAGAAGTGGACTATGCACATCATCGTGCCTATCCACAAAGCTGGAGACACCTTGGACCTAGGGAACTACAACACTATCAAGATTGGTCACACATTGGTCAAATTGTATGGGGCAGTTCTTGAGGTAGAGCTTAGCATATATGCATAGGCATCGGGTGTACGAGCACCAGAATAGGCGGGTTTCAGATGCACATTCCCGACTATCGACACATCTTCGTGCTTCGCTGCTTGATTGATGGAGCAAAGGCATGGAAGAGGAGGCTCTATTGCTGCTTTGATACTATCCCGAGAAAGAGACTCTTTCAGCGACTACAAGAGCTACAGATACCATTGGAGATGATATGGGCCATTCATTCTCTATATGCATGGGTCACAGGTAGAGTACGATGCCAAGGTGGACTATCAGATCCCATTGCTAGCACCATTGGTGTGAAGCAAGGCTGCCCCCTATCCCCGACTCATTTTGGCCTCCACATCGATGAGATATTAGACTACATTCTACAGGCAAAGGGAGAGGGAGAGGGATCAGACTTGTCAGGTACACCACTCCATATTATGCTTTATGTTGATGACAATGAGACACAGAAGGGTTTATAGAGCCATCTAGGAGTTTTGGATGTTTTTTCCTCACATAGAGGGCCCAAAGTGAACCCAAGGTCATGATTTTCCATACTTCCAAGACAGTCAGGAGCGCAGTAGGAGGATAGGTAGAGGTGGTGGACTCATATGTATACTTGCGGGCGACTTTTACTGGCTCTAATGGCAGATTCTGCATGGCCCAAGCCAGAGATCGACTTACACGAGGATATGCAGCGCTGGCTACTGTAGAGTGCAGATGTCACCAAGCCTACTTCCAGGAACCTAGCACCAACATCTCTATGGACACAGATAGAGCGCCTTTAGATCGTTACGATTTCACGTTGGCTTCATAGCAAACCCTCAATTCCAAATGACATCACTAAAGTAGAGCTAGTTGCACCACCGATGTTTGTGGAGGCCTTATTTCAAACAGTCTGCTTCATCTAGTGCATGAAAGAGCTCCCATCAAACAGACTTTCACACAGAGCTTTTGAGGCGTCGATACAGCTGCATCACGAGGGAGAGACGAGATCATGGTACTCTCAGGTCACAGAGTGGTTTACATCTTATGGCTTAGACATCAATTATATACCTTCTTTCTAGCATGACCATGACTCCCCCCACACACGCCTCCGACACAGTGAGCGGAATAGAGTACTCATTGAGGATCTTTGGCAACTATATATTCGAGAGACATGGATCACACCCAGAGAGCCTCTCCCCAAGAAGAGGCAGTACTACAGAGACCACTTTCTGACCATTCTAGCAAATGGCTTCATCCAGCACCGAGGTACATGGATGTCTACATGCCACATAGAGCGCGAGCAGCCATCGAACAGCTCAGAGTATCTTCACACCAGCTAGAGATCGAGGTAGGGAGAGCTGCACTTGTCCCCAGAGCAGAGAGGATCTACCGCCTTTGCACAACGAAGATTGAGAGCGAAGAGCACTATGTATGCAGATGTAGAGCATATGAGCAGATCAGAGGCAAAAATCAAACATTGTTTGCAGGGCAACCCACTCTACACCAAATTCGTGAGTCCAGAGACCAGCGACAGTCCTTTGAGAGGCACAACAACATTGGGACTCTTTCCTTCATACACTATCCACCACGAGAGATGAGCGATAGAATCAACTCACAAACTTTTTTTATTGGACCACTACAACATCACCCCCGACCACACAGAGAGGGGTTACTCTACAACAGGCTGAGGAGATCCTAGCTCGCAGATGGCTAGGTGCCCATGGACGCAGGGCACCACAACTACATCAAAGAGAGATCGAGAGATTTAGGAGCACCACTACAGATCTCTGGAGAAGAGGTGCAACCAAGTCTTCGCAGGTCCGACAGCCATCTTGCGCGGATTGTTCACACCTTACCCACCCATGCATCATGTCTTACACCCTGACTATAGTACTGGATGGTGCTAGAGTTATGATGACATTTTTCTCTTCATGTTTGTACTTTCCCTCAGCATATAGGATTGCATCTTCTCCCTAGATCTAGAGCTCCATTCCTCCACTCCATGTATCACTCCCCTCATCCCCCAGCCAGCACATAAGATACTATCTTACTTTTGTATCTTTTATCCTCCATGGATGCACAAAGGACTCCTACCTCGTGTACTTTGATTTGTCTCTTAGATCGATTTGGGATTCTAGTATCCATTAAAATCTCTCTCTCTCTCTCTCTCTCTCTCTCTCTCTCTCTCTCTCTCTCTCTCTCTCTCGCAAAGGAGGGCTTGAAACCCTTTTGTACTACTATTGTAAAGTACAAGAGGCCTTGCAGACATTACATAAGCCTGTAGGCATCACAATAAATAACTGGAACTAGTAGTGGAAAAACTGCTAGGATATACAATGAAAACAAACCATAGGGGAAAAACTACCAGTGATTTAGAGTTACAAAAGATGGGTAGGCTTGAAACCCTTTTGTACTACTATTGTAAAGTACAAGAGGCCCTGCAGACATTACATAAGCCTGTAGGCATCACAATAAATAACTGGAACTAGTAGTGGAAAAACTGCTAGATATACAATGAAAACAAACCATAGGGGAAAAACTACCAATGATTTAGAGTTATAAAAGATGGGTAATACATCAAAGGCGAGTGAAGGATGATCTCTCTCTCTCTCTCTCTCTCTCTCTCTCTCTCTCTCTCTCCATGATACAATATAGCAGTAGCATGAAGCCTATCCTGATCGACACTTATCCCCACTTTGTACCTTTATGGCATCAAAGGCGAGTGAAGGATGATCTCTCTCTCTCTCTCTCTCTCTCTCTCTCTCCATGATACGAAGCTCGCATGAACAAAAAAACAGCCCAAGCGGACACGAAAGGGGAAGCAAAAGAGGAAACAAAATGACAATGCGAGACCCATGGGTTCACGGAACTACACGTGACAAGTTGGAATTGCAGAGGCTTCCCGTGGCATAAAGGAGAAGGATTAACGGAAGTCCTACCACAAGCCGACATTCTCTTTTTATTGGAAACATGGGAACACGATGCATGTAGAATACCACACATTGAAGGATATGTCACACACTCCCTACGGATGCCATGTACAAAAATGAGGGGACAAGGAGGAGTCGCGGTGATATACCCAGAGGAACTCAGAAAAATAATCACAATTTGCAAGACAGATGCTCATAACCGGTACATATGGATCAAGTTTGACACAAAACCTAAACCTATGTTCATTGCCGGGTGCTACATCCCCCATAGAGAGTCACCATTCTATGGTGCCTTCAATGTAGAGAAGAATTACCCTTTCGAAGATCTATATGCCGATATCCATGCCTATGCACAAGAAGGGATGATTATGCTTATTGGGGACATGAATGCTCGCATTGCACATGCGCAAATGCAAATGGTGGATCTCATGACACCTCCAATGCTTCAACATAATGAGATACTAGATCCCACATGGGAGAGATGTTCGAAAGATCTCATTACAAACCCGCAAGGTATTGCATTGCTCAGTATGATGACATTCTTACAACTAATCGCCGTCAAAGGAACAAGTAAGTTTGAAAAATCGGGAGAATGCACATGCTACACGGCCAACAAAGGCATGAGTGTTATTGATTATGTATTGATTGCATATGAGGCATCCCATATTGTAAGTAATTTTACAATTGGGAAGAGGTCACCCAATTCGGACCACACCCCAATCCATGTATGGCTACAAGTTCCCACTCAAAAAGCACAAAAACAGCCCCATGCCCGATAATGGACATACAAAATGCAAGTGGACAAGAAAAGAATGTATGCAGAACATCTAGACAATGCACTTGCTCATGTACCCATGCCATCACACATTGAACAAACATGGCCAATTTTCAAACAAGCTCTATGTGACGCCGTGGAACAAACAATGGGAAAAACGCATTGGCGAGGAAATCATGTTAAAGGGCTACCGCATAACCCATGTTTTGATGAAGAGTGCAAGTATATAAAAAAACAATTGCGGGCATTGTCAACGACGAACACAGAATGGGAAACTCTATCAAAAGACTACACAAATCTCAAGAGGCGGAAAAGAAGAAACTATGAGCTACGCACGGAGACACGAGCCATAGCCAACTTCAAGAAAAATCCCAAAAAGGAATGGCTGAAAATAAAAGGACGGAGACATGACATTATGGGGGACATAAGCTCATACGGAGTGGAAATCTGGGGAGCAAGCATTTCAGCCCACACATGGAATGAAATTGAAAAAATTCAGAAAAAGTTTCTATGTCGACACATGAGGGTCAAAAAGACGACACTATACTCCGTGCTACTCTTGGAGACAGGCAAGAGACCGCTAGAAATGAAAGCATTGCAAAAAATGTACACGTATATCATGAAGGTCAAAGCGATGCCTACTACTCGAATCCCCCGCATTGCATGGGAAACGGGATGTGTGCCGCAAAAGACAAAAAAAAAGCAAATTTCTATCATCGAGCCTCATACAGGACATTAAGAAATGGTTCGCTAAATGGAATGTAGAAGCATATGTGGACATGCTTATTGAGGAGGGCAAGGAGCGAGAACATATGCTGAATTTTGAAATTGCATTACTAAATAGCCTCCACACCAAGTGGAAGACAACGCAACACCGCTCGAAATTTGAATACTATTGCAAGCATGTCAACACAAAGTATTGGGAAGGCTATAACACAAACCCAATGAAAGCCCAGGCCCACATACGAATACCCATGCCCCACATGGCACGAAGAGCCATCTCTCTGATGCGCACAAGGTCACATATGCTCAAAATAGAAACAGAGGGCTGGCTGAAAATTGATGCTTCTAAACGGATATGCACATCATGTACAATGCAAGCTCCCGAAGATGAAGCACATGTGACATTGGAATGCCCAGAATACGCTCACATCCGGGCTAATTTTCAACCACCTCTAAGCGGTTGCTCTACCTTTGCGGACCTATTATCCAAGACAGACCCCTCCCCTACAGCTCTCGGAACATACCTCACCCGCATACTTGAGCATCAAAAGACACTCATAGGAACACAAAAAGAGAATAACACACACCACACCATACACCCTTGTGAGGGGAGACTATGTATCACTTTGAGGTCCCATGGGTCATTTCTGGCCCCCCGCGGACGTTAATACCAAATCAAATCAAATCAAATCTCTCTCTCTCTCTCTCTCTCTCTCTCTCTCTCTCTCTCTCTCTCTCTCTCTCTCAAAGGAGGGCTTGAAACCCTTTTGTACTACTATTGTAAAGTACAAGAGGCCTTGCAGACATTACATAAGCCTGTAGGCATCACAACAAATAACTGGAACTAGTAGTGGAAAAACTGCTAGGATATACAATGAAAACAAACCATAGGGGAAAAACTACGAGTGATTTAGAGTTACAAAAGATGGGTAATACATCAAAGGCGAGTGAAGGATGACTGTAGAAGAGAGCTGAAGCAGAAGTAGGGCACCTGGACTTGCGATGAGGAAGCAGAAAACTCTACCAAAGAGTCTCCAATAAATATCAAACTTCGGATTCCATTTCCAAGGCCCAAAGGTGCACACCAGTAGAAGAGGCATCACCAGCACATCCACACTGTATCAAAACTTCCGGGGACGAGAGAAGCCTCCTACCATCTCTGGCTCAATCCAAGAGCTATGGCCGCTGCATCCTGCAAAAAATCTATGGGAAGTCGGACAAACATTGCATATGAGGCTAAACACCAACCCCATCCCCATCTCACCAGCCACACTTCATACCCCAACACCAAGCTTGTAGACCACCCACCAGGCCATGTAATATCATGATACACCAAAAGGGTAATCCAGCAAAGCGTGACAAACAAATTTCACCATACTTGAGTAGCAAATGGCCCAAGCTATCTGTCCCAAATGCGCTCATCTCTCCCAAACATGACAACATGTCGATCCATAAAACTTGGCCGCCAATCCAAGAATAACCATGCCAACAAAAAGATCAACAACAACATCCTGAGGACGACTTAACAGTTCAATTATGTACTTCACAAATCGCTGCCTCTTTGATAACCACCCCTCCATGGTTTACCTTTCCTCCTAATTGTCTTCCTCCGGCGCCCTAAAATAGGGAGCACAATATTGTTATGGCTATGGTGACACAAAATGACTGATAAGAAACATTTAAGGTCCACTTACAAATGGACGAGTAGGTCTTGTCCACATTGAAGGTCATTGCCAAGATTTAACTCTGGTAATTGGTCATAGAGTAGCCAAAAGGAGGTGCGGGATGTTGAGTGTACGAAAGCAAACATCATAAAGCGTGCAACCTATTCAAACTTGAACCACCTTTTAAGTAGTTATTCTCCCCTAACAAGACAATAAGTGGCATACATCATCAAGCGTGCAGCCTATTCAATATTGAACCACCTTTTATGTACTTATGCTCCCCTAGCAAGACAGCAAGTGTATTATCCCTATTTGATAATGAACCCCAATTTCTTACCTAGAGATGGTGTGCACTGGACCAATTATCTATGGTGAATAACAAATGGTTTTCACGTGGTAGCTGTTAAAGTTCATGCATCTCAAGCGAATGCCGAATGTGATCCTAGTTATCAATTTGTCTTTTAGGTATTTATTTTACTTATTTGACATGATTCTAGGTAGGGAAATTTCTATTGGGTAGTATATAAGCACACCCAATCCCCCATTGTATGAGCATCAATTCATTGCCAGGTTCAACAAACTCTCTCTTTCTCTCTCTCGTGCATTCTCTCCCTAACTCTACGCTTCTCCATTATCGACTTTGACATGGTACTAGAGATCAACGCTCTTTGATGTTGGGAGAAGGAATCGTGTGAAGAAGAGAAAGCAGTGGTGGTTTCAAAAGCTTTCGAGGATCAAAAGCGAGGAGCAAGACGAGGTCCTCTGGGTGCTCTATGTTTTAAAACGTAGAAAGAGAGCAACGTTTTTTTCTTCCATAAGCGTTTTCTCCTTCTAGTTTTGTTCTGAAAGGTCGTCACCCGATCGGACTTGGGAGGGATTGCTGTCTTAGTAGTGATTCAAAATGCTATTGATGATTGGAAGTCCAATGGGCTAGAGTTTTGAACATTCCTTAACGGGGAGTATAGCAATGTAGCCACTCAAAAAGTGCGTTCTGAAGTGCAGAGCCCAGACGAGGCCACAAGGGTAGCTTACCGTGCAACATTTTGATACGTTGTTGACACGTGTTGAGGTTCGACAGCCTTTTTTGGATTAAGCGTTTTAAAATGCTAGCAAGTGGAGTTCTAGTCCTCGGTCCTTTTCAAGAGAGTTTCAAAGCATTGTCGTAAACGGCAATTTCGGTAATTGTTTTGAAACGCGGTAAGGTTTCTTTAGCTCCAGCTATGCCATTGGAAATGCTCGCAAGAGAAAAGCCTTCAAAGCCGATGAAGGCCTCCATTTTGGACATCATATTTTTTGTCTCTTCCAAGGTTGTTTTTGTGGTGGCCTCAAACGACAGCAAAGGTGATCCAACATCAATACGGGGTGTGGATAATAGTGAGTTAGCGAGCTTGCTACTCACGAAGCTGCCAGAGGAGTACGAGATTGTCACGTGCGCACTGCACTTGCGCCACATGGACAAGCTTTTGCTAAAGTTTAGCGTCAGTCTTAGTTTAGCATAGGATCTAGTGTGGCATTTTCTGAGCCTCTAGCAGGACGTGCGTGTTCAGGCAGGTCATAGTCGTAGGTGCAGTACAGTCATTTCAGCATATAGGCGTGTGAACCGTCCCTTAAGTCAATTTATTAAGTAATTTTTAGGCATTAATTTTGTCAAATCGTGGAGGCTTTAATATGACTGCTCGACCCAACATTATTGGCCTATTTAGGTGACATTGGGGGTCACACTTGAAGGAAGGGAAGAAGAAGTACTGGCAGTACCCGAACCAGTACCGGCAGCACCACTCTTCAGCGTTTTAGCCTCGTCGCCCAGCACCTCAGCCAACCCGCGTTTTCAGCCATAAACCTCAGCGTTTCCATTTCAGCCCATCAGTGTTTTAGCATCGCATGCAAAACCGGCAGATCAACATTGCGGAGTTTAGCCGTGATCGCCAGCCGATTGCAGATCTTAGTCAAGCACCATTAGCGTTTTCAGCATTCAGCCCTTAGCCTCGCAACACCGTCGCAATTCCAACCATCAGCACTAGCGTTTTCAGTTTTCAGCCAAGATCAGCCAGTGTTTTCAGACTCAGCCCTCAAATCAGCCAGCGTTTTTCAGTTTTCAGCCCATCGCCACCACCGGCGATAGCAGATCAGCCCATAACCTCGTCGCAGTTGCAGATCCCAACCTACATTCCTAGCGTTTTTGCATTTCAGCCCTTAGCCTCACAGATCCAACCATCTACCGCAAGATCCCATCAACATCTCAACATCTAGGATTGTTTTATCAGCATTTGTGCAATCTAAATCAAATATCTCTCTAGCGATAGAGAGGGGGGCCCTTGTAGGGGAGTTTGGGACCCCATCTGGTGTTGGTGATAGAGGTGCACAGTTGGCAGGGACACGGATTCCACTATTGGTATATGTTGATGATATTGTCTTGATCTCCGACTCTCCGTGGGGATGCAACGTCACTTGGATGCTTTGTATAGGTTTGCTCACGACAATGGTCTGTGTGTCAACCTTGGTAAAACCAAGCTTATGGTGTTTAGCACCACCCCACAGTGGGCCAGGAGATCAACACCCACATTCACATACGGCCATGAGACAGTGGAGTATACAGATGCTTACACCTACCTTGGGGTGGTCTTTAGTGGACCAGCATTTTCATTGAGGAGAGCAGCAGACACTAGACTGACTAGAGCACATGCAACACATTGGGTAGATTGGAGAGGATATGTTCACAGATTTAGTTTCAGGAGCCTCGGACGAAGCTCTGGCTTTTTGGCACTCTGGTGGCTTCCGCATTGCTCTATGGAGTTCAGATATGGGGGCCTTCATTGGACCATCACGGGAGGTGGGGTCGCACTGATAGATGAAGAGACCTAGAGAAGCCTCTAGTCTCTATGATCTCGCTGCTTATTAGAGCCAAGGCTTCACTACCACATAACATTATTTGAGCAGAGCTAGCTGCCCCCCCCCCACTAGTGGTTGAGGGGCTTACCAAATCAGTCTCCTTTTTACATGTCACAAGACGGGCACCACGTGCCAATAGAAAAGAACAGACTGAATAGACTTTAAGCACTTCAATAACAACTGAATTGAAAGAGAGAGACGACACGCGACACGGAGTGGCGGAATTCCACCCCAGAGAGTATTGGCCCCAAACCTTGGCACCCCTTTCGGTATTTCTTTATATTGCATCAACAAAGTACAAGCTGGTACTTCAGACTCTGCATTTTCTCCAGGAAGCAAGCCAGAGAATGAGCCCTAACCTCATATTTAAAGGCCCTTGGCCTGAAAAGCAGTTACAGTGAAAAGCCTTCAAAACTCAAAAGCTTCTGATCCAAAAGCAATGCCAAAAAGCTGCCAACGTAAATCACACAAATCCGTACAGTCTTGCCACCTTAGCACTGCCAGCGTAAAAAGCGGAAATCCGTACAATTCTGCCACGTCAGCACTGCCAGCGTGAAAAGCAAAAATCCGTACAGTTTTGCCAGGTCAGCAATCAAGAGAATTTCTGGAAATCTGTTGCTGCTTCTTCTGTTGCTTCTGCTCCTTCTAGGGTTTAAGCGCCTTGGCCGGTAGCTCCGTTCTTCCCCGCTTGTGAGACCTCCGCAGAGACATGTATGCCCGCCTAGCACTTGAGTCCTCTCAACAGTTAGCTTTGCAGGGAGACACAACATGCTGGTATGGGGAGATGACATCGTGGTTTCAGGTACATGGGTTCAGCATGGACAAATTGCCCCCCTTGCAGTACTCATTGGATGCACCATCTCTGACTCTTACACAATCCGAGATCAAGAGGCTCATCCGCCAAGACTTGACTCAACTAGATACTAGGAGGACTTGGATACAGCCGGCACAGGAGTTGGGCACGAAGATGGCTTTCTATAGAGAGCATCTTCTCTAGCTTACTGAGTATGGTTTTGTGACGAGCCCAGATACATGGACACCTACTTATCTCATGGGATACGATGTGCTATTGGCCAGATACTGTAACAAACTGCTGACGTGTCAAAGCCTAAAGAATGGAGCCAACTTACAGATGTGGCCAAGGGGCCTAAACCCTAAGAAGAACAAGTAACAGAAGAAGTCCTACCAACTTATGGAGACCCCGTCTGATGGGGCACCAAGTGACATAAAGGATTAAAATAAAGCAGGACCCGCACACACACAAAAATTGATGATGTGGCAGGTTTTCAAAATTTGCGCTGACATGATGACGTGGCAGGCTGTACGGATTTTCGTCTTTTGCGTTGGCTGCTGACGTGGCAGCTGTACGGAATTTCGGATTTTACGCTGGCAGCTTTTGAGCATTGCTTTTGGACCAGATGCTTTTGAGTTTTGAAGGCTTTTCATGTGAACTGCTTTTTAGGCCAAGGGCCTTTAAATATGAGGTTAGGGCTCATTCTCTGGCATGCTTCCTGGAGAAGGTGCAGAGTCTGGAGTACCGGCTTGTACTGTGTTGATGCAATACAAAGAAATACCGAAAGGGGTGCCAAGGTTTGGGGCCAATACTCTCTGTGGTGGAATTCTGCCACTCCGTGTCGCGTGTCATCTCTCTCTCTCTCTCTTAGTTCAGTTGTTATTGAAGTGCTAAAAGTCTGTTCAGTCTGTTCTTTTCTATTGGCACGTTGTACCCGTCTTGTGACAGATACGCACATCTTCACGCCAGCTTCGGATTGAGATTGGTAGATACAGTGGAGTACTAGCAGAGGCCAAGACATATTCCCTATGTCACATGGAGCGTGAGACGGAGTTGCATTGCACATGCCACTACCTAATTTACTATGAGATACAAGGCCACTTTCATTGCCTGTTTAGAGAGGGCTTTGGACCACTCTCTAGAGTCATGGGGTATGAGGACCAGAGATGTTTGGGTCTGTTTTTCCTCGAGCTGCGCAGACACAGAGAGAGCTTGATAAGAGGCGAGGCTAGCCTAGCCAGTTTCAAAGACGGATCACAGACTTCTTTAGAGTGGACACTGGCAGCCAGAGGAGCAGCCACCACAGCAGAGCTCACATTCTCCTCACACCAAAGGCACGTTGATCGATCGAGCAATCGAGCTAGGGAGATCTAGATGCCCACGACTACGAAGGACTACTCAGCATCGAGGGAGACTGCATCAGAGGATTCGGATCACTTTGGCCGGACATGCATGACGCCCGGTCAGTCTATTGACCATGGAGGAGATTGATGAGATCCGCCAGCGACCGATGATGGATCTCCTATGATTTAGCTCTTTTGAGGATTGCACACCCTGCTCATCTTGTATCAGCCTTTGTATCAGCTCTCACCCATTATATTCCCATACGCACACCCACATTGTGTAGTATTAGCCCCCAGTCAGTACTTTCACCCCCTACTCATATCCTACACAATTCCAGCTAGCTGCTTAGTTCACATCTAGGAGTTAAGATTTTAGTTTTTCACTTCACTTCATTTTATTTTTGTACCCAGACATTGTATTAGATCCACCAAGTTTGTATTAGTTTGGTCTCATAGGTCATTTTGGCCTTTTGAAGACGTTTAATATAACATCTTATTTCATTTCTCTCTCTCTCTCTCTCTCTCTCTCTCTCTCTCTCTCTCTAGCGTTTTCGGTGCGCGTGGTCTCTCACCCTCTCCATTCCTCACTCTCACATGGTATCAGTCGCCAACACTTGGAAACACCATTGATCTCTCTTCTGGAAGCTAGCGTTAGCACTTCTGCAACTTTCCATCACGAAAAAGTTGCAAACTGCCTTTGTGATTTTGCTTGCTGCTGGCATTTTTGATCTGCATTTCCCCCCTTGGTGCCCCCTCCTTGCAACAAGATCACACCAAATTAGCACCAGATTTGCCGTACGTTTTTTGCCAGATCAACTTTTTTTGGGATAGCTTACGATTTTTGGACCTTGCTGCGTTTTTGGTTTGCTGCTGCGTTTCCAGCACACACTGAGCATTTTGCACACGACGGGTGCGGCCTACACTGCCTGGTGCCTGAAGATCTAGACTCTTGGTCAGGTATCTACCCGCAATCGGCGCTTTTATGGCATTATTTACTTGCAGTTTTTTCTCTGTTTTCAGCCATTGGACGGCTGAGAAGTGCGAGGATCCCTCACCCGCAACCCTTGCGACGCTTCCGTACCGATCGGTGGCGTATAAGCACGCTGAATTGTCTGTTACAGCAGCATTTTCGGCCCCCTTTGCATCGTTTTTTGGGCGGACAGCAGGCTGATTTTTTGCCTCTTGTGCGGTTGATCACTCCCTTCTTGTCAGGACACCATCCGGTGGTTGTCTGAGTAGTTATGTTGGACTGCTACAGCATTGGAGACGGTACCTTCTTCGACGACGTGAGATCTTATCCATTGACCTTGGGACCCTATTTAGGTGATCCTGGGGGTCACACTTGAAGGAAGGGAAACAGAAGTATCTGCAGTACCCGAACCAGTACCCGCAGCACCTCTTTTCAGCGATTTTAGCCTCATCGCCCAGAACCTCAGCCAACCCGTGTTTTCAGCCATAAACCTCAACGTTTCCATTTCAGCCCATCAGTGTTTTAGCATCGCCGACGGAACGAGCAGATCAACATTGCAGATTTCAACCGTGATTGCCAGTCGATTGCAGATCTCAGTCAAGCACCATCAGCGTTTTCAGCATCAGCCCTTAGCCTCCCAGCACCATCGCAATTCCAGCCATCAGCACTAGCGTTTTCAGTTTTCAGCCCAAGACAGCAGATCAGCCAGCGTTTTTCAGTTTTCAGCCCATCTCTGCCACGGGTGATAGCAGACTGGCCAGCGTTTTTCAGTTTTCAGCCCATCTCTGCCGCCGACGATAGCAGATCAGCCCATAGCCTCGTCGTAGTTGCAGATCCCAACCAGCATTCCTAGCGCTTTTGCATTTCAGCCCTTAGCCTGGCAGATTCAAGCATCTACCGCAAGATCCCATCAACATCTTAGCATCTAGGACCATTGTATCAGCATTTGTGCAATCTAAAGTAAATACCTCTCTAGCGATAGAGAGGGGGGTTTGGGTCCTTGGAGGGGGGTTTGGGACCCCATCTGGTGTCGGTCTTCTCTGTCTCTCTCTCTATCATTCTTTTCTCGCTCTAGTCTATTGCACAATTCTCATGAAGTAGAAAGGTGGGTTTTCTCTCCCCTCAGTTTGGACCCGTGTCGGAGTTCACTTCCTCGGTGTTTGAACCCATGTATTGAAGTTAAAGGCATATTGCATTTGGCAAGGAACCAACATGACATATACAAAACTCTATGGGGATGTGTGCACAATCCATTGTTGTTGGCCAGTTGTTGGACATGATGTGTTCCAAAGTTCATAATCTTGCAAATCTTGGATGTGATGTGTTCACAGTTCATGAATGGGGATTCTTGGACATACTACGGTCTATAGTTCAACTCTCTACGAACTACAGTACACCCAATCCCCCATTGTATGTACTATGATCATCAATTCATTGCCGTGGTTGGTAAGTTCAGCGCTGTCGCATCGTCCACTTTGACAATAGCATCCTCCTATCTCACCCCCTCCTCCATTGTGTGCATACACACACAGAACCCCTTTTTAGTCAAACGTTCCATAAGCTTAGAAGGGCACCCTATTTGAATAGCACCCTTTTACTGCTAGGTTTGAGGGGAAGTCTGTAAATATGAGGTCCAGATGCAAGTTTGATTGCTGCCTTCTGAAAGTCCCTTGGCTGCAAACAACATTGAAGACTTGTAGCACCTCCAGCCCCACAGCCTCTGCATCCTTGAGCTTTCGAAGAGCAGCAGCCAGCTCATATTCATGTTAAAAAGACATAAAATGTCCCTGTTAAGAGATCAAATATCTATAACTTTCAGTTTATTTGATGGAGAGAAGTAGTTCTCAAAGGGGCACAAGAGTACCTGTGGATTCAAGCTATCATTGATTATGCTGTCGTCATGCCTTCCACCACCACTAATGCTGGTAGTTTTGATGGTGTCCTTAAGTCCTGCTACTTTGACCTCTATTGGCTAAGCTTGCTCTGTTTGGTGCAATGGCCTTGTTTACAATCTCGCTTCCAAGATTTACTGGCATCAATCTACTGAAAGAAACCAGTGCAGTGGATGTAGCCCCTAGGAAATTGCCGTGGTCTCCTCCACGGCTGCAAGGCTCACAATTTCAAGAGAAGCCTTGTGCCTTTGGAATAGTTCTAACTCATCACTAGGTCAAGGTGCTTGACCATGTCCAACCACCATGGACAGTCCTTTGTCTCTACAGTAGACAAGGTCTGCAAACACCAACTTGTATTTCAAAGAGGCATTGACATAACATATGTCTGGGCTTGGATGTGGATGCTTACTCAACCAGAATGGAGATTGGCATACATTAATGTTTGATTGTCTGCAAAGTTTGTAATACTTCGCAATGTAGCATATTGATCTTGTCAAATTGAGAGCTCCTTGAGGAGCCATCTGCCATAGAAAAAGAAATTTGAAACCATGTTTACAACATGAATCCTTATTAGGACAAATTTAATAATTTGAGAAGCCATAGTTACTTTGACAAACGTGAAAACAACTTGTCGGGTTGCATTATGTAAACCGGATTGCTCATTCGTGCCATTGATGGACTTGATGCCACCCTTAAATTTTCGAAATGCCCCTCTAAAATATTTCTTGTGACAGTTTTCTTAAATCTATTCTCCAGAGGGGCCCAAAATGGTTGGCATTTTGAATATATCTTAGCAGGCCAAGACCGTACTGGTTCACTTGGAGCCAAAAAATATACATGTGCAACCAATGCCTCACTTTGGCCTTGTCATTGGGGAGGCACTCGAATGACTTGATTGTCTCTTGGGAATTGTTTAGCATCCTCACAATGTGTGGCTTGTAGACCTCTACAATGCAAGCAATCCCTATCATATGCAGCTTCTTGTCGATGGCAATTTGTAATGGAAATTGCCTATGAACTTTGAGATTAGCGGAATCAGGAAATTAGGTGAAGCACTTTTGAGAGATTCTTTGTGAGCATAGCGGTTGAACTTAATTGATGGTAGCAACATAAACATGGTACTTAGTTAACTTGGCTAACAATACTTTTGCGAGAGAGAGAGAGAGTTTAGAGAACATGACAATAGTTGATATGGAGCCGGTTCCCCCTCCTATAGGCATTTGTATTATAATTTTTCTCATCAAGAGAGACTTGGTACAATACAATCTTTGTGTTCCTTGTAACCTAGGTGATGCAATGAAGATGGAAAGCTTCATGCATCACAAGCATAACATAAACTTGAAAAAAGCATCAACTATCCCAAGCCTCAGTCCCAAGGACTCAAACACCTTCAAAGGTGGAGAGAGCTAGCGGGGAATGAGGATAGGGAAGAGGAAGAAGAAACATTCCATAGGAGAAAGAAATAGTTCCTCACTTATAATTACTCTTCTTGCTAGCATACATAATAGTATAGTAATGAAGATGGAGAAGATGGCAAGCAAAGCATTGAAGCATGACTCTTGGTTGGATTTGCATTCCATAGACAAGAGTGTTGGTGTAGGCTTTCACTCTCACAAGCTTGGAGAAGGAGGTGGTGTTCCTCAACTTTCACCAAGTGAGAATGCCTTGCAAATGAGTGTGTGTGTGGAGTATATCCCCCTAGCACCCCCCCTCCTTGCTTTGGGCGAGTGGTGACCTTTCTGCATGTTGCAAGCTCATTGGACCCCTCTCCCCCTAGCCAATCACATGCAGCATGTAGTCAAGTACATGGGTAGTCTTTTGACAAGTGTCCTCCTTACCCCTTAGAGAGAGAGAGCTTGAAAATATCTAGATATTTGTTAGATGGAAGTAGAAGCTCATTGGACTCCTCTTTAGCCCAACCAATAGCATTCAAGCACACCATGTGGTTAAGCTTAGTGAGAGTCTGACATGTGTCCCATGTGCTCTTTTAGAATTCCCCTAACTTTGAGATTTTTATGCATAGGAAGTTTCTCAAGCAACTTCCTCATTAAGTGTGTAGGTTCTCTTTTTGACTCAAGCACTTACCCCCCATGCATAGGAAGCTTCTCAAGCAACTTCCTCATTAAATGTGACAAGTACCTCAAGTCAAGCATGACAAGCACCTTAGGTGGAGTTCCCACCTCAAGCACAGCCCTAGCTTGCTTAAGTTTAGGTCGGATTCCCACCTCAAGCACAGCCCTAGCTTGCTTAAGGTTAGGTCGGGTTCCCACTTCAAGCTCAGCCCTAGTTTGCTTAAGGTCAAAGGACTTTTAACACTAACCATTGGAGGTCTTTTATGAAGCTAACCCTAAGGTCTTTTAAGCTTCATTAGTTAACCTTGCTCTTTGACAGACCATCTCTCATTTGGGCCCCTTTACCGTTGGCCCCGTGTTGAGATAGATCTGTAAGCACAGTCTATATTCTAACCGTTCTTCCCGTTTATTATCCCATATTAAATGATCAGTTTAATATGAGAAAATCATTTGGGTTGGTTAGATATTAAATATTTAATGACACAATTTGGGCACTTGACTCATGCCACGGCAAGGATAGCACAACAAACCAAAACTCCTCCCTGCCGGCAAGATCAGCAATCCTTGCATACTTTGAGGTCTCTCTTGTAGGTGGTCTCCATCTTCTTGATGACGTTCTCTTTTGCCAGCCTCATCCACTCCTTTTGCCATGAATCTTCTAGCCCATCTTATCTATAAACAGCAACCACGTCGTCTTGAATTGACTTTCAAGTGGATGCCAACTTGGCAATCACATGAGTAAAGCTAGCTCTTATCCTCCTCTATCAGGGCAGTGAAGGATGTGATGGATACAGGAGACTGCCTCTACAATAATTACCATCAAGCTAAGATGGAAGATGTCC
Organism: Adiantum capillus-veneris; assembly: GCF_014529385.1. Lineage (NCBI taxonomy): Eukaryota > Viridiplantae > Streptophyta > Polypodiopsida > Polypodiales > Pteridaceae > Adiantum > Adiantum capillus-veneris. Next base: position 20,404,489 of record NC_140947.1, read on the forward strand.
CGCGCAAAAGGAAGCATGGGTTGATTTCCTACCACAAGGAATGGTCAATGAACAACAGCCATCCTTGCCTACCCCCTCATTTGCTTGTAATTCGTTATTCTCTACACAAGCCGATTGCCCATGATGATTTCCTATTGCAAGGAATGTCCAATGAAGAACACCTCAACTACCTGCAAGTCGTTATCCTCTACACAAGCCCATTGCCTATGATGATTTCGGTAGGTCAAAAGCACAAAGATATCTCAATTTGTAGGTAAAAAGCCAAGTTAAAAAGAGTAAAAGCACATGCTTAAGCTTTAATTTTCTATATCCCTACCCACCTAACAAGGGCTTTCATAGACACTCACACCTATGCAACAAAGAGAGTGAAAAGCTTCCTGAAAAAAGCAACCAGCGTAGCTGTCACCCATGCATGGGGACACTTATTAAGCATCCACTTACATGTATTCATTGTATAAAAACATCACAACCCAGCTAGAGGATCCCTTGTGGTGTTTGGTCGTGAAGAGCTAGCTCAATAGACATGAATGTTACCAAGGGTAAATGAGTAGATAAATTTCCAGGAAGGACACTAAAAGAATTAAGGTGGTGTAATAGGAGTTGTCAAGGAAGTCTTCTTATACATGCTTCATGAATCTTTCAGTTCAAGACTAACATGGCCTATACTGTTTATCCAATCAAGCGCCTTTCCAGTTTTCCAAAGAATAAAATTCAGATTCCTTGGTGTAACATTTTGTGATACCACGGAACCTTTTTTCCTCTAGACAGTATTGACCTTATTTAGAGAAGGTATTGAAAGAGTGATTACTTAACTAGAATGGTTTGCTTTATCAAAGCGGCTGGGAGCTTTGAGCCTAACAGTAATTAAATCAATTCGAGAAGTTTATTCCAGGCTTTGTTTCTTTAAGCTTCAAGGTTGAGTTTTACTTTCTCATCATATTCCTGCAGCTTCTTATAGGCATGCTTGTACCTTTTCTCTTGGATGAGCTAGGTAGAGTTAGAGGTTATGGATACGAAGCCTTCTACGGATTCTCGGAAACTGATATTGGAGAGAAGAGCTCTTCCCCTCCCTCCATTACGAATGCGGATGATAAATGCTGATAATGGTCGTCTGCTCACGTACATTCGTCTACATTATTTCACCCATGATGGAACGAAGAAAATGGCCTCTGCAATACGAGAAGGAGAAGCTCTTGGAGTGGATGGTTATAGTAAGGATCCTTCTCTCAGTTTTCTGTTATCTCCTACTTGAGGTACTTTGAAATAGGAGAGCATCATAGTAGTCCTTACCTGAAATCTTGTGTGATTATCGCATTTGTTGTTTAACTTGCAGCTCTTGTCCGGCTGTTTGGTTGCAGTTCTAGATTTGCGAAATAACCCAGGTGGTGTTTTTGAAGAAGCCATTGCTATGGCAGTAAGAATCCTTTCTTGACTTGGCTAATAATTTGAAACAATGAATTATGCTGTGAATTTAAAGCACTTCTGTAGACAAATACATAGCTTCAACTAACCTGTTTTTGTGCTTCATGTCAGGCGCTTTGGTTGGACTGCACGCATTGTGGTATATCTGAGACAGTGCGGAGCAATGCAACGGATGTTGATGACTTCACTTATGTGGCTGGCAGCCTACCTGTAAGCAGCCTCTCATCAAGTCCAGCTTATTGCAAGGAATTACGAGGGATATTCATCAGCATGCTGTATATGTGGGCAAGAATACAGTTTGAATAGTATCAGATTTTATTCATTATGGAATTCAAGTTTTCCATGTTGGAAAATTAGATGCTTTGGCTACCACTATGGTAGGTATTTAGTAAGGTCAAAGATTTAGCTTCATAACAAGGTTTTGTGTGGAAATACATAAGATCATTCAGGGTTGGTTGTGATTTTGAAGATGTATGGCACAACTACTTTGATTCTCTCAAATAATTTTGCAAGTCTTATGCTACATGTTTGTAGGAAACCATCTTTCTGCGGCATCCAGGTGTTTTAACCCACGCTCCGTTGGTGACAATTAGTAACCGGAATAGTGCAAGTGCTAGTGAAGTAAGAGCTTTGCTACATTCGAAGTCTTTCTGACAAAACCGTAAACAATAAAACTATGTGCGCTGTTGCTGTAGGTCCTTATTGGTGCATTACAAGATAATGAGCGAACATTGGTACTCGGGGAAAAAACATTTGGCAAAGGTGTTGTTCAGGTCAGTAAGCATATTTTTGTCCATTCAACTCAGACAGAAACAGATGTGTGTCATAGCATTATATTTGTTGCTTGTAAATGATTTTGGTTTTATGGGTGTGGCTTGCTAACCTGATGGCAATGCAGTACTATTTTCCCATGGATGATGGGAGTGGGTTGAAGCTGACTGTGGCAAAATACCTGACGCCAAAGCGATATGATATTTCAAAACAGTAAGTTACATGACCTTACCGTGGGAAATCCCCTCCCCCCCCCCGCGCCTTCCTTCTTCTCTCTTATATATATATATATATATATATATATATATATATATATAAACACACACACACACACAGAGAAATGAAATGATATATTAACGTCTTCAAAAGGCCAAAATGACCTATGAGACCATCGGATACAAAGTGGTGAATCTAATAGAATGTCTGAAGTACAAGTACAAAAAGTACTGAAAGTAAAAATGAAAACTGAAAATGAAGTGTGAAATGTGAAATCTGAAAATGTAGAATAGGCCCTCAATGACAATCTGGGTGTCGTGCTAGAATGCCTCTGATCCTCTGCTGGAGTCTCCGTCGATGTAGTGTGCTCCTGTGTCTCGGTCGTGGTCGTCTCGATCTCCCGAGCTCAGTCGCCCTGTCAATGAGGGTGCCTCTCGTATGAATGCGGGTACAACCCTGTGCTGGTGGTTGGTCTCTTGGCTCCCTCGATCCAAAGAATTCTGTGATCTGTCTCTGCGACTGTTGTACTCCATGTCTCCTCAACAGACTATCTCTATAACAGACTATCTCTATGTCGGTGTAGCTCAAGTAGATATAGGCCAAGGCATCTCTGATCCTGATACCTCATGACTCTATCTAGGGGTCCAAAACCCTCCCTGAATAAGCAATGGAAGCGCCCTCGTATCTCATAATACACAGTGCAGTGGCATATGTAGTGTAGCTCTGTCTCTGGCTCTCTACCGCATAGTTGACATATCCTAGACTTCGGCGGTATCCCTCTGAATCTACCCGTCTCAGTCTCCAGCTGGTGTGAGGATGTGCGAATCTGACCAATATAGCCATGATCCCCCATATGATCTCTGTGGGTACTCCCAACTTCAGTAGCCTGTGCATCAATCTGGCCCTCGGCACTGTGTCAAATGCTTTGCGGAAGTCCACAAAGCAGCAATACATCCGTCTCCCATGAGCCCGACCCTCCTCAATAATGGCTCTGAGTGTAAGAATATGGTCCAAAGTGGAGAAACCCCTCCTGAATCCAGCCTGTCCTGCTGCTCGTATGTCCTCATTTTCTGCCCATTTACTCGGTTGCTGTTCAAGAATGGATGCATACAACCGTGCCAATGTGTGCCCTATCATAATAGTATGGTAGTTCCCTGGCACTGTGGGGTCCCCTGCCTTGAAGAGAGGTACAATAGTAGATAATCTCTAGGACTCGGGTAGTCCCTCACACATGACACGGTTAAACAACCGTGCAAGAACCTCTGACAGTAAATCTCTAGCATGTATCAAGTGATCTGCCACCAAACGATCATGATCATATGCTCTCCTAGTCCTCATCCTGTCAATGGCATTTTTCACCATCTCAGTGGTAAAGAAGGTACTAGTGGCTGGACATGGCTCTAGAGGGTGTGGTAATGGTGGTTGCCCGGGTACTGTATATAATGATGCTGCATACTGACCCCAAGTCTCGGGAGAGGTAATCACTGGAGGAGGTGAGTGCTCACGGAAGAGACGCCAGGCCTCACCTGAATCTCGACTCAGAGAGAGAGAGAGAGAGAGAGAGAGAGAGAGAGAGAGAGAGAGAGAGAGAGAGAGAGAGATAGATTAACGTCTTCAAAAGGCCAAAGTGACCTATGAGACCAAAAAGTTAGAAAGTTACAATGTGGTGGATCTGATTGACAAAATGACAAAAATGACAAAATAAAATATATGGAATCCTAGACTGTTGGGTGTGGACTAAGTAGCTAAAACAGCTAGCTGGGATAGGTAGATCATAGGAGATCCAGCATCGGTCGCTAGCGGATCTCATCAATCTCCTCCATGGTCAGTAGTCTGACCGGGCGTTGTGCATGTCGAGCCAGAGTGACCTGGATCCTCTGATGCAGCCTCTGTCGATTTTGTGTAGTCCTCCGCAGTCGTGGGCGTCTGGATCTCCCCAGCTCAATCGCTCGTTCGATCAGTATGCCTCTGGTGTAAAGGGACGAGCTCTGTTGTGGTAGTAACTCCTCTGGGTGTCCAGTGGTAGCTCTAAAGAAGTCTGTACTCTCTCTGAGACTGGTTAATTTTTCCTCTCATCAGGCTCTCTCTGTGTTTGTGAAGCTCGAGCAAAAACAAACCCAGGCATTTCTGATCCTCGTACCACATGACTCTAGAGAATGGTCCAAAGCCCTCTGTGAACAAGCAATGGAAGCGGCCTCGTATGTCGTAGTAGACGGGGGCAGTGGCATGTGTAGTGCAACTCTGTCTCAGGCTCGATGTCACACAGGGGGCATGTCCTGGCCTGTGCTGGTACTCCGCTGTATCTCCCAGTCTCGATCTGCAGCTGGTGTGAAGATGTGCGTATCTGGCCAATAGCACATCCCACCCCATGAGACAGGTGAGTGTCCATGTATCTGGGCCTCATCACAAAACCATCCTCCGTAAGCTGGAGGAGATGCTCTCTGTAGAAAGCCATCTTCGTGCCTAGCTCCTGTACTGGCTGTATCCATGTCCTCTTGGTGTCTAGCTGGGCCAAGTCCTGGCGAATGAGCCTGGTGATCTCGGACTGTGTAAGAGTCAGAGAGGGCGCATCCAGTGAGTACTGGAAAGGAGGCAATCTGTCTATGTTGAACCCATGCGCCTGAAACCATGACGTCATCTCCCCATACCAGCATGTTGTATCTTCCTGCACGGCTAACTATCGAGAGGACTCAAGTGCAAGGCGTGCATATCTGTCTCTGGGGAGTTCCCACATGCGGTGTATGAAGGAGACCGATCTTTTGAGCGCCTCAACCACCAGTGGGGAGGCAGCTAGCTCTGCTCGTATAATAGCACGTGGTACTGAAGTCTTGGCCCTAATGAGCCGTGAGATCATAGAGACGAGAGGCTTCTCCATGTCCCCCCATCCATCACTTCGGCCTGTCCTCCCATGTTGGTCCAGTGAAGGTCCCCAAATCTCAGCTCCATAGAGCAATACAGAAGCCACCAAAGCGTCAAAGAGCCAGAGCTTCGTCCGAGGCTCCTGAAACTGGACCTGTGAACACATCCTTTCCAATTTACCCAATGCTGCATGGGCTCTGGTCAATCGAGTCTCTGCTGCCCTCCTCAGTGAAAATGCTGGCCCACTGAAAACCACTCCAAGGTAAGTGTAAGCATCTGTATACTCCACCTTCTCCTGTCCGTATCTGAAAGCGGGCGCTGACCTCCTGATCCACTGTGGGGTGGTATTAAATACCATGACCTTGGTTTTACCAAGGTTGACGGACAAACCACTTTTTTGGGCAAACCTATGCAAAGCATTCAGGTGACGTTGCATCCCCTCCGGAGAGTCAGAGATCAAAACAATATCATCAGCATATAACAATAGTGGAATCCATGTCCCAGCCAGCTGTGCACCTCTATCACCATCTCTCTCAATGTAGTCAGAAACCTCATCTACATACATACCAAATAGAGTAGGAGAGAGTGGGCAGCCCTACTTCACCCCAACACTGGAGTAAACCGGTGTGGATAGACCCTCTGGGGTGCGTACATGCCCCACTACTGACGTGTATAATGCCATGACCCCCCAAATGAGCTCTTTTGGTACTCCCATCTGCTGTAATCTGCGCATCAATCTCGCTCTGGGCACTGTGTCAAATGCTTTACGGAAATCCACAAAGCTGCAATAGATCCGTCTCCCACGCGATCTACCCTCCTCAATGCTGGCTCTGAGTGTCAAGATATGGTCAAGAGTAGAAAAACCTCTCCTGAAACCTGCCTGTACGGTTGCGCACATCCCTTCCCTCTCTGCCCATCTACTCAGCTGCTGCTCAAGAATAGATGCATACAACCGTGCCAGTGTGTGTCCAATCATGATGGTGCGATAGTTCCCAGGATCCATAGGGTCTCCCGACTTGAAGATAGGTACAATAGTAGATAGGCTCCAGGTATCAGGCAAGCCCTCACACATGGCACGGTTAAACATAACTGCTAGAAGCTCTGCTAGTAAATCTCTGGCACTAAGCCATCATGATCATATGCTCTCCCAGTCTTCATCCTGTCAATGGCCTTCCTCACCATCTCAGCGGTGAAGAAAACACATGTGTGCGGGCATGGATCGGGGGGGGGTCGGGAAGGGGGGGCTGCTCAGGAACTGTGTACAAAGATGATGCATACTGGCCCCAGGCCTCTGTAGAAGTGATGGCAGGGGGGGGGGGGGGGAGTGTTCATGAAACAACCTCCACGCCTCACGTGAGTCCTGACTCAAGAATAACTGGTATAGATCCTGCTCTAGGCGAGCTAGGAATGCCCTCTTCTTCCGCCGCACTAGGCGTCGGAAGTCAATCTGTGACTGCCTATGAGTGATGTTCCCCAAAAGCACCTCCCTCTGAAGTCTAGTTCTAGTGTCCCGGCATTCCTCATCATACCAACTGTTCTGGGGCATGCTCCCCGAACGGCGTCTCTGCTCAGGTTGGGTATGTGGGTATGCCTCTGCTGCTGCATCATGTAGTGTCTGTGTCAGTATAGTAGTAAGCTCCTCCAGAGGTCGCCCTGGTTCCTCTGTGCACAGGCGTCTGTAGATCCCATCTATGTAAACAGAGTCCGTCTCCCGCGTGAAGGTGTAGCAAGTAGGGGGTGCTGCCCATAGCCTATGTGCTACACTAAACTGGAAAGAAATGGTCAGCGATATAAGAGCATGATCCACTGCCACACCAATAGGTCTGGGTCCAACCGTGAGGTCCTGAATACTAGAGATGAGGCTTGGTTGTGCCATGACATAGTCCACTGTGCTAGCTCCATGTCTGTGTGGGAAGCATGTGAAACCTCCCGAAGTAGGAAACCTCTGTAGGCCATTCAAGATGGCCAGTCCATTTGCAGTTTGCCCATGTCTATTAGGTGTCGTCCATACTCAGTATATTCCGCATCGTGTGATAGTCTGGAGAGGCCCGTCTCTACAACATCTAGCTCTCTCATCATCTCCTCTGAAGTATCATAAAACACTGTCTGGTGATGGGCAGTCCTAGCATTGAAGTCCCGTAGAATGATAATGTCACCATCTCTAGAGAACTCCCATATGTCATCATCCAAAATAGAAAAGGGGGACTGTCCTCTGGGTGATGCATAGCCCGACGTACTCGGGGGAAAGTAACAAATAGCAATGTAGAGATATCTGCCTGACTCTGCTTTCAATCTCACCCACATGTACCTAGCCTGCTCATCCCTACAGGCTATACGTATCAATGGCTGCAAGTCCTCTCTAAATAACACTGCCACACCCACCGAGCCCCATCCTCTGTGTTCTGAGCGTGTCTCCTGTCTGTAAGCTGTCTCCCATTTGTATCCACTGATGTGAGGCATGGATTGCCCAGATGCTTGGTGTGTCTCAGAGTAGAAGATGATGTCTCTTCTAGTAAAGCTATCCTCAAAAGCACCCACATCAAGACGCATGGATCCATTACAGTTCCAGGCAGCCACTTTGAGTGTGGTCCCATAAGTCTCGCAGCGTCATGTGGAGCGTTGCTCCAGTATTACTACTCTTCCATCTCGGTAAAAGGCAATCTTGCCTTTTCCCCTTGCTGCTCTAATCTCCGGCATTACTTCCTACATATGAGCGATCTGTGAGAGGGTAAGATCATCCCCGAGAAAAATGCCCGTCTCTTTAAGAGTTGGCCTTTTCTTCAAGGACTTTTTCGCTTCCATGGAGGGAAAACGGAGGATGAGTGCCCTTTCTTTCGAGGTTTCCCCATTGCTTTCATTTTTCTTTATGTTGCCTACTCTCCAAGCTCTTGTGTGCGTCGGCTCATGAACCCCCATCAAGGCCATGAGTTCTTTTACCTCTTCGTCCACATTGCCTTTTTCTTTAAGACCGCAAATTCTCACATGTAAAGCGCGCACACGTCTTCTTTGCTCCTCTAGTGTCTGATTAATGATAGTGAGTGTGGATGTGGACATTATCTCTTTGCCTTTTCCTTTCTTGGCCACCTCGATCCATTTCTCGGCTTCATCCGCCTTCTGCTGAGTTTTGGTAAGAACATCCACCCAAGAAGTTTTCATCTCTTTGTGCTGATCTTCTCCCTCTTTGATGGCCCGTACTTGCTCCTTGATAGTGTTGATTTCTTTGATTACTGAGGGTCGCAATCCGCCCTCTTCCAGTGTGCTGCTTGATCGTGCTTTTGCGAGATCTTTCTTGAGTGACGCAATCTCTTCGTCCTGAGTCGTCACTCGGTCTTCCAATGCGTTTATCTTGCTTTATTGGATCAAGACACGTCCTTCCAGCATTTTTATTGTGCCCAATAGATTGCGGTTCATCTTGGTAATAGTCTCCGTCATTTCCTCTTTGCACTTTTGAATGGCATTCTCTAGGGGGTCGGCTTTATCACTCAGCTTCCTCATGCTTAATCACTGTCCGAAAAAGAGCCACTAAGCGTATATATGCATCCACACCATGCATACATTGTCTCCCGCATCAAGCATTCCACTGCGGGTAGAGGTACAACCACAGCCCACTGCGGGCGTCAGCCTTAAAACCAAAATAATGGGGGGCCTTGCGCCCACTATCCTGGTCTGCTCCTGTTCTAGCACCTGTAGGAGAATCGGCCTTTCTGATTTTTGTGATTTTTTCGGTGGGCAGTGCTTTCCGAAGGGAAAATCAAATCAAATCAAATTAAAGCAAAGCAGAGCAAAGCAATGCAATGCAATGCCAAATCAAATCAAATCAAATTAAAGCAAAGCAGAGCAAAGCAATGCCATGCAATTTCCAATTGATTTGTGTTTTAATGCCATGGGCGAGGGCGACCTTTAACCAGGCGAGAGGAAAAAGGAAAAAAACGAGGAAAATGAGGAAAAGGGGGGGGGGATAGGACGAGGGGCGAGGGCTAGGGGGCGGGGGGCGAGGGATAAGAGGGGAGGGGCGAGGTGCGAGAGGCGAGGGGGTGCAAGGCGAGCTGGTGCAGGGCCGTGGGTGCAAGCCAGGACGAGGGCGCGTGGGTGCAGGGCAGGTGAGGGCGAGGGCGAGGGGGGTGCAGGGCGAGCGGGTGCAAGCCAAGACGAGGGCGAGCAACAAGGCCAAGGCGAGCAGCAGGACGAGGGCAAGTGGGTGCAGGCCAGGGCGAGCGGGTGCAGCAGGGCCAAGGCGAGTAGCAGGACGAGAGAGAGAGAGAGAGAGAGAGAGAGAGAGAGAGAGAGAGAGAGAGAGAGAGAGAGAGAGAGAGAGAGAGAGAGAGAGAGAGAGAGAGAGAGAGAGATGAAATGAAATGAAATGTTATATTAACGTCTTCGAAAGGCCAAAGTGACCTATGAGACTAGAAAGTTACAATGTGGTAGATTTGATACAAAGTCAGAGTAACAAGATGACAAAATGAAATGATGATGGTGATGATGAAATGACAGGATGACAAAATAAAATACTATGGAATCCTAAACTGCTAGGTCTGAACTAAGCAGCTAGCTGGGATAGCTAGATCACAAGAGATCCAGCATCGGTCCCTGGCGGATCTCATCAATCTCCTCCATGGTCAGTAGTCTGACCGGGCGTCGTGCATATCGGGCCAAAGTGATCCGAATCCTTTGATGCAGCCTCCATCGATGCTGTGTAGTCCTCCGCAGTGGTGGGCGTCTGGATCTCCCCAGCTTAGTCGCTCGGTCGATCAGTGTGCCTCTGGTGTGAGGCGACGAGCTCTGCTGTGGTGGTAGTAACTCCTCCGGGTGTCCAGTGGCAGCTCTAAAGAAGCCTATGGTTTGTCTCTGAGACTGGCTAGCCTCTCCTCTCATCAGGCTCTCCCTGTGTCTACGCAGCTTGAGCAAAAACAAACCCAGGCATATGTGATCCTCGTACCGCATGACTCTGGAGAGTGGTCCAAAGCCCTCTCTGAACAAGCAATGGAAGCGGCCTCGTATCTCGTAGTAGACGGGGCAGTGGCATGTGTAGTTCAACTCTGTCTCAGGCTCGATGTCACACAAGGGGCATGTCTTGGCCTGTGCTGGTACTCCGTTGTATCTCCTAGTCTTGATCCGCAGCTGGTGTTAAGATGTGTGTATCTGACCAATAGCACATTGTATCCCATGAGGCAAGTGGGTGTCCATGTATCTGGGCCTCGTCACAAAACCATCCTCCGTAAGCTGGAGAAGATGCTCTCTATAGAAAGCCATCTTCGTGCCCAACTCCTGTGCTGGCTGTATCCATGTCCTCTTGGTGTCTAGCTGGGCCAAGTCCTGGCGAATGAGCCTGGTGATCTCGGACTGTGTAAGAGTCAGAGAGGGCGCATCCAGTGAGTACTGGAAAGGAGGCAATCTGTCTATGTTGAACCCATGCGCCTGAAACCATGACGTCATCTCCCCATACCAGCATGTTGTATCTTCCTGCACGGCTAACTATCGAGAGGACTCAAGTGCAAGGCGTGCATATCTGTCTCTGGGGAGTTCCCACATGCGGTGTATGAAGGAGACCGATCTTTTGAGCGCCTCAACCACCAATGGGGAGGCAGCTAGCTCTGCTCGTATAATAGCACGTGGTACTGAAGTCTTGGCCCTAATGAGCCGTGAGATCATAGAGACGAGAGGCTTCTCCATGTCCCCCCATCCATCACTTCGGCCTGTCCTCCCATGTTGGTCCAGTGAAGGTCCCCAAATCTCAGCTCCATAGAGCAATACAGAAGCCACCAAAGCGTCAAAGAGCCAGAGCTTCGTCCGAGGCTCCTGAAACTGGACCTGTGAACACATCCTTTCCAATTTACCCAATGCTGCATGGGCTCTGGTCAATCGAGTCTCTGCTGCCCTCCTCAGTGAAAATGCTGGCCCACTGAAAACCACTCCAAGGTAAGTGTAAGCATCTGTATACTCCACCTTCTCCTGTCCGTATCTGAAAGCGGGCGCTGACCTCCTGATCCACTGTGGGGTGGTATTAAATACCATGACCTTGGTTTTACCAAAGTTGACAGACAAACCACTTTCCTGGGCAAACCTATGTAAAGCATCCAAGTGACGTTGCATCCCCTCCGGAGAGTCGGAGATCAACACAATATCATCAGCATATAACAATAGTGGAATACATGTCCCTGCCAGCTGTGCACCTCTATCACCATCTCTCTCAATGTATTCAGAAACCTCATCCACATACATACCAAATAGAGTAGGGGAGAGCGGGCAGCTCTGCTTCACCCCAATAGTGGAGTGAACCGGTGTGGATAGGCCCTCTGAGGTGCGTACATGCCCCACTACTGACCTGTATAATGCCATGACCCCCCAAGAGAGAGAGAGAGAAATGAAATGAAACGAAATGTTATATTAACGTCTTCAAAAGGCCAAAGTGACCTATGAGACCAGAAAGTTACAATGTGGCGGATTTGATACAAAGCCAGAGTCAGAGTAACAAGATGACAACAATGACAAAAATGAAATGACAAATGTCACAATAAAATACTATGGAATCCTAAACTACTAGGTGTGAACAACAGCTAGCTGGGATAGCTAGATCACAAGAGATCCAGCATCGGCCGCTGGCGGATCTCATCAATCTCCTCCATGGTCAGTAGTCTGACCGGGCATCGTGCATGTCGAGCCAAAGTGATCCGAATCCTCTGATGCAGCCTCCGCCAATGCTGTGTAGTCCTCCGCAGTCGTGGGCGTTTGGATCTTCCAAGCTCAGTCGCTCAGTCGATCAGTGTGCCTGTGGTGTGAGACGACGAGTTCTGCTGTGGTAGTAACTCCTCCGGGTGTCCAGTGGCAGCTCTAAAGAAATCTGTGATCTGTCTCTGGGACTAGCTAGCCTCTCCTCTCATCAGGCTCTCTCTGTGTCTGCGTAGCTCGAGCAAAAACAAACCCAAGCATCTCTGATCCTCGTACTGCATGACTCTTGAGAATGGTCCAAAGCCCTCTCTGAACAAGCAATGGAAGCGGCCTCGTATCTCGTAGTAGACGGGGCAGTGGCATGTGTAGTGCAACTCTGTCTCAGGCTCGATGTCACATAGGGGGCATGTCCTGGCCTCTGCTGGTACTCCGCTGTATCTCCCAGTCTCGATCCGCAGCTGGTGTGAAGATGTACGTATCTGGCCGATAGCACATCGTATCCCATGAGACAAGTGGGTGTCCATGTATCTCGGCCTCGTCACAAAGCCATCAACCGTAAGCTGGAGGAGATGCTCTCTGTAGAAAGCCATCTTTGTGCCCAGCTCCTGTGCTGGCTGTATCCATGTCCTCGTGGTGTCTAGCTGAGTCAAGTCCTGGCGGATGAGCCTGGTGATCTCGGACTCTGTAAGAGTCAGAGAGGGTGCATCCAGTGAGTACTGGAAGGTAGGCAATCTGTCTATGCTGAACCCATGCGCCTGAAACCATGATGTCATCTCCCCATACCAGCATGCTGTATCTCCCTGCATGGCTAACTGTCGAGAGGACTCAAGTGCAAGGCGGTCATATTTGTCTCTGGGAAGTTCCCACATGCGGTGTATGAAGGAGACCGATCTGGTGAGCGCCTCAACCACTAGTGGGGGGGTAGCTAGCTCTGCTCGAACAATAGCACGTGGTACTGAGGCCTTGGCTGTAATGAGCCGCGAGATCATAGAGACCAAAGGCTTCTCCATGTCCCCCCATCCATCACTGCGGCCTGTCCTCCCGTGATGATCTAATGAAGGTCCCCAGATCTCAGCTCCATAAAGTAATGCAGAAGCCACCATAGTGTCAAAGAGCCAGAGCTTCGTCCTAGGCTCCTGAAATTGAACCTGTGAACACATCCTTTCCAATCTATCCAATGCTGCATGGGCTCTGGTCAGTCTAGTCTTTGCTGCCCTCCTCAATGAAAATGCTGGCCCACTAAAAACCACTCCGAGGTAAGTGTACGCCTCTGTATACTCCACAGTCTCCTGGCCGTATGTGAATGCTGGTGCTGACCTCCTGATCCACTGTGGGGTGGTATTAAATACCATGACCTTGGTTTTACCAAGGTTGACGGACAAACCACTTTCCTGAGCAAACCTATTCAAAGCATCCAAGTGACGTTGCATCCCCTCCGGAGAGTCGGAGATCAACACAATATCATCAGCATATAACAATAATGGAATCCAGGTCCCTGCCAGCTGTGCACCTCTATCACCAGCTCTCTCAATGTAGTCAGAAACCTCATCCACATACATACCAAATAGAGTAGGAGAGAGCGGGCAGCCCTGCTTCACCCCAATAGTGGAGTGAATCGGTGTGGATAGACCCTCTGAGGTGCGTACCTGGCCCACTACTGAGAGAGAGAGAGAGAGAGAGAGAGAGAGAGAGAGAGAGAGAGAGAGAGAGAGAGAGAGAGAGAGAGAGATGATGATGAAATGAAATGAAATGTTATATTAACGTCTTCAAAAGGCCAAAATAACCTATGAGACCAAAAAGTTACAATTGGTGAATCTGATACCATGTCTGAGTATGGGAATTACAAAGTTACAAAGAACTAACACTAACACTAAAACACTAAGGATAAGGAAATTAGGGGGGGGGGGGGGGGGGGGGGGGGGTTCATATGAAATCTCTCATCGGTCGCTGTCGGATCTCATCGACCTCCCCATGGTCAGTACTCTGGTTGGGCGTCTTGCATGTCGAGCTAGAGTGGTCTGTATCTTCTGTTGTAGCCTTCGTCGATAGTGGGAGACCCCCCGAGGTCGTGGGCGTCTGGATCTACCAAGCTCAGTGGCTTGGTCAAGCAGCGTACCTCTAGTATGAGTCTGAGATTTGTTGTAATGACTACTTCGTTGGCTCTCCTCTGGCTGGTGTAAAGAAATCTGTGATTTGTCTCTGAGATTGTCTTAGGTCCAAAACCTTCTCTCAATAGGCAGTGGAAGCGGCCGCGTATCTCATAGTATGCCGGGCAGTGATGTGTAGTGCAGCTCTGTCTCTGGCTCTAAGTTACATAGGTGACAAATTCTGGACCTTGCTGGCACCCCTCGAAATCGGTCAGTCTCGATCTGGAGCTGATGTGAGGATGTGCGTATCTGTCCAATAGCGCACCTTATCCCATGAGATAAGTGTGTATCCATGTATGCAGGCCTAGTCACAAAGCCGTCCTCCGTGAGTTGGAGAAGATGCTCTTTGTAGAAGGCCGTCTTCGTGCCCAACTCCTGTGTCGGCTGTATCCATGTGCTCCTGGCATCTAGCTGAATCAGATCCTGACGTATGAGTGGTGATCTCTGTCCGTGTGAGAGACAGGGAGGGTGCATTCAGGGAGTATTGAAGTGGAGGTAATCTATCCATGTTGAGACCATGCGGCTGAAACCATGCTGTCATTTGTCCATACCAACATGCTGTATCGCCTTGTAGAGCCAGTTGTCGGGATGACTCCAGGGCAAGCCGAGCATATCTGTCCCTGGGGAGATCCCATAGACCGTGTATAAAGGATATTGATCTAGTCAATGCCTCCACCACGAGGAGGGGGGGGGGGGGGGGGGGGGGGGGGGGGGGGGGGGGGGGGGGGGGGGGGGGGCTAGCTTGGCTCGGATAATCTCATGTGGTACTGAGGCCTTAGCCCGAATCATCCAAGCGATCATAGAAACCAGTGGCCTCTCCATACATCTCCATCCACTGTGTGTTGCCAGATCTCCCATGGTGGTCTACTGACGGGCCCAATACCTAAACTCCATAAAGCATAGCTGGAGTCACTAGAGTGTCAAAAAGCCAGAGCTTTGTTCGCGGTTCCTGAAACTGAACCTGCGAACACATCCTCTCCAGTCCTCCCAAAGCTGCATATGCTCTCGTCAGTCTAGTCTCTGATGCTCTCCTTAGTGAAAACACCGGTTCACCGAAGACTACCCCAAGATAAGTATATGCATCTGTGTACTCCACAGTCTCCTCACCATACGTAAATGTGGGTGCCGACCTCTTGACTCACTGTGGTGTGGTGTTGAACACCATAACCTTGGTTTTCCCCAGATTGACAAACAATCCACTGTCACGAGCAAATGTATGCAGAGCATCCAAATGACGATGCATCCTCTCTGGAGAGTCAGAAATCAGCACAATATCATCAGCATATAGTAACAATGGAATCCATGTCCCTGCTAGCTGAGCCCCCTTGTCTCCCTGACACTCTACATAGTCTGAAAACTCATCCACATACATCCCAAAAAGAGTTGGGGATAGGGGGCATCCCTGCTTTACTCCGATAGTTGAGTGGACCATGTCAGACATTCCCTCAGTGGTGCGTACCCGCCTTAACACTGTCCTATATAGAGCCAGAATACCCCATATCAGCTCTGTTGGCACACTCATGTCTTGTAGTCTGCGTATAAGTCTGGCTCTCGGCACTGTGTCAAAAGCTTTGCGGAAATCCACAAAGCTACAATAGATCCTCTTGCCATGGTGTCTACCCTCCTCAATAATAGCACCGAGTGTCAGAATCTGGTCAAGAGTGGAGAAACCTCTCCTGAAACCTGCTTGCCCTGGTGCTCTTATGCCCTCTCGCTTTGCCCATCTACTCAGCTCCTGCTCAAGAACGGATGCATACAATCTAGCTAATGTGTGACCAACCTGATGGTGCGATAATTCGCGGGAATCATGGGATCTCCTAACTTGAAAATAGGCACAATCGTTGACATACTCCAAGTCTCCGGGAAGCTTTCATACATGGTTTGATTAAACATCATAGTCAGGAGCTCTGCAAGCATATCTCTGGCATGGATGAAGTGCTCTACTACCAGACCATCATGATCATGTGCTCTCCTTGTCTTCATCTTGTCAATAGCTTTCCTTACCCTCACGGCAGTAAAGAAAGAACATGTCTCCGGGCATGTTTCTAGTGGGTCCAGCAGAGGTGGTTGCCCTGATGCTGTGTAGAGAGATGTGGCATATTCCCCCCATGTCTCGGTGGAGGTGACCGCTGGTGGTGGTGAATGCTCGTGGAATAGCTTCCATGCTTCGTCTGAGTCCTGACTTATAAATAACCGATACAGATCCCGCTCTAGCTGAGATAGATAAGCCCTTTTCTTTCGTCGCACTAGGCGATGAAAGATAATCCGTGACTGTCTATGTGTGGTAATACCCATGAGCACTTCCCTCTGTAATTTGATCCTCGTCTCTCTACACTCCTCATCATACCAACTGTTCTGGGGCATGCTCCCAGATCGTCTCCGTGTGAGTTGGCTGTGGGGGTATGCCTCGGATGCTGCATCAAGGACCGTCTCTGTCAGTATCTGAGTGAGTTCATCTAGTGGCCGTCCCGGCTCCTAGGTGCATAGCTGCCTATATATCTCATCCATATACATAGAATCCGTCTCCCTCATGAAGGTATACCAAGTGTGCGTGGGGACCTCTCCTAATGGAGCTGTGCTGAACTGAAAGGTGAGGGTGAAAGACAAGATAGCATGATCAATGTTACTCCAACTGGCCTAGTACCCACCATGAAATCCTGAAAGAATGGAATGAGACCTGGCTGGGCCACAACATAATCCACTGTGCTGGCACCATCGGTGTGGAAAGCAAGTAAAACCTCCAGCTGTCGAAAATCTTTGTAGGCCATTCACAATGGCCAATCTATGTGCGGTTCCCATATCTATCAAGTATCTGCCATATTCAGTGTATTCCTCATCTTGTGATAGTCTGGATAGACCCATCTCTGTGACGTCCAGCTCCCTAAGCATCTCCTCGGAAGTATCATAAAATATTGTCTGGTGGTGGGCAGTCCTAGCATTGAAATCCCCTAGTATGATAATGTCACCATCCTTTGAAAACTCCCATATGTCATTATCCAAAATAGCAAAGGGGGATGGTCCTCTAGGTGATGCATATACTGACGTACTAGGAGGAAAGTAACAAATAGCAATGTAAAGGTATCTGCCTGTCTCTGCCCTGAGCCTCACCCACATGTACCTAGCCTGTTCATCCTTGCATGCTGTATATATCAGTGGCTGCAACTCCTCTGTGAATAGAACTGCCACTCCCCCTGAGCCCCGTCCTCGATGCTCCGATCTGGTCTCCTGTCTGCAGGCTGTCTCCCATCTATATCCGCTCACCTGTGGCATGGATTGCCCAGGTGCTTGATGCGTCTTAGAGTAGAAAATGATGTCTCTCCCCGTGAAGCTATCCTCAAAGGCCCCTACATCAAGACGGAGTGACCCATTACAATTCCAGGTTGCCATCTTTAGTGTGGTCCCATAGGTCTCTCACCTTCATGCGGGGCGTCGCTCCAATATCATTACCTTTCCATCCCTGTAAAAAGCAATCTTCCCCTTTTCCCTTGCTGCTCTAATTTCCGGCACTACTTCTTGCATTTGCTGTAAAGCGGGTCGCATTTTTTAATCTAGAATGTCAATTTGTTTTTATAATCTCACTCTCTTGCATGATGCCCTTCTTTGGCTGAATTACACAGAGGAGGATTGCTTCCAAATAAGGTCTGCAGTGATTACCCACATGCAAAAGGGATGTTTGATGAATGTATCAGCCAAGCAATAACCAGTCTACAGCATATTGTGGATGAGGAACAAAGGGAGCAGCTTAGAACTGGTACAAGCATTCCTGCTCCAATGCCATATCGTTGGCTACCACTCGATGGCGGCAGAAGTGCTAAAGAGCCCTATTGATGATCATACAGCAAAGTGAACATGTACTTGCAGGCAAAATAGAGTCCATACAGGATCTTGTTGTAAAGTGACATTGGGCAAAGAATTGAAAACTGCAGGTTTCTGACTTGATTTAGAAGCCTTTAACATATAAATAGATATTTTAACCCAAAGTGCCCAGGATCTGGGGCATTATATAGAAATCCTTCCAGGAAAACATTCTAGTGTCGAAAAAAAATTTGTAAGATTATTTGTCAAATGCAGTGTATGCAGGCCTTTGTAAATTAATGGGCTTCTCCCGAACCAATTCATGGAGCCTGCTATACTCATGCGACGCATTTAACCCGGTTGGGAATATGATTCTTCATTGTTGAGTTGCATCAACATAGGGGCAGCCATCTCTCCCCATCTCACTCTAGGACATGTTTGGGTGGGCACAAATTTGATCTAGGTTTCTTTTATTGACTTTTTTGTTTTTCACGGTAAAACATGGAGCATTAACTGACCACAATATAAACTTCCTATCCAGTTTTGTACGGTAGTATTGTTATCCCCAATAGCTAATCTCATAGGACAGGTTTTCCTTTTGGAGTCTCTCTCTCTCTCTCTCTCTCTCTCTCTCTCACACACACACACACACACACACACACACACACACACACACATACACACAGAATATCTATGAATTGAGCATCGGGAACATGTACCCCAAGATAAAGCATACAGAGGGTCGATTGCATCAAAGACAGTAATCCAATTATAACAATACACATTCAATTGAAAACAAGACTAATTCTTGTTTTTTCAGCATGTAATTACAATTTTAATAATTGCAAGATGCAAAGAATTGTCTTGAGAGCAACAAGAGGAATCTCATCTCCTTTCCTACGACGTTAAAATTCTCTTCTTCTGCTTCTCATCCTAGCCTCCCATGGATCACCCCTTACCACATGACTACATTTTGTTACTTTGTACTTTTTGTCCTTTCCCACTACATGGACACACACATGCACATTTGAAATGTCTCGTAGGCTGACTTCAGCCTCTAATAGACGTAAAGATATATTTTCTTCTCTCTCTCATGGTGGTTACATGTGAATACAAGAAGAGGAAACTGAAATAAAAAGTTTCTATCAGATAGATCTTTGAGGTCTCTTCCGATTGTTCCTACGACATTATAATTTTGAAGCAACAATGTTCAAAGGCTAGAAGACCATTATAGGACATGTACATGAAAGCCTATAGTCAAGATGACAAGGTAGTCGTGCTAGACAATTAGCCAATGAACATCGTTGCCCATATGTTATCCTTTCAAACTTGTGCATTTGTTGCACAAATGATCCAAAGAGTAGATAGTGAAGATACATTCACAAGTAAAATGCCTCTTGATAGGAATACATGTCTTTGAACTCCACTTGCACCGAAAAAATTAAGGCATTCTTGGTGGTCCAATTTATGTCAAACACCCCAGTAAGGATGCATATACATGAGAGCATTTTTTATAAGCACAATCACAAGAGGCCTACATCTTATTGACAAGAGGACAAAAAATGAAGTGACATCTATGGTCTTCTCTAAAAGTGTGAAAAAGTAACATGTGCCAAGGAAAGACGGCGGCGGCACAAACTTGTTGCCAATGCAGCCATGGCCCACCAAAGAAACACATTTGCCTTGTAAAAAAGATGAGTATGCAAGCCTCGAAACAGTTGGTTGTATTGCGGTTACACACCATTAAAGAGATGATAAATACCTAGTCTAAAACATATGATTGGAATGTTGATGAAAGCACCTAAAAGTCTATGAGTTTCCTCTCTATAGGATTGTGACTTTGAATTAATGAACTTCAATTCTCTTACCACGAAAGCACCAAGCAAATGAGTAAAGGGGGTTTCTTACAACTGAATGGTGGATTCACATTTCCAATATGCAACCATGGTGCCTCTGTCAAAGTCTTGCTAATGCGAGAAAGTGTCTAACGTATGAAATACTCAGCTAAGTCATGGTTGCATAGACAATACACATATCATTAATAATGCTCCAACACCTAACTCTTATACGGTTCATAAATCTAAAGTTTTTGCCTCATCCATTCTTTTAAAGGTGGATACGTTTTGCCACCATATGACCAAAACCATCCTGGACTTGAGGTTATTTTTATTCCAAGGCATGAAGCAAATCCGTTGAGTGACTTAAGAAATTGCTCTAAAAAAATCTATAAAGGCATGGATACAATTGCATAGAAAGCATGATTGCTCTGGCTACTTATAGCAACCCGTGAAGGGCTAAGTCTCCATTTTTTATGAACAAACATACCCATAATCTTATTGAAGATCCATACTAGCATATTTATGCATAGACCAAACGCAAGTGCATAGTGAGACCATGGTTACATGGTATTTTCTAGATTTTCTTTGTTTGCCTTCAGAAACATAGAAGAACTATCAACCAATGCTTGGCCTACGCGTTGTCATGAAGGTAAGGAAAGTGTTAGAATCTCGCTATACATCGCCAAACGAGAAAAAAACGTGAATATGGGCTCTGTAGTAACGAAAAAAAGTAAAGGGTTGAGAGGGGAACTTTGCCTTGTTGGAAGAGTGACTCATATGCCATCTCTGACACCATCGTTCATCATGATGCGAGACATGGAACCTACAAAAATGGTGTGTATAATATTGGATATACAAGGGCCAAAACCCATAGCATACATCAATTTTTGCAAAGAACGACTAGCTAAGGTGATACAATACTTGGAGAATTGTAAGATGATATCAGCTTACCAGAGTTTATCTTGCTATGCTCATTAAAAAGGGCTCCATGCATCATAGAGTTGATCACTTATCACCTCAAAGGATAGATGTATATTTGTTATCACTTGAGGTGATTCCTAGGTGGTCAATGGATCTAGTTACTTTGATGACAATAGCACGAGTAGATTCACAAATTTCACTTCTTTTGTATCAATTGTTGGCGGGAAGACTGTATCAAAAGAACAGAGATAGAATTCTACTTTTGTGCATAAGCATAGAATAACTACCTAAATCAAGCTCATACAACAATAGTTGATATCCATTTTTTAGTAGACCAAACATTGAAATGACTTATATGGTTAGAAGTTTATAGGCCAAAAATGAAGTGGCATGTTCATGCCTATGTAGGTAGCTGCTCCCAATGCAAAAAGAGGGCAACAATACCACATGCTAGTTTGTTTTAGATATCTATTGCACCTAAATGGAGCAAATATTTGGTGGAGTACTTGACAAACAAAAGGTTCCTTGAAGACATGAGTAAATGCAGACAAAGAGCAATCAAAGTGGAGGCCCCTTATTACACCATGATCAACCAACATCTATACCGAAGAGAAAAGGACCAATATCTTAGACTATGTGCTAATGAAGGTGAGTATATTTCTATCTTGGAACAACCACATGCAGGTCTAGTAGGAGGCCATTTCCCTCATGAGACTACGCATAGAGAAATCTTGATGGTTGGAATATGGTGGCCAAATCTATTTGCAGATGCTAAAAATTTGTCAAGAAATGTGACTCTTATCAAAGAGCTAAAATGCCAACTCGAATGGACAACATGCCATTGTGATCGACAAGGTATAGGTGCCATGATAAATGTAGTAAGTTATTCCACTTACAAAATGCAACCACCTAACCCTTCGAGTATTGCAAAGCCAAAGTGAAATCATGACATAAAGAATTTACTCCAACCTTGTAGTTGATCAACCTCAACATCTTTGTGAACGGATTTCTCTTTTCACAGATGTGTTTGCATTCTGGTCAAGCACATGAATGAAGACATCGTATTGGAAGTTCCATGAATGTGAATATATAAATCTATTTAAGATTGGGACACAAAAGTATCAAAATTCACACTCTAAAGGTGGACAATTAAAAGTACCAGTTGCGTACAACAAGGAAGAATGAAAAGTAGACCTACTAGCTTCAAAGTCAATAAAACAAAGTCAAAGCACAACACCTATGTCAATTGCTAAACACAATATCTATCCTCATAATACAAGCTCCTTTGAGATGCTTTATGAGGTGTGCCTCTTATAGTATATATTCTTTAAGTTTGCTTAGAAACTTGCATGTGGGACTAACTCAACGCCATCTGGGACCCTCTTGAGGATTCCCCCTAAGCACATAGGATTACCCACATTTTGTTCAAAATTTTAGGCAATCTTTCATTGACTATCATTTTCCTCATCATGACTTTGATTTTTAAGCCGTAGAGATTGGCCCCTAATGTGCATATCCAAATTTGAGTTCAAACTTTCAATCTACACCCCGAGATTTCTGACTAGTCGTATCGGACTCCTAAAAATGGAAAAATTCCAAAAATTCCTTATGGTCTCTACATTTCCAACTTTATAGAAGGATAACTTCATGCACAAAGATTCACTTGAAAACTTGTTGTAAAGCACAGCTCAAAGCTCTTGGCAACAAATATTATCAAATTCATTGTTATGGTAAAAAAAACACCACCTTCGGTATGCACATTGAGTAGGTACATGTCCAAAGTTCAAACCTACATCAAGCATTTGTGCAAAAATACCACCATCATCCATCATACATGCATGCTCATGCTTCTTGTTGGGGTTAAGGCCTATGTGCCTTGACCGGTCGCCCAGGTCATGGGCGCCCGCCCACTGTTACCCTACTATACTTATAGTGAGTATACTATATAGGGGGAGCTGCCACTTCACAGTCTCCCCACCCACATCATGTGTGTCTCCTTCTCTCTCTCTCTCTCTCTCTCTCTCTCTCTCTCTCTCACTCTCCGTCTGTGGTGCTCCCTGATCCCCTTCAATTGGTATCAGAGCTATGGTGACCGCGGAGAGCACGACGGCTTTGAGAGCTTCGAGGCGATAGCTCGCTCGCTCTCGGCGGTAGAGAGATTAAGAAAGCTTGGAAGCTTTGTGAGAATGCAATGGGAGCTTGTGAGCTCAGTTGAGAGTGATGTATGCTCTTGTGGAAGCTCAGAAAGGAGTGTGGAAGATTGTGTGTAAGGTGTTGCCCTAAAACTGTGTGCGCAGCAGCACAGTTTTCAGATTCGTTTTTCTCATTGTAGAATGCAGATCTGAGAATTCTGTTCTACTCGCCCATCCGTTACGACGTGGTCTACAACTTTGCAGAAGAAACTTTTTGCAAATTCCTCACCGTTTTGCTGATATTCAGCTCAGACTGACTGTATACAGAAATTCCAGATTTTCTGTTGTCGCATTGTGTGCGAGTTTGATGCACTTTTGGAAGCACGGGAGATGCTTGATGTTGAGTGCATAAATTCTGAGCTGAAGATGCAATTGTAGCTTGTGTTAAGCTTGTGGTTTGAGGGTTTTTTGGTAGACTTGGGCAACGAAGTACGGAGGCGTTTACACACCATCGAGGCGGTCTCTTGAGAGACACAGTTTTTTGGAGCACACAGGTGGAGCTTCTTTCACTGGTTTTCACAGGATACTTTGACAGTGATTTTGTGCTTGGATTCATGTTCTTTGCAGATGGTTTGCATATGGTTATGGCGCATGGTTGATGCCCATTATACATGCATTTTGACGAGCACTTTCAAGTGCCGGTGAGCTCTCTTGAGAGCATTGTTTTCGCATTGATCAAGTTTCCGGATTGCAAATCTTTTGGCGCTTGCTTATGCGCGGTCACTCCATTGATGTACGTTGAGTGCGGATTGCCATTGTATGTGAAAATGTGGAGCCATTTTAGCATTTCTACTCATTGGCATTGAGTAGTGTTATGGTTTATGGTAGAGATTGTACTTGAGTTTTTTGCTCAGTTTTCAGGGGAAATTCTGTCGGATTTTTCCCAGATTCTCGCCATAGTTTGTGATCGAGTGTTTACTCTCACTTTGACAGGTTTTGTCAGTTTGGACACAGTTTTGTGTTTTTGTATCCACTCTCGCAAGAGTGAGGAGTTGTGTATCTTTCTTTGCTTGAGACAGTGGTTTGCTCTCAGGTGGGAGAGTCTTGTGATCTCGAGCATTGTTTGCCATAGTTTTGCAGAGCTTATGCATGTATATTGAGTGTAGTTTGATACGCATTGATTGCTCATTGTATTGAGCTTGCAGGACAATGGTTATTTTGTGTTGATAGCCATTGTGCGTCGAAACTCTGGCGAAATTTTCCCAGGAGTTTTATGCGTATCATTTATGCGATCTAGGTAGAGATTGCAGGTTGCACTCAGCATTTGCGTGCGGTGTTCTCTGCAGGTGGGAGATTTGTGCGTGTGTATGCATCGATACCGCACAGTGTGGGCTTGGTGATTAGCTCACAGATTGCAGTGTGATACTAGAGCAGCCAAGGCTTGTATTGACATTGCGGGAGCTCTGTTTTGGAGTGTGTCTCACAGGTTTTACATTGTGTTTCTGGCCATATTGGTAGACAGTTTCCAGGTATTGTTGGTGAGGTGGTTTTGCTATCTAGCTTGCTACTTGTGCTCATGACAGAGACAGGTGATCGATCAGATTGTGACCTCTCACAGATGCGCGTGTTTGATGGGTCAGACTTTGCGGCATGGAGAGAGTGTATGCTTGATGCATTGACAGAGCGAGGGTTGCATCGACCATTGAGTGGTGATGCATGTAGACCTTCAAACATGTCTGACGATCAGTGGCAGGAGCTAGAGGAGATGGCACTATCTACACTCTCTTTGCACCTTGCGGAATCTGTATATGCTCTTGTTATGTATGAGCCTACTTCGAGAGAACTTTGGCGCAGATTACATGATATGTATGATAGATCTGAGTCATCAAGGACTCGTGTGAGACATGTACATTCACGAGTATGCCGACAGGTGATATGTTGGTATTGTGGTTATTCTGGACACGTTAGACGGCGTTGTTTTCGTCGTATGCGACATCGTAGGAGACATGGCAGTCTTAGAGATGTATGTAGTGATGCCATGGACTCAGTTGCTTTGACAGTTGAGGCAAATGTAGTGTCGAAGTATACTAGTGACGGGGATGTCACTTTTACCTCGAGCTATGCACGAGATGCTATACATGTGGATAGTGCACTCCCTTCGCAGTGGTTGCTAGACGCAGATGCTATGTTTCATGTCACGCCGCATCGTGCATGGTTTTGTAGCTATTCTAGCGGGATGCTTGGCAGTGTACGTTTGACCGATGGATCGGTGCATGCGATAGCAGGTGCAGGAGATGTGAGACTGTCATTACCGAGTGGTGCATCTTACTTGTTACGACATGTGCGCTATGTACCAGATTTGACAGTGAGTTTGATCTCGATTGGTCAGCTTAGAGATTGTGGATGTCAGATTTCGCTACGAGAGCGAGATTTTGTGATGCATTTGGGTTCGCTAGTGATTGCGAGAGGTGCCAGGAGTGGTACACATTACCCATTGCATGTGGATCACGGGAGAGACGGTGTTGTCTCTGTGATCACGGGACAGATGGATACTCTTGGTACACATGTGATATGTGGTGGGCACGAGGAGTCACTCCAGAGCTCGGAGTCAGAGTGCCATGGTCTCTATGATAGGGGACAGGATTGCCATGAGTTGAGTTCTGAGTTGGAGGTGGCAGAGGTTGCCAGGTTTGCATCAACGTTCGGTGTCCTCATGTACGAGATGCTGATCTCGAGGCCCGACATAGCAACTGCAGTGGGAGCATTTGCAGCAGGGTTGATTAGTTGTTCGATGACTGATCTCGGCATAGAGCATAGGGGAGGTTTGCAAGTATTGGACCGATACTTGCACGAGTGCATGAACTCTTGTAGACTCTTTGCAGAGCTTGGAGCTAGCTCTGTGTGGCTTCCGCAGCGGGATGTTTGTCTATCAATAGAGTCGGATGCACTAGCTCATCGAGAGTCAGTGGGCATAGGTTGAGAGAATCTCTCACCTTCTATTGTTGTACACTAGTAGATCTTGCTTAAAGGCACATTGGCCTTTAAGTGGGAGGTTGTTGGGGTTAAGGCCTATGTGCCTTGACCGGTCGCCCAGGTCATGGGCGCCCGCCCAGTGTTACCCTATACTTATAGTGAGTATACTGTATAGGGGGAGCTGCCACTTCACAGTCTCCCCACCCACATCATGTGTGTCTCCTTCTCTCTCTCTCACTCTCCGTCTATGGTGCTCCCCGATCCCCTTCACTTCTAGCATCTCTCTTTGTTGACATGGTTTCGTGCACCATCATTGCCCAACCCCCTTGTTGAACATGCATTTTCAACCACAATTAGGTGGGTTGCCCACCCTTTATATCTATAGTTGATTGACACCAAGAACAAAGGACTTGTCAATATAGAGCTTTAAATGAACCCCATTCACCCTTTGCCGCAATTCTCTGCCATTTATCCTTACCAACTTATATGTACCAATAGGAAAAGATTTCTATACCTTCTATGGTTTTGTTCACTTCTTCTTGAACTTCTTTTGGAAGGTAAAATCCAAATAGTTCTCGTACCTCATCACCAAACCTCCTTCTTATATACCCTTTAAAAAAAATCTTTGATTAAAAATTGGCAAGTCTCTTTTCCCTTTGCTTCACATAAAAATCTATAGTAGATTCCTTGTTCATCTACAATGTGTCAAGACAAGTGATTGGATCTTTCACAATATCCCTTTTAAGCCTTATTAACGTTTCATATACCTTTCAATGCTCCAAGCAACGCATGTATAAGCAAGAATGCCTTTTTGACATAAACCAAATCAAAGGGGGTGAAGTTAGTAGCCACTTTATATTAAGTCATTTAAGCCCACAAACACTTAACCAAATTGACCTCCCATTCTTCCACCTACTTGTAGATACGCTTGGTGAGCATCTTGACAAATTGTCCATTTCCACTTTGCACAAGATCATTACATTAAAACTGGTATGGTGAGAAAAACCTATTTTGAATACCCAATTTCTCTCCCAAAGGTTGCATTAGCTTACTATGGAATCCTTGACCTCTATTAGAGATAAGAACCCGAGGCACACCAAAACAATAGAAAATAGAATCAAATATAGACTCTACAATTGTATGAGCATTCACTTCCTTGACTATCTTGGCTTCTTATCCATCTAGTAAGATAATCAATGGTATCAATAACATATTTCTTATTGCTTTTTGACTTGAGAAGAGTGCCAATAGCATCCAAATCCCAATTTGAATGTATCATAAGCAATAATAGCTCCTTGTGACCTTGGTACCAACCTTCTTTCTCCCATGATTTGGCAATCATGACATGCCTTACACCAATAATGAACATCTCTCACAAGAGAGGCCACCAAAGCCTGATCTGATAATATAAAATAATACCCGGTCTTTGCCCTAATGCCCGCTTTCTTCATGAAATTGCTCCAAAACCAATTGCAATCTCTTCTTTTTACAGCACCCTTCTAAGCATCTTGTCATGGAAAAAACTATCAAATCCTTATTTACAAAAGTGACCCTACATTCCTTTTGGACAACCCTCTTCTTCTATAGTTTTATCATTGTTGTCAAACATTGAGTTGTAGTCAACGTTTGGCAGCCATTGACTACAACTCAAGGAATCAGTTAAAAGGGTGCTCTAAAAAGAAGAGATCGAGATTGGTTTTGGAGCAATGTATGCCATGTCTTACACCAATAATGAATATCTCGGACAAGACAAGGCCACCAAAGCCCCGATCTCATAATATGAAAGAATACCCGGTCTTTGCCATGATGCTCACTTTCTTCACCAGCTTATAATCAATATGGATGATCGACACTTCATCATCTTTAATCTCAGACATATCAAATCATCAACGTCCTTCAAAGCTTCCCTTCCTGCGTACATGACTGGAGCCACAAACAAGCCTACTACATGCATCGACAAATAGTTACTTGCAAGCTGATTTGGCATTTGATTATTCTCTCTTTGAACATGCTTGAGATAGATTGCTTCAAACAAATTTAAATTTTTTTAATCAAATAGAACCAATTTTTGAGAGAATACCTTGTTAGGATTTGTGCCTAAGCCCACACCATGGAGCTCTCCCCTTACTCTACCTTGTCTATTCAATGTATTTGCCTACTAGACTTGCCTACTACTTCTAGTTGATGCCTGCATTGACTCCACATGCTACACACACCCACACACACATACACTGTAAGACCTAGGGTAACTGAACATAAGATCCTCCTCCCCACTGCCCCTTATATAGACCTAGCTCCTAGCTCTTGCCCTAAGCGGATCCCCAGTCTGCACTGGTCCAGTGCAGGCCCTTGGCCTAGGTCCTTGACCCCCTAGGTTGGGCCTTGCCCCATACGACCCTTGTCCTGACATTACTCCCCCCTTAAGGAAGAGTTTTCGTCCTCGAAAACACAAGTAGTAATATCTTCTTAAGAATACTGATGTTTTCTTTATTGACGTCCCATAAGTGAGCCAGTTGTCTGTATGACCGATAATTGGTGCAGTGAGGAGGTTCAATGAAACCAAGAGCAACATCTTGATTTTCAACATTGTTGTCCGTTTGCAACCACTTGGGTCTAAATGGTAACTCCATTTATAACTCACTTGAGTACTGTAAAGGAGTAACCATAACTAAGAGTTGTCCAAAGGCATAACCAGTTTTCAGATCTTCTGAAGGTATTAGAATAATGCAAGGAAACCTTGGCGTAACTTTCCATGCAGTTGTGAGCCAGATTTCCTACTTGCCTGAGTATCTTGAAAAGTTCATAGATAGGGAGTGTCCTCGTGTTAGAATTCTGAAAACACACCTCAGTACTATCAATTATCCAAGGAGATAGGCAGATTACAAAGAGTAATCTTGTGCTAAAGGATCTGCTCAGAGCATACATTAGCACAACGCATTTCTGAATATATGATTTTCTCCCTATTCTAGAATTTGCTTAAGTACGGTTTTCGACTTTGAACACCTGTTGTGGTGGGGTTGGAGATTGTGTCAATACTTTCATACGTCAAGGACTTACCAGGTGTGCTGACAAAGATTGAAATAATGGCACGAGTGTCAGTCCAGAGACTCATATTCTCCACCTGTGGAATATGTCTCATGTAAGGATGTGTAAAAAAGAACATCCTTCAAGTACAAGATGGACTTGTGTGTGGAGGTAAAAGCAAACACTCTACGACGGGAGTGAGAGGGACCCTCATTAGCCTTGCTCCACACTGGCTAAACCGAACTCCTTGAGTTCCGAGACCATGTTGTATCCCATGTGACAACATGTGCCAAATTGAACCCTAAAAGTAGGTTCGTAACAGCATAAGGCAGAAAGATAGATTGGACACTTGGCCCAGAATACTTTGTGCCGACATGCCCTTGGCATGGCTCTGTAACATTCAAGCATACTTATACGTTTTGAAAAGCCGAGCAAAGCATACTAAAAATGGAATAACACCAAATCAATAGATGCGTACCTGGAAATTTGAACGTAATGTTCACTTATCAACTTGAGTGTCGCACTGAAAACATGTAGTGCAAAAATGACACCCTAAACATCCGTAATGACATCCGTAATGAAAAGACGCTTGCTTGTCAAATAACGTCAATGTGTATTCCACTGGGTAGAGCTATTCGATCTTGAGAACAATCATCCAAGGAATACCAACAAGTGGGTCTTATCCTAGGTTTAGCAATGGCTCTTAGCCAGCGTGCTTGGTTCCTAGCCATCATGGAAATAAGTGTTCAATCGTCGAATGTATGAAGACTAATATGGATGGCACTTTGCCCAATTTCTAGCTGAGAGTTTTAGAGCATCTTGGCTCAAGAGAATTCAGTAGTGAAACATGAAACAAAACTTCGTAGAAAATTTTCATTTTGTTCCTTAGAGAAAGAGATGAAGAACGAACAAAAGAGCATGCTGGGCTGAGGAACTTTCTTGACATTTCTAGTGTGTGTGTGACCAGAATGTGTGCTCTTAGACATCTTATGCCTGACTGGCAGCTTATCCTATAAGCATGCAACAATCTGACTGTATGATGCTCGCATCGCGAGAGAGAACACAAGTCACATCTTGACCGTCTACCGTATATGGGTTGTGACTGTATGGGGATGACTTGAATAGGGCACCTTGCGAGTGAATCCAGTAGAAATTTTAGGTTCTTTTTAGTGGTGTGTGCCTTGATAGAAACCATAAATAAAATTATGGGAAACAATGCATAACTAATATTGTCCTTGACAAAATGATTGTGTGAGAGCGTACTTTATACCACCTAGGTAGCATGCCTTGCATACAAAAATGGAAGCCCGTGGCTACCGTGACAACAGTAAAAGTCAACACCATAAGTGCCTTGCCCCGGCTAGACTGGTAGGGATTCGATGAGATGATATGCTGATTAAATGTAGGTGCCCCAAACTTGGTTGCCAATTGCTCTTGATGCCGAGTTAATCAGAGTACAAATTAGAAGCCTTGTTTCATGTGAAATGGGCCAAGCATTTGGCTTTTCACAACAAACAATATTGTCCAAAGTAAATGCGAAACGTAAAATTGTAGGGCACGTGTATCATATACAACCTAATTCAGTGATCTTGCATGCATCTCATAATGTTTTCGGCGGATTGTATAAGCCGAGATGATGTGACTGGTCGTACCAAAAATGACTTTAGCAGAAAAGCAATTGGGGCATAACAGTACCCAATTGAAAAAGCTTACAATAGGTTGAAAATCCATATTCAAGTATGAGAAAATGGCTAAGAATAACATGTGCAAAGCCATAGAACTATTGTGCCATGCACCAAAACTGGAGTTTATGTCAAATCACGAACTCATGCATCATGCTTAATTCGTCGGACATGTGGACACTGCTTCTTTTGATGCGTTCCTAAGCAATAAAAGCATAATTTTTGACGCTTTGACATTGGAAGTTTGATTGTGAAAGTCGCTTCCTGACCACGTTGGTCACGACCAAATCTGTATCGACAACCGATTTCTCTTTACCTGCTGGACCTCTTTGGTCATAACTGTTGGGCAGACAACCCCTTGGATTGCTGGTGAGTGAGAAGCTGATTCTGATAACATATTGTAAATTAATCGTGTGAGGTTGTGCACTTGCGTAGCCAATATTTGGACCCGTACAACTAGCTTGCGAAATCATGTCTCAAAAGTTTTCCAGTCCTGTCGAGTGACGAACTCCCCGGCATCCGGCAAGTTACTATCATCCTCCAGAATATCAAACACGCTTTGAGGAGGAGGTGTAGATACTCGCGGAGAGAAAGATAGACTGCTTGGGTGTGTATCATCCATCGCGGTTGCCACGTGGGTACCCTCTGTGAGAGTATCCAGCCACACGGCAAAACAGGTGAAACAAACGCCAAGTATTCGAAGTCAAACATGTGATGATCATCAAGTTCCGCACTCATGGCGAATCCGTGTTGTGCGAACAAAAGAGAAAATAGTACCTTGGAGTGTAAAAAAGTTCGTAGCCGTATCGAACACAGAGGCCGGTGATGAGCCGTACTAACTTTTTCTCGGCGGCTCAATCGTCGAGGAATTTCAAATTGCCGATAACCTTGAAGGTGTCTCAAAAGTCGAGCTTCCCAATAAACTCCCTGGCATTGGATGCAGTCCCGCAAGTTGCAAGTCACCGTATGAGGACTTGATGAAGGAGCTTGCAAATGTTGGTTGCCAAATTTTGGTCCACAATTTCCGGTCTTCAGGGCCCGTGGAGTGTCGAAAAATAGCAGAAGAACAGTGTGCAAATGCACTGGAGATAATTGTAAATTCTGCAAGTTCAGAAAATCTCCGAAAATAGAGGCCGTGCCGACAACAGGACCCTTGTCGGTATGCTGAGCCGTGCCCGGGCTTCACAAGAGGGAGGGGGGGGGGGGGGGGGGTACCCCGCTGTGGGTACCGTCCCTTGGATGGTGAAAAAAAAAACCCTTGGCCTCAACCCCAAACGGGTTGGGCGCCCATGGTGTGTGAAAAAAAATACCTTACACAGGAGATGGCAGGCCGACAGGCAGCCGGAAAGCTCACGGAGGTGAGGGGGAGCGCTGCGACGAGAAACAGGCGATGCCGCTGTGTCGAACCCTGCTCAAAATCCCAGGGCGCTCCTGTTGAGCTGGCCCGCGGTCGATATGGAGCAGCTTCTTTCGGCGGCTCTCCTTGCCAAGGGTGCTTGCCCACGCAGTCCCGCCTTCTTCGTCCCCTTCACAAGAGATGGTCTCCACTCCCTCAGTGACCCCAACATGCAAAAAGCATGCAAGACCACGGCTGTGCCTTCCCAAATTTAGAAACCCTTGCTCTGATACCAATGTAAGACCTAGGGTAACTGAACATAGGATCCTCCTCCCTACCGCCCCTTATATAGGCCTAGCTCCTAGCTCTTGCCCTAAGCGGATCCCCAGTCCGCACTGGTCCAGTCCAGGCCCTTGGCCTAGGTCCCTGACCCCCTAGGTTGGGCCTTGCCCCATAGGACCCTTGTCCTGACATACACCCATGGAGAGGTATGCACAACCAAGAGGAAATTAGACTGATCTTCAAGCCTACCATCGCTTATGATGTTATCCAAAGCTTTCTCACGAAGCCTATATAATGGCTCACTATGTACTAGCATTCTAGTTGAATAATCAATCCAGTTTGTCCCTATTCTCTTCATACATTGAGTCTCCTAATTGTGTTTAGTGTGGTTGCACATGATTCTTTCACCATCATCATGAATGCAAGCCTAATCTATGTACTTTACGTGTGGTATCATGGCTTAAAAGCTAGATTAAGTTGCAATCTAGCACTAGATCTTATTAATTTTTCATTCACATTATTCTCCCTAAGCTAGGCCATTGAAGTTCTCTCTTGTGCTTGCAATGACCATCACTCATATTTCCTTGCATCACATTTATGTTTTTGCACAAAAAACTTGGATTGATAGTTCGCTTATATGTGTGTATGTGTGTGAGCACAAATACCCGCTTCATGTTTTTTTAAGTTTTTGGAGCTCATCATAGCCCAATTCTTTTGCGAAATTTTTATGTGTGCAAAAGAGATAGCATAGACATCTTCAATGAACCCATTTGTGCTTAATTTGGAGCACATTTGAGATTGGCACTCTCGGTCGAAGCTGCTGTAATTAGCAGATATTGTGTAGGCAAAGTTTCTTTGTCAATACAACGAAGAAGGCGGGCTGGTTAGCTTGGTGATACCTAATCTTGGTTGTGGGGTCCTGGACTCAAATCCCATACCCTTATTTTTGTCAAACGGCATGTGGGCGGACCCGAAGCTTGGATTCAATTGAACTTCATAAAGGGACAAGTCACCGGGCGGTCGACTCGATCGAGCATCAATTTCTTTTGCGATCAAGTCTGCACCAACACCCGACCCTTTGCCACCAGTCGACTAGCTGCTCTGGTTAGCTTGACTGGAAGCTCTACCTCGTCACCAAACCAACGCCTTGCCTCACCATCCGACTGCCGTTCAATATCTCTATTCATTCCAACACAAGGCGTTGTCCCACGAGCCAGGGCATTCCCCATTCAGCCCCCCTATTCACACGTGCCAAGGCTATAGATTTCCAACTTTTGTTAGCTATAGATTTCCAACACTTGGATGTACATTTAGGCTCAAACTTGAGTTCAAACCTCCTACCAAAATTCATGGGTGCCTCAATGTAGCATGAGCTCCATCTTGCAACTATTGTCAACTAAATATTTATAGCACTTAAATGTATATCTCATCTTCCATGGGCTGATTCAATGTAACTTGGGCTCCATCTTGCTACTCTTGTCAGCTATAGATTTCTAGTACTTACTAGTGTGGCCGGCCGCCTCTCTCTCTCTCTCTCTCTCTCTCTCTCTCTCTCTCTCTCTCTCTCTCTCTCTCTCTCTCTCTCTCCCCCCCTGCGTCATTGTGTTTCCCGGACCTGCAGGCGACACTGCCGGCTTGATCTCTTGTTGTTGACGCGTGTCAGGGGGGGGAGCCAGAATCCCCTCCCCCTTTATCTATTAGTATAGATATGTACATCAAGGCTCTAGTGTCATTTTGAGCCTCCTACCAAACTCCATGGGTGGCTCAATGTAACTTGGGCTCCATCTTGCAACTCTTGTCAGCTATAGATTTCTAGCACCTAGATACATCTAAGCTCAAACTTGAGTTTGATCCTCCTATCAAATAGTGTGGATTGACTCCATGTAGCTTCACTTGAATTGAGTGGGATGCAAGGTGTTGACAACATCATTAGTGTAGCTTGGGAATGTATTAATTTTGAGTTCTACGTTTCAGCATACAACTTTACTTACATCTTTTGATTTTCTTAGAAATTGCAAGGTCCAAAACAAGGTGATTCAGTGTTTCTTGTTGATGGTTTTACAAGGAAGGCTCATGGGGTTATTCATTCCACGGATGCATCTCAAAATTGCGGTTTCAAAGAACCATGTCTCAAGCAGTTGGAAGCATCATTAAATGGCCATTGAATGATATTGTTATGGACACAAAGATCTAACAGAATAGTTGAAGATTTTTTATTTGATATGGGTTGATAGATGAGAGAGTTGGAAAAGAAAAGAGTCATCTCTAGGGCCAGCAATAGATCAAAAAACTTGGTAATGGAGTGGTATTGTTGGTCCACCCATATGAGGCTATAAACTGCAGCGAACTAGGTGAGAGTAGCTTAGGTGTCATCATGGAAGGATTTTTGCATCCACATGAAAGTGATATTTCAAGTTTGAATGTGGTAAGCTAGTCTATTAGGAAACTCACATTAGAGAATGGTGAACCCTTCATAAAAGACACCGGATCTTCTTCTACCATTGAGGGTATTCAAGACTCCCTCATGGAAAAAATGGGAGATCCCCTCGACAACCTAGATGCTTCCAGTGATGAATATAAAGATGATGACATAGATAACAACACTAAAAGTAGTTTTGAAGGAGATACCACTAGTACAGAACTAGATCTTCTTCTTCATACTCAAAATGATAGAGAGCAGGATGCCATGGCTAGTGACCATGATATCAAAGATGGGACAACTAAGAAAAGGAGCTATGTCCATAGAGCTAGGCCTAGAAAAAAATCAGGTAGCACTCATGCATTCAACAAGCAATGTGATGTTATAAACATTCACAAAGTTGCAACAATTGATTGTTTGCAACTAGCGATGTTGTCATATTGGAGACATCCAATATCCAAAGTCGTGCAAGCCAAACAGACTTTTGGGGACAAAGCTGCACTAGCCGATGCACATTTGTATATAGAGTACATGAGCATGGCTTATAGACAAGATCAAGATGAGGAATGCTATAGTCAACATTTTAAAGGCTGAGAAAGAAATTCTTGGATGGTGCATGCAGTGGTAGTCATAAAAACAATGGAATAATAAGGAAGAGAATGACACATGTTGAGATGGAAACATCACTCATACAAGGCTTCATACATAATAATGCTCACTGCATGTTGGTATGCCAAAGGCTTAATCACTAACCATATTGGACCTCCCCTCATTCTGTGCCAACCAAATGTTAGTCTTTTTTTTAATTCCACCATGCAATTTTCTGCAATGGTCCACCACATGCTTCCCAAAAACTACCCATGCAACTGTGTGTCCTTAGTTGGTGCAAAGAAATCTTTGCCTTCTTCTCACTTGATGCTAAACACATTGAGCCAGTTCGTATCCAAAACATCCTCAACATCTAAATATGTTGATGCGGTGAAGCAAAATCAATTTTGCTTCAAATAAATAAGCTACTTCCCACTAGCTTTCAACATCTTGACTATGAGCATCGAGGTGCAAGTCACCTGCCTGCTGTTGCGTGTACGCGGGAGAGAGAGAGAGAGAGAGAGAGAGAGAGAGAGAGAGAGAGAGAGAGAGAGAGAGAGAGAGTAGTTCCCACTAGCTTTTGACATCTTGACTATGACCACCGAGGTGCAAGTCAAGTGCCGTGATGTTGCATGCACACACACACACAGAGAGAGAGAGAGAGAGGGGGGGGGGGGGGGGGGGGGGGGGGGGTTGCATACAAGACTCCACGGTGAAGGAATGCAATAGCAAGATAGTCCAAGGATTTCGTGGTTTTGAAACGAAAATTAAAAAATTTATACACCCAATATATTTTAGATCTTGAATGAAAAGTACACAATGTGAGCTTCCTGCCACCAAGCCACTTCCGATACCTTTATGCTTGAAAAGTTAAAATTTTGTTCCACCTTCCCTTGCTTCCACCACGGCTAATTCTCTTCAAGAGACACAAAAATGCATGAGGAGAGTGATAAAGGTAGGTAAATGTATAATGATTTATTAGTATATGTGTGCGCGTGCGTGCATTTTACACCAACATGACACTAGATGTGATACATGATAAAGTTTGAACTTGAGAAGAACACATAGTAGGGCATGCATAAGTACGTGTTTATGTAATTTTTTATTTTTGATACGCCTATCAAAGAAGAAGAAACAAGATATAGTCGATGATAGATGATGTCTTTAGGATATTTAACATCAAGTTGAAGCCCACCGGTTTTTGACAAAATGATAAGACTAATTGAGATGTCTTCATTCTCTCAACTTATTCTTTTGCTTGGTATCCTCTTGTTGCAATATGAATTGACTTGTTGATTATGATCACTTGATCACCGATGTTAGTAAATTAATATGTGACAACTTCTTCTAGTTGGAATGTTGCACCAACTTCAAAACAAGCTCAAGAAGTGGATTGGATTCCAACTGTCTATAGCAAGCAGGTCATAGACATCAATCATTTTTTAATTGGCCTACGTGATGTTCTTCTTGTCCTCGTAGTTAGGGACGATTTCCAAAATTTGCATGAACTTCCTTTGTGCTAGACCCATTCACCCATAAATAAGCCAAAATTAAATGTGAGATTTGTGGTCTCTCTACGGACAAAGAAGGCATGAGCACACAACCAATCAATCAAATGGTACTTAGTAGTGGAAGGGTTTAAGTCCTCAAAGGGATTGCCCTTTCACCGAAACGTCCAACACTCTTTGGTTTAAAGCATTCGAACTAAATCAAACACTCCCCAAAGATCTGGGTTCGATATGCAAGAAATCTTTGAATGGGTGAGCACAGTAGCCAGTCGGTCAAAAAGGAAGGATAATTTAAGTCCTCCAAGGGACATCCTTCCGTCAAAACGTCCAACACTCTTTGCTATAGAGCATTCGAGCTAAATCAAACACTCCCCAAAGGTCATGGGGGGAAACCTTTGAACAAGTGAGCACCGTAACTGATCGGTCAAATAGTACTTAGTAGGCGGAAGGGTAATTTAAGTTCTCCAAGGGACTACCCTTTCGCTCTTTGGTCTAGAGCATTCGAACTAAATCAAGCATTCCCAAAGAAGGCTTAGACGTGAGAGATGTCAAACTTCCACTGGCAAACTGGCCATTACCTACAACAATTGTAGCTCTTATTAGCTCCTGTAGCAAAAGGGTCTTGTTGCTGAGAAATCTCAAATAATTCGAATTGTGATACTCGAAAGGCTGGTCATACCTCTCTATTCACTACCATCCTCTTGAGTAAGTTCACTGGCACAGCCTCAGGGTCTGATCTGCTTCGATCCCTAAGATTACTGCGTCGTCCCATGGCAGGGACTCCCCTTGGTGGCCAGCCATGGAGGTTGGTGAAGGTCTCTAGCGACAAGCCCTACGCCTTCACAGTAAAAGGGTTCGAGATGCAAGGAGATCTCTAAAATCCAATGGCATTGGCTTTCTGACATGGACCTCTCCATGCACGGTGCACCTCAGACCTTGGATTGGGAAATCCGGCTTCTTTGAAGCAAGTTTGAGCTTTTCTTGTTTATCTCAGATGAATGTTGAGCACCATTTCCCGTTATCTCTGAAAGCCTTCGGATGGGCATTGGCTTTCTGACATGGACCTCTCCATGCACCTCAGACCTTGGATTGGGAAATCCGGCTTCTTTGAAGCAAGTTTGAGCTTTTCCTGTTTATCTCAGATGAGTGTTGAGCACCATTTCCCGTTATCTCTAAAAGCCTTTGGATGGGAACTAAAGCAGTGTGTGTCCTCGATGCAAATCTGCAACAAAAAAACATTACACACTTACTTGTGAACTGTCCATTTAACTAGCCAACACAACACTAGTATTCCCCCCTGATAAAGTAATGGGGTCCCAACCCTCTTGGCAATAGCTATTGTTAGTAGAGAGTGCCGGGCTATTGTCTGCATTCCGGAACAAAACCTAATATGAATTCTTGGGGATTATTTGGAGACTAGGGACTTTGACGGGACTTAGTTCCTTTTTAGATATTTTCTTTCAGGATAAACACCTCTACCTAAGCCAAATCAACATAATGTGCCATTCTCAAGGACTCGGGCCGACTGTATGAGCCTCTACAAGATCAAGGAAGAGATGCTGAGATTGAAGAAGGGAACTGTGCACATTTGGATGAGTCCCCCCAAATGGGCTCATTGTGCTCGATTCTGCATCTTGAAATACAGATAGACCCATCATCAAAGTTTTTCGCAAACACAAATGTTTAGAGAGGGTAAAGCTTCAATGCGGCTCACGCATCACAGAATAGCAAACCTGGGCATGAATAAACAGACGTGTTAACATAAAGTGGGTACCACTCATTAGCCCAGCAGCATCAGATAAGGAGCTCTAAGAATGTCTAGTGATGCTTTGTAACATTATTATTATTATATATATATATCAAGTTGTCTGTAACTGCTATGACACAAAGATGAATGGAAGGGGTTGTATATTACTTGGCCTCTTATAATGAAGTGGTGGAAGCCACCATTCAGCTGGCTGTGGAAGGGAGTGCAAAATGGTGTTGCATTGAGAGACTCCCAATTACCACTAGAGTTGGCTTCTAGAATAAGGTAAGATGACTTCATGATCGCATAACATGTAGGTAACTCTCTACATAAGAAGAAAGCATCAGTTGAACAAAATGTAAAAACTTGAGGAGCGGGACTTAAATCAACACAAGCTCCATGTGAGCCTCTACAGACTACGTAATAAGGGTATGTACAATTTAAACATAGGCGGTAAGATCTGTTCAGCCCTCTTAACTTCTTACGCTCTGTTACTATCCAATGGCTAGGCTAAGCTTGACCCATAAATTGGATGTCCATGAACCATGAGCTCGCAATAACTATCCACAGCATCATAACCTATACTAGGTTGACCAGGAGTGCAGAAAGGTGACTGTTGGCTCAAAAACTAGTGATAGATGTCCAATGCTCAATAATTATTTTTTTCTCAAGAAGCTGACACTGGAACTGACCTTGTGGTTGGCATCCAATTCTGTCGTGCGATGGTGACAGCAATTGGAGAGCGAACTACATGGACACCATCCATCCATGTGATAGAGCCAAAGGTGTATAGTGGTATAGAACCTGTGGGAAATACTTCCGGCCCAACCAGGGAATCATTAGCCACCACAGCCTGGAATGTCACTGTGTAATTAAGGACGTTATTCTCTGCATCAAACTCTAGTACTTCTGGCTCCACTACAACACTCACTCCTGCAGGTGCAACTACCTGCACGGTGTATGTGGCATTCATGTCGCCAACATTGCTGACAGTACGGCTTACTGACACACTTTCATCATCCCCATTTTCAAAAACAAGTGCAAACGATGGGTAATTGAGGTCGCGAGCCCTAAAAGATAAGCCAGAGCAGTCGTAGCTTCCTTTTGTGAAAATATTCAGGTATACACCTCTGTAACCCAAGCTACATAAGAAGTTCACGTAGTCCTGCGTGCTAAGGTCATACACAAGACCAGGATCCAAGGCAGCAGTCGGATCCGTATGACCAGATCCATAAGCAAAGGGATCAGCAGCCTCACCATCGAATGCATCACTGAGAGGGTCCCCAGCATTATCCAAAAATGATGATGTGGTCATAAGGGCAGACTTGATCACCGCAGGACTCCACGCAGGATGTGCTGCCTTGAGTAGAGCCGCAAGGCCGCTGA
Organism: Adiantum capillus-veneris; assembly: GCF_014529385.1. Taxonomy (NCBI): domain Eukaryota; kingdom Viridiplantae; phylum Streptophyta; class Polypodiopsida; order Polypodiales; family Pteridaceae; genus Adiantum; species Adiantum capillus-veneris. Next base: position 20,444,201 of record NC_140947.1, read on the forward strand.
CATGAGGACATGACATGGATGTGCCCGACATCACGCTGAAGTCCACCAGCCTATCGTCCAAACTGAGACCAGTTGGCCCCACAACACCAGTGTAAGCAGCCAGAATGTTAACACCAGGAGCCGTCACATCAGGTTTCAAGATCTCTGGCGGAAGAGGGTTGGGCCCACGCGACGAGAAAGCTGCCATTACAGGGGCTGGCGTCACGCCAAGCTTCGTCCCATTGAAGATTATGGTTGCTGTCGCATTGCTTCCTGCAGATAGAATGTACTCTTTGATGGCTACACCATCTTTAAAGCTTACCAACGCAGCAGGCACCAAGTGACAATCCGCAATAAGCTCTGAACCACTATCAATAGTGTTGGCCAATATCATTCCCAACCCACCGGCTGCGCTCACAACACCCCCTTTTGCAACTCTTGCATTGCCTCCCCTGTCACATAGCACTAGCTTCCCTTGCACCAGCTCTGGATCCAAAGAACCCGACTCGCAAAGACTGGCATATGTGCTTCCATTGAGGGCCGCATCCCCTGCAAAGACAAGGGGTATCTGTTGCCCTTCTTGCCAAAGTGACCCCCGAAATAGAGATGCCCCTTCAAATGAGGACCCATCTCCAAGGATGACTGGAGCTGGAAAGGCTCTGTCAATGGTGCTTGCAGCTACAGTAAGGACCCATGGTGCGACATTGCGTACAGACCCTCCATATGGACCAGAATTCCCTGCAGAGCAAGAGACTAAAACCCCATTCTCCATAGCTCCATATGATCCCAAAGCTATGGAATCTTCATAGAGAGGAACAATTGAGCCCCCCACTGACAGGGAGATTATGTCCACACCGTCGGCAACTGCAGAGTCGAAAGCTGCAAGGATGTCTGAATCATAACAACCTGGTTCCCAGCAGACTTTGTACATAGCAAGGCGAGCATTCATTGCCATGCCACGTGCGTCGCCAGCTGCATATTCAAAAAGGCTGACATTTGTGGCAAAATTGCCCACTGCAGTTGAAGAGGTGTGTGTGCCATGTCCCTCGCTGTCGCGTGGAGACTTGTACTCACTGCTCTCATCTATGGGCCCCATTGCAGCTTCATATCCTTTGTAGAAAAACCTTGCACCAATGAGTTTCTTGTTGCAAAGGGTTGAGTTAAAGGCTGTACCTTCCTCACATTCACCCTTCCAGCGTGAAGGCACTGAATCGAAACCCACATCGCTAAAGCTTAGGCGCTCCGGCCAGATGCCTGTGTCAATGACGCCGACAATCACATCATGGCCATAGCCAGAGGAGGGCCAGATGCCATCAGACGGGGTAAGGTGGAGAAACTCAGGAGAGTGTGTAGTATGCAGATCGAGGACTTTGTCGGGGAAAGCAAGCAGGAAACCGGGGAGGGTAAGAAGAGAGGAGGCTTGCGAAGGAGTAAGCTTGGCGGAAAAACCATGGAAAACAGAGTGGTAAGAGTACAAGGGGCCATGGCGATGTAGAGCCAGCTGCAAGGGGAGGCCAGTGATGGAGGCGATGGAGGAAGCGTACCAATGAAAGGCAGAAGAGAACGCGGGGGGCCTCTGTGTGGGCGAGGCGTGCACTATGTAGGTGAGCAAGTTCTTCTCAGGAGCACCTGCGACCACAGCTTGCAACAGGGCCAAGAGCAGGAGGACGAGGACGAGGACGAGGACGAAGAAGCTTTGCGTTGGACTCGCCATCTCTGCAGCAGTGCAGCTCGTACATGAATATACACCGCAGCGACCAATAATAACGAAATGTGCACACGAGTTGGAAACGTTTTACACGCTACCATGGTCAATTTGCAAATTTAGCGAGGGCCCAAAAGTGATGGGAGCCTCTGATGCCCGTGTTAGATATAGCTGAGGGAGGGCCAAGGCCTAAGGGCGTGGGGTCTTTAATGAAGACCCCGTCATGGAGTCTACGGCTGGCAAATGCGTGCACGGGATGTGAGATAAACTCGGCCATTCGATTTTAAAGAGGCGTGTCCACGTTTACTTTTTGGCCTGCCCTAAAGGCAAAGGCTATAGAGATGCCTTCTCTTTTTTATGACTAAATAGAAAAAAAGGTTGAATTGTATTTTCAAGCATTTTTTGATAGGCCAAAAATGTTGATTGGTTGAAATAAGATAGTGAGCATTCATTCAAATGAAGAGCGTGTAAATCTAATGATGGCCTGGTGTTTTTGATGTGGGGGCACACATTGCATTCAATTGTGTGTGTATCGAGCCTTGGGCCACATCAATCCTCTGCTACGCCTTTCCACCCTTTTACTTCAACAGGGGGTCCGCGTGACATTCGTCAACACATAATTCTTATGTGATCGCCTTAGACAACTACAAGCAGGGACACGAGGAGTCGCAAAGGGTGAGGGGGAGAATCAACAACAGCAGGGCCAAGAAATGATTGTAGTCACAGAGGATGTATTAGCAACAAGACAGCTACTCAACAATAGAGGAGGAAGAGGAGAAGAAGAGAAAGAGGAGGTTGAAGGTTTAGAGAGACTCATCTGCCTTGAAGGTCTTCCTGATGGCATGCCCTCTGAATTAGATCGCATCTCTTTATCCATAGAGTTGGTAGGAGTTGTGGACCCACATTTGAGAAGCTTCTGTGTTGTGTGTTGCAGTCGACCTCCCCTGCTCCCTCTTTGTTAATCGCTGATGCCTTTTCTCGTCTGGACCCAGGATGGGGCTCGGGCTCTACATATGCCTCGAGTCATCTTCTGGCCTCACTCAGTCGACATCTTTACGATCTTTGGACACACTAACCACCTCCTTAAGGAAGGGTTTAACCCCTTTACACGTAGTCTTCTATTGATATACCCCTCTTCACGAAGAAATGTGGATGTTTAGGAGACTATGCTTCTAGCTCTTACTCAGATATGATAAGATTGCAATGGGGCTTATAACTCCTGTGCATGTCAGCCACAGCTTCGACCACAACTCACTAGCATCAGATGGACTGCGAATTCCTTGTCATTTTAGAGGAGGCTGAGAATGAATTTATGTGAACCGCGGTGGTTGATTCAGACTTAAGTTTCTTGGCATCGGCTCCATCATGTCCATCCATGCAGTTGGAAGGCCTTCACTTTCATGTTTGAGCTTCCGTTTAGCTCCATTTGGTCATCGCATGACATTGAAGGTCTATACGTACAGAGTGTTGATGTCTGGATTAATGAACTAGGTTTCCAGTTCATAGTGAGGCAAAGAATACGAAGAGTGTCAAAATTGTGGTCTTATCTGAAGTTGGTTTTGACATGTTATTGTGCTCCTTCCAGGTTGTATATACTTTGCTTTCTTGCTTTCCTATCAGACAATCTTGACACTGCCCCAGCTCCGGTAATAGATTTTCTTCTAGGATTGTCATCCTTGCCTACCAGTCATCTTCCTCACCATGTCAAATCCGTTGAGGACCAAGACCGGAGGTTTCTTTTGCATGAAAATCTTACTAAGCAGTTTCAACAATTCAGAGAGGCATCATGCATCTTCATCAATTCTCTTGAAAGCTTGGAAAGTCTTCCCATCAAGGTCTTGCAAAGTAAGATAGAGATTCTTGTGTGGCTAGTTGGCCCTCTTGTTTCACTGCCTTACACGAAAGGAAAGCCATTTGAATTGGTGCCTGCATAAGATTTTGAGGATGTATTGGAATAGCTGAACACAAAGGCTGTCTCATATGTATTGTACAGATGCTTAGGAAGTGTGGTGTCATGGACAAAGCGACATGTCATAAAATCTAATATCTAACCAACCCAAATGATTTTCTCATATTAAACTGATCATTTAATGTGAGATAATAAACGGGAACAAGGGTTAGAATATAGACATGTGTTTACGGATCTATCTCAACACGAAGCCAATGGTAAAGGGGTCCAAATGAGAGATGGGCTGTCAAAGAGCAAGGCTAGCTAATGGAACTTAAAAGACCTTAGGGTTAGCTTCATTAAAGACCTCCAATGGTTAGTGTTAAAAGTCCTTTGACCTTAGGCAAGGTAGGGCTGAGCTTGAGGTGGGAACCCGACCTAAGCTTGAGGTGCTTCTCGTGCTTGATGACTAAGGCGCTTGAGGTGCTTGTCATGCTTGATGAGGCAGGTGCTTGAGAAGCTTCCCATGCATGGGGGGTAAGGTGCTTGAGCCAAAAAGAGACCCTACAAAGGAGGGGGAAAGCCCCAAAGTTAGGGGAATCTTTGACTTAACCTCCCACTCACCCAAAGGGCGGCCCCTTTCTCAAGAGGCACATGGATACATGCCAAACTTTCCCTATGCTTAGCCACATGGTGTGCTTGAATCCTATTGGCTAGGCTAAAGGGGGGTCAAATGAGCTTCTAGTTCCGTTTAACAAATATCTAGATATTTTCAGGCTCTCTCTCTCAAAGGGGTAAGGAGGACACTTGTCCAAAGCCTACCCATGTGCTTGAAATACATGGTGCATGTGATTGGCTAGAGAGAGAGGTGTCCAATAAGCTTGAAGCTTGAGCAAAAAGGGAGGCTTGCCCAAAGCAAGAAAGGGGTATACTTGGGGGGTATACACACCTCTCACACTCACTTTTTTAGAACATTCTCACTTGGTAAAAGTATAGTAACTCCACCTCCTTCTCCAAGCTTGTTGAGAAGTGAGAGCCTACACCAACACTCTTGTCTATGGAGTGCAAATCCAACCAAGAGCCATGCTTCAATATTTAAGCTTTCCATCTTCATTTAGTACTATGCTCCTATGGAATGTTTCTTCTTCCTCTTCCCTACCCTCATTCCTCGTTAGCTCTCTCCACCTTCGAAGGTGTTTGAGGCCTTGGGACTGAGGCTTGGGATAGTTAATGGTTTCTATAAAGTTTATGTTATGCTCATGGTGCATTAATCTTTTCATATTCATTGCATCACCCAGGTCACAAGAACACAAAGATTGTATTGTACCCAATCTCTCTTGATGGGAGAAACTATAATACAAATGCCTATTGGAGGGGGGACCGGCTCCGCATAAATCCGGTCCTCAAGTGTTGTTATGTTCTCTAAACTCTCTCTCTTGCAAAAGTATTGTTCATGCCAAGTTAACTAATTACCATGTTTATGTTACTATCATCAATTAAATTCACCCGCTATGCTCACAAAGTAATCTCACAAAAGTGCTTTATCTAATTTCCTAATTCCGCTACTCTCAAAGTTCATAGGCCATTTCCATTACATTCGTATTAGAGCATTTCGTTTCTCTTTTCTTGCTTAAGAAGAGAGGTCCTTAAGTAGCCTATTAATGGTTGATTTTGTTAATTATATCAGGGTAAGTGGGATTGGAATCTATTATCGGTTTTGTTGAGCCCACTATGTGGGCTAGGGCTGACGACTTTACCATTATTGAGCCATAAGAAGTCCGAAAGGAGCTATCCCTCGGCAAATCTGCTATGTTAGACCCACTGCACTACTCTGTATAATTAACCAATTCGAGCTATGGGTGTAGATACTTAAGTGTCTATTTTCAAAAGTTAAGAGGAGTAGCAACTAAGGTTTTGAATTGCCAAAGAATACACTAAGTAAACACACAAATTCTGTTACCATGGCTGACAATAACCAAGAGAGTAAAATGAACATTAATAACTTTGATTTTGCACATGAAGGTGCTAATGAACATTAATAACTTTGATTTTGCCCCCATGTTTGTTAATTATCTTGTTACTAGGTTGCAACAAGCTATGGGAAACCCTGCTTTGCAATCCGAAGTTACTCAACAACTTCGTGCTTATGGGGTTTCCTTTCCTCTCCAAGAGGAGAGAGAACTTAGGAGGCCTCTTGATGAGACCCCCAAAAGAAGACTCTCTCCCATACGAGAGGAGGAATCCAAAGAACGGGGAAATAATGAATCCCTAAGTTCCTCCGAAGATGTGGCTCCAAGAAGACGGCGGACTAAACGATCGCCAACTCCTCCCAAGAGAAACGGTTAACCCATAGTCCTTCTCCTCGTCACTCCAAAAGGGAAGGAAGGAAACAAATGAAGAAAAGGGCAAGAAAGAGGTCACCCTCTTCTCCTTCTTCTTCACCTTCCTCCTCTTTGTAGAGAATACAATAGGGGAGGACATCGCAAATCTTACCCTGCATGGCGAAGGTCCCAAAAGCTCAAGAAGTTCAAAGAGGGAGGAAAGAGTATCTCTTTTCTCACCTATGATGGCACCTTTGGTGCTACCGACAAAGTATTGGCCTTCATCCAACAATTTGATGCGGCCTTTGGAGATGAGGGCTTCACAGATTCCTCCAAGCTACGCCATGTAGCTGTGCACTTCCAAAAATTGGCTCGTCAATGATGGGCTAGCCTTTGTGGCAACAACGAAGCCCCAAAGACATGGAAAACTCTACGAGTTTCCATCATGAATTAATTCCTTGCAAGCAATGCAAAGGACAAAGTACTCACCAAATGGAGCAGTTTGAAGCTTCTCTCTCATGAGTCTATCCACAAATATGTGGACAAGTTTTGGTATTTACATCTCAAGGCTACTGTCTTTCAAAAGATATACTTCGCCGAGCAAAAGCAACAATTCTCTGCGAGATTACTTGATGGCCGAGTACGCCAACTCCCAAAGGCCTAGTTCTATCATCGAAGTAATCCACCACACTATGGTGGCTTCGCACATCAATTTCCAACAAGGGGCTAGACGAAATATCAAACGCCCAAAATTCATCCCAAGGCATTCCAACAACAACATCAATCGGTCCAAGAGAAGGGAGTTTACAAAAGGAAAAACAAACTCTCTCCTAAAGAGCTTGAAGATTTTCGAAAGGACCATAAGTGTTTTAAGTGTGGGGAGCAAGGACATGGCTACCATTCTTGCCTCAAGAGAAATGCCAGCAATGAGATTCCTAGAGCTTCCACCACCAAAGCTCCAAAAGGGACGCTCACTGCAAAGGATCACCTCTCTCCTATGCTTGGGGAAAGGTGAGGGAGCATGATGCCTTCATTTTGTTTGACCCTGGCTCTACTCACAACTTTATAACAATATCAATGGAGTTAGCCACCAAGTTGGGCATTCAAGCTTTCAAGATGAGAGATGTTGTAACGGCCGACACCACTTTCAAGGGGCAGTAAGCCTCCATTACTCCCTTGATTGGGAAGTTGAGGCTTCATGTCCAAAAAAGCTATGTCGACAAAGAAGACTTCTTTATCTCTCCTCTCCAACATGAGGATGCTATCCTAGGGGCACCATGGTTCAACCACATGGCTGCCAACATGAAGTTCCCTGAAAGGAGAATCTAGTTGACCTACAGGGGAAAGAATATGTATATAGATGCTAGTGAGTCTGGTCGTACTATACCACTTGTAAATCCTCTTGCTCTTGATAAATCAATGAAGAACTCAATTTTTGCGTACATGATTTTTGTCAAAGAGTCTCTAAAAGGTCCTAATGTTTCATCAAGTGTAAATGGTAGGAACCAAGAAGAGTTAGACTTGTCTAACTTTCTAAAAGGATTCCAAGATGTGTTCATCGATGATATCCCTATGGAATTACCTCCAAAATGAGGGGATGATGACCATTGAATTGAGCTCCTACCAGGAAGCTCACCGCCTAACAAGCCTCCTTATAGAGTTTCTCAAGATCAATAAGAGGAGATCATGAGGCAAGTACAAGAATTGGTAGACAAAGGGCTGGTGAGGCCTAGCTCCTCTCCCTTTTGTTCTCCAGTCCTTTTAGTGCAAGAAAGATGGAGCATATCGTATGTGTGTGGACTATCAAGCACTGAACCATATCACTATGAAAAACATATTTCTCGTGCCTTGGGTAGAAGATTTGTTTGATAAGCTACAAGGCTCTACCTACTTCAATAGGATTGACCGTAAAAGTGGCTACCATCAAATTAGGATAGCGAATGAAGATGTGCTAAAGCCCATGTTTTGTACAACGTTCGGCCTTTATGAATATCTACTCATGCCTTTTGGCTTGACTAATGTACCAGCCACATTCAATCGATTAATGGAGAAAAAAATTTAGACCCTACCGCAAATTCATTAGAATGTTCTTTGATGATATTATCATCTACTCCAAGTCCTTGGAGGAACACAAGCAACATCTCCAAGTGATTTTGCAAGCATTGAGGGAGAACAAGCTTTTTCTCAATCAAAAGAAAAGCAATTTTTTCCCTCAAGAGATTCAATACTTAGGTTATATTATCTCTCAAGATGGTATCCTTATGGATCCATCAAAGTTGGAGGTAATAAAAGCATGGCCTAATCCTAGGAATCTACATGAACTAAGAAGCTTTATTGGTATGTGTGCATACTATAGACGCTTCATAGAAAAATTTCCTCAAATATAGAACCATTACATGACTTAACAAAGAAGAACGTTGTCATGCCACTCCGCTTCTATGACAAGAAAATGAGCAAAGGAATGCCAATCAAGAGTATATGAATCCTACATGATTAATCAATAGTTATAAGGACTTGCTAACAAGCCAATTTTAAGCTGGAAGTGTGCCAGATGCGGCTCTAAGGGCCAAAAGATGACTTGGTAATGCTGAACAGTAAGTATGCTTGAAGTGGTTATAGCAAGGGTTTTATTAATCAAAGTCGAAGTACTTGAAGGGCTCTACGTGCTTGTCTTTACGGCTCGTCAATCGGAGCTACGAATAAGAAGTTATGACAGTTTTAGTTTGAGTCGATTGCAGATCCGTACCAGATTGGACAACTGCAGCTAAGATGATAGAATTGAAATGAATGTACGGGCCTGAAGTGCTCACTCTGAGGAGTGCGTCGGTCTTTTCAGATCAGTGAGATTGGATTTACGGTTGTCAAGTTATTGACCGTTTAAGATGCACCGGGGGCCGGTTTCGTACCAGTCTAGTCGGCTCGGTCGAAGTGCTATCTGGGAATTTTTGAGCTTTATCCAGGTTTTGGAATGCAATGATTGCGAAAAGTGCCCAAACACGGATGCGGTAAGAAGCTTCGGGCTATTTTCAACGAGTGCGAAGGGAGTGCTCTCAGGCCAAAGCAATCACCTATGCTTGCATCTTGAAGGCGTAATTTTTCTAAGAAGCTGATAAGGGCATTACAATTCTCGATAATATTATTAGTCAAGGACTGCTGAAGGAAGTTGTCGTGCTTGGCAATGCTGTGGCCGGCATGTATGCCTAAAAGTGGTGCCATTACAAAAGCACTGATGAAGCTCATAGTCCTAAATAACATTCTAAATAACATTGCGAGGATATGATAATGTTAGACAATGGCTGGTCGAGGAAGATGTTGTGCCTGGCAATGCTTTGCCAATATGTGTACTAAATATGGTGCCCTTGGCCGCCCACTAGGATTAAAAGAGGCCGCCCAAGGGCCTAACTCAATGCCCACCCAATTTAACCAAAGGGCGCCCGCCCAATAAGGGCTAAAAAAGGTTTTTTTTAGTGTGTAAGAAAAAAAAAACCAAGGAGGCGATGGCAAGGGCAGCAGGCTACAGATGCGCATCAGAAAAACCGTTCGCGCAGGCCAGGGAAGTCGTTGGATGACGTCGGCGAAGAAACGAAAAATCCTCAGCTAGCAGGGGCGATGCCGCTCCGAGCCACTCGTGACACATTTCGTGCGGGTGCAAAAATTTCATGCCACGTCATCAAGGGGGGGTACCCATTAGCGACCTCGCTAATGGGTGCCTAAGCTTATTTTAGATGCAAAACTTTGGCATGCACATTTTGGGTATCTGAATTTTACAGTTTGCTGCGTTTGCATAAATCTGATATGGTTGCTTCTTTGCCGCCTCTTGAAGCACCTGTCAAACATTTTTGTGAAGGCTGTATTTTGGGTAAGATGCAGCGTTCGAAGTTTCCAAAGGATGGTTCGGTTAGGGCCATATGCATGTTGCAGCTTATGCATAGTGATGTTTGTGGGCCCATGCAAACTCTATCCTTGGGCAATTACCTTTACTTTGTGACTTTCATTGATGATTACTTCAAGCATGCATGGGTATATCCGCTTACAGCAAAGTCCAAAGTATTTATGTGCTTTAAACAATTTCTGGCTATGGTTGAAAATGTCTCGAAATGTACTATGGGAACCCTCTGTTCCGATCAAGGGGGGGAGTATATGTCTCATGAATTTAATGCATTTCTAGCTAGTCGTGGAATAAAACACCAATATACATTGCCTTATACACCTCAGAAAAATGGTGTTGCTCAGAGAAAAAACATGTCACTTATGGAAATGACACAATGTATGGTCAAAAGTCAGGCTTTGCCGCATTTGTTTTGGCTTGAGGCCATCATGTGTCCCACTTAGATTCTGAATGTATCCTACGAAAGCTTTGCAATTGATGTATGGTTAAAAGTCAAGCTTTGCCACATTTGTTTTGGATTGAGGCTATCATGTGTGCCACTTATGTACTGAACGTGTCCTACAAAAGCTTTGCAGTCTATGACTCCATATGAAGCATGGCATGATAGAAAGTCTTCTATTGAGAACATGCGTATTTTTGGTTGTTTGGCATATGCTTTGGTGCCACAAATGCAACGCAAGAAATTGGATGATAAGGCTATGAAATGTATTTTTGTTGGTTATAGTGCTGAAAGCAAAGGTTACAGGTTGTATCATCCACAAACAAAGCGTATCTTGGTCTAACAGGATGTTGTGTTTGTGGAAGATTTTGTTCAGCCCTTGCTGTCATGTACTAGAGACAATAATGTAAGCTCACATGACATTTATACCACTTTGTTGCCTCTTTTCAGTGGTGTAAGCTCAATTGTAAATTCCAATGAGGCAAATGTACGTCCTATGGGGGTTTCTAAAAATGCTACAGATCAGCCTATTACAAATGCATATGTACATGATGTACTTGATGAGGGAAGGGTTGAGAATGAGCATGCTAGAGGTATGCCTAAATGGCTGGTACATACTTTGTGTGACAGTAAATTGGATGCACCTTTTTCTAGTCGTACTCGTTTAGGTTCTCGGCATGCATCTTATGCACCAGGTTTTTATGCTTTGACTTTGTCTAGCTTACATGATGTTGAGGAACCTCTGTCTTTTGATGAAACACAAAATTCAAAAAATTGGATGGCTGCCATGCAATTAGAATATGATGCACTTATAGAAAATGACACATGGACTTTATGTGATTTACCTCCTGGAAAAAATGCCATTGGTACGAAGTGGGTTTACAAGTTGAAAAGCAAACCGGATGGTGAGATTGATCGGTATAAGGCTCGACTTTTTGCAAAAGGTTATACATAGCAAAAAGGCATAGATTATGAAGAGACTTTTGCTCCCACCTGTTGTATGACTACTGTGAGTTTTCTGTGTGCATTGGTAGATCTGGTTGGGATGTACATCAATCAGACATTGTTATTGCTTTCTTAAATGGTGACGTATTTGAGGAAGTTTATGTAACGTAGCCTCACGGTTTTGTCAAGAAGGACAAGAGGATAAAGTGTGTAGTTGTAAGAAAGCTTTGTATGGGTTGAAGCAATATCCTCATGCTTGGTATGAGAAAGCTGACATTCATTTGGTCAATGAGGCTTTCGTAACATTCCAATAGAAGGCACATTGTATGTAAAGCGTGAGGGTGATGTACTTCTCATTGTGGTTCTCTATGTGGATGATTTGCTGATCATTGGACCAAATGAGAGACATATTATTGAATTTAAGGCTGATTTGAATGCTACTTTCAAGATGAAAGATTTGGGGTTGTTGCATCATTACTTGGGTATATAGTTTAAGCAGTGTGATGGAGGTATTGCCTTGTGTGAGAAAAGGTACATAGAGACATTGCTATGTAAGTTTGGACTTGAGGATTACAAACCTATTGCCACTAACATGGAAACAAGTTTGAAGTTAAGTCTTCATGATGTTGGTGATCTTGTCGATGTCACTCTTTATCAAACTATTGTTGGCTGCCTCATTTATGTATGCAACACGAGGCCGGATATTCCGTTTGCAGTCTCACAGGTCAGCAGATTCATGCATAACCCAGGGTCTAAGCGTTGGCATTCTGTCAAGAGGATTTTTTGCTACTTGAGTGGAACTTTACATCTTGGCTTGTTTTATCCCAAGGGGGGATCATTGCCGCGAGACTTACATGCTTTTCGGACTCATATTGGGCTGGTTGCTTTGACACGCAAGTGTCCACAAATGGCTTTTGTTTCATGCTCGACAATTCATGTATCTCATGGTTGAGCGAGAAGCAACCTGCTATGGTCACTTCTAGTTGTGAGTCTAAGTACATGGCAGTCTTCACAGCTACGGTTGAGTGTGTATGGCTCAGACGCTTCATGGCTGATTTGGGTGTTGGACAAGACACTGCCAACACTATCTACAATGACAGTCAGAGCGCATTGGCAATTGCGAGGAACCCAATTTTTCATGGTCGAATAAGCACATTGAGGTGCATTACCACTATGTCAGGGAGAGGCTCTCAGCAGGAGAGATCAGCTTGGCTCATGTGCCAACACAGGACAACCTGCAGATCTTTTCACAAAGGCATTGTCTTGTGAGAAGTTCGAAGCTTTTTGCAAAGCTTTGGGCTTTCTCCTCTTTGTGGATTGATCAAGTCGTCAGGGCATGGCACTTCCCTACACTCTATGTGCTAGCTCTCATTTGTCGCATCACTCCCCGGGGGATTTGTTACCATATACATGTGGTAGTGATGTGTGTGAACACACTTAGGACCGTCGGTGCATTTTTTCCCTCACTAGGAGGGGTTTTCCCCCGTGCATTATATATACGCCCATCACTCTAGGCCTATCTATCAAGTTTCCATTGCACATGAAGTAATACACTCTCTGTGTGTGCCTTGAGCTTCCTTCGTCTTCTCCAAGCTATGTGTGCTTTCTTGCAACCCTAATTCCAACACCTTCGTATAGATATGAGATCACCCCTCTTTGTGATTTCCATGAGCCCTTGAGTTTGAAGGGGGACTCTCCTTTTCATTTTGAAGGCCTTTCAAAAACTGCCCTTTTCTTTATAGACAAATTTCAAGGGCATACAACTATTTTTTTGAATTTCTTGGAATATGGTTGAAACTATGGAGGACAAGTTCCTCCACAAGGGTAATGTCATAGCTGGGAATGAGAAGAATGCATGGAAGGTGCTCAAATGAAAACTTCAAATTTGGGCTATTGGACAAGAATCATATTACAAATGGCATAACTGCAGCAAGGTGATCTGGGTAGGAAGGCCAAATTGAGAGAGAGAGAGAGAGAGAGAGAGAGAGAGAGAGAGGGGGGGGGGGAGGGGGGGAGAGGGACAAAATATTAAAAAAATCTCACTCTAACAAGGGGGGATAAATATGGAGTGAGCTTCTGGTACAAAATATGAAATATAAGCAAAAAGAAGAAAAAAGCTCACTCCAAAGCTCGCTCCAAAAGCTTGCTCTATATCAATCCCCATATGGAGTGAAACCCTCAAGAATACCAATAGGTAGTATGGGATTATGCATTGCTTAAGCGTGGTTCACATTGTTGGGATTAAAGCCCAAGTGGCCTCTTATGCGGATATGGCCGCCCGCCCGCCTAACTCGCTTATCACTAACTCTTTGTATAGACTCACTTATACTTGTGTGAATAATAAGATTTGGTAGATAACCCTTCAAAGGATTCTCTGCGTACTGTGTAAGCTCTCTGTCTGTGTATCTCTATGTGTGTGTGTGTGTGTGTGACTCGATCTAAGCTCCGCTCCGTGACTTCAATTGGTATCAGAGCAAGGTTCAGTGCATTTTCACGTAATTGCGCGCGTGTGCACTTTTAAGGCAGATTCTGGATCCGGAGCTTGGAAATTCACACTCCGTGTTCCAAGAGTATTTCCAATAAGTGACCTGGGGTTTTACCCCCCTTTGAAGCTGTTTATGCCCTTAGAATTTCGTTCTGAGCACTACATCAAAAGATAGGTTTCAGCCGCAACGAAACCCATCTTGTGTAGATTGGCAAGCAGGAGGTGGTCGGCATCAATATCGGCATCAATAGACATCATTCATTAGTCTTCAAAGCATCATCTATAGACCAAGTACACATATATATCATCAGATATATATATTGCAGTCTGCATTGCTACTTCTTGTGCTTGCCAGGTTCCAGGGGAGGTGTGGCCATACGACGGCTTGACACCACTGGCATGTATTGCAGATTGATGTACTGTGATTGTGGGTCTGCTAGTTGTGAGTCACGCTAGCAGACAGACCACCGCAGTGGTCATAGGACAGTGATTGGTCTATTGTAGGATGTATGCTAGTTCTGGGCAGTTCGCTGAGCCATCCGAGAGGGTCGTGTGTGAGGTGTTTTGAAGCCAAGAACTGGGGGCTCGGTTACCCAGTGTGAGGTGTATTAGGTTGCTGAAGTTCCCCTCTACACACATCCTCTTCAGCGACTTTTATCCCATAGGATGTATGACTTTGTGTAGACACTAGATTGCATCTTATGCGTCAGGCCGTTGAGGCATTGTTCAGGGTTTAGTCTTGAGACAGATACATGTTTTGTGATTGACAAGACAGGAGACAGTGTATGCTTACAGGATAGTATATTATAGAGATTTTTTGATTTTTCATTGGTCAGCTATTTATGGTTGTTTTTGAGCTATCTTTTGGTTTGCAGGCTCAGTTTACAGGGGAGACTCTCTAAAAAATTTTCAAAATACTGACAGTTCTTGAGGAGGGGTGTTCAGCTTGTTGTTTACAGCTTGTTTATTGTGTACAAAGGCCAGTTTACAGGGGAAACTCTGTCGGATTTTTCCCAGGAGTAAACAGTTTGGCAGACATGGCATCTTCTCAAAGTGAGACTCTTTACAACATAAATCGGAAGCTGGATGGCACAAACTTTCCATTCTGGAAGAAGCAGATTTGGCAGGTTTTGGTGGACAAAAAACAAGTGAAGCCACTGAAGCTCAAAGGGGAGAGACCAGAATGTATGGCTGAAGATGAGTGGGAAGAGCTTGACGAGCTAGCTTGTTCCACAATCATGTTGACACTGACAAGAAATGTTTACTTCAATGTAGCAGAAGAGACTACAGCGTATAACGTATGGCAAAAGCTATGTGGTATGTACGAGAAACAAAGTGCTGCTTCTCAAATTTACTGGCTCAAGAAATTGGTGGATTTGAAGATGAAGGAAGGGACAGCCATGTCAAATCATCTCAATGAATTTCACACAATTTTCAGCCAGTTAATAGCACAGGAGATAATCTTTCCAGATTTAGTGAAGGCTATGTTTCTCTTAATCACTTGGCCAGACAGTTGCGATGCTTTTCGCACGGCATTAAGTAATTGTGTCACGCCAGAGGGTCTTACAAGTGCCAATGTAGAAGGTAGCTTGCTTACAGAGGAAGTGAACAGGAAGAACATTGACAAAGGTAAAGGCAATGGTGCTTTGCTTGTTCGAGGGAGACAACAGTCTAAAGAGAAGAAGGGTAAGAAGGCACAAAACCGAAGTAAGTCTCGTGACTCGAAGTCAAAGGATGACATAGAATGCTACCATTGTGGCAAGAAGGGTCACATGAAGAGAGACTGTACGAAGTGGAAACAAGAAAAAGACAAAACAAAGAGTTTTGAGCAAGATGAAAAGAAGAGTTCAGTGAAGATTGAAGAGGTGAATGTCACAGGATCTGGTTCAGACAGTGATTCTGGTATAGCAGCTGGTGACATCTTTCTCACAAGCAATTTTGATTCGGTTTTCTTGACTACAGAGGATGGACATGCTATGAGTGATTGGATTATCGACTCAGGGAAATCTTTACATGTTTCTTCGCACAAAGAGTGGTGTACATCATATGTGGCTACTAAAGATTATGCCAGACTTGGCAATGAGCAGGTTTGTGACATACTTGGAGTGGAAGATGTGCAATTGAAGTTTCAGAATGGATCTTCTTTATGGCTCAAGAATGTCAGACCTGTTCTAGCAATCCGAAAGAGCTTGATCAATACAGGGAAGTTGGATGATGCGGGTTATGTGACAGTTTTTGGGAACAGCACTTGGAAGATCTCCAAAGGTTCGATGACTGTAACACATGGCAGCAAGTCAGGAACTCTGTACACTTTACATGTTTCAGAGGTTAAAAATCATGTAATTAATGTGATTGAGCAGCCAAGTGTGTCACTGTGGCATCGTAGGCTAGGACATATGTCAAAAAGAGGAATGGAAATACTTTCTTGTATGGTTATTTTCCTGGATTTTCATTTCAAGATTTCGAGTTTTGTGGGCATTGTGTTTATGGTAAGCAAACAGAGGAACCGCACAGATCAAAGAGGAATCGTAGGGACGAACAGTTAGCTCTTGTGCACAGTGATCTATGCGGACCAATGCCCAGTTTGTCGCTAGGGGGAGCAGCGTACTTTTGTACCTTTATAGACGACTATTCTCGCAGAGTATGGGTTTACTTCTTGAAGCACAAGGATGAGGTGCTCAAGGTCTTTAAGACATTATTGCAACTTGTGGAGAATCAGAGTGGTCAGAAGCTGAGATGCTTAAGGACAGACAATGGTGGAGAGTACATTTCCAAGGCTTTCCAAGACTTTTGTGAAGCAAAAGGAATAAAGCGGAAACTTACTACACCATACAATCCTTCACAAAATGGAGTTGTAGAATGTATGAATAGAACCATACAAGAGAAGGTCAGAAGCATGTTGTCAAATGTTGAGTTGCCTGATGGATTTTGGGCAGAAGGAGTGGCTACAGCAGTCCATTTGATCAACAGGTCTCCTAGTAGGGTTCTGGATAAGAGTGAAGTGGTCGAGATGCTATGGACAGGCAAGGCACCTTCGTATAAGCATCTCAGAATCTTTGGATGTGAAGCTTATAGCCATATTTCTAAGGATTTGAGAAATAAGTTAGAACCAAAGAGCAGGAAGTGCATATTTCTTGGCTACAGAGAATCGGGCAAGATGGTGAAGGGGATCGGGGAGCACCACAGACAGAGAGTGAGAGAGAGAGAGAGAAGGAGACACACACTATGTGGGCGGGGAGACTCAAAGAGTGAGCAGCCCCCTATACACTTATGCTATGTATAAGGTATACAAGTCAGTGGGCGCCCAGACTCTGGGCGGCCGGGCAAGGCACAGGCGCCTATACCCCAACAACCTCCCACTTAAAGGCGACTGTGCCTTTAAGCAAGGGAACCTAGTCTAAAGACTAAAAAAGGTGAGAGAAAACCGCTCTCAATCGATGCCCACTGGCTGGCTGTGATCGTGTGCATCATGCTGTCCTGCTCCCGTGTAAGTCCATACACCACCAGACGTACCGCACACGTACTGCAAGTATGTACACAATACCTGCATATCTCCCTCGTGCACTATGCCATCATTAGTCAACAAACGACTGACAACCCCAACTACATATGCTCCCACTGTAGCTGCGATATCCGGTCTCAAGATCAGCATCTCATACATGAGACCACCGAATGCCGATGCAATGCTAGCAGGCCCTGCTAGCTCTACGGAGCATGCATCAACATATATGTCCCTGGCAATAGGCATCTCTGACTGACAAGGCGTGTCAACCACATGCATCTCCTGACTGTCCGCAAAAGACGCATCAACCTGTCGTGCAACCTCAGAGCAAACCAGCTGCTCTAGGTGTCTGCTGGAAGACATATCCTGCACAACTATATCCCCATGCTCACTGTCGAGCATAGAAAGGAATGACCGCATAATCGCTGACATCTCAGCCTCCTCTGCAATCATCCACTGCAAACATGACCACTCAATCTGCTGTGACTCACTAGAGCTCTCATGCTCTAACTCCGTATGCATAGACTCTTGCACAACGTCCTCCTGTCGTGACTCACTAGAGCAAGACCGCTCTACCTGTCTATCCTGCATAGAAGTATCTCACACAACTGACTCTCTGCTTTGCTCAGTCACTAGCAAAGCATGCATGTCTGACTCTGTCACCTCTCTGTGTGACTGCTCAAGTCGTGCCCCAATTGTGTGCACAACGAGCTCACTACTCTGCACTCCATGCAAAGCATCCTGCAACCCACAAGCAAAAGAGACTCGCCTGCTCTCTCGCTCTCTACCTGGCTGCGTGATCACAGAGACAACACCGTCTCTCGTGTGATCCACATGCAATGGGTAACGTGTACCACTCCTGGCACCTCTCGCAATCACTAGCGAACCCAAATGCATCACAAAATCTTGCTCTCGTAGCGAAATCTGACATCCACAATCTCTTAGCTGACCAATCGAGATCAAACTCACTGTCAAATCTGGTACATAGCGCACATGTCGTAACAAGTAAGATGCACCACTCGGTAATGACAGTCTCACATCTCTTGCACCTGCTATCGCATGCACCGATCCATCGGTCAAACGTACACTGCCAAGCATCCCGCTAGAATAGCTACAAAACCATGCACGATGCGGCGTGACATGAAACATAGCATCTGCGTCTAGCAACCACTGCGAAGGGAGTGCACTATCCACATGTATAGCATCTCGTGCATAGCTCGAGGTAAAAGTGACATCCCCGTCACTAGTATACTCCGACACTACATGTGCCTCAACTGTCAAAGCAACTGAGTCCATGGCATCACTACATACATCTCTGAGACTGCCATGTCTCCTACGATGTTGCATACGACAAAAACAGCGCCGTCTAACGTGTCCAGAATGACCACAATACCAACATGTCATCTGTCGGCGTGCTCGTGAATGTACATGTCTCACACGAGTCCGTGATGACTCAGATCTATCATACATATCATGTAATCTGCACCAAAGTGCTCTCGAAGTAGTCTCATACATAACAAGAGCATATACAGATTCCGTAAGGTGCAAAGAGAGTGTAGATAGTGCCATCTCCTCTAGCTCCTGCCACTGATCGTCAGACATGTTTGAAGGTCTACCTGCATCACCACTCAATGGTCGATGCAACCCTCGCTGTGTCAATGCATCAAGCATACACTCTCTCCATGCCGCAAAGTCTGACCCATCAAGCATGCGCATCTGTGAGAGGTCACAATCTGATCGATCACCTGTCTCTGTCATGAGCACAATGTAGCAAACTAGAAAGCGAAACCACCTCACCAACAACACCTGGAAACTGTCTACCAATATGGCCAGAAACACAATGTAAAATCTGTGAGACACACTCCAAAATAGAGCTCCCGCAATGTCAATACAAGCCTCGCATGCTCTAGTATCACACTGCAATCTGTGAGCTAATCACCAAGCCCACACTGTGCGGTATTGATGCATACACACGCACAAATCTCCCACCTGCAGAGAACACCGCACGCAAATGTTGAGTGCAACCCGCAATCTCTACCTAGATCGCATAAATGATGCGCATAAAACTCCTGGAAAAATTTCGCCAGAGTTTCGTCAGTAAAACGGCCACAAAACCAGTAACCAAACTGACTGCACGCTCAAAACCATGAGCAACCAAAGCGTGTCAAATCACACTCCAAATGCATGCACCAATCTCCACATTTTGCATACATCATTGCAAACACCTGCAAATCTAGTACACAAATATCTGCTCTACCTGTGACTGCCAAAAAAACATGCTCGAGGCATACATTGCCGAGCTCAAAATGCAATCACATTAGTCTCCCTCAGCATCAAACCACATAAGACATACATCGTATCCTCCCACCTGTGAGGAAACTTGCAGCAAATATCACTCTCACATCTGAGAGCAAACCATGTGTGGAATCCTCGACACACAATAAACAACTGCTACTGCTACAGAAAATTCAGCGTTCAGAATTTTAAAATTCTGATATGACGAGCGCGTCCGGAGCGTGCCAAAACCCCAAGGTAGACTCCTGGATCATATGTATCCGAGTCCGGGTGTGAAAGCTATGCCAAAAACAGTGTTTTTGAGACCCGAGAGTGCACAAATAAACTTGCTGCTGTACCTGCTATAATTCAAAGCATAATTTCAGCAAATAGACATCACCATCGCGTCCGGAGCGTGCCAAAACCCTGACCTAAACTCCTGGATCATGTAGATCTGACTCTGTATGACGGAGCTACGCAAAAAACTGCGTTTTAGAGCCCAAAAATGGCAAAAACGAGTTGCACACAATCTTGAACCTGCTCCTGCTCCACTCTGCGTGATGCAATGTCCTCTCAATGCAAGCTCCAACACAAGAGCTCTGCCACAACAGCATCCAAGCACTCGAATGTCAAGCTCTCCTCCGCCAAGCACTTCTCTAACGAGCTCCACTGAGCTCAAAAGCTCCTCTCACCAAGGAAGCTGCAACCGCCTCCTCGACCAAGCTTGACCACACCAAGCTCCTAAGCTCCAAAGACAATGCTCCTCAAGCTAAAATCTCTCTTCGTGAAACTCCGCGATCGAACTCCACCGTCGAGAGCGAGCGAGCTATCGCCTCGAAGCTCTCAAAGCCGTCGTGCTCTCCGCGGTCACCATAGCTCTGATACCAATTGAAGGGGATCGGGGAGCACCACAGACAGAGAGTGAGAGAGAGAGAGAGAGAGAAGGAGACACACACTATGTGGGTGGGGAGACTCAAAGAGTGAGCAGCCCCCTATACACTTATGCTATGTATAAGGTATACAAGTCAGTGGGCGTCCAGACTCTGGGCGGCCGGGCAAGGCACAGGCGCCTATACCCCAACAGATGGGTTACCCGCTTTGGGATCCTGAGTCCAGAAAAGTTATTCGTAGCAATGATGTGCATTTCAATGAAGCCAAGTTTCACGCTAAGCCAGAGAAGACAGAGGAGATCAGAAGAGTTGTCTTCAGGGAAGATGGACCTAGTGCTAGCACATCAAGACATCATGGTCAGGCTCAGGAACAACACCACAAGATTAACATAAACTTTATAGAAACCATTAACTATCCCAAGCCTCAATCCCAAGGCCTCAAACACCTTCAAAGGTGGAGAGAGCTAGCGAGGAATGAGAGTAGGGAAGAGGAAGAAGAAACATTCAATAGGAGAAAGAAATAGTTCCTCACTTATCATCACTCTTCTTGCTAGCATGCATAATAGCATAGTAATGAACATGGAGAAGATGGCAAGCTTAAGCATTGAAGCATGGCTCTTGGTTGGATTTGAATTCCATAGCCAAGAGTGTTGGTGTAGGCTCTCACTTCTCAACAAGCTTGGAGAAGGAGGTGGAATTCCTCTACTTTTACCAAGTGGAATGTTCTAAAAAAGTGTGTGTGTGAGAGGTGTATACCCCCCAAGCATACCCCTTGCTTGCTTTGGGCGAGCCCCCCTTTTTGCTCAAGATTCAAGCTTATTGGAACCTGATTCCCGAGCCAATCACATGCACCATGCATTTCAAGCACATGGTTAGTCTTTGGACAAGTGTCCTCCTTAGCCCTTTAAGAAAGAGATCCTGAAAATATCTAGATATTTGTTAAAATGGAACTAGAAGCTCATTTGACCCCTCTTTAGCCCAGCCAATAGGATTCAAGCACACCATGTGGCTAAGCATAGGGAGAGTTTGACATGTGTCTATGTGCCCCTTGAGAAAGGGGGTGCCCTTTGGGTGAGTGGGAGGCTAAGTCAAAGATTCCCCTAACTGGGGCCTTTCCCCCTCCTTTGTAGGGTCTCTTTTTTACTCAAGCACCTTTTCCCCCATGCATGGGAAGCTTCTCAAACACCTTACTCATCAAGCATGACAAGCACCTCAAGCACCTTAGTCATCAAGCATGACAAGCACCTTAGCCATCAAGCACGACAAGCACCTCAGCCATCAAGCACGACAAGCACCTCAAGCACCTTAGTCATCAAGCACGACAAGCACCTCAAGCTTAGGTCGGGTTCCCACCTCAAGCTCATTTCCTAAGGTCAAAGGACTTTTAATACTAACCATTCGAGGTCTTTAATGAAGCTAACCCTAAGGTCTTTTAAGCTCCATTAGCTAGCCTTGCTCTTTGACATACCATCTCTCATTTGGACCCCTTTACCATTGGCCCCGTGTTGAGATAAATCCATAAGCACAAGTCTATATTCTAACCCTTGTTCCCGTTTATTATCCCACATTAAATGATCAGTTTAATATGAGAAAATCATTTGGGTTGGTTAGATATTAAATTTTATGACATTACCTCTCTCTTGAAATCATAGTCTTTCTCGACTTTTTCTTAGCGGGTAGAGGATCCCTTTTTACCCTATGACATCATTCCAAGATGGATGACTAATCCATTTGGTGCTCGAGAGACATAAGCTGTCGCAATCATGTCTACTCTTTAGTCCATTTCTTTCTCCCAAATAGAGTGACAAATTCGACTTGGTTTTGAGAGACGTCATCATCACAAACATGATTCTAAGTATGCATACTACTTAAATTTGTGCACAATAAAAAGAGAATTAGTTTTATAAGACAAAAACATTGATCATTTATAAGAAACATGTACATTTTCTTACTCTAATGTAGCATTGTAAGCATTGACTGAAGTCGCGGAGCGGAGCTTAGATCTCGACTCATACACACACACACACACACACACAGATACACAAACAGCGAGCTTTCACAGTACGCAGAGAATTCTTTGAAGGGATATCTCCCAAATCTTATTATTCACACAAGTATAAGTGAGTATATACAAAGAGTTAGTGATAAGCGAGTTAGGCAGGCGGACGGCCATATTCGTAAGAGGCCACTTGGGCTTTAATCCCAACAACCTCCCACTTAAAGTCCAATGTGGCACTTTAAGTAACTGTAAATCTATGAACATAAATGTACAAAGATTTACATGGCTACCATCTATCCAATGCCCAATAACTCACGACAATGCACAAAGCCCTCTCCTGGAAGTCCCTTTGTGAGTAGATCAGCAGGATTGTCCTTGGTGTGGATCTTTAGCAGTTGTATCTGCTTGTCTTCAAGTACTTCCCTAATGAAGTGATATTTCACATCAATATGCTTAGTCTTTGAATGGAACACTGTCTTTGCCAATTGTATAGCACTTTGACTATCACAATATAACTCTGGCATATCTACTTTGATTCCCAAGTCTGCTACCAATCTACCAAGCCAAATAGCTTCTTTGCATGCCTCATTTACTGCAACATACTCAGCTTCTGTAGTAGACTGCGTAATACAATCTTGTAATCGAGATCGCCATGATATGGCACCTCCAGCCAATGTAAAGACATAGCCTGATGTAGATCTTCTCTTATCCAAGTCTCCTGCATGATCTGAGTCAGTGTATCCTCTGACACTAAAATCCTGACTACCATAGCATATGCGCATACTCTTTGTATGTTTTAAGTATCTCATGATGCCTTTCACTACCTCCCAATGTTTCTTGCTAGGATTTGACATATATCTGCTAACCACTCCCATCGCAAATACAATATCCGTACGTGTAGCAATCATTGCATACATCAAACTCCCACATGTAGACGCATACGGCATCATATCCATTTCAACCTTTTCCACCTCAGACTGTGGGCAATCTTGGTTGCTTAGTTTCACATATGACGGCAATGGTGTCATCAATGACTTTCCCCTGTCCATATGGAAACGTTGCAACACCTTATCAATATACTCTTCCTGAGATAAGTAAAGCATCTTCTTTGACCTATCTCGCTGGATACGCATACCTAATATATGACTTGCCTCACCCATGTCTTTCATGTCAAAAACCTTTGCCATTTTTTACTTAAGAGCTGAAATTTCTGCCATTTGTCTGCCAGCAAGTAACATGTCATCCACATACAAGATGAGGATTATCAAGCTACCATCCTTAGCTTGTCGAGTATACAGGCAATGATATGTCTCACTTCTCTTGTATCCTTGAGAAAGCATAGATTGGTGAAACTTCTTGTACCATTCTCTTGGGTCCTGTTTCAAGTCATAGAGACTCTTTCTCAAACGACATACCAATTTCTCTTTGCCTTTCTCAACATACCCTTATGGCTGCTGCATATAAACCTCCTCATGTAAATCTCCATGAAGAAATGCCGTTTTCACATCCATCTGATGTAAATGCAGATCATGTTTGGCAACCAAAGCAAGTACACTTCTCAAATTTGTCATCTTGACAACTGGTGAAAAGACTTCATCAAAATTTATTCCGTGTTCTTGCTTAAAACCCTTAGCAACCAACCGTGCTTTGTATTTTGGTTGTCCATCATGAGGAGTAAGTTTATACCTGTAAAACCACTTACAAGTTAGAGCTTTCTTGCCCTCTAGCAATTGAACCAGATCCCACGTTTGATTCTTATGCAGAGCCGTCATCTCTGATTGCATGGCCAATTGCCATTTTTTCGAGTCAACCACTTGTAATGCCTCCTTGTAACAAGATGGTTCTCCGCAATCCGTGAGCATGACATAATTTAGAGGTGGCACATAACAATCAGGTGGTTTGGAGACACGCTCAAAACGTCTCACCACAACTGATTTTGCCTCTCTAGCCACTATAGGCTGTTGCTGAGCCTGACCATGCTATCTTGATGTGTCCATCTTCCCTGAAGACAACTCTTGGATCTCCTCTGTCTTCTCTGGCTTAGCGTGAAACTTGGCTTCATTGAAATTCACAGCATTGCTACGAATAAATTTTCTAGACTCAGGATCCCAAAGCCGGTAACCCCTCGCCCGATTCTCTGTAGCCAAGAAATATACACTTTTTGCTCTTTGGTTCTAACTTATTCTTGAACTCCTTAGGAATATGGCTATAAGCTTCACAACCAAAGACTCTGAGATGCTTATACAAAGGTGCCTTGCCTGTCCATAGCATCTCGACCACTTATCCAAAACCCTACTAGGAGACCTGTTGATCAAATGGATTGTTGTACCCACTGCTTCCGCCCAAAATCCATCATGCAACTCAACATTTGAAAACATGCTTGTGACCTTCTCTTGTATGGTTCTTTTCATACGTTCTGCAACTCCATTTTGTGAAGGATTGTATAGTGCAGTAAGTTCCCGCTTTATCCCTTTTGCTTCACAAAAGTCTTGGAAAGCCTTGGAAACATACTCTCCACCATTGTCTGTCCTTAAGCATCTCAGGTTTTGACCACTCTGATTCTCCACAAGTTGCAAGAATGTCTTAAAGACCTTGAGCACTTCATCCTTGTGCTTCAAGAAGTAAACCCATACTCTGCAAGAATAGTCGTCTATAAAGGTACAAAAGTACGCTGCTCCCCCTAGCGAAAAACTAGGCATTGGTCCGCATAGATCACTGTGCACAAGAGCTAACCGTTCGTCCCTACGATTCCTCTTTGATCTGTGCGGTTCCTCTGGTTGCTTACCATAAACACAATGCTCACAAAACTCGAAATCTTGAAATGAAAAGCCAGGCAAATAACCATAACAAGAAAGTATTTCCATTCCTCTTTTTGACATATGTCTTAGCCTACGATGCCACAGTGACACACTTGGTTGCTCAATCACATTAATTACATGGTTTTTAACCTTTGAAACATGTAAAGTGTACAGAGTTCTTGACTTGCTGCCATGTGCTACATTCATCGAACCTTTGGAGATCTTCCAAGCGTTGTTCCCAAAAACCGTCATATAAACCGCATCATCCAACTTTCCTGTACTGATCAAGCTCTTTCGGATTGCTGGAACATGTTTGGCATTATTGAGCCATAAAGAAGAGCCATTCTAAAAATTCAACTGCACATCTTCCACTCACAAACCTGCTCATTTCCAAGTCTGACATAATCTTTAGTAGCCACATATGATGTAAACCACTCTTTGTGCAGAGAAACATGTAAAGATGCCCCTGAGTCGATAATCCAATCATTCATAGCATGTCCATCCTCTGCAGTCAAGAAAACAAAATGAAAATTTCTTGTGAGGAAGATGTCACCAGCTGCTATACCAGAATCACTGTCTGAACCAGATCCTGTGACATTCACCTCTTCAATCTTCACTGAACTCTTCTTTTCATCTTGCTCATAACTCTTTGTTTTGCCTTTTTCTTGTTTCCACTTCGTACAGTCTCTCTTCATGTGACCATTCTTGCCACAATGGTAGCATTCTATGTCATCCTTTGACTTAGAGTCACGAGACTTACTTCGGTTTTGTGCCTTCTTACCCTTCTTCTCTTTAGACTGTTGTCTCCCTCGAACGACCAAAGCACTATTGCCTTTGCCTTTGTCAATGTTCTTCCTGTTAACTTCCTCGTAAGCAAGCTTCCTTCTACATTGGTACTTATAAGATCCTCTGGCGCGATAGAATTACTTAATGCCGTGCGAAAAGTATCCCAACTGTCTGGCAAAGTGATTAAGAGAAACATAGCCTTTACTGAATGTGGTAAGACTATCTCCTATGTTGTTAACTGGCTGAAAATTGTGTGAAATTCATTGAGATGATTTGACATGGCTGTCCCTTCCTTCATCTTCAAATCCACCAATTTCTTGAGCCAGTAAATATGTGATTGCCGAGACAGGAGACAATCTACACAAGACAGGTTTCTTTGCAGCTGAAACCTATCTTTTGGTGTAGTGCTCAGAACGAAATTCTGAGGGCATAAACAGCTTCGAAAGGGGGTAAAACTGCAGGTCACTTGTTGGAAATACTCCCAGAACGCTGAGTGTGAATTTCCAAGCTCCAGATCCAGAATCTGCCTGAAAAGTGCACGCGTGTACGATTACACGAAAACGCACTGAACCTTTCTCTGATACCAATTGAAGTCGCGGAGCGGAGCTTAGATCGACTCACACACACACACACACACACACACACACACACACACACACACACACACACACACACACACACACACACACACACACACACACACACACACAGATACACAGACAGAGAGCTTACACAGTACGTAGAGAATTCTTTGAAGGGTTATCTCCCAAATGTTATTACTCACACAAGTATAAGTGAGTATATACAAAGAGTTAGTGATAAGCGAGTTAGGCGGGCGGACGGCCATATCCGTATAAGAGGCCACTTGGGCTTTAATCCCAACATTGACAAGGTTCATACTATCCTTAAGTTGGATTCCTTGCATCCGTCTAGCATCTTCAAAAGGATAATTTTTGAACTTAATAAGATACCGTCGGATAATCTTACCATGTCGTAGTACCTTGTCTTCATGCTGAAGGATAGCTTCGGGTTGTAGCATCTCTTCTTGGTCTTTGATTTCAGGAGTGTCTTCAATAATTGGTTCACTTGGTGGCTCTCCTTTGTAGGGCTTAAGTAGGCTCACATGAAAAGCATTGTGTATGAGCCAATGGTTGGGCAACTTGAGTTGATAATCCACCTCATTGATTGGCTTTAAAATTTGAAAAGGACCATAATATCTTTTTTCTAGTTTAGCATAATACTTTTGATGGCCCGTAAGATTTTTGCCCGTTGTTTGCCTCAATCGAGCCTTGGGAAACTTAAGTAAGACCCAATCATTTTCTTTGAGTGTTAAGGCCCTTCTGTACTTTTCAGTAGTAGCCTTTTGCCTTTGTTGAGAGATGGATATAGCCTCCTTAATCTTTTGAAAAGATTCTTGTAGGTCACCGCTATACTCATTGGCAGCGAAGATCTTCCCATATACTTTAAGTAGCAAGGGACTTTTAGGTCTTTCCTCTATGATTTCAAAAGGTTCTTTTTTCGTAGAAGTATGGATAGTATTATTGTATGCATACTCTACAAGGGGCAAGTACTTTTCCCATTGTGAGCGTTGATCTACTTCTGTAACATAGGTCTTTAGTAGATCAAGAATTGTAAGATTGGCTATCTCACTTTGGCCATCCATTTGTGGGTGATAGGCCGAAGAGAAATTCAATCTTGTACCTAAATTTTCAAAGAGACCTTTCCAAAAATTACTCATCATTCTAGGATCTCTATCTGACACGATGGATGTTGGCAACCCATGGTGTTTGAAAATCTGGGATACAAGGAGAGTTGCCATTTGGTGTGCCTTAATAGTCTTTTTGATAGGAATAAAGTGTGCTTGCTTGCTAAACCTGTCGACTATTGTCCATATTCCCATGGATAGACTTGGGTAATCCAAAGATAAAATCCATGGATATACTCTCCCATGGTGAATTAGGGATTGGCAATGTCTAAAGTAATCCAAGTTGCTTCCCTCTATCATACTTAGTCTTTTGGCATACCACACATTTTGCAACATACTCTTGTATGTCCGCTTTCATGGTAGGCCAATTAAAGTACATCTCTAATCCTCGAAGAGTAGGTTGAATGCCGGAGGAGCATGGGATTCATACATGACTTTCTCACACTAAGGGAGTGGGTAACACATAGCCTATTTCCATGGAGAAGATAACCATCTTGTAAGGTGAATGGTTCCTCTTTCTTCCCCAAAGCAAGGGCTGACATGATGTCCTTAAAGTCAGGGTCAATAGCATACTCATCTAGCATAGAAGATAGATAATTGTGAGTTGCTATAGACACTGCATTAACTTTTGGTCTTTGTGAAAGTGCATTGGTCACTTGATTATGCTTACCCGCAGTGTGAGCAATATGAAAATTAAATTGCGAAAGAAAATTTTCCCACCTCATTTGTATGTCGGAAAGTTGGTTTGCATCATGAAGTGCTTGAGACTTTGGTGGTCATTTTGCAAAATAAATGGAGTCCCCAATAGATAGTGCTTCCATGTGTATAGGGCATGCAAAACAACTAAAAGCTCTTCTTCATAAATGCCCAAGGTCCATTCATCCGTATTGAGCCTTCGGCTCTCATATGCTATGGCATGCCCTTCTTGAAGCAAGATTGCTCCAAGGCAATCACCACAAGTATCACATTGGGCCTCAAATGGATTTGAGAGATCCGGAAGCATTAGGACTGATTGGGAGGGAAGCTTCTCTTTGAGCTTGTCAAAAGCATTTTGCTCCTTAGCAGTCCATGAATACTTAAACGTTGTCGGGGGATAATTTTGCAAAAGGTGAGTCGGGAAGGCATCGCCCTTGGCTGTGAGAGGTGCGGGGACAGAGGTGCAACAGACACAATTAACGACAACAGAGTTTAAAACATGCAGTTTGCCTAATTCTAGCTAATCAACAGTATCCATGATTAATCAATCACTAATGGAGGCTTAATGCTCCTCACAAGATGAAACCTGGCTTAATCCAGGTGCTAAACAAGAAAATTAATATGACTCGATTTATACTGCCTTCTGCTTCTTCCCGCTAAGGCATAGGAGTTTCTTCTTCCAACGGCCGTCTGATTTGGCTTAAAATTGAGATGAATCGGCTTAGGATTAGGATGAATTGGCTTGAGATTAGGATGAATTGGCTTTAGGACTATTCAACTTCAATGAGATTCGAATCACTAGGGAGGTTTAGCTTAGGATTATCACGGGGTATGGATGGTTTGCTTCCCGATCCAAATGGCCAATGAGGCTTAGAAGCTCGGCTTGGCTTAAGGATATTAAGAATTTGGGATTAAGCTTGATTGATGAAGGTGAGGTTTGGCTTAGAGGGCTTAGGCATATGAATAATGAGCTTTAGAAGCTTTGGCTTAGCTTAGGGATAATAAGATTAGCTCCGCTTATCAGAGCTTAGGCTCAGTTTTTGAGAGTTTAAGAGCTTTGCCCCTTCTCCCGGAGAGAGGAAGTTCCTCAAGATGATAAGGAGGAGAGAGCAAATTTCTCAAGATGAGGAGGAGCCCAAAAAAAAATAACCACACGATTCCCCTTGTAAAGCCCCTCCTTTTCTTTTATACTTGCATGGCTTTTCACTTGCATAGCCTTAGAATTCACAATTGCATTTGCAAAATTCTACCCACACTTGTCATACAAAGTGAGCTTATACATCCCACGACCTAAAATGCCTGATGCAACAATCTCATCACCAAAACTAAGATCATGAACTCTATATCTGTCATCCACAAATTTCACAACAAGACCAAGTCTAGCAAGTGCAAATATACATAGAAAAGATTCTTCTTGATTTCAAGTACATAAAGTGCATCAACAAGTGTGAAAGAACTACCATTACAGCAATCAACACAATCTTTCCAACTCCCTTAACAGGATAAGAGGCATTGTTGGCACAAGTGACTGAATTCCCATGAGGGATATCCTCAAGAGAGGTAAACAAGTCGCGATGAGAGGTAATGTGCTTTGTAGCACCACTGTCAAAGTAACACACTTGAGCATCTGCACCAACTGACAAACATGCATCATGGACAGAAGGATCATAAGTGCGCTCTACACTAAAAGCCCATTCTACATCAACATCATCATCACAGAAGACTCAACAATAGTTGCATTTGTAGTGGAACCAGCATTAGTAGTGGAGCCAACCTCTTTCTTCTTAGCCTCTTTGGCCTTCAACTTAGGACACTGCTTGATCAAATGATCATTAGCTTTACAATAGTGGCAACGCATCTTCTTTTTGCTCTTATCACCAGAATTATCGGACGAATTTCTATCAGCAGAAGCATTAGGAACAAGTGATTTGCCACTTACAAAAGAACCATGAGAAGTGGCTACATTGTTGTTACCACCTTTTCTTTGAACAGAAATAAAGGCACGTTCAACTGCATGTTGTCTAGTCCTGTTTTTTTTGGAAAGTGACACTTGCAACAGCAATGTGCATAATGCATCAAACTTGACAACTTCAGGATTTCCTTGGGTCATAAGTCTCCAAGTACTAGCAAAGTCTGGTAAGAATTTGGTAAGGCATCAAGAACAGTGTGTAGAAGGGTACTGCAAAAATAAGTTTCTCATTGATATCCTTGACACCAGTAAGGAAAGTGTCCATGTCATCTTTCACATGCATAATATTCGACTCCAACTCTTTACGCAGCAATGCAATTTTTGCCTCATAATGACTTGCATAAAGACCAACTAGAATATCCCAAGCCTATTTTGCATAGTTTTTTGAATGAATGTGAGGATTAATAGTGCGTTTCATAGACAACGCAATCAATGCATGAGCATGCGCATCTTTTACATCCCAATGAGCTTGCTCAGCTATAGGCAAAACAGCTCTAGCAGCAGGAACCCTGCCATCAAAACCTGCAACATCCTCAACATTGCCTACATCCTCAAAACCAGGACGTACATCAATGCCCTACACAATGCTCCAAACGCCCTTTGACACAAGGACATGTTGCATCATGTAAGACCACATAGGGTAATTGTCCCCATCCAACATATCCTCAGCAACAAACATCTTGAACACATCCCTGTTGTTGTCAGCCATGGTGAACACTACACTTGATGTGAAAAATGTCCGAAAAGAGGAGAAACAGAGTGGGAACAACACGTGCTATGTAGCACAAGCAGTAGAAGATTGTACGGGACCTGTTATGCAAAAAACGGCACTGACATAATTATTGCACAAAATGACAAAATAGCTTGCACAGTACTATAGTGAAAACGGAGGTCGAAATGAGCCGAAATCAAAATCCTGAGCAGACCAAGCTCTATGAGCTTACCTAGAATATTTGTCAGCCTACGAACGCTCGCCAAAGCTCACGAAAATCGGAGAAAGTGAGCATGCGTGCGTTGGAGATGCTAGCGACCAACCCTGGGAGGATGCAACCTACTTTGATACCAATTGTTGGAATTGGGGTTGTAGGAAAGCACACACAGCTTGGAGAAGATGAAGAAAGCTCAAGGCACACAATAGAGAGTGTATTACTTAGTGTGCAATGGAAAGATAGATAGCCCTAGAGTGATGGGCGTATATACAATGCATGGGGGGGAAACCTCCTAGTGAGGGAAAAAATGCCCTGGCGGTCCTAAGTGTGTTCACACACAACACTACCACATGTATATGGTAACAGAAGGACCAATGTCCCAATCAGAATCCATGAGGGCCATAGGATGACTTGCATACTTGATATTAATGTGTGTGAGGACTATGCAAAGAAAAAGATAAAGATGAACTAGAGACAACTAGTAGCTCTAGTAGACCTTTGAGCTACAAAGAGAACATGGCTGCCCTTAAAGTATGGCATTTGGTTTTTATGTAGATTTAAAGGAGAAAGTCTTTAATCTAAATGCAACTACCAATGATGATATCCACAAAAGACCACAATGTTATAGTGAATTCAATAAGACTCATGAGAATCACACCAATACAATAAATTTAATGTGACACATGTAGAGGTTAACACAAGAAATGCAAAGAATGACCCCACACTATGTTTGGAGATTTTTCAATCAGTATGATACACAACACATGCGTGCAAATCCAATGTAAAGATTGTTTTGCTTGCTTTACTAGGAGCGGCATGCTTACATTGATCAACTTTAAATGAGTGGGTATGGATTTGTAATAGCAATGTCCAAGATAGTATATTAGTTGTCAAGCTCATGTAAATGCCACCAAAGAAATGGAGATTACCTAGGTAGAGTTTGCATGCTTAAATATTACCATCTAGGGTTAAAGCATGAACTAGTAAACAATAATTTTGGTAAAATATCATATACACCATATGCAATGAAATGCCTCCCAACTAGATCCAAATTTCCTTTTTTTTTTTGGCTTAAACCGATGGTAGCCAATCTAGCCTTGTACCTAGGCGTTTCATGACTAGTGTAATCTTCAACTTGCAGTCCACTTAAATAGCAAATTATTCTCCCCTTTGTGGAAAAGTATTAAGAAAAAGGGTAAAAATTCTATAGAGAATCCACATTAGCACTGATGCACTTAGGATTGTTATTCCTCAACGTAGCTTCATCATAGCAAGAGGCCTCTCCACAATTTGTCATCAAGGCTTGGCATGAACCTTTTATCTGGCTTAATTCCCCCTCTCAAAGATACATGTTTGCATGAGGAATTGGACGTCCCACTAGCATTTCATCACTACTTAATGAATTTCCACTACTTCGTGCATGGTCAAAACTACTAGGAGCATCACTTTGCACACTTTCTTAACCTTGTGTGCGTCTTTGATCATGAATAGGTGGCATTAAATCTTGGAACATTACCTTTCCCTTTACAATACCTTTAGGAGGGGTCTTGTGCACTTTCTCCTCATTGTCTATTACATCACTACTTGAATAATCTTATGAGATGAAGGATGCCACAACAATATCCCATCTCACCATCTTTTCCATAACCAAGGAAGACACACATGCAACATTGGTTCAAGCTTATTTCTAAGATTTTTTGATGCATGCGCAAATGCTTCACAACTAGAGAATTTGAACTGATCATATGGTTTATCCGGTCCATACTTTCTCTAGAATATCTCCAAAGGTTTTTCATAGCTTTTTCCCAAAAATAATCTAACAACTTACCATGAGATCACATATTGTAAACTTTCTCTTGAATTGTGCAATTCACCTTCATAGCAACCCCAATTTTCTATGAAGGTGAATGAGAGGCAATAAGCTCTCTCTCAATGATGTTTGTATCACAAAAATATCGGTTTCCATTGGAGATATATTCTCCACCATTATTCATCCTTAAGCATGTAAAAAAAACAACATCACTTAGTGAATTGTAGGCATAGTCCACACATATTTGAACGAATAGGTCTACCTTTTGAAGGTTCTTCTTGATTGACAATATTGTATGCACTAATATAGCATGCTTACCATACACAATGCTCACACAATTTAAACTCAAAATAATTCAACACAAGCATAAAACAAAAATGAGATAGACCTTTTATTACCCTTTGGCTCAAATGGCCAAGTTGGCTATGCCAAAAAGATGTATTTGATTCCTTAATTTTATGTGAAAAGTATGGGGTCATGTACCAAAGTAAGACATAACTTGTGATACTATGTGAATAGTTAGAATTGCTAGTATATGCTACTAGTACGACAATGGTTTGGTTTGTAGTTGATATGAATTACTTTGGTACCAATATGAAACTGCTCAATTGATATGATACCATTACCTCGCAAACATACTATTGAGTCTACCAAAGTTGATGAATGAGGGAAATTAATACATCCAAAGAATGACGCATACACAAGATGAACAAATGATATGGGCTAATCCTCAAACCCAATACTACATTGATGAAGTTTGCAACATTATTTATACTGGCTAAGTATGAGTGTGTGTCCAAGTTCCAAGATCACTCAATTAAAGTGTAAATGCATTTTTCATCTCTTGGCTACATGGTATAACCATTCTCTATCCATTGTCGATTTGTACACCTATGCTATAGCTCTTCTTTATATAGATATAAGTCATGACTCCAAGTGTTTCCATGATATAAGGAAGGAAATTTCTTCACACTTCACCTTGAGATGATGAATGTGGATCCATCTATGCAGCTCCCAAAATGGACAGTCACCAAATATGGTAGAGATTGAATCATGATGTTTCCTCTCTAGTGCATAACTAGTAGATCCCTTTGTCTGTGTATACCTCCAAAAGATAATGAATAGGTTGAAGAAATATTCTCTACAATAATAGTGTTGAGAAAGGTGCATTGCCAAACATTTCTCCATTGTTATAAAAGCACTTTCCACCAAGTAAGTAGGTGATTGGTGTAGACTATCCCGATATGTAGATCAATAATTTACATGATGTAGGGCATCTCTCCACATGCCACACCATCACCATAAGTCCATGACATAGCTTCACCTTGTCATCATCACAAGAGTTTGTTTACACCTTGTTGACTAGAGATGGTGTGTACTTATAGACTTTAATGCCTTCCCCCAAGTCCATCAGAACCTTTGAAATGAAAACTTGAAATGAAAAAAATTAAAATAGAAACCAAGAAATATCTAAATGTTTGAATAAGAGCTTTAGTGAATCCATCAACAACAGTGTCCTTTGTGCTGCATGACAAAGAAGCATTGTGCACATTCTTCCTTATGCAGTGCTCTCTAACTTCAATGTGCTTGGACCTTTGAGGCATGATTAGATTGGGGAATTCCAAACTCCAAGCAAAACTTTTCGAGCAATGATAAAACCGAGCAGAGCCAAACATGATTGATACTAATTTTTTTTATAAAAGGCATTTGCATAGTAAAAGACATACAATAGCTTAGCTATCCCTAAACACCTCCCCCCTCCCCCTCCCTTTCTCTCTCTACCCAACTCGCAACTTATATGAAAATTGGAATATCCAAATACTAGTGCTACCATCCACGAGCGTCAATACTAGTAATAATGGCAATTGCACCACCCATAGCCTCTCAACTCTTTCCTCATGAGGATTCGTACTAGCACCGACAATGTGATGCCCTACGCCCTACCTTTGTTTTTCGCTAGCAGTGGTCTCTTTTGCAATGTGTCCCAAACAACACTAGTTGCATCCACCCTATCACTTGCATGTATCCGCCACCTCCATAGCTTTTGTATATAGGCGCACATATTGCCTTGCAAGGGCATTAATTGCTTGCCTAACTGCTACAAACAACAAGTGTGGAACTAAAAGACTAATAGGACTCACCACCTTATGATATTCTTTGTAGAGAAGCATATTTGTGAAGATTTTAAGGGCACTTAATAGCTTATGAGGTGATTGTGTCGTTCAAAGAAAGCAAATGTCAGACAACTATTACTAGAGGAAAACGAAGGGTCAGAGGCAAGCAACCTAGTCTTTTTCAAAAGGTTGAAGGTCTTACGAAGGAAAGTAAAAGGTGTCATGCAAGAATCATGGATGCCAATTTGGTCACGACTGGAGATTCACATCTGAAGCACCCACCCTCAAATAAGATTTCCCCAGGATGTATACCTATATCAGCTCTTTTAATTCCTTTGGTAGGATAAGCAAGGAGCTCAATTCTTTTGAAGCCTTATGGTATTGCAGTCAATCTTGGGGTGTCATTTGAAGCCTTCTACTATTGTAGTATGCCTTTGGACATCCTTGTAGAAGAGATTCCCTTCCTCATGTAGTCTCAGAAGCTTTGACACTTATTGTGGCATCCAATTGTGTTGGAGTGGTGCTACAAGCCAACAAGGAAGTTCAACGCTATTGAATTTTCGTGCAGTGCACATTGGTTGTTGCCATTCATATGATTAGCAAGAGCTGTGTATAGTTGTCTTTGAGAATTTTTCTTATTGCTATTCAAGTTTTTTAAAAAAGTTTTGGAGGTCGCCACCATGTTGATTCTCTCTCTCTCTCCCTCTCTCTCTCTCTCTCTCTCTCTCTCTCTCTCTCTCCATGCAATGCCACAGAGAACAGCGACGCCTACTCGTCTTTGCCACCACTCCGTTTTTATTCACATTTCCACTTGGCTTAATAGACTACATGCTCTAGGTAGGCAGTAACAACCCACTTACCTCACAAACACAAGTTATAATTAGTTGTCGTTGAAAGCCTCTCTCTCTCTCTCTCTCTCTCTCTCTCTCTCTCTCTCTCTCTCTCTCTCTCTCTCTCTCAAAAATAAAAATAAAACCTCTTGAAACAGTCCGCGCTAGAGCAAACTGTTCAAGAGTTTTTTTTTTGTTTTTCGATGTCTTTTGGATGTCGAGTGTTTCAAGAGGTTTTTTTTTATGTCTTTTGGATACCTCTGGCGCTCCTCCATGCCTACTCTCTCTCTCTCTCTCTCTCTCTCTCTCTCTCTCTCTCTCTCTCTCTCTCTCTCTCTCTCTCTCTCTCTCTTTTGTATCCCAATGAGCCAATGAAATTCTTTACATTTGTGCTAGAGATGGTCTCATTTTCCCCTTGCCTTCCCACATTTTTGGAAAACGGCAATTACGGCACGATATTACGCTGCGAAACATTTTTACGATATTAAGCAAGCGCATTTTTCACAATATTAAGCTGCGACACAATTTTCACGATATTAGTATTGAGCCAAGAAATCGCTCTCTCACTCTGTCTCTTGCTTGCTCACCAGTCTCGAGCTCTCTCTTTGTATGATATCTACAAGCTCAAAAATCTCTCTCTTTCTCTCTCTCTCTCTCTCTCTCTCTCTCTCTCTCTCTCTCTCTCTCTCTCTCTCTCCTGTCCAAACACTACAAAAAAACTACTGGAAACAGTCCGTGCCGGCATGGACTGTTTCCAATAGTTTTTTCTACACATGCACACTCCATACTCCATCCTGCCTCATTACTATGGCAAGGTGCAGAAGCCACAAATGTGCCCATCCTTTGTTGATTCATACTCAAAGGGACATTGGTGCAAAGCTTGAAGTAAATGGGGCCAGAATTTTGCCGTGAGAGAGAGCGTGATTTGTTTTGAGAAGAGATAGTGTGGATGTAGGACCTATGTGAGCACCAACAACCTTAGAATAACTGAGGATCTGCCATTTCAGATTTATTAATAAGGATGAGCTAATGGGCCATTAGGCAGGGCAGCTTCCACATCAGAGGGTATACGTCGTACTATGAGGAGAGAAATAAAGCAATGATTATTTTGTAACTGAAAGGGAAGATAGCATTTGAAGAACATGTGTCATTTATTAGGCCGCAACAACTCGCGGGTCACATGCTATGGCATTGAAAACGGAAAGCGTACAATGGAAAACAAAAGCGTGTTTTAGGCTTCATGTGGTAGACTGTTTTGACAATAAATAGACAATCTACCAATATTTCTCACCGAGCACACTGCATAATTACAAAAATTGACTTGTAATTTTTGTGATATTTTGTCATTAAAAGGGCATTTATAATGAAAATATGCCGTTCCAAGTTCCCAGTGCCTGTCTTTCCAAAGAAAAGGTTGCCCTTCAGTGCCTAACACTGAGGTCCTAGGCACACCTTTAGAACAAGTGAGCAACACAAAGTGGGCTATTATAATAACTCATTACCAATAACTCCAAAGTAGTATAAGCTCTCTCACAATACAATTGGACTCACTGCCATTTAGTTGGCAAACCTGCTGCCAAAAATTTGTACATAATCTCTCAATCTCTCTCTCTCTCTCTCTCTCTCTCTCTCTCTCTCTCTCTCTCTCTGAGCCTGCCCACATCATCCAAAAGAAAGTGGATACATCTGCCGTCGAGACGTCCTCCATCGATTGAGTGTAGCATTGACGCCTGTTGCAAATCTCTTGTCACTGACTCTACCCTCCAAGCCAGATTCATTCATTATCCACTGATAAGATCACTCATGTCTAGTTTTCTCAGAGCGAACGTGTTGAGCCAGTCGTAATTCCCGCCGATCCCTAGAAACTCCTTGTGTCTCATACTGCGAGCTTGCGCTGACATAAAACTCTCACATCAAACCAAGAAGGCTGTACCGGCTTTGTCATGCAGATGTGAATGACGCATGATAGTGCTGGCAAAGGGCTTTGAGGTGTGGTCAACTTAAGCTTCAGCTGCACTCTCTCTCTCTCTCTCTCTCTCTCTCTCTCTCTCTCTCTCTACCGGAAACTGAAAAAAAAACTGCTTTCCAGCAGTTTTTGTTCACTCTCTCACCACACCTCAAGCTTCTGCTGCACTCTCTCAATTCAAGCAGAGGTGCACTCTCTCACCACACCTCAAGCTTCTGGTGCACTCTCTCAATTCAGGCTTCCAGCTGCTCTCTCTCTCTCTCTCTCTCTCTCTCTCTCTCTCTCTCTCTCTGTGGCGCGGACTGTTTCGAGCAGTTTTTTTTCCAGTTTTTGTTAGAGAGAGAGAGAGAGAGAGAGAGAGAGAGAGAGAGAGGTGGTCAACTCAGGCTTCACGCTGCACGCGTCACCTCTGTATTGCACTGCCTCAGAGGCCTGGCGCACCCCCCTCCCAATTTCATTTTCAAAATTGTCTGTGCAGGGATCGATCCCCATGACAATGTGTGTGCTCTTTGGTGGGAGAATCGGGCTTTCTCTGCAAGATTTTGCTATGGTGTATGTAGTGGGTGGGGTTCAATTAGCAGCGATGCTATGCACACCGAGAGAGAGAGAGAGAGAGAGAGAGAGAGAGAGAGAGAGATTCCTACACTCTCTCAACTCAGGCTTTAGCTGCACACTTCAGCTGCACTCTCTGAACTCAGGCTTTAGATGTACACTCTCTCTCTCTCTCACTCTCTCTCTCTCTCTCTCTCAACCAAAAACTGAAAAAAAAAACTGTTGGAAACAGTCCACGCCGGAGAGAGAGTTCTCAACTCAACTGCAGATACCACATCCGCGCGGCACACGAGAGAGAGAGAGAGAGTGAGTCAGCACATTTTGCATGTTCTCAACACCAAAGTGGATGGGCGGCAGAAGATCATTTTTGCTCTGCTCTGACATCTATTAAGAGTATCGACCGACGTTTTGCTAACCTCGTCTGCAAGAAAGCGGTTGTAGACATGAACAAGAGAGTTGTCTCCTCAAGAGCTTGAAAACCTGATGTTTATCGTTGCCAATCCTCCTCAATTCAAGATTCCTGACTGGTTCTTGAACAAGAAGAAAGATTACAAGGATGGTCGATTTTCTTAAGTGGTGTCTAATCAACTTGATATGAAGTTAAGAGATGACCTGGAAAGGCTGCAAAAGATCAGGAACCACCGTGGTCTTCGTCATTATTGGGGCTTGCGCGTGCGACGTGGTCAACACACAAAAACAACTGGAAGGCGGGGGAGGACAGTTGGTGTGTCCAAGAAGCATTAAGTCAAGGCACTGCAGAGTCCTTAGGATGCAATTCCTAACAGCTTTGATATTGATCTATGCAATAATATTTTTAGAGTTCAGTTGGAGGGCTTCTTCTCTTTATCAGCTGTGGTATTGTAATTCCATGAGAGCATTTTAAAGTATTCTTGCGATGAATTACATATTTACTGAAGTGAATGATTAACACTTTTGGAATTATGTTAAGAGAGAGAGAGAGATAGAGAGAGAGAGAGTGAGAGCGGGAGTGTCGGCATCAGTGCAGAAAAAATCAATTTCACAAACGTACAAATTTCCCCTCTATGGTATATTCAAATAGAAAATTTTCTCAAATAACGTACATTTTTTTCAATTTAACTATTTTCATGAATTTTCCAAGTGGATTTTCTCCTTCTCCCCCTTCCTTTAACTAGCTATTTTGAATTTTCAAGATCCAATGATCACCCAAAAACTAAAAAATAAACCTACAAAAAACAGTCCGTGTCGACACGGACTGTTTCGACGTGGCGCAGACTGTTTCCATTATGTTTTCTTTTTGTTTTTGCTAGGGGGAGAGAGAGAGAGAGAGAGAGAGATGTTTCTCAACTCATGTGCAGTCTAGACGAGAGAGAGAGAGAGAGAGAGAGAGAGAGAGAGAGAGAGAGAGAGAGAGAGAGACAGAGTCGGCATCAGTGTTCGGGGAAAATCAATTTCACAAACGTACAAATTTCAATTTATGTAGATTCAAATAAGAAATTTTTCCAAATAGCATATATTTTTCACAATTTAACTCTTATTTCATGAATTTTTCAAGCGCATTTTCTCCTTCCCCCCCCCTCTATTTAACTTGATATTTTCATTTTTGAACATCGAGTGCTTACCCAAAACATTTGTGAGAGAAACAAGTGATAAAAGCGGCTCAAGGATTAGCTGAGGCATACTTTTCTCGAACACTAGACGACATGGTAGTGACATGATCAAACTTCCAATTTAAGTTTGGTAGAGAGAGAGAGGTTTCTCAAATCATCTACAAACCTGAGAGAGAGAGAGAGAGAGAGAGAGAGAGAGAGAGAGAGAGAGAGAGTCGGCATGGTAGTGGCATGAAACCTCCATAAACTAAAAAAAAGGCCCTGAAACAGTCAAGGTGCGAACTGTTTCAGGGTTCTTTTTAAGTTTTTCGAGGTTTGATGCCACTACCATGTCATCTCTCTCTTTCTCTCTCTCTCTCTCTCTCTCTCTCTCTCTCTCCAATCCAAGTAATACCTTCTACAACTATGACTATGCAGTGTTTGATGTCTAAGGATATCCAAATGTGGACTTATTAATAATCTTGCCAGAAGCTTCACTAATCGCTTTAAGAACTGCTTCCCCTGAAATCTAGAAGGGTTGGAGTTGCAATTTTAATATTCAGTGTAGACCTCATTATCTCTATGAAAACTGAATGGACTCCTTATAACTCTGGTCCGTAAAAAATCAACCTACTAATTTTCTAAAAAGCTCCAACTCTTTGTTCTACAGTTGAGTCTAGATAACTCTTTTTTCTGTAGTTGAGTCTCTCTCCCAACTCTTTGTTAGATATTATTAATCTAGATAACACAGAAAAAATTAGCATAGGTGTGTATAATAGTGTGTATGTGGACATGCTATGTCTGTAGTTGATGAGGAGGGGTGGACTGAGATCTAAACTGGCACGGACTGTTTCCAATATTGATAGAATGCTACATGAGATGTTGCTAATAACAAAGCTCAATGTTTGTGAGAAAGTTGCTCGGTTTTTTCTTTGCTCAGGAATGTTATCTCGTCGTTTGGTAAGACTCAATTAGATTCATACATGAAGTTTTAGCGGAGATGTTGTCACAAGAAATTGGAGTAGGCTCTCTATCTCTATAGAATCTAAGTTCGGGCCCGCATCTCTTTGACCAAATAGTTTTGCAAGCTCGTGTCCTTAAAGCTTCACATACAACCTTGATGGATGAAAGGATAAGGGTATTTTTCTTCCTAGAACCACATGTGATAGCTCTAGTATGAAGAAAAAAGCATTCCCACTGTTATCAGTAGAAACCTCCAAGATTCCTACAAAGAAATTAGCCAGCTCTGAACCCCAATTCAGAGAGATGGTTGAGATTCTATTCAAAGCCTGCATCAAACCAAACCAACCAAATCCAACATGGTGGATACACACGGCTTCCATCTATCATAGGTGGCACGAGCAAGGCTCACTAAAAGCAAGAAAACCCGCTGCGATTCTGACCAAAAAAAAAAAACCTGGAAGGCTCTCACATCATATGAAGTAGAGATGCTTACAAAGCAAAGAGGCCAACTACATACTAATTCAAAAAGAGAACCTTGCTTCCAGTGCTCCTCCACGTCAAGTTCAACCAAGAATTCTTCAAATGCCACCTCAGGATGTATCGAAGGGCACATTGAAGAAGGCTCTAGATAAATGAAGACCCAATTCCAAACACTAACATCAGTTCACATTATAGAATTTTGAAAATATACCAAAATTCAAGAAAGGGAAGGAGGCGAAAACTGGCTCGTTAAAAGTAACGAGTACATAGGGATTTTACCAACAGATCTAGTAATTACCATTCGATGATTATACATTCGAACATTCAGCCAAAACCTAGTATGAGCACCTATAAATAGGACCCGATACTTTCATTTTTGGGTTTGTCTCCTGTTGATCAGTCTTGAGCATAAGTCTCTTGTACCTATAAGTCTTTGGACTCTTATACATTCTTGTAATCCAACACTCAATGCAAGCTCATTTGTACTTTCGACTCAATAATCTAAATACACCAGCTCCAATTGTCTTGTTCAATATACGATTCTATTCTTTCAATTCAGTTTAGTTGTCTATCTGGTTTTTGGTTTAGTCATCTCAAATCTGATTCTATCCATCCTATCTGACCCAATTTTTGACATCTGACTCTGAAGTTCTAGCCTGGAATAACTATCTAAGTGACCAACTAATTCCAAACCTAAAAAACTAACTTAAAACATACGAAGAAACTGCATTTCATTATATTCAAGCGCATCTAAGAGCTCCTTCCACTCTTTCTAGGCCACATTTGGCCACACT
The DNA here is from genome assembly GCF_014529385.1 of Adiantum capillus-veneris. Classification (NCBI taxonomy): domain Eukaryota; kingdom Viridiplantae; phylum Streptophyta; class Polypodiopsida; order Polypodiales; family Pteridaceae; genus Adiantum; species Adiantum capillus-veneris. The sequence continues at coordinate 20,486,477 of NC_140947.1, forward strand.
CCATTCTAGAAAACTTTCCCTTGTAACATTTAAAGTTGGTTTTGATGATCAATTAGTGCATTACTACTTTGAATCAATGATAGCACAATTCATGTGCAACAAAAGCAAGCTACCAATTGTCGCCAATGTGTAAGTTTATATGAGGACTTAGTATTGTTATATGTGGCTCAACATTAATAGAACAATGAAAGTTTTTTAAATTGCAGCCTTGTCACTATGATTCCTCAAAGGGGTGCCTGTTCATTAAAAAGCCCAACCATTGATCGTAGCTTTTCACCATTAGCAATCTAGACAAGTACATAAGGTCAAAAGAAGATTTCCAAAACTAGACCTGCTTAAGATGTTCAAGTGTCAAAATATGCACAAATATGCACTATGTTTTCAAACCACTAATTCTCGAACCAAACTAAAAGAGTACCAATACTTTAATCATTGCTCCAGTGTTCACATTTCAACGTGGGATCTGCAAATTGTGCCATTGTGTGCCCGAGTATGCAAGTACGGGCTAATGTGTGCTTTGATAGTTCAAACAAAATTCAGCCCTTGTCTTGCATTGTAGACATGGCCGCCCAATGACAATTTCTACGTCATGACACAAACAACCAATGATGTTTGTAAGGCATTTTAGACAAATCATTTGTTAGGATCCTCACCTATGCCCACCAGCTTTGAGGAGGGAAGAAGATACCTTAAACACAAAGAGAACAAGGACACGGACATGATGGGTGAGGGATGAGGGAGCCCTGGTATTCAACATTCCCCAACACCCACTCTCAGAACCCAAGAGGGAATCCTTAAAGGATCAAGTACTTGGCGACAAAGGGAGGACATATTGTCATCAAGGAAAATCTAGAGAGCAAGAACACATGGCGAGGCAAGAGGAAGCAAAAAAGGGGAAGACTGCAAAAAAGTGGCCAAGCATAGATGCCCCACATCCAAACAAAGATGCCTCATCCCAATCAAGACACCCCAGAATCCAGGCCTCAATCATACCCAAGTGTGACCGAGCAAATTTGGCATATCTCTATTGGACAGAGAGAGCTGTCGGACAAGGAACTGACACTACCATCCAATGGAGTGTCCCCTTAAATGTAAGCGTAATACCCAATCAAAAGGTGCTGATACATCTGGTGCGACGTAATTCTGTCCTCAAAGCATTGGCACAGAATTTCTCGATAGTACAGTCATGGTGTTCATTTGTATAAAAATGTCATTGCTAAGACCATCATGTTAATAAAACTTTTCTGATCATTCGAGCACTTCTACCTTGCAGGTTGGCCTAAGAGATGGCCTGATGGGAGTACATCAACCGTGTCTGTGTCAAAGCCTTGACAACCACCAATGGCAACAAGCATTGGAAAGACACTTGTTTACACACTTTCTATGTGTCAACTTGGTAGGTCTAACAACGGTCATCAAACAAAGGGCATACTACAAGGAGTGGTGGACGACACTGGCATATAAGAGGGGGCTCAATCCCCACAAAGGACAAAAGGCTAGAACCACCACAAAAAAAGAAAGAGAAGCAGATTGAAACCTCCAATATATCATACTCGGTAACTTCCAAAAATGAGAGTGTATTTCAAATGATGATGCTGAGTTAAAAACATTGATAAGTTGATAGCTCCTTTAGATGAAACCCGCAATGACTTGGGTCTTGGAATTTGAGTATTGCAATAGCAGCGAAGTCCGTACATCGTGTCAATCCCACGTCATCCAAGAGTTGCTTAAAGCTTGTAGTGTGCAATCCTGTGCATGTCTATCTATGTGCTTGTTGGAACATCCAGGGAGAAAGTTGAGTGCTTACCATGTAAAGCCATTAGGGTTTTCCAAATACAATTATGTTTCGACCTTTGAACTTGAAACATACGTGACCCTACTCCAATAATACTTCATACCCGTATGCGGAAACGTATTGAAAAAACCATGCATGAGGCCAGTCCCCAATGGTAGGTTCCCACACTAAGAAGGCGGCCGTTCGCAAGGGACAAAAGTTGCAAGCAAAGATAGTAATTTCACAAGACATGATGTCAGAACCACACAACAAGCAACCTTTCAACTGATTTTGTGCACAAGTATTTGGGATCCACTTTGATGCTGAAATGCCCATTAAGAAAGAAGAGACAAAACACCTTTTTCTTGAAACTTTTTATTAATCATCTTGATTTCTTTACGACCAAAATTTTCAAGTAGGCACGAAGTTTTGCTCGCGGGTCAAGAACTTCAGTTGCACTTGCTGGTCGCTGTAGGACATCATCCTCAGCACTCCCTTTATAAGTCCTGTTTTCACTCTTCAAAATATCCCTGACTAATCTTCTTAGTTCCTGCAAAACAAAATAGTCTGAGTTTAGAGATTCCATTCAATCATCCACAAGACAATATAACCATTATGCATAGAATTGACTACATACTACAACATCCCCACTAACAACATCAATGCCCAATAGTGGGCGTAGAACTAGGTACCAATATATGCTCCCACACCACATACACACACACACACACACACGAGCATACATCAATACAAAGATCTGCGTACCGAATTTCTGTCGTGACTCTAGAGATGGAGTGCAGACAGAGCCATAATGAAGCCTAGCACTAAAAGGAGCATTGAATAGGAAAACAAGCACAAAAATAAGGTAGTTGAAAGGGCATACACACCACAGAAAAATAAGGTAGTGGAATCAACACAGTATCCACTGGTCTTAACTCGGACAAAGACATCACAATGTGGAGTCTCCGTGTCCGCTATATGACAAAAAAGTATACCTAGATGAATCCAGGATAAGCCCAAATTTACCTAAAAAGGAAAATGCGAGGCATAGACTCATGATAGTCATCCACAAGACAATATAACCATCAGCTCCATTATGCATAGTTCTGACTACATACTACAATACCCCCACTAACGTCATTAGTGCCCAATAGTGGGTGTAGAACTGGGTCTGAATATATGCTCGCACACACCCAAACCACACACATACACACACGACCATACATCAATACAAAGATCTCCGTACTGAGTTTTTGTCATGACTCTTGAGATGCAGGGCAGACTCAGCCATAATGAAGCTAGCACTACTCGGCATTAAATCAGAAAAATCGGCACAAAAACAAGTTAGTTGATAGGGCATGCGCACCACATAAGATAGACAAAATTAACACAATATCAATTGGTTGTAAATCAGACAAAAACTTCAGAAAGTGAAGTCCATATGTCCGCTAGACGACTTCGAAGTATACAAATCTTTTCCCATGATCATGTATGTCTTCAATTGAGAGACCTTTGAAGGTTGGAAACTTGATATTGACTCTCGCCAGAATGTTGATCAGGTCCTTGTCCATTCTTAATGGCTTTGTTAGCCGTGGAGGAAAGATGAGCGACTGAGCTGTAGTTGAGGAATGAGGTGGTAGGGGTGGTGCAGGGCTTTGACAAGGGAGTGAAAGGTGACACCTCCTGCGTTGTAGCTAAAGTGGACTCTTCATAGGGCCACCCTAGAGTACCTAGTATGGGTCATACACGAGTTCAAGTTGAAAAACAGAGTGTCTTGCTTGCAAGTAGTCCAGCTATGCAGACCTACTAGGTGACCACTAGAAAAATCGCCCTAGGCTAGCTTAGCTCAATGTACACCAGCTTGTATGAGTAGATTAGACGAGACGAGAGGATAGGATGAGAAGGAAGGACAAGGAGATAGGACGAGAGGAAAGCACGAGTAGAAGGGATGAGTCGACAAAATGGGAGGAAAGGACGAGGACGAGGACGAGGACGAGTAGACTCAAAAAGTTGACAGTCAAGTAGAAAGGACGAGAGCAGAGGACGAGGACGAGTTGATAGGACAAGTAGACCAACTTGCAGTAGTGGACCTATCACAACCTTGAGCAATTGAGACCAGTCGAGGTATGGTGACCTGAACAACACTTACTCCGGGACAACTATGTGCATGGGTTGAACAATTGTGTCTATGCATAGCTGTGGTTGGCTCTACCATGCTTTGAAGGTCAATGAAATTCAAATCAGTATGCGGTGCAAGAGTTGGGTCTTGAGTAGTTAACTCAAGGGTTTCCGTGGTCGAAGTATCTTGTTGATGTTTTCTAGATAGCAAATTTTGTAATTGATGTGCTCTTTGCCTGATTGTATCGTCTGGATGCTTTGGCACACTGATTTCTTGAGTTGTCTGTAACAATAAAGACGGCTGCTTAAATTTAACTCTCCATTGATATTTTGCTTTTCGATTGATTAACTGTTGTGGTGGAGTTTTTTGAGATTTCACTTTTCACTGATTTGTCAGCTTTACAGTTTGTGAAGAAGATCCCACCAGGCTTGCCAAAAAAAGAGAGCACCTCTAGAAGGAAAAGTGTGTTGTGCAGTGTGCTCTCTATGGGTGCTCTTCAGTGTGCACGGAGTGTCACGTGTGCATCTAACCCTAATGCATGTGGACAAGCGGTAACTCCTACTTCTAGGGTTTAGGACAGCCCAGCAAGTGTTCTAGCACCCTTGTGAGCCTGTACTTAGGACGTATATGTCCAGACACTTCAGCATAGTTGCATACCCTCTGATTGCATATGAGCACCGCTAGAGGTGTAGGCACTCGGGAGTGTTCCCATACTTCAGCACTAGTACCTGACCTATATAGATTAGCAAGTGAAGCACCTCTTATTAGTGGGCTCAGTAACTTATTAATAAGTGAAGCACCTCTTATTAGTGGGTTCAGTAACTATTAATAAGTGACATTATAGTGGTACTTTATGCCTAAGCACTGCTCAACCCAGCCTTTCAAGGGGTATATAAGTAGCCCTTGGCCTCCAATTGCATGATCAAACACAATACCCAGTACATCTTAGGCATAGGCGCCCTAGAACCTTATCAGAGTGAAACCCGGCCTGTTCAATCCAAAAAGGGCGGTAGACTTTACTTCAAACCTTGATTTAGCTTTCACCCATTATTAGTCGTCTATTTTACCTGTACTTTCAAGACACAACAGAGGGGAGAGGGATACAGGCTGCTAGATTGCACCTGTATGAGTAGACAGACACCAGATTGGCCCCTAACTTAGGCGCCCCTTTCGGTATTTCTTTATTGTTCAAAAGAGGGAATAAACGTTGTGGTTCCCTACAAGCTGCCCCGCACAAACTCAGCTGAATTTCCACTGTTCCAGCCCAATTTCGGCAACATAACTGTACTAGAACCCTTCACAGTCAGTATTCCCACGCATTGGTCGACTTTCCCGACGCATACGGGCACTTTGCAAAACCTGGTGAGAATCTGCAGCACGCTGAATTCTCTGTTTTCAGCCCTGAAAATGCGCCAGATCACCTGTACAGCGGTCCCCTTGCGTCCCCGAACCTCCTGGGGGTATTAGGGTCCGTTCAGGGCCAAAACCCTAAACCTGCAAAAATACACAGCAGGCTGTAATTTACTGTTTCGGGCTCCGTTACGCGTGCCGGTCGCATCCGTAGCAAGTCCTCGAGCTCCTGCACCTGTAGGGCTACTTGCCCTTTGAATCGGACGAGATTTCTAGCGTGAAACCTCTCCGAATTCACCTGTACCTGCGGGGGGATTAACCGCTAGCTAATCCAGTACCTGTGCAAGAGGCTCTTGCCTCGGCAATCGCGCATGAACCCACACAACTGTACATTGGTCGAATGAAGAGCCCACTAGAGGGGCATAACATACTGCCAAAGGGGAGAGAGAGGGCAGTGCGTAGCGTGCAGGGCATCACTCCTGGCACCGCACTGTACATAAGAGGGAAAGCAAGCACTCCATAGCTCTTAACCTGTGACAAATCTGAAAATGAGGCTCTCCCCCTCCTAAATTCAGCACCACTTCTTGTTGCATGAGGCAAGTGCACCAGAATGTGCCACTTGGCACATTTACAAGCATTTTCCCGTTTCGGGGTTGCCGCCTAAAAATCTCCCAACCGGTTGCCCAGTTGACTTCACGGCAGAGTAAGAAAATGTTCTCCCTGTCATTCCGGAGGTAATGACGCAAACACATTTTCAGGTCCCAAAATAGCAGTTCCCTAAATTTTAGGAGATGCTGCCATTGTATCTTTCTAGGTCATCCGACCCTCTTTGTACACTGTGGCCACATCCAGAACTGAAATGTAGCCTCTGTAGCAAAGGATTCCACTTTGGCTAGTCAATGACCCCACTTGGCTAACCATAGTCCTTGTCCAACCTTAGTGCTCTCTTGCCCTCAGGACTGGACTTCCTCTGGACAGTTCCAGACTAGCTATGCAATGCAGGGCAGTTAGATTTCCCGAGGGGTGTTTCCAAAAAGTGAAAGTAAATAGATAATAAGAAAGAAATCAACAAAAAGGATAGATAGTAGTCACACGCTGGTGACATACCCCCCTCTTGAAATCTCAAACGTCCTCGTTTGCATCTATGTCGTACATGCTTACTGTCAACACTGATGTATTCAACACCTGTCGACACATATACGACACATACATGCTCATTGTCAACCCTGGTGTATTCAACACCTCGTCGACTCATGTATTGCCTGCGTGTGAACCCTGTCCCAATGACATAGTGGTAGCTGCGCACTCTGCCATTGCTTTGAGTCACTAACTTTCCAATGACAAAATGGTAGCTACACATTTTGCCACTGTCTTCTAGTACACGTTGGATCCCGTAACACTTTCGAGCATACCCAAACCGACAGTTTAAGAATGCAGTTACACATGTACTCTTGAATAGAAGCAATCACTGTATCCTTGACAAACTGACAAGAAATACTCACTTCTATAGCACTAACCAAACTTTTGGACATTCCATAAGAGCAATTGCCAAACTGACAATCTGTACAGCTCTAACATTCATGTAACAGGTATTTCATTTGAGCTCTCTTTAAATACCATGTACATCATTTGTTTCAGAAGCCATTGTCACACTGACAATCCATGTAGCTTTGAAACTCAAGGGGTCAAGGTAGGTTGCAAATCGAAGGCTTCCAGGTAAAGTGATAACACAGTTGGTGACTCTGCAAGTTCACCTTCTTCCATCCACTTAGCATCCATTGGTGGATAGTTTCTGAACTTTACCAAGTAACGCCTAGCAACCTTGCCTTTCACTTTCCTTTCTTTGTGTGCCAAAATCTGTTCAGGGACCAAGATCTCGTCAAGTTCCTCAACTTCCGGCTGATCTTCAGCTGGCATATCTTCTGGCACATCACCCACATAGGGTCTGAGAAGACTCACATGAAACGCATTGTGAATCTTCCAACTGTCAGGCAATTTCAGCCTATATGCAACATCACTGATTATGTCGCATACTTGAAAAGGCCCATAGTAACGCATGCTGAGCTTTGGAAACAGTCTTTCCTTGCCCTTCATCTTCTTTAACCTTGCCTTTTCAAAGCGTAAAAGCACCCAATCACCAAGTGAATATACCACTTCACGACAGTGACGATCAGCTGCTTTCTTTTGCTTTGCCTGAGTCCTTTCTAAGGCCACTTTGACCTTCTTGTACATTTCATCCATGTCCTGAACATACTTATCTGCTTCAAATATCTTGTCCTTTGTATGCAGTATGGGAGGAACTTTCTTGCCACCTTCAACTATCTCAAAGGGTGCCTTGCCAGTTAATGAATGCACTGTATTATTGTATGCATACTCCACCAATGGCAAATACTGCTCCCACTTTCCTTTATGCTCTGACACATAACACTTCAGCAGATCTAGGACAGTAGAATTTGCCTCTTCTGACTGCCCATCTGTTTGAGGATGAAATGACGAAGAGAATTTGAGCGTGGTGCCCATATTCTCAAACAAGCCTCTCCAGAACAAACTTGTAATGCGTGGATCACGGTCGCTAACAATCGACAGTGGCATGCCATGATACTTGAAAATATTGCTCATAAACAAGCGTGCCATCTGATCTGGCTTTATCTTCTTCCTGACAGGAATAAAATGAGCCTGTTTGCTGAATCTGCAAATAATGGTCCAAATACCATCGTTTCCTGTCTGCGTTCTCGGAAGATCAAAGATAAAATCCATAGCAATACTTTCCCATGGTTTATCTGGAATAGGTAGTGGTTGCAATAACCCTGGTGCCTTTTGCCTGTCAAACTTGACCTTTTGGCATATTAGGCATTCTCGCACAAAGGCATCCACATCCCTTCTCAATGTAGGCCAGTAGAAGAATGTCTCAACCGCTTTAACTGTAGCATCAATACCACGATGCCCTGCATACGGTGGGACATGACTCTCTTCCATAACTTTGCGTCGCAATGGCTTTGTGACACACAATCTTCCATGCATCATCATGAACCCGTCTTTAAGAAGATAGTGTTCATGACGTTGTCCATCCATTAGTTGCTCGAAGACCCTTGCAAAATCTTCATCATTTGCATATTGTTCCCTCATATCATCAAGTTCATGATGATAAGGAATCGACACAGCTGAAATTTGTGGCTTCCATGACAAGGCATCAGCCACAACGTTCTTCTTGCCTTCCACATGCACAATCTGAAAATGGAACATGGACAAGATATTTGCCCATCGCATATGCTTCTCAGATAACTTTGTCTGTGTCAAGAAGTACCGCAAGGTTTGATGATCCGTTTGGACAACGAAATCTGCACCTAGCAGGTAGTGTTTCCAACTTAAGAGCGCATGAATCACAGCCAATAACTCTTTCTCATAGACCTGCATGGTCATCTCTGGCCCTTGCAAAATTCTGCTCTCATAGGCCACTACCCTGTCATCTTGCATTAGCACTGCACCAATGCTACTACCGCAGGCGTCGCACTGGACCACAAATGACTTCCTAAGATCTGGCAACACAATGACTGGATCTGAAGTCATCTTTTCCTTTAAGAGATTAAAAGCTGAAATCTCTTTCTGTGTCCATCTGAAGGTGACTGCCTTCTTTTGAAGAGCATGTAAAGGTGAAGCAATCTCAGCGAAATTTCGGATAAACCTTCTGTAATAGGAGCATAGTCCCAAAAAGCTTCGGACATCATGCACCGTCTTCAAATTTGGCCATGACTTGATCGCTTCAACTTTTGCAAGATCCATTCTGACACCATCCTTTGAGACAATGTGTCCCAGAAAGTGAATCTCTTCCAGAAAAAACTCACTTTTCTTTGCATTGATGAGCAACCTATGACTGCGTAGCTCTTTGAACACAATGGCCAAGTGATGCCTATGCTCCTCTTCATTCTTTGAATAGACTATCATGTCATCAAAGAACATACCAACAAACTGCTGGTGTGGACGGAAAATTCTGTCCATCATCCTATTGAACGTAGCCGGAGCACTTGTGAGACCAAAGGGCATCACTAAAAATTTGTAAAGGCCAAACGTTGTTCTAAAAGCAGTCTTGTGCACATCCTCTGATCTAATGCGGATCTGATGGTACCCACTCTTTAGATCTATCCTGCTAAACATAGCTGCTCCTTCTAATTTGTCCATAATATCATCAATTCTAGGTATAGGGAACCTATTCTTGATGGTATTCTTGTTCAGTGCACGGTAGTCGATGCACATACGCCATGAGCCATCCTTTTTCTGCACCAACAACACTGGAGAACAGAATGGAGATGAACTGGGCTGAATCAGCTCCTTTTCTAACAGCTCCTGTACTTGGCCCATTATCTCTTTCTGCTGAGCCGCACTAACCTTGTACGGAGGCTTATTTGGTGGGCTACTGCCTGGCACCAAATCTATCGCATGGTCCTCGGGTCTCTCTGGCGGTAATTGAGACAGTAATTGAGACGGAAAAACAGTCACTGTACTGTTGTAAAAACATTGACCTTTCTTTATCTAGCACAGATAAATTTGATTCATCACAATCTGACACTTCACGTGCAAAAACCAAGTATGCAGAAAGATGCTTTTTCATTACAGAAGTAATAGCAGAAGCTGATACAGTAGGAATAGACTCCCCTTTAAGCTTTACATCCAGAATGTGAGTCTTTCCCCTGCTCTGTACAATGATCTTTTTGTTGTAGGCATCCATGATTCCCTGTACATGAAACAACCAAGGAATACCTAACAACACATCACATCCGTCCAGTGGCATGATGTAAAATTCTTCAGCATCTACATAGGACTGGATATGTAGACGCAACTTTCCAATGATGGGCGTCACAGCCTCTGTATGGCCAGGACATGCCAAACCTGCCTCTGCTGTATACCCCATCTCTTTAGGTCTGATTCCCAACTTTGAAGCCAATTCTGGGGAAATAAAGTTGGCTTTGGCACCTGGATCAAAGAAGATAAGCACTGTTTGATCCCTGACCTTTCCCCATGCTCTGCAAAGCTCACTTGCATCTGAATTTGGCTTGTCGCCCACCATATCTGGCACTAGACCAGCCATGGGCTTCTTTCCTTTCCTGTCTTCCTTGTCATCAGAATCAGCTGGCCTTTTCTTTGTAGGACAATTGTAAGCAATGTGGCCAGGCTACTCACATATAAAGCATTTGTTCTCTGTCCTCAGGACATTCTTTTGCTCTTCAGACTTGCGAGGAAAACGTCTTTTCCATTTCTTCGCTAGTCCTTTTTCTGATTCAGCCATAGCTTTGTCTTTCCCTGCATTGGCTGACTCCTGAGTCCCTTTAGGAGCCTCATTGGGAACGTGCTTCTTAGCTGAATTTTTCTTGCCTGATCCTGCCTTGACGCCAGTGTTAAATTCACAATCTTCTCCCTTGAGCAAACCATTGCCAGTGTTTGCTACCTCGATGAGCTGCGTCAAAGTAGTGACTTTTGTCTTCGTACAATACTTTCTCAATCCTTTAGGTAGGCCACAACAGTATTTTTCAATCTGTTCTGTCAATGGCACAAACCTATAGGAAGTTACTGGAAGTAGAGCTTTCCAAAACTTCCGATTGTAATCATCCAGATTTCTGCAAGTGGCAACATTTAGCTGGTGCCATTCTGTCATGACATCCGCTTCGAAATCATCAGATAACCATGCTGCTGCAAAAATCTGCTTGAAGTAAATCCATGTGGACGGAGCTTGCCCTTGAAGCAATAAAGTTGTCCACCATTGTCCCGCATTCCCTGTCAAGAAAGTGGCTGCCTTGCGGACCTTTGAAGCCTCTGTAAAGTTTCCCCCTGTATAGGCCTTGTCAAACTCCTGGAGAAATGAGAGAGCCTTCTTCCTGTCATCAAACCCTGTAAAGGTCGTGAATGACACACCTTTGCCACCTTCTTTGTACGGAGTTGGCCTCTCCAGCGGCGTTAGATTGTCATATGAAAGTGACTGAAACATGGGAACACTATTAGGGTTCATCTGTGTTCCTTGGCCGCTATTAACTTGACCTGAAAATGCCATATTTGGCTGCTGATTTGTAATTCCAGCCATACCAAAATTTGCTTGTGGCATCCCAAATTGGCCCTGAGTGCTCTGAAAACCTGGTAGCATGCCCGTGACACCATACATGGGGTTAGGCATCATCGTTTGAACACCCCCGAACACTGTTCCTGGCGTGTAAAACTGATTTCCAGGTGCATGACCAGCCATGCTCTGGAATACGGATCCACCTCCAAAATAGCCAAGGTGTACTGAAGGTGGTGGGAAGACTTGTTGCATAGCCTGTAGGTTGCTTCCCTGCCCATTAGAACCAGCTATAGGCTGCTGAAAGGTGGCGGGCTGAATTGGTACAGCTTGAAAAACTGGCATCTCAGCCACCTGTTCTTGCACCTTAGGCATAGGTTGTGGAGACTGCATGTTCTCCGTCAAGTGTACAGGTGTTTCCATTGACTGTGCGGTATGAATCACCTGTGCTCGAGCCTTAACAGGCTTTTGAATATGATCCAGTGACCCAACTTGCTGAGACGGAACAGGAGGTTGCAGAAAGGCTAAAAACCTCGGGTTCTGCATTACTTGTGTGAACATAGCCACAGCAGTAGCCAACTGGGTCCTGAATATATCGTCATCTGTCTGTGGTGGTCTTGAGGACTCACCCACTTCATGTGTCTGTTGACCCTGTGAAGAGGAAACCTCTTCAGTCACATCATCTGGTCTGTCAGCCATAATTGCAATTCCCTATGTCTGGTCTATGATCCCCAGTGTCTTCAAGCCCAAAACTGACCAAGGCTCACTTCTATGGGAAAAAGTGATTTAATCCCGTCGATGGAACCATGAAACCCGGCCTGTTCAATCCAAAAAGGGCGGTAGACTTTACTTCAAACCTTGATTTAGCTTTCACCCATTATTAGTCGTCTATTTTACCTGTACTTTCAAGACACAACAGAGGGGAGAGGGATACAGGCTGCTAGATTGCACCTGTATGAGTAGACAGACACCAGATTGGCCCCTAACTTAGGCACCCCTTTCGGTATTTCTTTATTGTTCAAAAGAGGGAATAAACGTTGTGGTTCCCTACAAGCTGCCCCGCACAAACTCGGCTGAATTTCCACTGTTCCAGCCCAATTTCGGCAGCATAACTGTACTAGAACCCTTCACAGTCAGTATTCCCACGCATTGGTCGACTTTCCCGACGCATACGGGCACTTTGCAAAACCTGGCGAGAATCTGCAGCACGCTGAATTCTCTGTTTTCAGCCCTGAAAATGCGCCAGATCACCTGTACAGCGGTCCCCTTGCGTCCCCGAACCTCCTGGGGGTATTAGGGTCCGTTTAGGGCCAAAACCCTAAACCTGCAAAAATACACAGCAGGCTGTAATTTACTGTTTCGGGCTCCGTTTCGCGTGCCGGTCGCATCCGTAGCAAGTCCTCGAGCTCCCGCACCTGTAGGGCTACTTGCCCTTTGAATCGGACGAGATTTCTAGCGTGAAACCTCTCCGAGTACCTGCGGGGGGATTAACCGCTAGCTAATCCAGTACCTGTGCAAGAGGCTCTTGCCTCGGCAATCGCGCATGAACCCACACAACTGTACATTGGTCAAATGAAGAGCCCACTAGAGGGGCATAACATATTGCCAAAGGGGAGAGAAAGGGCAGTGCGTAGCGTGCAGGGCATCACTCCTGGCACCGCACTGTACATAAGAGGGAAAGCAAGCACTCCATAGCTCTTAATCTGTGACAAATCTGAAAATGAGGCTCTCCCCCTCCTAAATTCAGCACCACTTCTTGTTGCATGAGGCAAGTGCACCAGAATGTGCCACTTGGCACATTTACAAGCATTTTCCCGTTTCGGGGTTGCCGCCTAAAAATCTCCCAACCGGTTGCCCAGTTGACTTCACGGCAGAGTAAGAAAATGTTCTCCCTGTCATTCCGGAGGTATTGACGCAAACACATTTTCAGGTCCCAAAATAGCAGTTCCCTAAATTTTAGGAGATGCTGCCATTGTATCTTTCTAGGTCATCCGACCCTCTTTGTACACTGTGGCCACATCCAGAACTGAAATGTAGCCTCTGTAGCAAAGGATTCCACTTTGGCTAGTCAATGACCCCACTTGGCTAACCATAGTCCTTGTCCAACCTTAGTGCTCTCTTGCCCTCAGGCCTGGACTCCCTCTGGACAGTTCCACACTAGCTATGCAATGCAGGGCAGTTAGATTTCCCGAGGGGTGTTTCCAAAAAGTGAAAGTAAATAGATAATAAGAAAGAAATCAACAAAAAGGATAGATAGTAGTCACACACTGGTGACACAGAGCACCTAGCGTTTTACCTCAGCCATCAGAGTGGTGTAGCAAATCAGCCCTAACGCTATCACTTCAGCCATCATCGCCAGCGTTTTTGCAGTTTTCAACCCTCAAGCTTAGTGTTTTCAGCATTCAGCCCTCGAGCATCATTGATTGCAGATTTTAGCCATAGCTTGGTTTGCAGATCCAAGCCAGATCACCCTAGTGTTTTCAATTTTCAGCCCTTAGCCTCCCCAATCCAAGTATCTACCACAAGATCCTATTAGCATCTCACCATCTAGATCCTTTGTATCAACATTTATGCAATCTAAAGCAAATACCTCTCTAGCAATAGAGAGGGGGGCCCCAAACCCCATTTGGTGTTAATCTTCTTTCAACATCTATCACTCATAGAACGGTCCCTCTCTCTCTGGTTTTTAGTGGGCCAGCATTTTCACTAAGGAGGGCAGCAGAGACTAGATTGACCAGAGCCCAGGCAGCATTGAGTAGATTGGAAAGGATGTGTTCATAGGTTCAGTTTCAGGAGCCTCAGACGAAGCTCTGGCTCTTAGACACTTTGGTGGCTTCTGCATTGCTTTATGGAGCTGAGATTTGGGGACCTTCATTGGATCATCATGGGAGGACAGGCCGCACTGATAGATGGGGGGACATGGAGAAGCCTCTTGTCTCTATGATCTCGCGGCTCATTAGAACCAAGGCTTCAGTACCACATGCCGTTGTCCGAGCAGAGCTAGCTGCCCCCCCACTAGTAGTTGAGGCGCTCACTGGATCTGTCTCCTTCATACACCGCATGTGGGAACTTCCCAGAGACAGATATGCCCGCCTTGCACTTGAATCCTCTCGACAATTAGCCATGCAGGGAGATACAACATGCTGGTATGGAGAGATGACATCATGGTTTCAGGCACATGGGTTCAACATAGACAGATTGCCTCCCTTCCAGTACTCACTGGATGCACCCTCTCTGACTCTTACACAGTCCGAGATCACCAAGCTCATCCGCCAGAACCTGACTCAGCTAGACACCAGGAGGACATGGATATAGCCAGCACAGGAGCTGGGCATGAAGATGGCTTTCTACAGAGAGCATCTTCTCCAGCTTACGGAGGACGGTTTTGTGACGAGGCCCAGGTACATGGACACCCACTTGTCTCATGGGGTACAATGTGCTATTGGCCAGATACGCACATCTTCACACCAGCTGCGGATTGAGACTGGGAGATACAGCGGAGTACCAACAAAGGCCAAGACATGCCCCCTATGTGACATAGAGCCTGAGACAGAGTTGCACTACACATGCCACTGTCCCGTCTACTACGAGATACGAGGCCGCTTCCACTGCTTGTTCAGAGAGGGCTTTGGACCACTCTCCAGAGTCATGCAGTACGAGGATCAGTGATGCTTGGGTTTGTTTTTGCTCGAGCTGCGCAGACACAGAGAGAGCCTGATGAGAGGAGAGGCTAGCCAATCTCAGAGACAGATCACAGACTTCTTTAGAGCAGACACTGGACACCCGGAGGAGTTACTACCACAGCAGAGCTCATCGCCTCACACCAGAGGCACACTGATCGACCGGGCGACCGAGCAGGGGAGATCGAGACGCCCGCGACTACGGAGGACTACACAGCACCGACGGAGGTTGCATCAAAGGATTCGGATCACTTTGGCCCAACATGCACGATGCCCGGTCAGACTACTAACCATGGAGGAGATTGATGAGATTTGCCAACGAGCGATGCTGGATCTCTTGTGATTTTAGCTATCCCAGCTAGCTGATTAGTTCACACCTTGGAGTTTAGGATTCCATAGTAGTCATTTAGTCATTTTGTCATATTGTCATTTTCATTTCATTTTGTTACTTTTGTTACTCGGACTTTGTATCAGATCCACCACATTGTAACTTTTAGGTCTCATAGGTCACTTCGGCCTTTTGAAGACGTTAATATAACATTTCATTTCATTTCATCTCTCTCTCTCTCTCTCTCTCTCTCTCTCTCTCTCTCTCTCTCTCTCTCTCTCTCTCACATAAACTACAAGGAACCTTGTGTACGAACTAAGCACTCATCCTGAGTTATCACCTCCAATCACTTCCGTTGCACATTACATTGGTATCAGAAGCTCTTTAGCAGTGTTCGATATCATCACTCACGAAAAGAAACTAAAGAACCACAAGAAAAAAATTTCTTGTTTGAGATTGTAAGTAATTCAAGATCACTTGGGCATGTCAATCTCTCTAATATGTGCTTTTCAAGAGTGGCATGTGCTTCATTTCTTGAGCAAGAGCGATCCTGACAACGTCATTGTAGTCAGTAGGGCTGAAGACTTGGACATTGTATTTGATGTACTCGTCCAAACCAAAGAGGAAAGCCTTCTTGCAATCCTCGTCTGACTTATACAATTGAACACCAAACTACAAAATATGGTTAGGAAAGGACATAACGGGACAAAGGTAAGCCTAAGGAGAGTAAGTCCACTTCACGTACCCCGCGGAACCCTCACAACCCACAGAACGGTCAGAACGGTCAGAACGGCAAGAACAAAAATATTCCTTCTTCTTCTTCTCAATCTTCCTCTACACCTAAAGCACAGAACTCTTCACCTAACAATAATAATAAAGGAAAGGCTAATACTCAAGAAACCCCTAAGTTTACATCTGATGAAAAATATGCTAAAGGAATAGTAGGAAGATGGGAAGTCTTGAAGAAAGAACCGTTTATGGAACAGAAGATGTTTAGTGTCACACTAAAGGTCACATGAAAAGAGATTGTCCTAAGGAATCACCTAAGAAAGAACCGACATCTTCAGTTATGTCATGCATGAGCTAGGGCACCCCAAGTTTGATCATCCTGATGAGTCTCTCATTGAGTGTTATGGTCATGTGAATGGTAAGTGTCTTGTAATCTTGTTTGATCGTGGAGGTGTGCATGATGTGATTAGTCATTCTCTAGTGAAAAGAGCACGCATAGAAGTTATTTCAGTAACTCCCATTGCAGTTTTAAGATTAGCCCCTGGCATGGACTCTTTAATCAGGTATGAATATCCTAGTGTGCTAGTCTCTGTTCAACAAGCATCTTCTCATCACAAGTTTGTTGTTTCTCCTCTCTCTCGCTGTGATATAATTTAAGTGGTTTCATGAGCTTGATCCACTAGTTAATTGAAAAGATCATACGCTCAAGTCTCACTCTCTCTCAAGAGGGTGCCTCTCCCGTGGTCATTTGCAGTGAGCAGAGCATCCATTCTTTGCCGCTGATCTCTCATGTACAGGCTAAGCGTGAGCTGCGTCAAGGTGCTCAAGCGGCGTTCATTTATACCACTCCAATGGCTCAGAACCTCAAGACTACAGAATGGTACTCGAGTTTGTTTAAGAAGTATGAGCATCTATTCTTACAAGATGATCTCCCACCACGTCTCCCTTCCGAGCGTTCACAGGATCATCCCATCGAACTCATGGAAGGAGCTCAACCTATCAGCAAGGTTCCCTACCGCTTGAACAAATCTCAAGAAGAGGAGTTAGAGCGGTAGCTAACCGAGCTAGTGGCAAGGGGATTTATACGACCTAGTGTAAGTCCATTTGCTACTAGTATTTTGTTTGTCCACAAGAAAGATGGGTCTTCTCGTTTATGTGTAGATTACAAGGCACTCAATAAGATGACAATCAAGAACAAGTTCCATATGCCTTGCATTGAGTATATCCTTGATAGGCCCAATGGGGCTAAGGTTTTTGGTAAATTCGATCTCAACAATCGCAAGGGTATTCAAGGCGGCATCTACAAGATTGTCTTCAGGACCAAGCGAGAACAGTGGGAGTATGTTATGCCTTTTAGATTGATAGGTGCCGAGGGTTTTCAATCGTCTCAAGGTATGTCGTTTTGGTGGCATGATCGGCATATATGTGTTTATTTTCCTTGATGACATTCTGATTTTTTTGCACCATGGAAATAGCATGAACGGGATGTAGAGAAGGTTTTAACCCGTTTCGATGAGTGCCAAGTGTATATTGTAGCTAAGGTTAGGCGATGAACAAGGAGCTTTAAGGTAGAGGGAAGATAACAAACAGGCATACGTAGATGAATACGTTTGAAGGAAAGTCCAAGTTACAAACTGATGGAAGTCATTAACACAAGAGAATATGAACCATCAGCTCCACCACATGCTTAAACACAGAAGTAAAACCAAACCTGTCTATTGAAGGATGCCGATCTGATGGAATAAACTTCAGCAATAACATCAGGATCTCCAGACAGTAGCCCCTGTAACCACCTATCTACAATGTCCTTGTCATGCTCCTACACAATCACAACACAACATTATAAAATATTGCACTCTGAATGCCTTTATAAACACAGACTCAACAAAGAACCTCCAAACAATGAAGCAGCATACCCAAAAGATAGGACAAGGAACTTACGAGACGATAAAAGATACTATCATCTTTATAAACATGGGCTCCATCGTGCAAAGAGCCAACTAAATACTATGCCATGCCCATTACCATCAATAGTGCCCACCGTAGTGTTGGGTAAGCCAGCATCTGGGCACCCTCTCTTGAAGCCACAAAATCTATGATGCATCATATAATGCCCATATGACCATGCATAAAAAGGAAACTGCTTAGGAAGGTTTCTAAAAGACAATACCTCCCCCAATGTACCCAAAGGTTCAAATTCAACCCAAGACGCTAAGGTATAAATGTACGAATCACTAAGCTAAATAAGAAGCTAGCTACTGAGTTACCCACTTTCAAATTCACTGCTAATTATTTTATGCGTGCAGAAGAAAAATCGAATGCAAGTTCCCTTTCCTTCCAGCTTTTTTTACGTTAGCTGCTCACCAATGCTTTCAGACAAACCACCAATTATGTTGCAAAAAACATGGCCAAACAAACATACAAACAGTAAATGATATGATAAACCAGAAGCAACACTCCATGTAAAGGACAATCTTACCATTTGGTCAAGTTCACCCTCACTTAAGGAGCTCTCTGATTCATCATCCTCATCTTCCTCCTCATCCAAGTCATCCTCATAATCATCATTATCACTATCATTGTCGTAATCGTCACTATTATCCTCAGTCTTCTCTCTCTCATCCTCATCTTTAAGAGCACCAGGCTTGTTAAAGACACCTTCAACATCCCCATCCTTGATTGCTTTGATAATGGCCTCCATTAATTCAGGATCAACTTCTCGAAGCATGCCACCTGTAGAGCAAAAGCATCTTAGTCACCAGACATATGGAAAAGGAGCAAAGAGAATTCACTCTGCCTCTCCTGCGACTGTTTATCAGCTGCAAACGCAATTACCGATAAGCTTAAGTTGGCGTGACCTTGCGTTCTTTCCATATCGTCCTATCTTCTGAAGTCACAAAAAACAAACAAGATCGATTACTAGGCTACAAGTTTCTTTCAATATTTTCAAGTCCAATATATATTTCCTCTTTAATCATATACCTTCACTATTCTCACCGCATCATAGACCTCTCCCTGCAAATTACCCCACCTGCATCAAGTTCTATTTCAAAACAATGCACTATGATCAAACTTTGGGGAGAAAAAAAAGCACATACATCAATTTATTCAAATATATCAGAAAAAAGCACCCAAGTTGAGCATCTACGCATGCAAGAAATTGCCTAATGTCGTATTCTTCTCTCTCTCTCTCTCTCTCTCTCTCTCTCTCTCTCTCTCTCTCTCTCTCTCTCTCTCTCTCTCTCTCTCTTTCTCATTCTCAGCACTTTCATTCACAGTAGCATTCGCTTTGTTTGTGATCATTGCACTTGCACTCTCTCTAAGAAGAACGGAAGGCTCTCCCTTCCGTAAGTAAAAGGAACCCTTGAGCATAGTACGGAGCACTCACCCTGAGCACTATCAACATTCACTTCCGCTGCACCTTACACTAAATCTCAAACTCGGTGGTGGTTCCTTCTCGGCAGGAAAATCCAAGAGACAAGCTCTCAATTCCGTTCCCATCTGTACTCAGAGCACGAGGCTTCGCAGACCATTCCAAATCCCGTTCTCGGAATCCCCGAGCGCAGGCCGAGGCCTTCTTGCTCCTCGGCGATGGAGCATCTACAAAAGCAAACACGCAAAGCAATAACTCGTAGAGCGTATTCACAATCGGTACTTGTCTCTCCTTGTAAAAAAGCGAACTCCGTGCTTTGTCTTCTTGCAAACACTTGCCAATTTCCAATGGTAACACCCCTTTGCTCTAGCGCTTGCAAAATTGGGGTATTGAGAGAGAGCATGGGCTGCTTTTATAGGCACCTGTACCCGGCAAGAATAGCCAGTGCGGTGCCGGCCAAAATAAGTGCAAAAGGTGGCGCTAGGGGAGGAGAGAGGCTGGCGGTAGTTTTGGCTCGAGGGGGGAGAGAGAAATGAAATGTTATACTAACGTCTTCTAAAGGCCAAAATGACCTATAAGACCAGAGCGTTACAATGTGGTGGATCTGATACAAAGTCAGAGTAACAAAATGAAATGACAAAATGATAAAATATAAATACTATGAGATCCTAAGTTGGTAGGTGTGAACTAAGCAGCTAGCCTGGATAGCTAAATCACAAGTCACAAGAGATCCACCATTGGTCGCTGGCAGATCTCATCAATCTCCTGTAATCTTCCTGGAATTTACTGGCCGCTCTTGATGATGAATGGTCTGCTATGGTTGGAGTATTTCTTCTATTTCCTCAACTTTGAGAGGTTCTCAACAATAGGCTGACTTGGAGGCGGTCCCGTATATGGCCCGAGTAAACTAACAACCAAACCGCATCTCGGTGTGGCTCTCAATGTAAATGAGCTGGGAGTGGCCTACTGCCCAGGTCGGGGGATAAGTCTATTGTAAGGTTACCGAGGGTGAGTGTAAGCAACTCTGAAGGTAGCAATCAAAATGATCAGGAGTGTAGCAGAGCAACTGCACTACCATCCAAGCCAAGCTCCGGGTGACTCCGGATGTTGTCGCGGGATGCTTGATGTAAGGTGCAACGGAATGAATGTTGAACTTTGCTCAAGATGAGTGCTCCGAACTGTGCTCAAGGTTCCTTTTACTTAGGGAAGGGAGAGCCTTCCGTTCTTTAATGAGAGAGTGCAATGGACACAAACAAAGTGAATGGACACTGTGAGTGAAGGTGCTGAGACTGAGAGATAGAGAGAGAAGGAGAATACGACACAAGGGAAGTTGTCAAACCCTCCTCCAAGGGTCCCACTCTCGATGGCGAGAGTGGTCTACTATTGATTGCACAATCTGATACAAGATGCTGATGCAAATCTAAATGGTGCTATGTCAAGGCCGACGGTGGCGCCGACGATGACGAGACTATGGCTGAAAACCGAATGTTGTGGATTGGTTCTTGTTGCAACCAGTCGGGGCTGATCTGTGTGCTTAGTACCTTGCCGAAGACGCTTGCGACGCTATCTCTGCTGTCCTACAAACGCTGAAGTGTTGTCCTTCCAAAAACGCTGGCCTAGTGCTTGTAAAAACGCTGATTTTCTGACTGTATTGCTTAGGAAAAAACGTTGATCTTGATGCTGTGTTGTCGCTGAATTCCTGCTGCAAACGCTGGCCTGATGAGGCTGAAAACGCTGCTGCAAATGGTATCTATGGCTGCTGCAAAAACGCTGAAGTGGCTGAGTGTGCAGGCGGAAAAATGCTAGGCTGCTGGGACTGAAAACGCTGGCCTTCCCTTGCTGAAAACGCCAAGTTGAAGTGGGGGTTGTTCTTGCTGAGAGGGAGAGAGCGTAGCCTGTTGCAAGCGAACTGCCTGTTGCACCTTCTGTACTTCTGCCAGATTAGCCTAGCCCTAGGTTTGCTTATATATTACTTTAGCAAAATTGCCCTACCTAGTTCCCAACAAAAGTCACTTAATAAATAAGTGAAAAATGTCCAAAATAGGGAACATCATAGAATATATGTGATATCAGGAGATACCGCATGTATTATTGGCATGCAAGCGAGGTCGCTTGCAGTATTTCAAGGGTGGGGTGTGTCACCAGGAGGTGTATTTTTCATGTTGCCTTCCATAAATAAGTACTAGATATTTTTATTTATTTTTATTTTTACCTGTTTTTCCCGGAACCCTTGAAAAGATGCAGGTGGACATTGCATGGCCAGTGTGAAACAGCTGCGCCCGAATAGGTTTCTCACATTGAGAGTCTGGGTCGGTCAATCTGGGACTGGTCCAGCCAGTTAGCACTGAATTCTGATGAGCAAGGAAGCCTGTGTGCGCCAAATGAAGTCTGGGCCACTCGGAAAGTCACTTACAACTTTATAAGTCAATGGGAACTAGGCAAAAGGAGAGCAACCTGCAGGACACCTCAGCAAGAGGGGGCGCCCATTTTGAGGTTGGGGCTGGTTTTTGGTTCATAAGTGACCTACATTGTGTGTGTGTGAGTAGTGGATGCGGGGTCTACAGCTTTAATGGAAAGCTTGCCTTCTCCTCTGTCTTATGTACCACGATGACTTGCTCTCGTGCATCTCTTTCTCCCCTTTGGAACATATGGTAATGCCCCACTAGTTGGGCTACTCTGATGAATATGTACAGTTCTGGGGGTTTATGCGTGTTTGCCAAGGCAAGAGCCTTCTGAACAAGAACCGGATAAGCTAATTGCTAATCCCCCATAGGTACGCACAGTTCCATCGTGAAAGATTGTAAGTTTGGAGAGTTTTCTCACGTGAAAACTCGTCCAATTCACAGGGGAACTGTCTCATTGCGTGCGGGAGCCCTTGGGACACGCGTAGGCGTGTTCGCTCCGCTAAAACGATCCGAAACGAGAAATTAGAGCCTGCTATGTTTTTCTACAGATTTAGGGTTTCGCACCTAAACTGCAAGGGAACACCAGGGGAGCCTTGTGAGAGCCTTGGGATGCGTGTACAGGCTTTTCAGCACCCGGCAGTGAAAAACAGAGAATTACAGCCCACTGAATTTCTGTGACAGCTCACCAGAAAGCTTCCAGATAGCGAGGGAATCCACCTAGACAGGTACTTTTGACCTACATGGGTTTTTGCCCCATTATGCTGCCGAAATCAGGTCGACACCTACGTTTTCAGCCCTGGCCAGGTTTGGGCAGCTTTGTGAAAGCTTGTACTAAGTGGTCAGATCGTCTACTTAAATTGAATAAAGAAATACCGAAAGGGGCGCCAGTCTTTGGGACCCACAGGGTGTCGGTCTCGTGTGCGCAGTGACATTCTAGGACTGGGCATGCACGGTCTACGAATAGACTCACAAAAGTGTCAGATCACTTCTAAATCTGGACTGACTGAACCCTGATCATGCTGTAGCTTGTCCACGGACACATAGGGTTGGATATGTCACGTGACATCCCCTCCTTTTCAAGATGAGGTACTGGAACTGTATGGCATCGAAAGAGATCGCCAATAGCATATGGAATCCTGGAAGGGACTCTTCGCCGGCCCACTCTGATGTGTGGGTCGTGCGGTACTTGAACTTCATAAAGGTATGCAACGCTTGCTTCTTTGGGCCGCGCCGAAAGCGACACAAAATCTTTTGTGGCTCCTTCGATGCTTCAACTTCGTCTAGAGTCATGCTTCTTTCTTCTTCAAGAATCTCCATGGCTGAAAATTCTTGAAACCATTTCCAACACAAAACCATGAACATCCCTATTCCATGTAAAGTGAGTGGAAAAAATCTCGTCTTCCTCAAAGACTGTGCATGCAATGTAGATAAACAAAGAGACGGAGCGCCAAACCGTTCACCACACACACGCAAACAATGAGATCGAATCTTTTTCTTCTGATCTAATTCGATCAACTGTGACAATTCACAACGGAACTGCCCATGCTTCGTGCTCATACTTTCATGTGCTCGTTCTACGAATGTGTCATGCCAAGGAAGAGACATGAAATGTGACTCCCTTGAATGCATACTTTTCAGCTTTTCATGAAAAAACCGCATACATTCGTGCTCATTCATGAGTGAAACGTGCTCAACGTACAATATGTCATGCCTAGTAAAAGGGATCACATAAAAACGCTGACTAAAATAAAGGAAACGATCACGAATGAAACACTCGAATAATGCGTACGTATCAATCATGCGAACACATAATACTTTCTGTGAGGGTTCTTTGGACCTAAGCTTAGAGAGCCAAGATCCGTGCTTCCTGAATGATCGAATCGTCCTGTGGGGTTCTTTGGACATCGACTCAAAAGCCAAGATCGGTTCTTCGTGATTAATCGAATCTACAACGAGGTTAGCTTCGCTAGAAAAAGCATCAACTAACTCATCATCCTTGTGAACAATCACATCATCTTCATGCAAATCATCATGCTCGTCAGAAATCACATCTTGATCATGCAAATCATCATGCTTGTCTTTATCATCCAAATCATCAGTTTCTCACAATCATGCAAATCCTATGTGTCATGCTTTGGAGAAGAAGAGACTGAGAGAGTCTCCGTCTCCTGAATCTCTTGCATCTGTGCCGGCACTTGAGAAAAGAGTCGCAAGAACTCTTGCATGTGTCGCTCGCGCTGTTCTTGTCTTGCCTTTCTTTCTGCTTTTGTCTTTTGCGTGCTTGCGATCCATTTCTGCTTTTATTTCTGCATGTCTGCGATTCATTTCTGCATTTCTTGCTTCGCGTTCTAAATTCTATTCCAGAAACATCAGCTCCAACGCCTCCATAGGAGTTAGTGCAATCCTTGATGTAGATAGGGAAGGAGGGTCGGAAAAACCTCCTGTTCAGGAAAATTCTTCTTCGCCTCTCTCATGCTCATCACCTCCAAGCAAAGTATCCATTCCGCTTCGAGTGATGACCATCCACTAAAGTCGTGGGTTCTTGTGGGTTCTTGTGGTCTTGGGTTCTCAAGTTCACGAGGAACTTGGTTTCTTGGGTTCTTGAGGGTCTTGAGGTCTTGATATTTTACCTATTTTTGACATTTTTCATTTATTATTTTTAAGTGACTTTTGTTGGAAAGTAGGTAGGGCAAATTGAGTAAGTTTGTATATAAGCAAACCTAGGCTAGCACTGATTGACAAAAGAGGTAGCAGGAGCACTCGCTCAACAGGCAACTTCTCCGCAGAACCCCAAGCCCTAGCGTTTTTGCTCCATAGCAACCACCTTGAGTTTTTGGACCAGATCAGCCAGCGTTTTTGCTTCTTGCAGATCCCTAGCGACAGAAGACTCAACAAGAGACCTAGCGTTTTTTATTTGCACATCAGCCCGAGCGTTTTGCAGATTTTCCACGACGAAACATCAAGAACCATCAGCGTTTTCAGTTTTCAGCCCTTAGGCACCACAGATCACGTCGCAGAGTTACCACGACGGAACATCAAGAACCATCAGCGTTTTCAGTTTTCAGCCCTTAGGCACCGCAGATCAAGTCCCGAACCTCACAGATCTCACCTTCCAGTAGCAAATCCTCACCGCACGGTCAGTTTCCGCAAGGTTTACAGTTTCAGCCCGGAAAACTCAGATTTCAGCATCTGCGTTTTCAGCGTGTTGTCGTCGCATCGTCGCCATCGACATCGTCATCGACATAGAGTCAGAATTCAGCAGATACAAGATTTGCAGATTTCAGCCCTTACAGTTTCCAGATTTCAGCCCGCGTCGTCATCCTCATCGTCGTCGACATCGTCGGCAAGTCCAAAGCATTGTAGAGATTTGTGCAATCATAAGTAGACCGCTCTCGCCATAGAGAGTGGGGCCTTCGGAGGAGGGTTTTACGACGTCTCTGGTGTGGTAGTCTCTTCTCTAACTCTCAATCTCATACACTTTCACGCACAGTGTCCATTCACTTGTTTGTGATTATTGCACTCTCATTAAGAACGGAAGGCTCTCCCTTCCATAAGAACAAAAGGAACCTTGAGCACAGTTCAAAGCACTCATCTTGAGCAAAGTTCAAACATTCATTCCGCTGCACCTAACACCTCGTCACACTTGATAAGTTGGTGGATAATAGGAAACTAACTCAATGGAGGCACAGTGCCAAGGTGAGGTCACCAAGAGAGAATCACCCGAGAACTGGGCTACATTGCATTTTTGGACGTGGTTCCAGTGGTGAAAGATGGTCAGATGACCAGTGAGAGTCCAACGGAAGCATCTCCTAAAATTTAGGGAACAGCTATTTTGGGCCATGAAGTCTATTCGCGTCATTAGCTCAAGAATGACAAGAGGAACATTTTATTACTCTGCCGCTAAGTCAACTGTGCAACCGGTTGAGATATTTTTAGCCCGGAAGGTACAAAACGGGAAAACCATGCATGAGTGCCACTTGGCACAGTTTTGGACATTTTTCACCTTGAGAGAGAGAGAGAGAGAAACGTTGAGATAAACGTGGGGGTTGCATTTTTCATCCACATGGTAGATTGTTGCAGGTACCAAAGCTATTGTGTGCAAGCTTTCCCTCTCATGTACAGTGTAGTGCAAGAAGTGATGTCCTGCACACTCTACACTTCTCTCTCTCTCCCCTCCGTACAGTTATGTGATGCCCCACAAGAGGGCTCTTCATTTGACCCTATGTACAGTTGTGTGGTCTTATCATAGTTACCAGAAACGGGAACGGGAACGGGAGGGTCCGGAACTGGACAGGAACGGGGAGGAGGAGGGGAGCCCGGAACAGGAATGGGGCCGGAATGGTCGACTAAAGTAAGGCTTGAATTACCTCCATTCAGCTTAGTCTCAAATCTACTCCTAAACCTGCCCCAAATATGTCCCCCAAACAGCCCCAAATCTGCCACCAAATGCCTACTTTTGCCCGTTCCGCCCCGCGTTACGCCATTCCACCTCATGTTGCACCCTGTTCCCCCCCCGTTCCAATTACACTCTGTTCCGGAACGGTGTTCCGTTCCCGACTCCGTTTCGGGAATGAAAGTCATCCGGAACGCCGTTTCGGAACGTTTGGGCTATGTTTCACCCGTTCCCTGTTACATTGGGTCTTACGCTTCTGTGCCGAGGCAAGAGCCTCTCTAAGCAGGAACAGGAGTAGCTAACTACTACTCCAAAAGCAGGCACCGGTGAGGGTGATAACCTCACCTACAAGTGCATTTTCAACGTTGGTTATGCACTGTTTTTGGACTGTTTTGCAGTCGTATGGATGCCAAAAGCATTGAGAACAGTGCCCCACTGTTAAAAGACACTCCCAAGATTGTTTAGGGATGAAAACAGGGTAAAAACCAATAAATATAGCGAGCTGTAATTGCTGTTTTTGGGCTGAAAACAGAGGGTTTATGTCTTTGGAAGCGAGTTCCAGCACGGGGATTTGTTCAGGCGAGTTTTGGGATTGTTATGCTGCCGAAATTTTGCCAGAACGGGTGTGATCTAGTTGGATAGAGGTGTGATCTAGTTGGATGCAGGTGAAGATCCCCAAGACTCTAGTTTTGTAACTTTACCCTCTGAAGGAATAAAGAAATACCGAAAAGGGCACCAGTTTTTGGGGCCTACAAGTTGTCGGCGTCTACTCGGAGCATCCTAGCTTCTAAGCCGTGTGTGCTTTGAAGTGTTAATTCCCGTTATAGGTTCCTTCTGCAAGGTTTCTCTTTGTGTTAAAGCTTAAAGTAAAGTTTCGGGTGAAAGCCAAAGTCTACTGCCCTACGGGCGGTTTCAAGGTATTAGAAATTTTCACCTCTCTGGCCGGTCCAGGCGGATTTGCTAGTGCCCCAATATCTCTGAGGGGCTGATCATAGGGAGTGACAGTTGTTTTGTGGCTATTCTCGGCCAATGTGAGACAATTTTCTCATTATCGGCCTGTTCCCGCCATTATTTTCCCCACCCTGTACTGCTAGTGGTGTCATATAGTTTGCCTCTTGGTGGCCCTAGGTCTAGGGTATTATTCCCAAGTACCCTTGTCCAGTTGGTTTCCACCTATAGTCCTCTTCCTCTTTTTTTCCTTGAGTTTTTTGCCCATTTTCAAGGTCGTGGGGCAAACAAGTAGATAGGACACCTTATAAGGTGTCCGGGGTCCCTTTAAAGGGACCATCACTCTCCTGTACCATCAGTTTGTGCACTAGTAGAGTTTACCAGCGTTTTGAGTCTCTCCCTCTCCAACGTTTCCTCTTTCTAGCAGCGTTTTCTCTCTCCAATGTTTTTCTCTCTCTAAGCGTTTTTTTGTTGCAAAAAGCGCTTCCCTCTCTCTGCCTTTGTGTTAGTGCACAACTCTCTCCTTCTGTGCCTTCTCCTTCGCTAGGCAACTCTCCAACTGTGCATTCCTTACAGATCTAGAGATCACTGCAACGGGGTTGCTTGGAGGTTCCACATTCGAAGGTGGTGGTTGTCCGCCATTGAGTACGAGAGGTTGTGCAACCGTTGTCGTTGTTTTCAGCCGTATCCGTCCAACTTCTGCTACCATTCCCGACAGGGTGTGGGGCAGCTCTCTGAAAAGAAGTCTTGAGCTATGACTGTCGCCCTCCATTGGTGGGTGTGGGTAACGTTGTGCCGTTGGCAATTGGCCAAGTTTCATTTGTCGAGTCTTCTGCGAAAGCTTTGTTGAGTCGGAAAGTTGAACAGTTGTTGAATCACACATTGTGCATGAATCTCCTCTAAGAGCTTTTGTTGAGTCGAGGTCGAACTTCGTATGTGGGTTCGGGTTTCGTTGTGATCCACTTTGCTGTTCTTTAGGCTCGGCGGCCATGGTAATTCACGGGAGGGACCACGCTTCGATTTGCAGAGGGCAAGGAAGCAATTGAGCTTTGATACCACTGTAACCACCTCCGATGAGTGGCCGGAGGGAAAACAGAGAACTATCACAATTTGCAAGACTTGACACACTTGATAATTGAACAAAACAAGAGAGTGAAAGGAGATGGAGAAGTTTGCGAAACAGAATGCACCTGCATGAGAAGTGATAGCTGTGAACTACCATTGTCAATGGCCCCGACTGTGTATTTTTTATTGATTGGGTATTTGTGGGTGAAAGAGTGTGTGCGACGGACGGCAAGAAACTGCAAGATCATCTTCGTCAAAGTCGTAACCTTCATGCAGCGAGTATGTGCTCTGTGTGTCAAGCGCCTACACTAACGACTCTTAAATAGGTCCTAATTCAAAAGCAGGTGTCCAAAAGCATCACATGCTCACACACGTTCTCTAGAGAAGTCTGGCATCCCGGGATCTTTTCTTTAGGGAAGAGAGAGAGCTGATTTTTTTCTCTAGTAAGGGAAAAAAATGCAGCTCACTCCCTCCTATTTTAGAGAGATAAAATTTGCATTTTTCTTGAGAGAGAACTGTTAGAGAGAACATTAACACCCTATAGAGAGAGAGAAAGGAGGATTTAGAAGGTCAAGGCACTGCTAGGAAGATTCCTGCTATGACTCAGAAATTGGTGGAAATCACCTTTCCTGAGAGAGGAATTTTCTGATCGGGATGAAAATACGCAGTGATCTGGTGTGCTTTGGATCTAGATGGAAAAACGCTAACCGTAAAACCCCCGTCACATGTATCATTCCTGTGCATCTTCAGCTGTCACTTTGATAGGAGGCTACAACGCTAGAGGGCTAGAACTCAGATCCATTTAGATATCTTCTAACTCCCTCTCTATGGCGAGAGAGGTCTATGCTATAGATTGCACAAATATGGTACAATGGTCTAGATGCTGTGGTACTTGATAATGACAATGTCGACGACGATGTAAACGACGATGATGGAGACTATGACGATAATGATGATGGTGTCGTCGTCAAGTTCGGGATCTACGACGAAGGTGTCATCAAGTCCGAGATATGCGATGAAGGTGACGAAGGTGTCGTCATCAAGATAGGGACTACGATGACAATGTCGCCGACAACCGCGTCAAGGCTGAAAACTGAAAACGCTAGATGCTCTGTTGGGGATCTGCTACTGTGGCGATATTGCGGCCTGAATCTACAACTGCTTCGCTGGACTAGGGCTGAAATGCAAAAAGCGCTGGCTGATCTGACTGAAATCTGAAAACGCTGGCTGATCTACTGAATTCTGAAAACGCTAGGCTGATCTGATACTAGATGGGGAATCTGGCGAGGATCTGCAACCCGAGGATGCAGGTTCTTGCGAGGCTAAGGCTGAAAACTGAAAACGCTGACATAACTTGTTGAATCTGCAAACGCTAGGCTGATCTGCTGAGAAAACGATGGGCAAGATGTCTGGTTGCACTCTGCACTTGTGCACTGAGCCTGTCTTCTGTTTTCTGCTTCTATTGAGTGTCCACCGGTTTTCTTTTATAATTCCTTAGCAATTTACCCTACCTACTTTTCCAACAAAAGTCACTTATTAATAAATAAGTGAAAAATGTGTACTTTGGCAAAAAGGGTTCTATGCTCTGGAAAATGCTCATGATGGGTATTGAATGTCATGCTAATGATCTAGCTGTGTGCAATCAGAGGATATGCAACTATTCTAAGTGTCTGGATTCCTGCGAAGAACTCTTCGCCGGCCCACTCTAATGCGTGGGTCGTGCGATACTTGAACTTCATGAAGGTCTGTAATGCTTGCTTCTTTGGGCCGCGCCGAAAGCAACACAAAATGATCTGTTGTGGCTCCAATGCTCCAACTGCGTCTATGGTTGTGGGTCCACCTTCTTCAAGAATCTCCGAGGAGGAAAATTCATGAAACCATTTTCAATACAAAACCATAAACATACCCATTCCATGTAGAGTAACTTGAAAAATACAATTCTTCCTAAAGGACTGTGCATGCAATGCACATGGAAAAAGTGATGGAGTGCCAAACTTCACCAAACACACACAAAAAGTGGGATCGAAACTTGACTTTTCAACCTACACCTATCAATTGTGGCAAATCACAACGGAAATGCCGATGCTTGATGGACAATCTTGCTCGTGCTCTTTTTGAGACTGTGTCATGCCAAGGAAGAAACATGTAAAAGCGATTGACAAAACGGACAATCGGGAAACAATGTGAATTCCTTGAATGCAAACTTTTTTCCTTTTCGAGAGTGATCCGCATACATCCATACTCATTCGTGAGTAAATCATGTGCATCGTACAATACGGCATGCCTGTGAAAAGAGAACACGTAAAGACGGAAATTGTCACGAATGAGAAACTCGAACAATGCGTGCTGACTAATCATGCAAACACACGGTACTTCCTGAATGGGTTCTTTGGACCTCGACTCGAGAGTCAAGATCGCCTCTCTCTCTCTCTCTCTCTCTCTCTCTCTCTCTCTCTCTCTCTCTCTCTCTCTCTCTCTCTAGTGTGGTAGATTGGTTATGCCATTTCGTCGGATAGATCTTTAAGGTCTCTTGGGATAGTTTCCCACGACGTTAAAATACTCTTCTTTACGGGGGGGGTGTGGCATAACCTTTCTATCACCCAAGTGTGGTAGATTGGTTATGCCATTTCTCTCTTGAATAACAGATCTTGACTTCAACTCTCCTCGTCGAATAGATCTTTAATGTCTGTTAGGATAGTTTCCCGCGACGTTAAAATGCTCTTCTTCTTCAAGGAAAGTAAAAGGAACCATCATTCAAGCTAAAAGCAATCACTAACGAAAGGAAAAGAAGTAAAATATTTGTGGAAGTGTAAAACCTAGATCTTCACTATTTCAATTCCATTGCACCTGGCAATAAACGAGGGCAAAGTCATAGACAAGGGTCCATAGCCTTCACATACCCAAATCAGCCCCGGACTGGAGAAAACGCAAGAAAAAAATAACAAGCTTCTCTCTCAATCAAGTCCAATACGGTACCAGATGAGCCAACACCAAGCATCCAAGGCGATCAAGACACTAAGGCTCTAATACCATGTCAAAATACGGAGCAGAAGACGCAACGAAGACACAGACTGGTCGTCAATCCGATGAACACCTTGACTCCAATCTTGCTCGACTCCGATAGGATCCTCAAAACACTCGAGAACACCTACAATGCCACATACCTACACAAGGCAACCGTAGAGAAGAGAGCAAAAAGAGACCACATCTCAGAATGAGAGAGAGAGAGAGAGAGAGAGAGATCTAGGAAAGGCTCTCCCTATAACAACCTGCATATACAAGAGCCCAAGAGGACGTCCGAAATACATGCGCCATGCCCTCGATGGATAGATGCCTAGCATAAAAAACTCCTACTACTACTCCCATCTGCTTCTGCACACGAGACCACTGGCTCAGCCTCAACATAGGCAACATCCAACTACAACAATAAGGAACTATATCTTCTCCTAGCAAGAAGATGAATCCGAAGAGAGAGGATGCACAACTAAAGGTTAACGCCCCACTGCACCTGCTTGACCCACATATCCAGCCCCACGACATGTGTAAATAGGGCTAAAATATGGAAACGGGGGAAAAGTGAGAAACAGCACATCTGGGGCCCAAGGAAAAATAGGCTAACGCTGGGATAAAATATCCCAAGCCTACAGGAGCCTGTATGGCCACGGATAGAGCCAAAACCCTGGGCTATAAATGGAAGAACACATCCCGATATGACCTCACTCCAGTCGGGCACAACAAAACAGCCCTCACTCCCAATCACCTGTCCCTAGGAGATACCGAGATTAACTAGACGAATCTAGAGAGATGCCAAACTCTTAACAACCTAGTCTTTTGCATATCATGGTTGTACTCTCCTATACCTATAGTTTTACATCTATTAGAGTTAGAGTTCCATCCCCCTCATCCGCCCACACATGTACACACACTCCCACATCTATTTTGTAGCTCTTATTTTGGCACTTTTGTCTTTTTCATCTATACCCAAAGAAGAATCATACTACAATACGCAAACACTGTTCGACCAAAAGGTGACACAGCATTGGGGTATCGGGCCACGAGGCTACATTGATTCAATATCACATCAAGAGCCAGAAAAGAGAGAGGTAGAGCAAGCTTTCTCAAATCTTGTTGCTATCCTTCACAGGCTCTTCACCTCGTACCCTATATCCTACACCTTCATGTTGGCACGGGATGGAGCTAGCTAGCCACATACATATCGTGATTGTATTTCCTGAGCATATCATGTCATGTTCTTAAAACTTAAGAGCCTTATCACTCAATACTCATGTATTTCCCCCAGCTTTCGGTTTATCTTGTAGCTCTTTTTTGACAAATAGCGAGAGGAAACACTCATGTACATTGATCAATCTCATTAAGAAAACCTTCTTTTTCTCTCTCTCCCTCCTTGAAAAAGTGGCTATATTTCAATGTTCGTGAGAAATCTAAAGTTCACAGCTATGGCCAACCCAATGGAAGAGTACAAAATTATCCCAACAAAGCTTGTATATAAGAAGAACTGAAAGCCCTGGAATCAAGACAGCTGATAGGAAGAATGCAAAAGCAACAACCACAGAGGAGAATCATGCCAATAGGGGTAGAAGAACCATCGGATTGCATAGTCAAAGCAGAAGCGGGCTTTGTTCAACATATGCAAGTAGCAAGTCTTTGAATATAACAAGCAAAGCAGCCCAAGCACTGAAGAGAAACGTATCAATGCCGTGAATCTCTCTCTCTCTCTCTCTCTCTCTCTCTCTCTCTCTCTCTCTCTCTACCTGATAGCCCTGCGGAGCTGCGAGTCAGAAAAGTTGGCAAACTCAACAGCCCAATCTACTGATCGAAGAGCTTCCCTTTTTTTCTGTCCTTTACTCTTCTTCTGAAGGGTGGAGATGGAGCTCTCAGAGCTGGAAGCAGTGATCCTGGAGCACCTATCTAAACAAAATGAACAAGTGTAGAGTTGATGCAGGAAGATTGAAGGCGTGGCTACTGGCGAACGCCAAGATGAGGATGGCTGGCGATGAAAAAGAAGATGTCTCTGAGGTAACCATAATCGCAACATCCTACTCGCTGTTAAACGCCACGAGCAGGTGGCACTGGTTCCTGCTCTCACGCCTTTGAGAGAGAGAGAGAGAGAGAGAGAGAGTCCCAGGAGCGATATGTACTCGAGTCAAAACTAGTGTGCCATGGTTACTTTGCAGGGACTTAATTCAAAGCAAGGGACTTAATTCAAAGCAAGTAATGGTAATTTCATTACATTTCCACAAAGCACTACACTTGAATCGTGGAAATATAATGAAATTACCATTACTTAGGTGAGCAAAATCAACATTGCGAGCAAGTTTTGAACCCAGTGTGTGGACGATGACAGCATGTGAGCATTATGCTACTCCTGGAGTACATCTCACCCCTTGAAAAAAAGAGACCTGCGTTCCTCAGCTCAACTCGTTGAACTTCCTTTTCTAGAGCTCCGTCGCATCTGGAAAGATTCATCTCCTTCTTTCTTTTTTTTAAAGCATTGGCACATACTAGAAAAACAAGTGATGAAATCACAAGACCTGCCAGGTAAAGGTATACTCAGATATGTTACAAGCAACAAGGGAGTTGCATTAAGGAGATGTCAAACTATTCAACTAAGAATGTTTGAAAGATGATTTGTGTTGTCAAATAATAAAGATTGAAAGTGTAATTTTAAGAACAAACTTCAAGAAAAAAAGCATAACTAAAGTTTTAAGCCAAACTCTATCAATAGACGACCATATTTGGCAGGAGCGTATGCCTTTGTGGCGGATAAATACTTCATCCTACATTACAAAACCAATATTCTAGGGAAATTCAAAAGTAAAAAACACGACAAAGCTTTGTGTGTAACTCTCAGTTTTAAAAAGACAATCAAGAAGTATTCTTTATAAGAAGAATAGGATAGACATTCCTCACGACCAAATGGGGCGCATTAGTTTTAAAACTAGGTGCTTCGATAAAAATAGAAGGCTCAAGACTTGAAGTGCTAGGAGCGCGTCTTGAGCTAGAGAGAGAGAGAGAGAGAGAGAGAGAGAGAGAGAGAGAGAGAGAGAGAGAGAGAGAGAGAGAAGCGCTCACAATATACGAGAGCTTGAGA
Source organism: Adiantum capillus-veneris (assembly GCF_014529385.1). Lineage (NCBI taxonomy): Eukaryota > Viridiplantae > Streptophyta > Polypodiopsida > Polypodiales > Pteridaceae > Adiantum > Adiantum capillus-veneris. The sequence goes on from NC_140947.1 coordinate 20,520,796, forward strand.
CTTGATTATAAACTTAATCTTGATTACAAGACTTAATACTTTATTAACAAACTTGACTTACAAGACAAGAACTAGAAGAGGACTTATTAAGACCCTTCTAGGGAGGGTTAAGGAGATAGGCTCTTCCTTCTAGAACCTTCTAGTGATGATGTAGGCAATGACATAAGCGATGATGTAGGTGAGGACATAAGCGATGGTGCAAGCCGTCTTCTAGAACCTTCCAGAACATTCCTCAATCTTCTAGAATCTTCCACACCATTTTTTTAGAACCTTCAAATACATACATAATACGTTGATGCATCACCTTTGCTTCTCTTGAGCTAAGAGGGGTTTAAATCGTGCCAAATCAATTGCATGGGTTCAATGCTGGGTTCATGGCCCCATGACGCTTCTCTTGTTGTCTCTCAAATAGTCGATCATCACGTTCTATTGCTTGAGAAATGAATTTGCTTAATATATGAACCTTTGGCATAGTCAATATAAGATCTTTACATCATCCTTTAATTATGTTTAATGAAATATTATTCATGCCAAGTTAAATCACATGTGAGCTATCGGAATTCAGATGCATAGACTGATGCAATTCTTGGCCCTTGGCGGAGATTTTTAAGCTTGGTTTCAGCTACCCTTGCTCTAATAGTATCCCCAAAGGTCGCAAAAAACTCTCGTATAAAAGATTCAAAGTTATAGAGGAGGGGAGATTCCTTTTCAAGTAAAGGAGCAAACCAAGAGAGAGTCATACCTGAGAGGAGTGTGCCAATAAGGCCCACGTGAGAAGCATCATTTGGATAACGCTCTTGTTACAATCGGATGAAGAGCCGCACTTGTTGGAGAAAGCCTCTAAACTTTGATCTAGTTCCATCTCTCTCTCTCTCTCTCATGCTTATCTCTCTAGACTCTCCTTCTCTGCGCATCTCTCTTCTACGCAGATTGGGGCCCTGTAGGATGCCCTCTTATCTTTCACTTGTAAAATTACAAAGCGTTTCCATTTCTTGCAATCTCCTTTGTTGCCCACTTCTTCTTGCACGTATGAAGTTGCTCTATCTACTCCCTTCACGTTCCCTATCAGGCCTAGGGTAAGACAGGGCAAGCCAAGGGCCAGGACGGACATGCGATATAGGGGGTCCCTATAATTAGCTACGCAAGGCCTATATAGGGCACGGTTCGGTGGAAAGTGGCATGCTCGAGTCCCTCAATCTCACATTGGTATCAAAGCTCAGGGAGAGGGGAACTATGGAGGTGGGGAAAGTATTTCATGGTTGAATGCATGGCATTGCATGTTATCTTCTCTCTCTCTCTCTCTCTCTCTCTCTCTCTCTCTCTCTCTATATATATATATATATATATATATATATTGCTCTCGCGCTCTATTTTTCTCGGGTCCAAGCTGGCATGGCGTGGAAGCAGGCCGATAGATGTTGTGGAAATAGTCTACAGAGGAAGACCGCTAAGAGATGCGCGGGAAGAACGGGACCCTGTGTAGAGGGAGCCCGCAGTTTGACCTGCACAAAAATGCTCATGTATGAGCTTGTTGAGCTCGCGAGGGCAGCGGAAGCACTCTGGGAGCATTTCACATCACCACCTCATGGGGAGAGGTAGCCTGTAGTAGCGGGAGCCATCAACCCTTCGCCTGCGCCCTGTTTGACGGTGCCATAGTCTTGCCCTTGTTTTTACCTTCTTGTTCAAACCCAGCCACCCAAGGGGTGAAGTTAACTCTTCTAAGGGATCATGCCCATGCGGTCATACCCCTTCATACCCCCTCACTTAGCATATACAATGGAAAGAGCAGATATATTCTGGCAAAGACGATGATCTAAATGGACATTTAGCTATAGAACATCAGCAATTTCTAGCAAGCATTGGTTCTATATTGCAAATTTTGAAGCCTTGGGTTTTGTGTGCCTCGAGGATCGCAGCTAGTAGTGGTAATAGAGACATTTATCAAAGAAAGCTTCCATTTATCTGCCATCATCAACCATGTTCTATTATGGCCTATAAGATAGATGCTTCACAACTGAGAAATTGTTCGATATAGAGATTTTTGATGGCCGAGAAAGCTTGTCCAAGGGTTGTCGGTCACAGATAAATGTCAAGGTGTAAGTGTGGTAAAAAACAAGTAGAGACAAGCGTCGAGTACAGGTTTGGCAGTTTTGCCAAGGATAAGTGAATTATTAGCAAAGTATACCAACAAGGATGACACTCCTCAATCAAGAACACGATGACTTCTTTCAAATTTTGATTAATCAATTAATCATAAGGGATGCATGCGGGCAAGGTTGCCCACTCGTGATGGCAAGTCCGGGTTTATTTTGCATTTTCAACCTGCAAATGCAAGTACATGCAAGGCTTGTGGCATGTAAGGCAAAGATTTAGCATGGTCGACTAGTTGTTTTTGTTTACAGAGCCAGAACGCTACATTCGACAAGTTTTCTAAGAATAATTGACAAGAGCACAGGTTTGTTCATAAAATTAAGATAGTTATTGCTTGTCGACATTTTATGCTTCCAATATGGCGTCCTACTCGACACGGTTAGGGAACGACAAGCACAATTTTCTTTAAATTCTATCTCAACTTTGAGTCTGGACACAAGGTATCGTATGGCTGTATCGACAATGAAGGGTCATAAGATTGGAGCATGGCTTGGTACGACCCAGGTACATAGACCATGTGTTGCCTATAAAGTACAACTCCGTATGAGGCTATCCACGAGCAAGGCTTGTGTAGACAATTGTTGTCTTACTGTTTTCAAAACATTTGATGCTTGTGTTTCCAACATAGTGTAAAAGAATGGACAAGCCATTCAGTGCTATGGAAAAGCATGGCTTTCAAGAGCATGACTATCTACCTATGTATATGCATTGAGTGCATGGTCACTCCAAAGCATTTACAACTTGCCAAAGAGCAAGCAAAGTATGTACACAAAGCACATTGGAAATCTCATTGACATCCACAGCTATGAGCTAAATCCAATGTCGACCACCACACATACGGGATGCTATGACTTTTGATGCTAAGGGAAGCCGGTAAGTATGTTAACTTTAAGTTTCAATTCTGAACTTATTCACTTTTGCACGCATTTTCACAAGGCCAACTTGACAAGAAAATGTTTCTTCGATCAAGCAGTGTTTGGCAATAAATGACACTTGATAACTAAGTTGTAGATGCTATCTCTATCCATATTGGTCAATCTCATGATTCTCAATAAGCTGCACGATTTGGCAAGGCCGATTCTCTATGAAATTTTGACAAGGTCGACTTTCTTCTGCTTTGACATGTGTGTGTGTGTTGCGTTCTCTCTCATCTTTTTGATGAACTCATGCAAAGCAAGGCTTCACTTCAAGGCATCTTGCATAGAAGTTTCCAAAGTCTAGAATATGTTATTAGCATACAAACTAGAAACTTGGCTCCATGTCTATCTAATTTTCTCTTAGAGGTTGATATGACCCAGGCCAAGATGGCACGTAGGGTACATTCGATACCTCTAAATTTATCAGCATATAAGTGAAGGAAGTGCGACGCGAGAGAGAATGAGAGAAGAAGAGCACGACGATATGGTGAACTCGCTCTACTGTAATGTGTAGAGCATAGTGAGTTCTTATTAGGTTTTTACAAAAGAATATGTGTACATACCTGGCGGCCCGCCCACTTACCTGGGTGACCACATTGGGCTTTATACCCCAACAACCTCCCACTTAAAGTCCAATGTGGTACTTTAAGTGTGAGAGAAGCTACTATACAAGCTAATATACAAGAGATGTAGAGAAGTGATGTACTACCCTACACCTAACTGCTTGCAAAAATGCGCAAAGCTCTCTGAGGGAAGTCCTTTTGTAAGTAGATCAGCAGGATTTTCTGTGGTGTGAACTTTGACAAGCTGAATTTGCTTATCCTCGAGCATTTCCCTGATGAAATGATACTTCACATCCACATGCTTTGTCTTTGAGTGATAAACTGGATTGCGAGCGAATTGTATAGCACTCTGACTATCACAATATAACACAGGCATCTCTTCTTTGATTCCCAAATCTGTTACTAATTGATTAAGCCAAATTGATTCTTTGCATGCCTCTGATGCTGCAACATATTCAGCCTCTATAGTAGACTGAGTAACACAATCTTGTAATCTAGAACGCCATGATACTGCTCCACCAGCCAATGTAAAGACATACCCTGACGTAGACCTTCGGTTTTCTAAGTCACCTGCATAGTCTGAGTCTGTAAAACCCTTTACACTTAGCTCCTAACTCCCATAGCATATGCGCATACTCTTTGTAGCTTTCAGGTATCTCAATATTCCTTTCACTGCCTCCCAATGTTTCTTGCCTGGGTTTGACATGTATCGACTTACTACTCCCACTGCAAATGCAATGTCTGGGCGAGTAGCAATCATTGCATACATCAAACTATCCACTGCAGACGCATATGGAATCTTATCCATTTCAGCCTGTTCTTCCTCAGACACGGGACAATCTTGTTTGCTAAGTTTCACATATGGTGGCAATGGAACACTCAATGCCTTTCCCTTCTCCATATTGAAACGTTGCAAAACCTTGTCAATATACTCTGTTTGAGATAACCAAATCAACTTCTTTGATCTGTCTCTCTCAATGCGCATACCAAGTATATGACTTGCCTCACCCATGTCTTTCATGTCAAACGATTTTGCCATCTTTGACTTCAAAGCTGAAATTTCTTCCAAGTGCTTGCCAGCAATCAACATGTCATCCACATACAAAATAAGGATCAGCCAATTGCCATCCTTAGCCTTCTTTGTATATAGACAGTGATCGAACTCACTACGTTTGTAGCCTTGAGAAAGCATAAACTTGTGGAACTTATGGTACCATGCCCTCGGTGATTTTTTAAACCCATGAAGACTCTTTAACAACTGGCATACCAAATCTTCCTTGCCTTTCTCAACAAACCCTTCTGGCTGCTGCATGTAAATTTCCACATCTAAATCACCATGCAAGAACGCTTTCTTGACATCCATTTGGTGCAACACCAAATCTAATATGGAAACCAATGCAAGAAAGCATCTCAATGTGGTCATCTTGACCACCGGAGAGAAGACTTCATCAAAGTCAATGCCTTGTTCTTGCTTAAAGCCCTTGGAAACAAGCCTTGCTTTGTACTTTGGCTGACTATCATGAGTGGTGATCTTATACCTGTAAACCCATTTACAAGGTAGAGCCTTTTTGCCCTGTGGTAATTTAACTAGCTTCCATGTCTGGTTTTTATGCAGAGCTGTCATCTCTGACTGCATGGCCAATTGCCAATTCCCGGAGTCCTTCATTTGCATTGCTTCCTTGTAACATGAAGGCTCATTGCAATCAGTCAACATGACATAGTTCATAGATGGAACAAACCTATCAAGAGGTCACGTGATACATCCAGATCTACGCACAATAGGTGGCTCAGGCTCAGCCACAACCTGTGGTTCCACTCTATCCTGTCCTTGCTCCTCTTGAGCCCTGACATTTTGTCTTGCACGTGCAGGTCCATCTTCTTGGAAGACAACTCTTCTAATCTCCTCAACCCTCTCTGGTTTAGAATGATATTTAGATTCATTAAAGTGAACATCATTGCTGCGGATAACCTTTTTGGATTCGGGATCCCAAAGTCCGTACCCCATCTCACCAGAATTACCATAGCCTAGAAAGATGCACTTTCTACTCTTTGGCTCAAGTTTGTTCCTAAATTCCTTTGGAACGTGAGTATATGCCTCACAGCCAAAGACTCTGAGATACTTGTATGAGGGCATTTTGCCTGACCATACCATCTCTGGCACTGAATCCTTCTACAAAACCTTGCTAGGAGATCTATTTACAAGATGAACAGCTGTTGATACAGCTTCAGCCCAAAACCCATTTGGCAGTTGTGCATTAGACAACATACTTCTGACCTTCTCTTGTATGGTCCTATTCATCCTCTCAGCAACACCATTTTGAGGAGGATTGTAAGGAGCAGTAAGTTCACGTTTTATACCTTTTGACTCACAAAAGTCTTGAAAGGCCTTTGAAACATACTCTCCACCATTGTCAGTGCATAATCATTTAAGCTTCTTGCCACTCTGATTCTCCACAAGTGTCACAAACGTTTTGAAAACACTAAACGCTTCATCCTTGTGCTTGAGAAAGTAAACCCATACTTTCCTCGAGTAATCATCTATAAATGTCATAAAGTAAGAAGCTCCCCCTAGAGATAGGTTAGGCATAGGTCCACACAAATCACTATGAACAAGTGCCAACTATGTATCTCTTCTACTGCTTCTATGCTTATGTGGCTGCTGTGTTTGCTTACCATACAGACAATGTTCACAGAATTCAAAATCATTAAATGAAAAGCCAGGCATATAACCAGAACGAGACAAGATTTCCATTCCCTTCTTGGACATATGTCCTAACCGGCTATGCCACAAAGAAACGTTTGCTGCTCGGTTACATTGATTACATTTTTAGAGACATTTGATACATAAATCATGTAAAGTCCTCCAGACTTTACTCCATGTGCTACTGTCATCGAACCCTTGGATATCTTCCACATGTTTTGTCCAAAAGTGGTGACATAGCCAGCATCATCAAGTAAACATGTGCTGATCAAGCTCTTTGTAATTGCGGGAACATGTCTCACATTCTTCAGCATGAAAGAAGAGCCATTCTGAAACTTCAATTGAACATCTCCAACGCCTAAGATCTCACATGTCTGCCCATTGCCTAGCCGAACTTGATCTTTAGTGGTCACATAAGAGGTAAACTACTCCTTGTTTGGAGACACATGAAGTGATGCCCCTGAGTCTATAATCCAGTCACTCAGTGCATTTCCATCAGATGCTGTAAGAAGAGCTGAGTCCATTGTATTCTTCAAGAAGTAGATGTCTCCTAACACTAGACTGTCATCCTCTGCAACAGTGTTTGTCACATTTATTTCTTGAATCTTCACTGAGGACTTGTTCTTCTCACCATGGTCTTCAGCTTTCTCTTTGCCTTTTACTGCTTTCCATTCTCTACAGTCTCTTTTCATGTGACCCTTCTTGCCACAATGGTAGCATTCTATGTCACTCTTGCCTTTAGCACTACGGGACTTGCTACGAGACTGATTCCTCTTTCCACCTTTGTACTTTTCTTTGTTCCTTCCCCTGAAACCTAAGGCTGTTCCTTTGCCTTTGTCCATTGTCTTTCTATTGGTTTCTTCAGTAAGCAGACTTCCTTCTACACCTGCTATGTTCAAACCATCTGGAGGTGCATAATTACTCAAAGCTGTGCGAAAAGTGTCCCAACTTTCCGGCAATGTGATCAACAGGAACATAGCTCTAACAGGTTCATCAAACTTGACACCCTGAGCTGACAACTGACTATAGATTGTGTTGAATTCACTCAGATGATTGGACATAGGTGTCCCTTCTTTCATCTTCAAGTCAACAAGCTTCTCAAGCCAGTATACCTGTGAAGTTGCACTCTGCTTCTCATAAAGATCACTAAGCTTTAACCATGCTTGATAAGCCGACATCTCGTCTGCTACATTGAAAACAGAGTCTCCTTTGTAAAATGGCTCTAAAAACAGACCAAAAACAGCTCAAAAAACCACTATCTCTCTAACACTGTAAGCTGTGGGTAAACCTGTCCTGCACCTGTACTGTCTCTCACTGTCCTGTCACTGCCCTGTAAGCATAGACTGCGACAATGCCTCAACGGCAGTAAAGCAAAGATGCAATCCCATTTGTCTAACTCACAATCAATACATCCTAGCTGCCTATCTAAGGGTGCTCGAGGGATCGCTCCAAGACCTGTATCACCGAAAGGATCTCAACATTCGAGAATCCCCCAGCTCAATAAAACCTCACTCGACCCTCAACAAAGGCTGCAGTAAATCTGACAATACATAGACTTCCCACAAAGTCATACATCCACATATTTCGCACTGTATGTTGTAACCGCTGCGGCGGTTGTTTGCTGCGTGACTCACAGCCAGCAAACCCTCAATAGACATACATCATCTCTGACAATACATCCCATGTGGAAGTACCTGCAATGTCAGGATGAAATCTGGAATATAAAGCAGCAAACACAAGCTACCTGATGAACTAGTGGATGTCGCCTACAGTCTGTGTGTAGATGCGCCCGTGTCGTATGTGACACGCCTCCAAGAACTGTGAGCCGTCCTTTGATGTGTAGACAGCCACAAATCAACACTCTGGGAGTGTCGATATCCTCAGCACCTGCAGTCGTAGGCCAAAAACCCCAAATTTGTAGAGTCGGATCTGCACCCGCCAAGACCACGTAGTCGAAAATGGCATGTGCAGAACTTTGTCGGTGGCCGAGATGATCTCAGAATGAAATTCTGCGAACACCAAGTCCTTCGGCCTTCCCACAAGAATTTGGGCCGTGTCTTCGCCTGTCGAATCTCACTCCAATCTGAGCAGGTGACTCTGGCTACCTGCAAATGCTGCCCCGAGCCTCGATCTGAGCTCTGATACCAGTTGAAGGAGTACGAGCGGAAGTGCGACGCGAGAGAGAGTGCGAGAAGAAGAGCACGACGATATGGTGAACTCGCTCTACTGTAATGTGTAGAGCATAGTGAGTTCTTATTAGGTTTTTACAAAAGAATATGTGTACATACCTGGCGGCCCGCCCACTTACCTGGGCAACCACATTGGGCTTTATACCCCAACAATAAGGCTATGAGCCAGCTTCAAGCAAAGACAACCACTCTCAGAGAAGCAACAAATGCTTTGCCAGCCTTCATGCGAAGCAAGGCTTCTACTCTGTACCTAGGTACTATCCATTGACTTCAGATTAAGGATAATGGCACACATATTTGACGCTAAGTGGATATAAGCTCATAGTTTGAGTTATGCAATGATGCACTATGATGTATCCATGCCCATGAAATTGTGCAAGGCACATATTAGTAGCTCTCAAGGTTGAGATTGTCATTGAAGCCAAAGTCTTATCAATCTATTTTTTTGATATGCATGCATGGCATGCGAATAAGATGGCAGCACATCCACTCCATCATTGTTTATGATTTTTCAATAACATCACCTACTCTGTCCAAGAAGATTTGAGGTTGGTAGATGGGTTGTCGATCGTTGTATATGTAAACAACGGTGAGCACTTCACATCATTGGCTCTATGCACAAGGTGCAACCAATACCAATGACAATTTTTATGGGCAGCACCAAGTAGGCATGGCCTAGCTATCAAAACAACTGATTTGTGGCATGACATGAATAGATTAAGAGAACCTCCATGTAGGTAATCTCTTATGTAAACACTTTAGAAAATCTAGTATAAATATTTTCTTTGGGGGTTTTTGACATATTTCTCCTTTGTTCATGGAGGAAGAAAATTCTCTCATGACTTAGTTGTGAATACGATTCCAACTGCATAACATCTATTGCTTAGTTGCAGCTCTGATTAAACCTCTAGGAGTGGCATTTTCAGGGGTATGCTCCCATTAATACACGATCATTCCATACGTGTTGAGTATCACCATTTGATCTCATCACATTTCTACTTTCCAGGAAAGAAATCCACCATATACCACGGGGTAGTGGACAATTTCAACTTCCAAAGTTGACTTCAATTAATATTGATTGCTAGTTGAGCAGTTTCCCTACAAAATGTAACCAAGGGGTTCGACAATGTAGATTTTAACCAAGGGGGTTTTGGATTGCAAAGGCAACACCTAGGGTTACCCGTGCAATACTACTTGATTTTCACTAATTTTAACTAGTGTTCCTAGGCCTTTGCAGGCAAGAAATTTGGGCATGTGCATTTGACTACATGTAAGTGCACACTATTTTCAACCTCTGGGTACGCATTTGATTTGTTTTTATTTCTTTTTTGAAATTTTTTGGTTTATTTTCCAAGTAGGATGCATAAACTTCTACCTTTTCATCCATTTTTCTCTTTAAGAGACATGACAAGGTCATGTAGGAGCAAAGTATTTTGGGTCATAGTGTCCAAAATACATTTTTGCATTATGCAGTTATGGACCCATATGTAGGGTTTTTCTTTGACACATGTTGTCACATTACAATATGGTCTAGGAAAAGGAGTCCAATTTAGCTAGTGTGGAGCAAGGTTAATGAGGTCCCTCTCACTCATGTCGCTGAGTGTTTCTAGTTACCTCCACACACAAGTACATCTCGTGCTTTGACAATATTGTAATGTTGTCACATTACAATATGGTCTAGGAAAAGGAGTCCAATTTAGCTAGTGTGGAGCAAGGTTAATGAGGTCCCTCTCACTCATGTCGCTGAGTGTTTCTAGTTACCTCCACACACAAGTACATCTCGTACTTGAAGGATGTACTTTTTTTAGACATTCTTATTTGAGACATATTCAACATGTGGATAATATGAGTCTCTAAGACTGACACTCGTGTCCGCTATTTCAATTATGTGTCTCGACAAATTTCCTAAGTGCTATTCAAATCCGTTTCATAGACCACGTTGAGCACGTAATATTAGGAACAATTTCAGTGGCCAAGAATTGTTGGGTACTTAGAATGACTTGTTAAAGTTACAAGTGATGCTCAACAACAAACTTAACGGATGGTTGTTTATGTATATAGCAAGGGTCTATATTATGAATGAAAATGTTTCTTGTGGATCTTTCAAGTTAACCAAGATGGTTATTTATAACATTGTTGATTCCTCAGGCATGTTATAAGGCATTGTTATCCTTGTTTAGTAGTCATTTGGGAAGACTGTTTATGAACAGTCTTTCCCCACTATTTGTGAACAGTGGGGAAACACACCTCAGAACCTTCATTGATCTAAAGAGGATAGAGAAATTACAAGAGTAATCGTGTGCTAAAGGATATGCAAAGCGCATACACTAGCACCAAGAAATCCAATTAGAAAGCATTTATCGTTCTAGTTGGAGTTTGCTAATCGTTATGTTTGCAACTAGATTTAGTCTCTTCATATTTAAGTCAGGTTCTCAACCTTGAACACTAGTTATGGTGGGGTTGTTTATTGATGCAATAAGATAACAAGTCAAGGACCTTATACTTTGTGCTTGAGTTACGTCAGCCAATTACTTTCATGGAAAGTGAAAAGAGGTACTCTTTTGGGTACATCTTAGTTATGACAACTCATTTAGCATACTCAAGTGAGTTCTAAATGGAGTTTACACCTATGTTGAATATAGGCCGGTTACACAAGACGGTTTTGCAAAGGGACAACAATATGGAATATCAAGATGTTATTCTTGATTTCATTGAACCTCCTATTGATCCATGTTCCGGTAAAACAAACAGCTAGATCCATGAAGGATGCGAATGTGGAAAACATGAGTGTTCTTAGGAAGATACAACCATTTTTGTTTTCGAAGACGAAAACGCTTCTCCAAGGGGGGAGTAATGTTAGGCCCAGAGTAAGATCGAGCAGGCCAAGGGCCAAGACGGACATGCGGTACACGGGTTCCCTATAATTAGCTAGGCAAGGCCTATATAGGGCATTTTTGGGTGGAAAGTGGCATGCTCCGGTCCCACCAATCTCGCATTCCCCTGTGTTGGATTGTTCTCTCTATGCATCTTTTCATGCTCCCTCCTCTTCATAATTGGCAAGACTACGAATAATGTGTTTGTGTGTGCGCAAAAAATCCCTCACGGGCTCATGTTTTTGTAGGAGGAGGGTCTTCTATCCTTGTCCTTGTTGAAAGTTCATGCAATGCTAGATGGTGTAGAGTCAACATTCAATGCAGTAGAAGAGCATTGTTGCAGATGTTCTTGGCATGGCGTTGGTGTCACTACAAGAGCCCGCTTGAATTTTGACGTCAAATTATCGGCGTTGAAGCGGTCCGGGGCGGGCAACAAGAAGAGCAACCTCTAGACACCCTTCAAGGTTCCCGTGCTGCTCAATGGGGCTGGGGCACAACACAACACAAACCAAAACAACAAACCCACAACCAAATCCCAACTACACAAGGGGCACCACCTAGTTTAAGAGCGAACTAGGACGCAAAAGAGGAGAATCGTTAGAGCAACCCACAAACAAGCAAGGAATTTACACTAACCCTAACACCAATGGAACACTCTCATACACTAAAACACGAGAGAGAGAGAGAGAGAGAGAGAGAGAGAGAGAGAGAGAGAGAGAGAGAGAGAGATGGTGCTCGGGCTGCTTTGAAGTGTATCGTTAATGATCAAGCAAACATAAATATATATATGTAAGAAAGAGAGAGAAGGGGGAAGGGGGTGCTTGTTGCACTAATGCCTTCTTACAAATCTGTCATGACCAATCAAAGTGAGATTAGTATTTGTTCAACATAGCCTGAGTAAATTACACCACAACACATCACAAGAAAAAAGCCACCCCAATCACTGTCTTAAGGCCACGGGAGTCCTCTCCACCCTGTCGCCCTCTTACAGCATGTGGGATTTATGGCTAAATTGATAACAATACCCAGAGACAAGCTATCAAGAACTTAAATAAAACACCAAGACACTTACACATCATTATTGTCCATGACTTCACGTTGGAAGGGAGACAAGGTATCCATGCTTAGTCCAAATTCACCCTCCTTGATTCAGCAAATGTTGGGCTTACTCTAGTAGGAGAAATGATAGATTTCCTACTCTCAATTTAATGATCACTCTCTCTTACAATGGCATAGAGTTCCCTTGCTAATCACCCCTAATACAACACATACATATGCCTAATGCCAATGAGATTCCACTCAAGAGCTCCTTCTCAAGAGGTTGAGCTTGGCTTCTCAAGCTATAGCATAGTGCTCTTTCTTCTCCCCCTCTTTCCTACTCTCAATTTAATGATCACTCTCTCTTACAATGGCATAGAGTTCCCCTTGCTAATCACCCCTAATACAACACATACATATGCCTAATGCCAATGAGATTCCACTCAAGAGCTCCTTCTCAAGAGGTTGAGCTTGGCTTCTCAAGCTATAGCATAGTGCTCTTTCTTCTCCCCCTCTTTTTGTGCTAGCTACACCTTCCTTTTATAGCAATTTTGAAGGCTAGGGTTACTCCTCTAACCATGGTTGGGTTAGATTTTCAGCAATTTATCTAATTTCTTTTGCTTGGAATTATCAAGAAGTTGGTGGGGAAAGAGAGAGGAGAGAAATGGAGGTGATAGGACTTTTCATAGTGGGTTAGTGTTAGTAGAGTTAGTATTAATTTACAAATGGAATTGGATATTTACAATGGGAGTATCCATGTAGGATACAAATAAGGAAGAAAAACTCTTAAGAGGTAAGAAAAGGTGGATTTCTTACAAGGTTGATGCTCCAAGTGTCTTGAGTAGGGCCAATTTTGACGCTTGTTGACGGTCCACTAGCTTTGACGGTACATTTTTTCTCCACTCTTGACCTTCCTTGAGAGACAAGGTAATTGAAGCTGAGTAATCAACCACCATGATGCCGTCTTTTAAGAGAAGAGGCTGAATTTTGTGGTTTTTTTTTATAGATATGGGTAATTTGGAGGAGGAAAAATGAGACTAGGTGGTCAATTTTGGAATGGAATTGTGTGTGGGAGGTATGAGTTCACCATGGTTTCTCTTATTCTTCAAGGTTGAGGAGAAGGTGAGTAGGGTGCAGAGAGGAGTGGTGAGAGAGGTGGGGATGATGAGTGGAGAAGTGTGTGTGAAAGAGGAAAATGATAAAGTGGAAGAGAGTGTGTGGTTGCATAGCATGGGAAAACTGGGGTCCACTAATAAAATCATAGCTCATAGCTCAAAAAAATATAAAAAAATTTGAGACAAAAGTTCAGCCCACGAGCTACAACTTTTGTTTGTATCACCTTTTCAAATTCGGAGAGCAAGTGAACTTTAAAAATTCAGCAAAACCGACTGTTTTTTTCCACTGGACAAAGTCCTTGTGGGGTCCTTCTTTGGATGATTCTTTTGAATACCTCCAAGAGTGAGCCCTCCATAGTGCATGTATGCATACCACCTACCCTTGACCTTATTTGGTAGGTCTATAATTGAAGATATTGTTGAGATCATGATATAAGTGAATAGTACAACTAAGAAAATCAAATATTGAGGGGTCTAAAAAATATGTACATGTCAAATATAAATAATATAAGTGGAAAAAATATAATGGGGTCAAAAGAAATCTCTCTCATTATGAGGCTACCATAAAAAAAATAAAAAAAATTGGTGTTCTAATTTTTTAGAAAAAAAACAAAATAGATGTAGGAAGGGAAAAATCACAATAGTGAAAAAATATACACATAAATAAAACTAGTTTTTTTGGATTTTTGTTGGGGTGGAGTTACACCAAATATAAGAGAAGCTTACATGAAAATATTTATATATGGAATAAAGAGTATGAAAAATGGTAAGAAAAATTGTGGTAATGGTGAGGCAATGTATAGAGCATAAATAACACACACCTAGGTAGAAATATTTAAATAAATACCAAAATAATTATGAAAAAATCTTTTATTTAGGCCCTATATACAAAGAAATATTTACATACGCATGGACCATAATATACTTATATTTTTTATTTTTTTATTTTTTTGGCTCAACTAGCCCCATGACTAGCTAATTGAGGGTTTTTTATTTCAGTAAGGAGATAAGGGAAAAGTCCCCTAACTCACACGCACCTATATACAGTGAAAGGGTGAGGGTAACCACAGTGTTTGAGTGATTTGATAGGGTGAGATAACTCACTATGGCAATTACAGAGAGCCAAAAAATTGGCTATCAGCATCAATGGCGGGCGTCGATATATGTGTAGGTAAATCTGGAGCGAGATTAACTTTTAAAAAAATTGAAAATTTGAATTTTTGATGCATGTACTGGCAGCTATTCCGGCGCCTGGGGTATCGAGGTACTTTCGGATGCTTGTATCGAACTTTCTTCCGACGTCCTTACCGGCACCTGTATCGATGGACCCTGCAAAAAACAAAGTCGCGGGTCTTTCCCTGCGCATTTCCCTCATTCTCCACCTCTTCTCTTGCCCTCCTCCTCCTCCGCGAGCTAGTTTTTGAATGCTATAGAGATGTCATACCTTTTGTTGACAAAAATTAGAAAACAATTTTTTTCTAGAAAGAAAAGTTGTATTGGTGTACAAAGATCGGAGAGAATCTCACATTAGAATCTGACATGGTCGTCCAATAAAATCATAACCTAAGGTCTCTCTTATCATCACCTTTGCAAATGAATAATGATGGCCTCTGCAAACATATAGGCCCTACGAGTCTGAATCTCTCCCCCTTAGGTGCATTTAGCAGCTCCTCTTGAGCCTAGCCTCTTCCTCCATGCTCAACTTCCATCTTACCTTCTTCATCAGCTCCCTCTATTTCTCCGCCTCATCTTGCACTGATCGTGGGTACTCTCCTTCTTGCCTGACACATCCCATGAAATTGCCGCGGCGAAGTTTGTTGTCGGGCCTCACCTAGCAGAGGGTGAGCCCATTTGACTCCCATTCTACGACAATTTTTTCTGCAATGAGTGGTGGGTTCTCTAATCTCTCCTCTACTATTGGACAAAGCTCTTTCACTACAAGAGCCTGCTTGAATTCCGATGTCAAATTACCGCTGTCAATGGAGGGCGTTGGTATATGTGTAGGTAAATCTGGAGGGAGATCAACTTTCTAAAAAAAATAATTTTTGAATTTTTGACGCCTGTACCGAACTTTTTCTTAACGTCCTTACCAGCACTGGTACTGCGAACCCTGCAAAAAACGAACCCGCGGGTCTTTCCCTGTGCATTTCTCTCATTCTCCGCCTCTTCTCTTGCCGTCCTCCTCCTCACCTGCTACAAATCTGTTGTCCAACAAGTTGCTGAAGGTGAGATTCTTGCTTGTGGACTACTCCCCAGCATCAAGGTGAGATTCTTTTCAAGTTTGCTTGTAGGTTTGTGTGTGTGTGTGTGTGTGTGTGTGTGTGTGTGTGTGTGTGTGTGTGTGTGTGCGCGCGTGCGTATTTTTGCAGGTTTGAAGACATTTTTAAGACCCTTTATTGCTCAAATAGGCCGCATGTGAGTGCTCAAAACTTTTACGTATTTTTATTTAATTTAATATTATATTAAATATTGGCAAAATAAAATTTCATTCACTAGGCTTTCAATGCTTTAAATTTTTATGCAATTTTGTTTTGAAATTATGCTTTGGAAAAATTATGTTTTGGGGTAATTTTGTTTTGAAATTATGCTATGGAAAAATTTTGTTTTGAAATTATGCTTTGGATAAACTTTGTTTCGAAATTATGCTATGGAAATTTTTTGTTTTAAAATTATGCTTTGAAAAAATTTTGTTTTGAAATTACGCTACCATCTCATCATCATCATGCGATTGATGAGATGTAGGTTATATGTTTCGGTTAGGTTTAGGTATAGGTTATAGGTTAAGTTAAGGTATAGTTTATAGGTTAGGTTATATATTAAGCTAAGCTAGGTTATAGGTTAGGTTAGAACTAGCGACAAATAGTGGAAAAAACGCGTCGTATACTTCAAAAAATGCGAATGGACTTCGATTAGTTTAAGTTTACGTTTTAAGTTAGGTTATGTTATAGGTTTGGTTAGATTAGCTTAGAGGTTAGGTTTAAGTTAAGTTATACGTTGGGTTAGAGCTAGCGCAAATAGTAGAAAAAACGCAAACTAACTTCGAAAATGACTCGTGTACTTCAAAAATGCAAACGGACTTCGATTAGGTTAGGTTATAGATTAGATTTAGGTTATAGGTTAGGTTAGGTTATAAGTTAGGTTAGGTTATATGTTATGTTAGGTTAGCTTTATGTTATAGGTTGTATGTAAAAGGTTAGGTTAGGTCAGGTTGTACGTAAAAGGTTTGGTTGTATGTTAGGTCCAGGTTTAATCTATAGGTTAGGTTGTATGTAAAAGATTAGGTTAGGTTAGGTTGTATGCTAGGTCAGGTTTAGGCCATAGGTTAGGTGTACGTAAAAGGTTAGGTTAGGTTATAGGTTAAGTTAAGTAATGATTAGGTAGTGAGAGCTAGCGACAAATAGTAGAAAAAACGCAAACGAACTTCAAAAATGACTTGTGTACTTCAAAAAATGCAAACTAACTTCATTTAAGTTACGTTATAAGTTATATTATAAGTTACGTTAAGTTAGGTTTAGGCTTTAGGTTAGGTTAGAGCTAGTGACAAATTAATAGTAGATAAATGCAAACGGACTTTGAAAATGACTTGTGTACTTCAAAAAACGCAAACGGGCTTCGGTTAGGTAAGGTTATATATTAGGTTTAGGTTATAGGTTAGGTTAGGTTAGAGGTTATGTTAGGTTAGGTTTAGGTTACAGGTTAGGTTAGGTTAGAGCTAGCGACAAATAGTAAAAAAACGCAAACAGATTTTTAAAAAGTATCGTGTACTTTAAAAACGCAAACGGACTTCGGTTAGGTTATGTTGTAGATTAGGTTATAGGTTAGGTTTAGGTTATAGGTTATAGGTTAGGTTAGGTTAGATTATAGGTTTCAAATGCACAATTGGACTTCAAAAGCGCACACACTCTTCAAAAACACTAATATATAGTCATTGACCAATAAAGACAAGATTATTACCCTGCGGTCCTAATCTCCGTGCACCTCTAGACCGAGTTGTGCGGGGATCGGGCATGGCTAGAGAATGTGAGGTTGTTAGAGCTAGCAACAAATAGTTGAAAAAATACAAACGGACTTTGGAAATGACTTGTGTACTCCAAAAAGCAAACCGACATTGATAAATGAAGTAAAATAACGCAATCGAACTTCAAAAGCGCACACAGAATTCAAAACTCTAATATATAGTCATTGACCAATAAAGACAAGATTATTACCCTGTGGTCATAATCTCCATGCACCTCTAGACTAAGGTGTGCGGGGATCGAGCCCAACTAGAGAATGTGAGGTTGTCATGTAGTTAGTAGTGTGTAGTTATAACAAGAGTGTTTTAATTATTTATTGCATCCTTGATGGATAAAGTATGGACGATAGGATTGCATGTCCTTGTGCGCATTGCAAGCATCAAATCTTTCAAAAACAAAAAATCTGTGACCAGCACATACACAATCACGGTCTCTTTCCAATAGAGCAACTACAAGACCTGCGTTATTGATCTCATGGTCTAGAGACGGTAGATCAAACTTTGCAAGTAGATATTGCTCCAACTTCATCCCAGAGAAGACAATTTTAAAAAACGAACAGCCATCGACTGAGTCCTCCCAACCAATACCTGATGTGGCATTTCAAGAAGTAGAGATGGAGCAGATGTTAGACGCGTTCTTTGACATGGATCCCATCATTGAATACATAGAAGATGACAACATTCAAGTCAATACTGCCAACCAACCTCAGCCATCCCGTCCATATCGACGGCATGATAGCAACGATAAAGAGGGCGAGATGATGCAAACTATTGCACACATGTCGCTTTACAATGGTGCCAAAATCTAAGTTCTCCGTACTGCTTTGGCAATGCTTAATTTGTAGTCGGTTTACAGGTGGTTTGACGCCTCCGTCACAAAGCTTTTCAGGTAAATACATTGTGTCCTAAGCATGATAGAGTGTAAATTACATTTTCATAATGTGATCAAGGGACTGAGTTGTTCATGTAACAACAGGTTGCTCAACGAGCAAATCTTGCAAGAAGGGAATCACATGCCCCCTACCCGTCCAGCCGCTAAATAGCTTCTTACTATTTGGGCTTGGATTATCACAAAATACATGCATGCCCTAATGATTGTATACTTTTTCGCAATGAGTATGCAAATTTTGAACTGTGTCCCAATTGTGGATCAAACAGGTATAGAGAGGACATAGAAGGAAAATTTATCCCTGCAAAGGTCCTTCGACACTTTCCTATCATTCCAAGAATAAAGAGCATGTTCAAGTGCAAGTCTCTAGCCGCTTTGATGACATGGCACTCAAATACTAGATCGACAGATGATGTGATGCGGGTACCTGCTGACTCTCGTGCATGGAAGCACATAGAGGAAAGTTGGTCTACATTTAAGAATAAGCCTTGATGTATCCGCTTTGGTCTAGCAATGGGCGGAGTAAACCCATTTGGATTACATAGTTCGTCATGGAGCACGTGGCCTATTTGTCTAGGTAATTATAATCTTCCACCATGGCTAGCTATCAAGAAGAGCCATCTGTTGCTGTCATTGATCGTCCCAGGAAAGTACAAAGCAAAGAACATGGACGTCTATCTAGCACCACTTATAGCAGAGCTCCAAATCTTGTGGATAGGAATCGATGTGGTTGATATGTCCCAACCAATCGGATGACGGAATGTACGTGTGCAAGGCATTCTCATGTGGACCATGCACGATTGGCCAGGCTTTGGTGAGTGTTCAAGTAAGTGTCTTTGAAACCCTCACACACATGTTATTCCTGGCTATGCCAACGCTTTTATATTTTAATTTTGTGATTTTTCAGGCTTGAGTTACTCGGGCAATCATGCATGTCCGAAATGTGGTCCTCGACTTGGCTTCCGCCACTCTAAGCATTTGAGCAAGACAGTTTACGAGGAGCATGGTAGATTTTTGCCTGAAGGACATGAGCTACGTGGACCAAACATATGCAAACATGACATGCATCCACTAAAAATTGTTCTCAATTTTTGAACATGCATTAGTCTTTTAAAAACCACAAACCCTTGAATTTCTCCGTTTTCCTTTTTTGAGCCAGGATTTTATTTATAATTTTAATGAAATTTTCACTTGTTATTTATTTTGGCTAGAGTTTGTCTTTCATGAGCGGTCGTGGTGTGAAACCTAGCTAGGGTTTGTGGAGGAAGCGGGGTAGGTCATGGGTGGATGGCAGCATAATAAGGATCACAAAGCGGGGCAATGACAATAGTTAGTGGCTCAAATTAGAGTGGCGGGCAAGCTAATAGTGGGTGACACCCGACATTAATGGAGCTTACGATGGAGTGCATAGGCGAGGCTCTGTAAGGTGGGAGTAAGCGTGTCAGCGAGCCGATGTGTGGGTTGTACAGGCATCAACCTAGGGTTGCAACATGGCAGAGGACCTGCAGGCAAGTAGAGGTAGAAATGGGAGTCACGCTATAAATTTGGTGATCCAATGTAGTATATCATATCTTTGAGGCAAGTGGGGAGGATGATAATGGCATGCATCCAGGAGGAGGTGAAAATGGTCGAGGTTATGGGCATTGTAGAGAGCAGACAGTAAGTCCATGCATGGTGAATGATTTTAAGGCACATGGGATGTACAAGGTGCAAAAGAGCTTGGTGTAGTGGACATAGTAGACTTGCAACAGGGTTGTGGGCCTGAGGGAATGTACACAGTGCAATCATGAATTTTTTATAGCAAGGCTTGAGCGCAATGTGGAACCCAATGAGTATAGGGCGGCTGAGGTGCACGTGATGGCGTAAATGTGTGCAAGTCAGAGGGCGGAGTGTTGATTTGCAGTGAGATAGTGTAGTGGTGTGCAAGTTATAGGTGGGCATAAGAATAGACATTGGCAGGCATGGGCAATCGGGTGCAGTAGAGGCTAATGATGGCAAGGAGAGCAAGGAAAGGGAACTAGATAGGGTTGCCAAAAATACTATCGATGATCCCATCCTAGTGGGCCATAGCTCTCAACTCTTCATCCTTAGTCTTTAGGCTCTCTTCCAAAAACCAACACCTCCCACTACTGCTGCTCTTGCTCATCAACCTGACTGCCTTCACCAAACTTGCGTGAAAATTTCCCATGTTGACATGCCATAACTTCAAGATATGGCGGGGTGCATCTTTCAATGTATATCTTTAAGATCCCATTCACGTATCCCATCCAACGAATGAGCTAAATGACACTAACTTCATGCACCAATAAAAAATTAATCATTTTTAAAAATACATCTTTTCTTAAAATAACCTCTCCTTTTCCATTAGCAAAAAAGGGAGGCATCACTAAGGTCTTACCCCTTTGGGGCAGGCCAAAATAAGTTTGCCAAGGGCGACCAAGCAAGCTACCCTATGTGGCTCGAGTGTAGTCCCATCACCACCTTATCAACCCTTGCCTCAGGAGGGATGTCCCTTCCTGACCCCCCCCCCCCCACCCCCAGTCATAAATACCATGGCTTCAATGGCTAGGCTATGGGTAATAACCTCTCACATCGGTCACTTATTCTGACAAATGCTCCTTCTTTGTCCTCCCATCTTTGAGCCATTGGTTTATTGTTGTTGTTGGCGCTTGAGCAAGGGGGAGCCATCTCGTGGGTACAAGGTTTGGAAAAAAGATGGTCTTCCTTCTCGCATTCCAAAAAGCTTCACAAAATTCCCCCAAGCTGCACTAAGACTCGCAAAAGGTCTTCCTCCTCGCACTCCAAAAAGCTTCATAAATGTCCCCAAGCCACACCAGGAACTCATCATGCCTATTCAAGCTCCTTTTTAAAATTTTGGGCTTTCCATATCATCTCCAAGCCGCACCAAGAACTCTTTTCAAGGACCTTGGGCACTTCAGTCCCCTCCTCCCAAGCCTCTCGACTGTCGATGTTTCAAAACGCTGCCTTGGGAGCAAGGCGAGAGGTGGGGGGGTAGAAGGGCCTCTCAAAATGCATCAAAAAATGATGTCGAGTGGGGGTGGGGGGGCTCCAATAGGTGCTAGCATTTCATAATGTTGCAAGGATTGGAGCCGCCATCAATGAGGAACACCACTACCCATCTACGTTTCAAAATGTTCCTACATTGGGAGGGGGCTCCAATAGGTGCTTGCATTTCAGAACGCTGTGGGGATTTGAGTCACCATTAATGAGGAGATAATGCTCCTTCGTTGAGAGACCTAGATGGCCTAGCCCTCTTGCAGTTCAAAATGTGCCTAGGGAGACCAAAGGATGCCAATCTAGCTTGCATTTTAGAACATTGCAAAAACGCAAGGAGGGAGGGAAAATGTTGATAATACTGCTCCTCTCCAATTCCTTTTCTCCCGTTTGATTCTCCAAGGATAAAAAATCCACGCACTCTGACATCATTCCAAAGTCGACGATGTAGAAGCGTAAAGCAATAGGGAGAATACACAAGACAGAGAAAGAGAGAGAGAGAGAGAGAGAGATACTATTAAACCAACCAACCTTGGCAATGATTTGTTTTGTCTAGAATGGGGGCTGAGGGTTGCTTATATACTCACTTTAGAAAATTCCCTACACAAGATTTGAAAAATAAGTAAAGTAAATACCTAAATCCAATATAAATACTGGATCACATTGGGCTATTCACTTATGCACTTAAGATGTTTTGAAAGGATTTTTAATTTTTCGAGATTGGGGAGACCTAATCACTCGAGATGCTATAAATACCTAAATCCAAAATAAATACGGGGATCACATTGGGCTATTCACTTATGCACTTAAGATGTTTTGAAAGGATTTTTATTTTCTCGAGATTGGGGAGACCTAATCACTTGAGATACTATAAAAGTTAACAAGAAAAAGTTGATGTAGTTGTTATTGACCCAGGGGATTCACCATGGAAAAATTACCGCACCACGTAAGTGTAGGGGAGGGGGTTTTTTTACAAGTTACATAAGCTTAAAAGTTAGGGGTAGGCCCCCAATAATTTATCTCCCAAGCTTAAAAATAAGGGAGGGGGGTATCATATTTATTTTGGGGGGGGGGGGGGGGTTGTAAAATCTGACCCGGGTTAATTACTTGCAACGATTGGTCCCTGGTGTGCACTAGAACTCAGATGAATTTTGGGGAAGTTTTTTTACAAGTCACACATTAAATTTTACATCAAGCCGTTCATAGCTAAGGGCTGATTTGTATCAGGTCAAGGGTTGATTTATACCAGTCAGGACAGGATAAGTAGCCAGAGTGTAGGTTGATCGGGCACACAATTTGAAACTCAAACTAAGACACATTGAGGGTACATCTAGTTATCAATAGAAGTGGTTCCTTAGTACGTTGCCGATCACTATGCTACACACTCTTTGACTAGGTTTACCCAGTTAGATCATGTGATACCTAAATTTTATATATAAGATAGGGGTATGATATTTTTCTTCATTGATTGTCATATAAGCATAGAAAGAGGGGTCATATTCCCTAATATGAGTGGTATATAGGGGTTTTATCAACATTGTCCGCTCGCAGGTGGCGTCCCGTTTTGTACATAGAGTGAATACCCCGGGGTTATTGAGTGCCAATGTTGTAAGACTTGAAGCTGAAATTAACAAGAGGGACAGAGAGATCATGTTAAATCTCAATAAGGAGACCATGCCGATTGACCCTCCTCCCAAGGTGGTGGCTCAACAAGTGATTTCTCCAACCCCCATGGACATGCTCTAGGATAATAAGAGACTCATGACAATGTGTCCCAAACCCTTCCAAGGACTAGTAATAAAGGGGGAAAGGACAAAAGACCCATTTGATGAATAGAACATTAAGGGTCTCACTAAACCTCACAAAGCCAAGAAAATATTTACTTGGATCAAATTGAATCAAGTTGACATCATCATGCAACAGGAAGTGAAGTGTACTCAACAAGATATTCAAGAGAGATTGGCCACCATCTCAGAAGATCAACATAGGTATGGTCTAACCATCAAAGAGGAAGCTTTATGGGATCAAATATGGGATTCTCCAATTTCTTAGGCTTTCCCTTAAAGGGTCCTTAATTGTCAAGAAACATTCAAAGGCTCACATCACACCATGCCGATCCAATACTATTTAAGCACGCTAGATATCTGCATGCTAATTGTGTTCTTTTGTCATCATCGCTCTCTATGTAGTCTAAAGCCTCATCCACATATATGCCAAAAAGAGTGGGGGATAGAGAGCAACCCTATTTCACCCCAATGGTGGAGTGAATAGTCTTTGACATCCCCTAGGGCATATGCACTTTTCTTTGTAATTGTCGTGTACATGCCATGATCCCCATATGAGCTCTACAGACTTATGGCCATTATAAAAGAGAATGTTACACAAGGATGAACCAAAATTGCGGTCATGGAAGAGGTCGAGGTTATGGCAGACATGCATGTCATTTTGTAGGATACAGTCCTCATGATTGAAATTTGTATGATAGCAGGTCAATTGGTCATCTATTTCCTATGGAGCACGTGGTTGGTACTATGGCAAAGCCACATCATACAAATGACTGGTACTTGGAAAGTGGAGTCACAAATTACATGACATATCATGGTGAATGGTTTGACAGAAAGGAGAAGCTAGAAGATAATGAGTTCATTGCTACCGGTGATGATACAATGCATCGCCCATGTTCATTCAGTACCATTGCCAGAGAAAGATGGAACCTACGACGGCTTGGGAGATGTTTTGTATGTGCCTACCATCACAAAGAATCTCGCTTTAGTTGGGCAAATGATAGATCAAGTATTACAAGTCTGGTTAAGTCGCTTTGGTTGGTGCATAGAGGATAATGGTAGAGTAGGAAAGATCTTGGCACATGGTAAGAAGACATGTTGCTTATTTTCATTGGATGCTAGTGATCCATGTTTACATAGTGGTATGTATGCAAACAAGTCAGCAACACAAGATCATTGGGTAGACTTATGGCATGAGAGGTATGGTCATGCCAATTTTAGAAGGTTGAAGCATATGCAAACAAAGCAAATTGTTCGCGGGTTAGTAAGATTTGGTCGGCTGAATTTTGATCATATTTGTAAAGCATGTCAATTTGGCAAGCAGACTTGCTTGCCAGTTCCAAAGAGGGGGAGAAGGAGTCATCCTTTGGAAATTGTTCATTTAGATATTTGGGGACCATGTTACACCAAATGGTTGTCGATATTTTATCACTCTCATAGACGGCTATAGCAGAATGACATGGGTGTCCTTCTTGGAGGAAAAATCAAAAGAACTTGAGGTAATTTTTTGAGTGTAAAGCAATGGCTAAAAAGAGAATGGTTGTTACATTAAATGCCTACGTGCAGATGGAGGAGGAGAGTACATGTCACATGAGTTTGATGATTATCTACATGAGCAAGGCATAAGAAGGTAGATAACTTGAAAGAAAGAATAGATTCATTGTAGAGATAGTAAGAGCCATGATGAATGAGATGAACATGCCATTGTCATATTGAGATGAAGCAGTACACATGGCAGTGCACATCATGAATTGAACACCAACAACTGCCATTCATGAGATTTTTCCTTATGAGAAACTTTATGAAGGCAAGCCAATAATTTCATACATTAAAGTTTTTGGATGTGTTTATTATGTGCAAGTGCCAGATGAATCAAGAAAGAAAATGGATCCAAAGGCAATGAAGTGCATCTTTTTGGGTTTTCCAGTCGACAAGAAAGGATACAAGTGTTATGATCCTACCACACAAAAAGTTTATGTGAGTAGGGATGTCAGATTCGGTGAGCATGAGCCATGGTATACACACAACCAATTATGGTGGAAGATGAGTATGAAGAGCAAGAGATTTTATGTTATGTCATTGATGTGTTACATTTGCTACCATATATGTGGTAGTGATGTGTGTGAGCACACTTAGGACCGCCGTCGAGGTATTTTTCCCTCACCAAGAGGGTTTTCCCCCCGTGCAAGGATATACGGCCATCATTCTAGGGCTAACTTATCTTACCATGCAATACAGTCTTTGTTGTGTGCCTTGAGCTTCTTCAGCTTCTCCAAGTTGTATATGTTTCCCTTGCAACCCTAATTCCAACAATTGGTATCAGAGCAGGTTGCATCCTCTTGGGCATGGTCACCAGTGTCGCCAACACTTGCCTGCTCACTTTATTTGATATGGGTGAGCTTTGGTGAGTATCAACACAGATTGACAAATCCTTCAGGCAAGCTCAAAGTGCTTGGTCTACTCAAAATTTTCATTCGGGCTTGTTTCGGCCTCCATTTCCACTACATGTAGTGCGCAAACAATGTTGTCCTTTTGTGCAAAATTTTTGTCAGTGCAATTTTTTGCAAAATAGATCCCTTATAGTCTTCTTTGGGTTGTGCTATACAACACATGTTGGTCCTACTATGTTTTACCTCTTTTCGTGCAGTTTTCACATTAGGTGCAGTCACTCATCATGGTTGACAACAACTAAATGTTTTCAAGATGTTTGCTGCTGAGGATAAGTTGGATGGGGGATAATAGCCCAATGTGGGCTTACATGATGAAATGTGTTCTTATGTCAAAGGGCATTTGGAATGTTATGCAGGGCATTGTGTCCATCTGCCTTCTATGGATATAGGTCCTGTTGAGAATGTTGCAGGTTGTGGTGCCAGGTCTGGTGCTGCTAGGGTTGTTTTGCCTACGGCTGAGTAGTCTCATTGGGATGTCAGAGATGCACATGCTCAAGCATTGATTGCATAATCGTTGAATCGCACTATTACTCCTCACATTCGCTCAACTAAATCAACAAAATAGGCTTGGGATATTCTAGCTGGTCTTTATGCAAGTCATAATGAGGCTAAAATTGCTTTGCTGTGTAAAGAGCTAGTGTCAAAGATTATACATGACAAGAATGACATGGGCACTTTCCTTGCTGGTATCAAGAGTATTAATGAGCAACTCATTTCTGCAACAAAGTCATTGCTGATAGTTCACTTGTGCAAACTGTTCTTGATGCATTGTAAGAGTCTTACCAGACTTTTGCTAGTACTTGGAGACTTATGACCCAAGGAAACCCTCAAGCTATCAAATTTGATGCATTATGCACATTCCCTATCACAAGAGTCACTTTCAAGAAAGAAAAGAACTAAACAACTTGCAATTGAATAGGCTTTTTGTTGCTGCTCAAAGAAAAGGTGGTAACAACAATGTAGCCACTTCTCATGGTTCTTTGGCGAGTAGTAAATCACATGTTCCTAATGCTTTAGCTAGCAGCACCTCTTCTGGCAATTCTGGTGAAAAAGGTATAAGAAGATGCGTTGCCATTATTGCAAGGCTAATGATCACTTGATAAAGCAGTCTCCTAAATTAAAGGCAAAAGAGGCCAAGAAGGAAGAGTCCAGTTCCACTAGAAGTGCAGTTATTGTAGCATCTTTTAGGAAAGGTGATTATGATGCCGATGTAGATGCAAAGTGTACATTTACTGCACAATGCACTTATGATTCTATTTCCATGATGCATGTATGTCAGTTGTTGTAGATTCACATGTGTGGTACTTTGATAGTGGTGCTATAAAGCACATTACCTCACATAGTGACTTGTTTACATCTCACAACGTTGTCCCTCATGGGAATACAATCACTTGTGCCAATAATGCCTCTTATCCGATCAAGGGAGTTGGAAAGATTGTGCTAACTGTTAAGAATGTCAATTTTTTCACACTTGTTAACGAACTTTTTGTGCCAAGGATCTATTCTACAAAAAAATGCATTGACAAAAATTTAGCACAAAAGGACAAAATTGCTTGTGTTGTACTGTCTGTAGTGGAAATGGAGGCCGAAACGAGCTCGGATGAAAATAAACCAAACTCTTTGAGCTTACCTGATGGATTTGTCAACATTATGACGCTCACCAAAGCTCACCCAAGTCAAATAAAGTGAGTAGGTAGGTGTTGGCGACACTGCCGACCATGCCCGGGAGGATGCAACGTGCTCTGATACCAATTATTGGAATTAGGATTGTAGGGAAACATAGCTTGGAGAAGATGAAGAAGCTCAAGGCACACAACAAAGAGTGTATTGCATGGTATGATAAGTTAGCCCTAGGATGATGGTCATATATACAACGCAGGGGGGAAAAAACCTCCTAGTGAGGGAAAAATGGCCCGAAAGTCCTAAGTGTGTTCACACACATCACTACCACATATATGGTAACAAATGTAACACATCAATGACACGACATAGAGTCTCTTTCTCTTCATACTCATCTTCTACTATAATTGGCTTGGGTGTATACCATGGCTCATGCTCAATGAATCTGACATCCCTACTCACATAAACTTTTTGTGTGGTAGGATCATAACATTTGTATCCTTTCTTATCGACTGGATAGCCAAAAAAGGTGCACTTCATTGCCTTTGGCTCCATCTTCTTTCTTGTTTCATCTGGCACTTGAACATAGTAAAAACATCCAAAAACTTTCATGTATGAAATTGTTTGCTTGCCTTCATAAAGTTTCTCATATGGAAAAATCTCATGAATGGCAGTTGTTGGTGTTTGATTCATGATGTGCACTACCATGTGTACTCCTTCAGCTCAATATGACAATGGCATGTTCATCTCATTCATCATGGCTCTTACTATCTCTGCAATGACTCTATTCTCTCTTTCAAGTTATCTTCCTTCTTATGCCTTGCTCATGTAGACAATCATCAAACTCATGTGACATGTACTCCCCTCCTCCATCTGCACATAGGCTTTAATGTAACAACCATTCTCTTTTTCAGGCATTTCTTTAAACTCAAAAATTTACCTCAAATTCTTTTGATTTTTCCTTCAAGAAATACACCCATGTCGTTCTGCTATAGTCATCTATGAAAGTGATAAAATATCGACAACCATTTGGTCTAACATGGCCCCCAAATATCTGAATGAACAATTTCCAAAGGATGACTGCTTCTCCCCCTCTTTGGAACTGGAAAGCAAGTCTGTTTGCCAAATTGACATGCTTCACAAATATGATCAAAATTCAGCCAACCAAATCTTGGTAACCCGCGAACAATTTGCTTTGTTTGCATATGCTTCAACCTTCTAAAATTGGCATGACCAAACCTCTCATGCCATAAGTTTGCCCAATGACCTTGTGTTGCTAACTTGTTTGCATACATACCACTATGTAAACATGGATCTCTAGCATCCAATGAAAATAAGCGACCTGTCTTATTACCATGTGCCAAGATCTTTCCTAATCTGCCGTTATAGAACTCCTCTATGAACCAACCAAAGCGACTGAACCGGACTTGTAATACTTGATATGTCATTTGTCCAACTAAAGCTAGATTCTTTGTGATGGTAGGCACATAGAAAACATCTCTTAAGGCATTGTAGGTTCCATCTTTCTTTAGCAATGGTACTAAACGAACATGGGTGGTCTTATGCATTTGTCCAACTACAGCTGGACGCTTTGTGATGGTAGGCACATACAAAACATCTCCCAAGGCACTGTAGGTTCCATCTTTCTCTAGCAATGGTACTAAACGAACATTGGTGATCTTACGTATTGTATCATCACCCGTAGGAACAAAGTCATCCTCTTCTAGCTTCTCCTTTCTATCAAACCATTCACCATGATATGTCATGTGATTTGTGGCTCCACTTTCCAAGTACCAATCATCTCTATGATGTGGCTATTCCATAGTACCAACCACATGAGAGACTTGAAATTAAATGTAAAAACCCAAGAAAATAATTTTGGGCAAAAATATCTTGAAATAGGGATAGTTTATCTTCCATGCATCGAAGATATAAATTTTACCAAAAGGGTGGATTTTTTATTTTTGACACCAGGGTTAGCTTTGTCTGACAAGAGGAACTCCTTCCAAGTGGTCAAAGTCTAATTTCCTCTCTCAGAAAGGGTGTAGCCAAATTTGGTGTCCCTAAGATAGCTTGCACTTGTTAACAGGGCTTTTGGCTCATTGAGTGGACCTAGTGATTAGTGATAGGTTTGTCAAATATTTTGTGACTTCAAATTAACAATTGTGAAATCACATACGGTTTAAAGTGTTGGTGTGCAAGAAATCACTTCTTGGCAGAAACGGGCAAGGCATGGCTCAGAGGCACTGTGTATACATCAAAAAGCTTCTTTCTAGGTTTGAAGTATCTGTTTGGTTAATTGCTTGTGTTCATTTATGAACTTGAGGTTTGGTAGGGTGCTAGGTAATCTCATATTCTTGGGAGAAAATTCGAGTAGGGCA
Source organism: Adiantum capillus-veneris (assembly GCF_014529385.1). Taxonomy (NCBI): domain Eukaryota; kingdom Viridiplantae; phylum Streptophyta; class Polypodiopsida; order Polypodiales; family Pteridaceae; genus Adiantum; species Adiantum capillus-veneris. The sequence goes on from NC_140947.1 coordinate 20,550,497, forward strand.
TTCACTAAAAAGAGTGTAAATCAATGGAGACCTTTAGAGACTATAGATAAAGAAGTGCCAGACACTTACTCCAACTCGAGTTTCAAGATGTCTTCTTTTTTTATCCAATCGGGGATTGGAACCTCACTCAGGTTCAAACATATTTTGACCTTTTGTAAGACTAACAAGCATGGGGCTCATATTTATCTGGATCCTAACGAGGAATATGTCGTAAAGGTAGATGACCATACTGTTGAGTTCAAAGAGGAGGTTAGAGCGAACAAGCAAGATACCTTCTACATGGACCGAAATGGGGTGCAATATCTCAAAATAAAAAATACTGACAATGTAGACAGGTGGGGATTGGAAGTTGACACTTTGATTCCAACCATGACCATGAAGGAAGGACCACCAATGTTAGTATTAGGTGGGGATTGGAAGTTGACACTCTGATTCCAAACGAGTTAGGTCTTCGAGCGAGCTTTGGAACGACCCTTTTTTTTTTTGGGAGTGCCGCCCTCTCTACCTCCTCTTCCCTTCCTCCTCCTCCAAAATCCTTCCTCTGCTCCACCTCCTCTCTCCCTCTACTCCTCTAACCACCTTCCCTTCCTCCAGCTCCTCCTCTAGAAACCACCATCCCTTCCCTAAAGTCCTCCTATCTCCTACTCCCTTCTTCCTGTCTCTTTTCTTAGTCACTCTATAACCCCTCTCTCTCTCTCTCTCTCTCTCTCTCTCTCTCTCTCTCTCTCTCTCTCTCTCTCTCTCTCTCTCTCTCACCACCCCTCTCTTCGTGCTGTCTTCCCTCTGTGCATGTGTCTCTCTCTCTCTCTCTCGCTCGCCACCCCTCTCTCTTGTTGTCTCCCCCACCCAACCCCCCCCCCCCCCCCCCCCCCTCTCTCTCTCTCTCTCTCTCTCTCACACACACACACACACACACACACACACACAACTTATAGACTAGGCAATCACTCTAGCCAACTATAGCTAACCTTTTCATTCCTTCCTTTTGAAGGAAATGTATGGCAAACATTGCCTATGATCCTTGTCCCACTCAGCAGAAAATTTTGGAACTCTCTACCAAATGATTTCCATGTAGTAACTCCACCTACCTTCCTTGTGGTCCTAGTTGTCTAAGGCCTTGTTTGGCACTTAGCAGAGAAAAACTAATGTTCATTTACATCCATGGCTAACCCTTGGATGGGTGCTTAAAGGCCCTTCTAAGTTTGGAACGGTCGTTTGTATATTAAAAAGTGGTTGGCGTTCTCTGCATACCCACGTTTCCTTCTAGTTTGACTCTTTCTTGCGAGCGAACACTGGTGAGAGAACATACACGAACACGCTTGTTTTGTTTCTCTCTCTCTCTCTCTCTCTCTCTCGCTCTCTCTCTCTCTCTCTCTCTCTCTCTCTCTCTCTCTCTCTCTCTCTCTCTCTCTCTCTCTCTCTCTCTCTCTCTCTCTCTCTCTCCCCCCCCCCCCCCTTATCGACTTCTCTCCCACTGCATCTTCCTTTTTTCTTTCTCTACCTCCTGTCATACTGTCGCTTGAGTCCCTCCAATCCCAATGAGAAATGAAATGAAATGCTATGTTAACTGTCTTCAAAAGGCCAAAATGACCCTTGAGACCAAACTGATACATTCTTGGTGGATCTAATACAATGTCTGGGTACAAAATAAAATGAGAGAGAAGGGGAGAGAGAAAGAGAGAGAGAGAGAGAGAGAGAGAGAGAGAGAGAGAAGGGAGGAGAGGGGTCTGCAAGGAAAGGAAAGGGTTGGGCGGGCGGGGGGGGGGGGGGGATTGTGAGAGGGGGAGAGTGGAGTGTAGTTTCTTTTCTTTTAACAAGGGAAAGAAAGGGAGTGCAAGGGGTGCTTAGGCCAAAAAAAAAAAAAGTCATCCAAAGTAGTGGTATAATTTTTCTCTGCGTTGTTTAGCTCCCTACTAGAGTAACAAATGGAAAAATCCATTTTTTTTTCTCTCCAAGTTGGGCTAATATGCACCCTATGGCATAGGCCGATGCATCTATATGTACGTGGAAGATCTTGTTCCAATCAAGGGCTTGCAAAATTGGAGAAAAAATTAATCCCTACTTCAATTTGTGAAAAGCCTTCTCACATTCTCCGTCCACTCAAATTTGGCAGTGAGAGCATACAGAGGCTTAGCTATTACAACATACATGTTTATGAAGCACCTATAATACCCACAATGACCCATGAATGCATGTACTTCCTTTATCTTGGTTGGTCTCGGAAGTGCAACGATCACTTGTATCTTATCTTGATGAGTGGAAATCCCATTTTTGGACACAATGTGTCCCAAGATTTAACCTTGTCTTACCATGAAGACACATTTTTTAGGATTTAAGAAAATATAATAAGATCTGTACTTTTCAAAGACTTTTTCCAAGTGTGTTATGTGCTCAGTTATCAACTGAGAATGCACACATAGATCATCCATGTATACCTCAAAAAATTGTTTGAGATACTACTTGAATGCATGACTCATATAGTCTCTGAAAATTGGCAAGGGCATTGGTCAGACCAAAAGGCATCACCTTGTATGCAAATACGCCCCACTCCGTTGCAAAAGTTGTTTTATGTTGATCTCGTGTTTTTATGGTCAATTGATTGTAGCCTGAGAACCCATCTAAAAAACTGTAATCCTCCTTTCTTGCAACTCTTTCAATCACATGGTCTGTTATTGGTAGGGGATAGTTGTCCCTGATGGTAGCAGCATTTACCTGCTTGAGGTTCACATAGACCCATAACTTTCCATTCTTTTTGGGCACTACCGCAATTGGGAACGCCCAATTGGTGTGTTCAATCTCATAGATAAACTCCGCATCCTCAAGTTTATCTATCTCTTCCTTAATCTTTTTTGCAAACATCTCATTGTACGTATAAGGACGTTGTCTGTGTGGTTTGGCATCATTTTTAAGGGGTATCGTGTGTTGACAAATCTCAGGATCTATTCCCTTTAGGTCTTTGTATGACCATGCAAACACGTCTTTATATCATCGGAGTGTTGCTATCAATAGCTGCTCTTCTTCTCCCATGAGGTACGTGGCAATATATGCCGGCTTATGTTCCTTGCTTGGTTCCGCTAGGTCTATACACTTGCCTTTTTATGGCCCATCATATGAGGTTCCAGGTTTCTTTAGGTCTCGTTTGGGCTTCTGAAGTACAATTTTTTTGTCTTGAATAGTGTACCTTTTGTAGTGGAAAGGTGTGTCAAACCTATATTGTCAAATTCATCGTCAGTCTCCAACTCTATTGTCCAAACTTCTTTCAAAGTTCATTTTAATTTATTGTATTTGTGTTTACACTCTGTTTTTTATAATTCTGTTGACTTCAAAAATAATTTGCGTTTGTGATTTTGCTTTGCTTTTCTTTTTGAAGTCCTTTTCCATTGAGTTACGTTTCATGAACTTCTTCGATATCTCAACTTTAAGGCAGTTGCTTCGACCAGTCCTAAATACTGTGTTTTGTTGTTTAAAGGAGGTACAAGATTTTCTCTTCTTTGATTTTTTTTGTTCATACGTCTATTCAAATATCTTCTTTGTCTTTGTGGTTTTTGGTTGGGAAAATCGTAAAAGGCAGCTTGTTGATCCCTCTGACGATGTCCTTATCAGAACTACTAGAATGCTCGTCGTCCATGTTGTCTTCTGAAGGTTTGTTCGTGGAGACTTGAAATGCTTTCTCATCAGTTTCATCAAGGTCTCTTATGGAGACCTCATCCATTATGCGTCTGCAATCTGTAACTCCCTCCATGTCAGATCTTGATTTTGGATTGAAGATGACACTCATAATTTGGAATGGAACTATATCATATCCTTCCTCATCACAAAATTTAGTCAGTGTTACTTCATTCACACACACATCAAGGGTGGCCAGTATCTCTTGCTATCCAAAAGGTTCGAACATTTCTTTTGAAAGAGGCTCTAGTACATATGCCTCATCTTGTACTGGTCTGTCGTGAATACAATCTTCTTTTTTCAAACTTCCACACTCCAAAGCTCCACACATCCAAATGTGCATTTTCCCTTCCTGCTCAATTGTGGAGTTTAACTCTTCCCCGAGGGTTCGTTCAACATCTCTATAACTATGATCTTTGTAGTGACATCCTTGTATCTTAAGTAGATATAGTCATAGCCTAGTCTTGTAACATTTTGAGCTGACCCATGAACGGTCTACCCAATATGATATAAAATTGTTCATATGAAATTCCACAAGAGGATACTATGATTTGCTCCCAAAACGCAAAAGGTCTCTCCAAGTATCAATCCGCTAATTGTAGTTTCATTCGGGTTTTCCTTATTAAAGTAGGCTTTTCCCATTTTTCCCACATTCCTTGGTTGATATGGAAATCCGGCCCCACCATCGAATATAGCAACCATTTTCACTACTTTGTATTCCACATGTAAGGTAGTGTTCCCTTCTTCTCCTTCACAGTAGTCTCCCACCTTATTCACTAGTACTGGCTCTGGTTTAGTATGTTTTGATGTCTGGTTATGTGATGTTTTTGGAGAAAGGATTGGTTGCGGAATTATCAGCCCTATTTTCTCCAAAAAAAAAATTACTTCTTTCCAAAGATGAGGTCTTACATGCAGTAACTCAGATAGAGCTAGCGTACAATGGATAGGAGACGACATCAACTCATGAAGAGCTTTAGTATCCATCATTTAAGGACCACATATCCATTGCTTTCTAATTTCTAATCTTGTTTCATGGTTGCCAATGAATGAAGGTAAAGTTTTCAAAGACTGAGGTTTTCTATCTTCCAACATTTCTGTACCTACATCACCATATAGTGATCGAATATCGCCCGGGTAGAACTCATGTTCTAGATGGATCTCAGTGAGATAGGGGCTAACTCAAGCATCGCACTTCCATTTTTTTTGGTTTTGATATCCTCCCACGGATCCTTTGGCCATGCTTCTTCTACTTTTGGAATTGGCATAATTGCCTGTGAACACACCCCATTTGTGGTATTGGCTACCACCCTCGTATCTAATGGTGTTTCAACTACTGGTTCTTTTTGGTCGCTATTTTTAATACCTTGATTCTCCATCTCGTGGATTCTTTCGCGGATCAATACCTTAGTCCTTGGAGCAATCGGGACAGGTGGTTCCATAAGAGCTTGGGCCACCTGGATGAGCTCCTTGCACATCTGCAACCTCCCTTTTTTATACTTTGGATGAGGATACGTTAACCATCTATGCTCATGGGTTTGGTTGGGATTTAGCCTAGCTTCATAAGCCTTCAAAATCGCATCTAATGGCTCAAAGACCTTGTCCACCAAGATCGAACCTCCCGAAGGTATTACTAATGGTTTTACTACATCAATATTTTCTTATGGTCCCTTTCTACTCTCAACTGTTCTTCTGTTTGCTGCAATTTGGTTTCTAAAGCTGATTTTTCTTTTATCCTTTTGGCTTTCATCTTGTCCCTTTTTGCCTTCCAAAATTTCCTAGGGGTCCTAACCGATAAATTCTCTACCTGGGTTTGATTGGGTGGGATGTTTTTGTTTCTCATAGGTATATTCCTTGTTGCCTCCTACACTTGTGCTCTCGTAACAACATTCATTGTAATCGGTGGTTCTGAATCTGATCCACTTAAGCTTGATACAGTTTTGGTTTTGTTCATGGTAGCCTTCCCTTTGTTATCACGGTTTTTTGGACAGTGTGGAATTAGATGGTCATTTGTACATCCCTCACAGTACCCAAAGAGTTTGATACACTCTCCTTTGTGTAGACAAATTTTTGCCCGATGATCACCACCACATTCATAGCATGGTCCTACTGGTGGTGGGGAAACTTGTGGAGGCCCCATCAGTTGTCCGCCGATTCTAGGAGAGTATTGCCTAGGTCTGTAGTTTTGATTTGCCATGAACATGAGCATACTTTCATTGACCAGGTAATGGTTTTTTGTCGGTTGTGTTAGGCATGATGATTTTGACATCCCTTCAGAACGTATCCATGGAATTTGTCCTTCAGAAGCATAGACACTACTTTCTAAACCTTTCTCATAAGAGCTGTCTGAATCTTCTCGGTATGAAACTACATGTATCATACTCTGATCCACAGGTGCTTCTATGGGTTGTGAAATTCTCACCATGGCTCTGTTTTCTTGGGGTAAAGGTGGCTGATGTCCCAACACAGGTTGAGGTTTTTCCTACCCTTAGATTGCGTTATTTTTTCATACTTGGTATCTTGGAGGTGGTGGCAATTGTTGCCCTCCAGGTGGCCCATATAGTCTTTCTCTAACAAAGTTCCTATTGTAGAAACATTCGTGGGTCTCATGGTTTTGTCCATTTTTGTTCGATAGCACATCACTTCAATGTACGTTGTATGTTTGCTCTTGGCTTCGGCTGCATGTTGCACCACTGATTGTGATGGTCTCCTCCACAAGTGTCACATTTTTGTGTGGACTGTTGTCGTGTGTTTGGGTTCGTCCTATTTCCTTGGTTCATCCTTCTGACCACTTATTTGATCATTTGATCAACATTTGACACGATTGGGTTTTGCCCACCTAGTTTCATCGTGGATTCACTAGTGGTTGAAGAGGTGCTACTCATCCCTTGGTATGTGTCCTCAATCACCTCGCCATTTGCTTTACAATTGTCTACCAAATACAATGCCTCTTTCATGACTTGCTCGAACGTAACACGTGCCTTCAAGTGCAGATTTTTTTGAGAGTATCATTTCACAATCCTTCTATGAAAAGGATTGATAGCCTCTCATCCTGAGGTAGCTCTCTAGTAGGACATCTTTCTATGTATTGCTTAAATCAAAGCGAGGCTTCCTTCATCTTTTCTTTCTCCTTTTGTCTAAATGCATAGATTTGGGAGACCGTTTTATGTTTAATCCCTCTCTTTGAGAATTCCTGTATAAATTCTCTTAGAATTTGTTCTATGCTAGGGAATTTCTTGTTGTTTAATGGTCAGAACCAAGTCAAGGATGTTCCTTCTAGGTTCAATCCAAATCCTTCATATTGAGTATGGCAATCTATTACCTTTTTATCCCTCAACACTTGTTTGAAGATTGAAACATGAGCCTACAGATCTCCCAGTCCACTAAACTTTTTGGGTACACACTTGGCCACTTGAGATGGTCGTCGTCTCTCTAGTTTTGTATTCTCTCCTTGGCACTATAATCGGTGTCCTTTCCACCATTCTTTCATCCGATTGTTCTGCTCAATCTCATGTAATAGTCGGAGGGGTTCTAGTTGCGTAAGTCAAATCAGGTGCTTCACTGCCCCTGTGTGTGTTCAAAGAAACCCTACACCCCATTGATCCCATGGGTGTTGCATTCAAGAATTGTTGGTGCCCAAATGAATCTTCCACTCTCGTTCTTACTGGACTCGTGTATCCAGTTTCTGGTCTCGTTTGAGTCATTGTGGGTTTAACTTGCTCGGGGTTTACATAATATTGGTGGAGTGGTCCACCAAAGTATGTATACTGCTCTAGCTCCTTACAGCCTATAGGAGAGTATTTATGGCCATGCTTATCCATCATGACCACTTGGATGCTTCTCCCCTATGTGTATGTAAAAACATATAGTTTCTTGTGGTCGATCAGCTCCTCCATGCGGGGTTCATCACATCTATCATAGAGTGTCTGCTCTCCATTATTGAACTTATATAGCCCCACGTAAATGTTGTCTGTATTAAGCCGCTCCCTCTTGTTAGTGCACATGAGCACAAGGTTTTGCTTGTCTAACTTGGGTGGTTCATCCACTAACTCCTCACCTACTTTGTCCTTGGTGCCAGTCAATCCCCATTTGTCCACAATAAAGGGGTTGTGTACAACTAGGTACATCATTCCTTCCCGATCAAAGTATCTGTCTCCATTGTTATAGTCCACATCTACAAGGTCCTTGAACTCACTTGGCTTGTTTTTCTACTTAACACAGTAGCGATCTATTCCATCCTTATAGATTTTGGCTTTAAGCTCGTTCTCGAATTGAAATTTTAGATACTATAGTTTGACATCAGATGCGGGTAGAGAAGTACCTACCCCCCTGCAATTTTTTTCCTTAAAGTTCACCCTGTTGAATTCCTCAGCGACTATGGTGTATGATCTTTCTTATGAAGTACTAGAGAAACTTTCCTCTAAAATGGCTTCTAGCGGATGCAGTGGATTTTGATTCACCCTACCTTCAATTGAGTGGTTGCTCACTTGGTCTCTTACACTGGGATTCGTATTCTAGTACAATCTTCTTGATTGCAAATACATGAAGAAATGATCTTAAAAAACCTAAACCTTGTTACCCCATTGGCTAACTTGTATTCCCTAATTTGTCTTACTTGTTGGGCTGTACTCTCTAGCACTTGTAGCCTGTCAAAAAATGCTTGATGGCTATGAGTTTATAGCTGCTCTTGTTAGTTCAAGCTTACAATCGACAAAATTTTATCTGATACTTTCAATAACATCACAATTCTACTCGTAACATCCACAATTCAAGTCCAATTTCAATTTTGAAAAGACCACCAGGGTCATGGAGACTATCTCTATTTGTGGCGAAATTGTGCTCTCATTATGTCTCAGAGGAACATGGATTGCAATCCATGTTGGGAGGCCAAAGTGACTTTTCTTGGTACCAATAGAATCAGCATGATTAGTAGGTCCTCTGGTACTAAAATCTTTGAGAATGGATTTCTGGATTGGAATTTAGGCCAGTTTTGTCACTTGCCCTGAATACTTGACAGTACTCGGCTTTTGATTTGGTTTTTGATATCTAATTTCAATTTTAAAAAGATCACTAGACTCCCTATGATGTGGTATAGCTATGGTGCAAGTTTGGTTTCAGCCTGTGAGACAGAGGAACATGGATCATGATCCATGTACCTAAGTGTGACATTGCATTGAAACTTGGCACACAGCTTCCCCTTGGTCCACTGATGTCTGCTGTATAGTTTTTGTGGGGTTTGGACTTTTTTAGGGCAACCAAATGTGAATCCTTAGGTCTATTATAGGGGTTTCACCTTGAACTACTTTTACCCCGTTTGACCCAATTTTTAAACTTTTTGGCAATAGTTGTTTTGGGAAATGTTCTTCAATTCTTACCATTTATTCACCTGTCAAAATTTCAGCTCAAAATCCAAATGAGGTACATGGATCGCAATCGATGTTGGATCTCATTTTGACATGAGAGTTGGTCAGCTTACAGTGATCTTTTTGGATTTGAACCACTTTTGCCCAGCCAAAAGCAAGATTTTGTGTTTGCTTTGTGATTTTTGGCTATCAACTATTTCTTTTGGTGTTTTGATCAAGCTTTTGCACTTTTTTGATGTGGACTCTTTTGGAAAAGTTGTTTCCTCAGTTCTTAGGAGTGTACTGGTCAATTATTATTTCCAAATGTCAACTTGGTACATGGATCACGATCCATGTTTGGAAGCATCTAGTCATGAAATTTGTCATGTTGATTCCTTGCCTCTTGTTCAACTCAAAACTCACCCTTCTTAAATTTGGACAACTAAAAGATCAGTTTTCCCAAATTTTACTTAATTGTTAAGGTTTTGTACAGATTAGACCAATTTCTTGATTTGGATGTTCTTTTAGCAATCTATTTTTGGCCAAACTCAAGATTTTGGTATTTGAGAGTCAAATTTGAACAAATGAGGGCAATTTCTAGTCAATTGACCATAAAGGTACATGGATTGCGATCGATGTTTGGTAGGAAATCTTGGAAAAAACTGTTCAATTTGCCTCCTGCAAGCTTGTATATCCCTTTTTGCCAGGTTTTGTTGAGTTTAATTCAGCTTTGAAGCTTTCATAGTTATGGTCTTTGGTACCAAAATAAGGTTTCAGACAATTTTTATTCTGATCCTTTTAACCCTAATTGATGGTGGAGATTGTTACCTAACCTACTCCTATAAACTGAAATGTATCTACAAACATAAATGACTTTAAATTTGCAGAAATGACAACAAAATGTATGGTGAAACACTCCTTTCCAACCATAGGGAAAATCAAAGAACAAAATGCTTTTTGTACTTCACTCACAGCTCTCTTTGCTTATAAAGAGTAGAACTGGTTGGTCCTTGACTCCAGTCTCTACTAAGCACTAAACCTACGTCTAGCTGCTTTACTATCTAAATGTAAATGGAATGGGTTTCAAAATCTCTGGAAATGATTTTTTTGTACAACTAGGTCACTCACCACCTAAGGATCGACTACTTTGGCAACGATGTCAATGCTACGAGGTTGCCCCGCGATGGACGTCTATAGCATTGCTTTCTGGCACTAACATAATGTCAATATACGCAGGGAAGCGACTCAGGATGGGGTGGGCACGGAGACTCAATGAGGTTGTCAATCTCAAAGCAGCAAACCTAAAGAATTGTTCATGCATCTACAATAGCAAAATCAATCACTTCCTAGTCAGAAAATCAGCCTATGTCTAGTCTCACTGCTCTAGGTCATCATGCCTTTTCGGCATCCAAACGGAGTCGGAATACAACGAAACTTAAGGAGGGGTGTTGCAACACCTAAAGGCATAATCCTACCAAGTTTTGCAGTCATCTAGGAAGGTACAAAAATCACGATCCATCCCAAAAAATGTATAGAAAACCAAAATAGAACTATACGAAAAGGTTTGCTTCAGTTTAGAAACACTCTTCCAAGGTCAAAACATCGAAAATAACCATTTGAGCCCTCATATCAACACATTTAGCTCTTTAGGCCATTCTTGTGTAGATGCTCTCAATTTTCCCTTTCCTCTCTCTTATGCTATGTTATGATGTGTTGTGTACTCCCTAATCAAGTCTACATCTCTTCTCTTACACTCCTCCATTATCAAGCTTATGCATATGTGTGTTGTCATAGTCTAGGTGTGTGTGTACTTGGAAATTGGAAGAGATGGTGAGAGGTTGATAGGGAAGTGTGCAAGCAAGATTGAAATTGGAAGCAATTGTTCTCCCCATCTCCTATCCAACAGTGGTATTAGAGCTACAGGTTCGAGGAAATTGACAATTGATTTCAAATTTGAAGGATTGATTTTCAAGTTGTAGCATCGGACTCGTAAATCAAGTCTTGATCGGCATTAATCAACAAATCGACCAATTAATCTCGCTTAACGACGATTGAGAGTCGGTATGACAAAGTTTACAATTCAATTTGATGGCTAACTCTTGAGAATTATGAAGGTGGGATAGCGAGGGTCGAGGAAAAAAAGGGGCTTGAAGATTTTGAAGAGAGGTTATCAAGAATTTGCCATCGAAGTGCTTAGATAAGTCAAAAAGGGTTAGCATTAAGCAAGGGAATCAAGAAGATACGGCTTGAGAGCGTTCAAAGCTAGTTTAAAGGAGAAGTTGAGGTTCAAGAACTGAGCCGACAAGAAATTGAACGAGCAAGACTGCAATACAAATCTCCAATCTGACGATTGAATTGTGACCATTTTGCATTCAAACTACAAAAGAAATTGCACAAGGGAAAAATTCAAGGAGCCGACTGTCGTGGGCATCGATCCTTGCATGCAAAAAAGTGCAAGTGTCGACCTCAACCAAAAACAACACAAATAGCATTAAAGTGGGTGCCCCGGCTTGCTGACGCTTTTTTCCTTCTTCCTCATGGCCTAAAAACGTGTGCAGGAGTCACTATCTCTGCTTTCTTCCTTGTGTGCTACCTCTGCTAGTCTTGTTCGACGTCGGCTTCCCTTTCACAAACTTTTTCAACCATAAAAAGTGTAGCTCTTGTTTAATCCTTGGTCGGCCACCAAGTGAGCACCAAAAGCCACCCTTTTAAGAGCCCATTCACCCCCATTTCAACCTCTTAAGTCGGCCGCCGCACGACACAAGCAATTAGAAAAAAAATATGATGCCCATCATCCACAATCTTCACAGGACATCCTCAAAATCCCACGACTGCCCACTCTTCGCCTTCTCTCGGACCGCCACTACAATTTCAAATTAAGGCGATGCATCAATCAAAGATATATATATATATATATATATATCACTTCAACTAAAGCTCTTTCGACCTCGCCTTGTCCAAGACTCCTCAAGCTACACAATTTCAATGACCATGGATCGCGTCACCTGACATTGATCAACCAGAGATAAAACCAAATGTAGTTTGAATGACAGAATGGAAGCCGATCCTACGACTTGAACTACAAGTAAAAATTAAATTATTTTACCGATTGTTATTGCCATTGGGGACAAGGGAGATTGGATGCCAAAAAAATCAATCAACTTGCATCTGATTTTTTCAACCGATCACCACCTTCGACCTTATTCTAGTGCTCCACATTGGACTGAACGTCATCATCAACCGTCAAGCTAAGTACCATTTATTTTTGTTATTTACTTTATTTTCTCATTGATTCTGCATATCGATCATATATATCTTCCTCTATGACCATTTAAAATTTAAAAAAAGAGAGAAAAGGGCGCAATCATGAAACATCTTCCACGGTCGCCCACGATTGTTGAGCAGCTCGCAAATCTACAACAATCTCTCACTTATGAACACATACCATTGAGTGTGTGCATTGAAACATCCCTAATAGTTTTGATGTCTTCAAACACATGATACAACTTGGTACAATTTTGAGTTCGTTCGTTAGACTACGAGCTTTAAAGGGACTCTGATGCTACCTTTCATGGGAATCTACATAGCTAAAGAGTCATCTTTTTTGTTGTCCTTTTGAATATCCATTGGAGCCTTTTCTCCTAGCGATGGTAACAAAGTGGGTTCTTTCAAGGTTAGTGTTCTGCATGACTACTTGATCTCCTTGATTGACCTATTTCTCTAGGTTTAGTGATACTACCTCATAGTCATCTCCTTGACAATAAGATACACCCATCTCTGAAAGCCTCCTAATCTCAACAGTCAGTAGGGGAAAGTTATCATTGATGGTGGCAACGTTTACTTGTTTGAGATTTATACACACTCGCAATTTTCCATTCTTCTTGGACACTACCACGATTGGTGACACCTAATCTGTGTGTTCAACCTCATAGATAAACTTCGTTTCCTTAAGCTTGTCAATCTCCTCTTTGATCTTTTTGGTGAATATTTCATTGTATGTATAGGAACGTTTTCTATGAGGTTTTGCATCAGTCTTTAAGGGGTATTGTGTGTTTGCAAATTCTCGGATACACTCCCTTAAAGTCCTTGTATGATCATGCGAACACATCTCTATACTATTTGAGAATAATTATTAACGGTTGCTCTTGCGCTGGATGTGAGTGAAGAACATCCTGATCTGGATGAGTTTGAATAAAGAGGGATGGATGAAAAGTCTAGTAGAGGCAACTAGAGTGCTCCTACTTAAGAGTCTTCAATTGCCACATCCCCACATTTAATGCCCTTGTTGGTAATTTCTTAATACAACAATAGCATTAGACTAAGAGTTTGGGTTTGTATGCCAAGCGTTCCACCTTGGGATGCTTGGGGATGATCCACTAAGGCTAAGGTTCTTTCCAATAAAAGAATTGAGTCTTTTCTTAATAGGTGGTGGCTTTTGGATTCCGTGCTCTAATACCAAATATGGTACCTAGCATAGATAGGCATTAAATAGCCACATTTCTTTTACAACAAAACCTTGGACTCCATGCATCGAGGATTTAATAGTTATAGTAAGGGAATGTCACCTTTGTGCACTCAATGCCCATTATTTAGCTCTATATGTACATGTCCATCCATGGGAAAATGCCCCTTTCCTTTCTTCTATGACCCCTCCTATTTACACTCACATGCTACCAAACAATAACCCTCGGTGAAACCCTTAATCCTAGGGAAAAACTCCAATAGAGAAAGTATGGTTGCTCGCTTTTAGGGGAGGGTTTCCAACAAAAGATATGTTGGAGTAAAGGCCTATGGTCGTCTGTCCATGACCAACACCCTCTACACATTAACTCAATAACTTGATTTATTCTTTAAATGTATATACAATAAAGGACACACATAGTGACTTTTTATTGTGTGTTATTATCTTCAATTACTTTGTCTTCTTCCTCCCCTTTTCGCACGCACATGTAGGGGTATTGTCTCTCCCACAACTGGTATTAGAGTACAAAGCGGTGGTTTTCCAACACCCTTCCCCTCTCTTCCCTTTTCATGTAAAGGCTTGGTGAAGCATTGTTTATTTTGGCAAGGCTTTTCTTAAACCTCTCCACCAGAAACAAAAGTGTTTCTTGAAACTTTTGGAAAAAGGAGAATCTTGAACTTCAGAGAAACTAAGGTGTATTGCTATAGAAAACAAGTGAAGTGAAGCTTTGAAAAGAAATGTCAACATTGAAATCTTAGCTTTTCAAATTTTGTGTAGAAAATCGAAATGCTCTTTCTTTGAAGCTTTTGAGGTAGATCAACTTAAGCAAAAGTTTTGGAGACTTTGGATTTGCATAGTTTCAAAAAGTTTGAACTTTGAAAAATTCAAAAGCAAACAGATAAGCTCTTTGGATCTTTGTAGAAACAGAAATCATAGCTTTGAAGCTTCTTGTAAGGAGAAAGTGTGCGCATGCACATACATTAAATCAAAGAGCTTCTGTGTGCATTGGAGTCTTTGCCTTGATAATTTTCGGCAAGGGAGTATGTAGCATACATACACACACTGCATTTCAAAGAATCTAATTTTTACTTTTAGATTTAGCGAAATTAAAATTGGACAGTTTTCTTTAAGAGAAAGATAGCAAGGAGATTATAGGTTCTGCTAGGCTGATTTTTCACACCAAAAAACACTATAATCATGCACATAATTCAAAGAGAATACCAACATTGACAACTCAATGGGTTTGCTTGGAGTCGGTCCCCTCTCCAAAAGGACTTGTATTATAATTCTTTCAAAAGAAAACTTTGTTACAATACATGTTTGTACTCTTGTGGAGCCTTTCTTAAATCCAGAAGATGGTGTTCTTCAAGATTTTCATGGTATAGCCGTCCTTCCCAAACCCTAAACACCCTAGCGGGGGGAAAGAAACTGCGAAGAAAGAGGTAGATGAGTGTAAAAAGAAGTATTTTTCAAACAAGAGAATTGTATCATGTATAAGCTTACTCCATCAGCAAGCTCTTGGCATAACTTAGCATAATAGATTAGTAGGAGATAATGATGAAGAAGATGAAGCTTTCACTTGGTAGGATTTGCATCCATAGTCAAGGTTCTTAAGCATGGAGACTATCTCTTAAGCTCCCATGAAAGAGGGAGTGAGAGAGAGTTTGCTTTCCTTTGCCAACTTCAAAACTTGTAAAATGAAAGAGAGTTATAGAGGAAAAACCCAACGAGCCTTTCATGCTTTTTTCTTTTCCCAACTTGCCAAATTAAAAAAAGAATGCTTAAAGATGCAACTTATGCTTGCTCAAAAACTAGGAAGGATGGATCTAACCTTAGACTTTAACTTTTTCCTTTCATTTATTAAAAACCCTAAACTTATCTTTTTATTAATTAGCTCGGGTGCAAGACCATTGCACAAACCTTGGAGGCTTATGAAGCTAACCCGAGGCTACAACTTACTTGCTAACTTAGGAGCTGCTAAATTAGGATAAACTTTGGACGCATACTCTACTAAGGGTAAATACTTTTTCCATTGATTTCTTTGATCTACTTCCGTAACATAAGCTTTAAGTAGATCAATGATAGTTGAATTTTCTATTTCACTTTGGCCATCCGTTTGTGGGTGATAGGCTGAAGACAAATTCAACTTAGTATTGAGATTCTCAAAGAGACCCTTCCAAAAATTAGTGTTCATTCTTGGATCTCTATCAAATACTATAGATATTGGTAAACCATGATACTTAAAGATATGTATGAAATGCGCTTGCTTGCTAAACCGGTCTACTATTGTCCATATTCTCGTTGTAAATGGTGAGAACATCCATCAAACGAAGATTCAGATGGGTGGCTGGACTGGCTGGATTGGTAAATACCAAGGCTAGTCACTACGGTAACTGATACAATGCACAATGGGTCATAGGTCCAATCCGAGGCTATAAATAGGGCTCACTATTCAATTTTATGGGACTAATGATTGGAGATTTTGGGACTTATCACCCATCTTAGATCTCTTTATGCTCTTGTATCTTTGTAACTCTAATCATTAAGCCTATCCGGCTTGACTGATGTGGTTGTACTTTGCTCATATTAATGTGAATATATTCTAGTTCCAGTCTTCAGTTTCGCTGTTCAGTCTCAGTTTCCACTTTAGTCTATATTTCAATTCTAGTCTTTACATTTTATTCTTGTTTTGTTTTATCTAAGGTCATAACCTAATCTGAACTAACTCTAACTAACCAACCTGGAATAGTTGTCATAATTGTTCAGCTCATACCATTTTGACAATCACGGAGGCTTGAGCTAAGTTTCTCTTGACATACAAACTATCTCCGAGTTGGTGTTAGAGCTATCAGAAATCAACCATGCTGCCCAGACAACTTGCACGTGGCAGAAGGCCAACTACTAGATTCATAGATTATCCGGACTGTGTCAGTCCCATACAAGAAGAGTCAGAGCAAGGCTCTGATACTGAGAGAGAACCTGGGATTGAGAAAAATGTTCCTTTAGGACCAAGAACAATTGATGAATCAGTGGATTCTCAGCATTCAACCCATTCTAGGCAAAGACGTGCAGAGAGAGCGAAGAGACGGACTTGATCTCAACGAAGAAAAAAACATACTGAGGAAAAGGAGGGCAACAAGCAAAGTCATCAATCAACAAAATAGCATGAAGAGAACACAATGACTAAGAATGATGATAACCATGACTGCGAAGTCGATACAGATCATTATGCTAAGAGATGATCCAAAGATAGAATTCCAGCTCACAAAATTGGATCCACTCACAAATTTGGATCCAGTCACCAAGAACGTTCTATTGACCTGAAAATCTCATTTTCAGTTTTCATTTTGAAAATTCAATGGCTACCATCATGCAATCAGAATATGATGCACTTATAAAAAATGACACATGACCTTTATGTGATTTGCCTCCTGGAAAAAAGGACATTGGTATGAAGTGGGTTTATAGGTTGAAACACAATCCAGATGGTGAGATTGATCGCTATAAGGCTTGACTTTTTGCAAAGGGTTATGCACATCAAAAAGGCATATATTATGAAGAAAATTTTGCTCCCACTTGTCGTATGACTACTGTTCGTTTTCTATGTGCATTGGAAGCTCATTTTGATTGAGATGTACATTAATCAGACATTGGTACTGCTTTCTTGAATGGTGACATATTTGAGGAAGTTTATGTAACGCAACCTTGTGATTTTATCAAAGAGGATACATTGTGCAGATGTAAGAAATCTTTGTATGGGTTGAGCCTCCTGATGCTTGGTATGCAAAAGCTAATACTCATTTGGTCAAACAAGGCTTTTGTAGCAGTCCAACAGAAAGCACATTGTATGTAAAGCTTGAGGGTGATGTACTTCTCGTTGTCGTTCTCTATGTGGATGATTTGTCGATCACTGGACCAAATGAGAGACATATTAATGAATTTGAAGTAGATTTGAATGCTACTTTCAAGATAAAATATTTGGGGTTGTTGCATCAAGACTTTGGTATACAGTTTAAGCAGTGTGATGGTGGTATTGCCTTGTGTCAGACAAGTTACATAGAGACATTGCTATGTAAATTTGGACTTGAGGATTGCAAACCTATTGCCACTCCCATGGAAATAGGTTTGAAATTGAGTCTTCATGATGATGGTGATCTTGTTGATGTCACTCTTTACCAAACTGTTGTCGGTTGCCTTATTTATGTATGCAACACAAGGGCTAGATATTTAGTCTGCAGTCTCACAGGTCTAAGCATTGGCAGGCTATCAAGAGGAGGATTTTTTGCTCCTTGAGTGGCACTTTACGTCTTGGATTCATTTATCCCAAGGGGAGATCATTGCCGCTAGATTTACATACCTTTTCGGACTCATATTGAGTTGGTTGTTTTGACACACGATTGTCCACAAGTGGTTTTTGTTTCATGCTCGGTAGCTCATGCATATCATGGTTGAGCAAGAAGCAACCTACTGTGGCCACTTCCAGTTGTGAGGCTAAGTATAGGGCAGTCTTCACAGCTACGGTTGAGTGTGTATGGCTTAGATGCCTTATGGCTGATTTGGGTGTTGAACAGGACACTGCAACCACTATCTACATTAACAGTCGGAGTGCATTAGTAGTTGTGAGGAACCCAATTTTTCATGCTCGCACAAAGCACATTGAGGTGCATTACCACTATGTCAGGGAGAGGCTCTCTGCAAGAGGGATCAACTTGGGTTATGTGCCAACCCAGGACAACCTTGCATATCTTTTCACAAAGGCATTGTCTCGTGAGAAGATCGAAGCTTTCTGCAAAGCTTTGGGCTTACTTCCCTTTGTGGACTGATCATGTCCTCGGGGCATGGCACTTCCTTGTAATGTATGTGCGAGCTCTTGTTCACCGCATCACTCCTAGGGGGGATTTGTTACCGTATACATGTGGTAGTGATGTGTGTGAACGCACTTAGGACCGTCGGGGCATTTTCTTTCCTCACTAGGAGGTTTTTTCCTCTGTGCAATGTACATACGACCATCACTCAGGGGCTATCTTATATTTCCATTGCACACTAAGTAATACACTCTTGGTTGCGTGCGTTGAGCTTCCTTCGTCTTCTCCAAGCTGTGTGCGTTTCCCTGCAACCCTATTTCCAACAGTAGCTGCCAAACCAAAGAGACCTAAACAGAAGGCACTTGAGCGAGTGCCAGTAAGGGTGGTGACCAGAAGTAAAGGGGTTGTAATCGAAGAAATTCTAGATGAACCTAAAAAGAAGCAAACTACTGAGACCAAGAAATGGGAGCAGCAAAGAGCCATATGGAATGCAAAAGGCAAAGAGAAGGTAGTTGATGAATGGAAAGAACAATAAGATATGGAAATCAAGATTATAGATAATCTGGCAAAGAAGATGTCGAAACATCCAGAGTGTTCAGATGCCCGAACGATTTGGAAACTACAGCCTCAGCCTCCAAGGGCTTCGGAAGAGCACTTATGACAAATGAGAGGGAATGCAGTATCTGGATTGAATGAGTACATGACAGTTGCAGTTCAGAGTCTGGTTGAAGAAGTATGGCAAGTCCGATCAGACTTGACCAAAGCTAAAGGTATCGGACTGATGAAGGACCGGTTAGAGTGTCCATCATAGGGTCGTTCAACAACCAAACAAGAGAAGTCGGCCTAGTGGAACTGCGTAGACAACCAAGGGGAGCAAAATTCTAGTTCAGATTGTAGCTTTGATTATGAACATGACAAAATATATGTAAATTTCTATGAATGGATTCAAAAGTTGACAATAGAATTAGATGATATCAGCCAAACATTATCAAAAGCTGCGAAGTTCATCGGACAAAAAAGAAAGGCAAAGGTTGAAGCAAGGGTAGTGGGCTTGGTAACCATTAGGAATGATGAGGTTCAAGTCACTCATGTTGACTACAAGCTAAGAAAGCAGTGGGAATCATTATCAGGATGGGGGTGCTGGAGTCAACATCCTAGGAGAACGTTTGAGGTAGAAATTGGGGATCACAGATTTGAAACCAGCACCATTTAGAGTTAGAATGGTTGACCATAGGAGGGTAGTCCACGCCACAAGATTGGTTGAGACCAGCTTTTTAGTTCTAAATATGCAGTGAGCATATGTGATGCTTTTAGGTAGACCATGGCTTAGAACTGTTGGTGCAGTGCATGATTATGCCAACCAAACATTGACAATTCAGGGGTCCAACATGAAAATTCAACTTAAGATAGACAATACTAGAAGCTGAAAAAAGAATCTAAGACTGGAAGAGATTTGCAAGAAATATGGAACAGGGAAATTTGAGAGGTTGTTAGCCTCAATGAACATCTTTCCTTTGACAAAAATATAACTTACTATCGTTCTGATAGACAAAGAGCAGGCGAAGAGGCAAAAAAGCAGTACCCAGATCAATTCATAGAGCCGAACATTGAGGAGAAAACAATTCAGCTAGATGGATGGACACCAGAACAACCAGACCAATTAAAGCATAATAAGTTTGATTTCAGATTAGCAGTTGAACCCAATCAAACGAATAAAGAAGGATCATGTCAAACTGTTGAAAGAATTGAGATGGAGCCTAACTGGCAGATCTAGATTAACACAGGATGCCACTAAAGCCTGATGCCAGACTAGTCAGACTACAAAGATATGAATGAATCCCCATTATACTAAGAAGTTCAAAGAGGCGATTGACAACCTTCTGAAGGTAGGGTTCATCACTAAGGCTGCAAGTATTGACTGACTCTTCCTTATTGTAGTGGTTCCTAAGAAGAATGGGAAATTAAGGGTCTTTGTAGATTATAGAAAGCTTAATGCTTAGACCATTAAGAATCCCTTTCCACTCCCATTTATAGATATGCTACTTGATGAGATTGTAGGCCAT
This sequence comes from Adiantum capillus-veneris, assembly GCF_014529385.1. NCBI lineage: Eukaryota > Viridiplantae > Streptophyta > Polypodiopsida > Polypodiales > Pteridaceae > Adiantum > Adiantum capillus-veneris. The sequence continues at coordinate 20,570,832 of NC_140947.1, forward strand.
GAGATGTATAGCATCATGGATGGATATAGTGGCTTTAATCAACTGAAAATTTCACTTGAGGATAGGGCCAAGACAATGTTATCGGTGAATGAGGAATATTCATGTACCTAGTCATGCCATGTGGACTCTGTCATGCTCCAGCTATGTTTCAAAGGTGTATGATGTAGATATTCAGTGAATTTTTACACAAAATATGGCAATCTTTATGGATGATTTTACTATCTTCTTGAGTGAGGAAATGCATCTGCTTTTCTTCGAAATGGTTTTTGAGAGATGCAAGGAGAAGAGGATTTGCTTGAACCATCCAAATCAGTATCATGGTATGGAAGGGCCAGATTTTGGGACACATTGTCTCCAAGAATGGTATTTAGATGGCCAATGATAAGATTAAGTGTGTTCATCAGCAAACTAGAGCTTCAACAAATGTATCTGAACTGAGTTCCCTTATGGGATATGTGAATTTCTATCAAAGGTTTATCCATATGTTTGCATCTAAAGCACTTCCCTGTGAGCTGACCAAGAAGGGAAATAAGTTCATTTGGACCTAGGAATGTGAACAGAGTTTCCTGTGCTTAAAGGAGGCGATCATCAAAAAGGCAGTTCTTTGTCAATCAGACTAGGTAGGATGTAATCTTTCATGTACATGTGGATGCATCTGGAATGACAATGGGAGCTATACAGGTCCAACCTGATGGGAAGACAAACTATCTAGTCATCTTCACCAATCGCTAGTTCAGTTGAGCTGAACACGGGTATTCCACTATTGAAAAGGAAGCACTAGTAATGGTGTTCAGTGCCACAAAGTTGACATATTATTTGTTAGAAAAGTTGTTTCACTTTTAGGTGGATCATCAGGAACTCCTACTTCTAATCAGCAAAGTGATTATTCAAGGCAAGTTGATTAGAAGGATGATGTTTCTATTTGAATTTGAGTTCAAAATCTTCCATAAGCGAGGAAAAACCCATTGTGGTGCTGAATTCCTTTCAAGAAGCACAAAGCACATCTTAGAGACATCATTAAGAGACGAATCAGTTGATGTGAAACTTTTTTAGAATACAAGTATAGAAGGAATAAATCGTGAATGGCAAGACGTGTATGACGTTCTTCAATTGGGAGGATTTCTAGAGGATTGGTCCCAGGCAAAGAAAAAGGCCTTGATAATAAAAAGTTTAAAGTTTACCATTATTAGAGGAGCTCTCTATAGGCTCGATATCATGGTGTACTTCAAAGATGTGTGCCTATGAAAGGAAGGATGCAAGTAATCACAGAGGCTCATAGTGGATGTTTCGGTGTACATTCTCCACTAGCATTACCTATAATAAAATCTTACAAGGAGGCATCTGGTGGCAAATAATGATAGCCGAGCATTTTGCAGAACTTCTGACATTTATCAACGGATGGGAAGACCAACAACAGCTCACATGACACCTCTCATTCCGGTACAACCAATGGGATTATTCATGAAATGGGGATTGGGCTTTATGGGTCCATTCAAAAGGATTACTCCTATGAAAAACAGGTACATCGCAAGTGGGTTGAAGCCAAGGCACTGCCAGATAATACTACCAAATCAATATTGATATTCTTATATGAATTCATCTGCAGATATGGGTGTTCTATCAAGATTGTCTCAGATCAAGGTACACACTTTATGAATGAAACAATTCAGAGATTGACTGAGAAATTTTAGTTAAGAACCAAAAATCTGTGCCATATTATCCCAGGTGCAATGGTCAGGCCGAGAGTAGCAACAAGACAATAAAGACCATTTCAACTAAAATAGTCCAGAAAGAGACACATCAATGGGATGCAAAGCTCCAGACAGCATTATGGGCTTATAGATCTTCCTACAAAGTCAAGCATGACACCCTTATGAATGGTATATCGGATAGAGGCACTAATTCCAATGGAGTTTGCAATCCCGATCGTCACACTGGCAATCAAATATGGAATGGATTTCAACAAGAATTTGAAATAGAGGTTGGATGGATTATTGAGTTTGGACGACATTAGACAACGAGCTATGTTGAAACAAGAGGTGGTCAATACCAATCAAAGCTAAGACCAAAGAAACCTAATTTGAAGATAGCATGGTTTGGAGGAAACCATTTATGCTTCAACTTAAAATGGTGCAAGGTTGGGGCTATGACCACCTCTACTTGTGGCATAAGGATGTTACCGCAAGGCTCAACATCAAGGACCATAGTTACAAAGATGTTAGTCGAACCTCTGAGTGGTCCATGGAAAGCTAATACTTGATTGGTTGCACAACAAAGAGTATATTTGGATGTGTGGAGTGTCCAAATGTGGTAGCTTAATTAAAGAAGTTTACATTCTAGAGATATCATTAGAGGATAAGGACTACTTTTGCGAACCGTTTCCAAAAAATTCATTTGAGCCTTTTGGATGGGACCAAATTCTGTGACGACGAGAGTTTTGACATAATACCCTTCTTGATGATGAGTGTTATCTTGGAATATGGGTCAGAAACCGAGGAGACAAGACCTCAAGAAACGATTGAGTGCACACGTATAATTGATGAGGTTTCCATATGAGATGTGAGCGATGACAGTGAGTTCCAAGACTTGCAAGATGATGAATTAGAGTTGAAGCTAAGGATGAAAAATTGAGTAGCTCTAAAAATAAACTTAAATCAAACCAGCATGAGGCATTCTTCTATGATTTCCCCAACCAAAAGTCTAGAAGACAAAATAGATACCAAGCAAAACGCGTCCGAAGAAAAACATGCAAGGAAAACCTATGCCTCTTGTGGAACAATATTTGATTCTTGTAGGAGTAAATGACTGTCAAAGATGGAATAACAAAAAAATCAATGAAACCAACTTTAAGAACGACTAATCCGAAGAAACAAACAAAAGGAAACCCCAAGGCACAATGAAAACATCATAAAAAATGACAATAAATGAGCACAAACGTGAACACTCGAAGCTAAAGCAAACCCTGAAGGAGGTTTGGGCAACAGAAATGTAGAGGGAAGAGGGAAATGTAGAGGGAAGAGGGATCTGACACCAACAAATTTGATGCACCCTTACTACAAAAAGTACATGATACAAAACAGAAAGATCATAGTTCAACAACCAATGAGGGAAACTAGGGGCTAGGAACATCCTATGATGGACCTGAACTTCTCTGAACAACTCACACGATACATACTCAGATGACAATCTGCTAGCAAACCAAAATAGATCTCATTACAACTTTTTTTTTTCTAGAACTCACAAGTGTGAGTGATTGTATTAATAGAATAAAAAAATTACACAATTTGTCCTGCTCACAGACCAAGCTAGGGCAACAGCCCCGTGGTTACATACTGCGGCCACCTCTTCTGCTGGGCCTGCATCTACCACTGGCTCTTACATAAACCGCAATATTCGCGACCAAATAGGGCAAGGGATAACAGAAAGGCTACCACCCAATCAAGAGATCCCTGAAGAAAACACCATTACACCGGCTAGACAGGGAGCCACCCTCAAACCGACATCACAAGGAAACCCAAAAAGTAGGCTGAACTGGGAGCCACCCAACCGAGGAGAGAATAGAGGCGAAGACGAGAAGACATGGGGATGCCACCAAGCGGGCAGAGCTCCCACCTCTGGAACTGTCTGTCCACCATGCAAAGAGCTACAAGACCACCTTCCCATGTGCACCCAACCGGACCAACACCACAGCAACCCACAACAGTCCCGGGCCAAGCCACCCACCACAAAGGAGCCCATCCCACCCATCCACACATTCAGACCGTCCTTCCATGAGACCACAACAACACAACCATCCGAAACCAAAGAACGAACCTGAGACAAGGAAGCCCTTCTTCAAGATTTCACAGCCCCTGCATTCTAAGGCAACAAGCCGTCCCTGCACGAAGGGCCTATCCACAGTGCAATAGCCCCCGAACGCTGAGATCAGTGCCTGCTCCCCGCACCGTGCCAACAGCCCTCCACATCCGCCTCCCTGAGGCGCGATCGCCACGCCCCTGCCAGAGACGCGGCAGAGTTCCCCGCATCTCTGCGAGCGGCCCCCTTGGCGCCTCATCTCCAAAAATAGTCACTGACGTTGAGACTGGGAAGGAGCCGCCGTCCAGCCAGGGCCCCCTCCCCCGGGGCTACTCCTGTAATTGGGGCCTCTCCCTGCCCAACCCCCATTCTCAGACAGAGGAGCCCGCGAACCAAAAAAGGATCTCATTACAAACTTAGGGAAAGATGGTGGCAATAAGAAATAGCACCGGTAATAACTATGAAAATATCACAAACACAGGGAAAATACTCATTCCCAAAAATCTATGTATAGACCATGTGCTATCTCATAGTTTACCTCATTGTAAGTAAACATACCAATCCTGTCAAAACACTTTATATGACGTAAAGAGTATGGCTGAACTCAAAACCATGATCAATAAACAACACTCTCAACATGAATTTTTTTAAGGAAGAGCGATTTCAAACAACAAGTGCCATGTCCACTCACTGACAAGGCCACAATTCAATAGGTAAACACTCTCCACACGAAAAATTTGAAGGAAGAGCAATGGCAGTCAAGAAGTGCAATATCTACTTATCAATTCTTGATGAACATTCTAAGCATAATACAATACCCATTGAGGCGGTCAGATAGCTCAATAAAACACTCTTCACTCTTCGTGAGCGTTGAACAACCAAATAGAAAAAACATCTTTCAATGAAAACAGATTACAACTTTCTGTAATGAAAGAACTGCAAACATATGATTAGTACAATCACAAATTAACACAACAACAATGACGTCAAACTTTGTACAATTTGTAGAATATGCAGACCAGTCTTATCCCTCTGCCAGTATCGTCTGATTGCAGCTCCTAATCTGCCTTCCTTTGAAAAGTTGGTTGCTTGCGAGGAATCCTGCTCAAGACTGAAGCATCAAACTTCCTATACTGACTTTTCAACTCTTTGAATGTGCTATCAGCAAGCTGATCAATGGTTTCTCCATGCTTCTCATACAGCAGTGGGAGAGTGTGGGCTGCAACGACACCTGCAAAGAAGACAAAACCAGAGTGTTGAATCAAAAAAACTGTCAAGAGGAAAAGCATCACACGACAAAACTTCAGAAGACTAATGATGCCCTAATACTTTACCAAGGTACATGAGGGTTAGAAAATTGAACCAGCTCCCAAATATCACCAGAAAACCCAAGACACCTACGAGCTATAGAACCCCAAAATGAAGATACAACAATTAGCATATGTCGCGCAGAGAAGAAAGTAAACCTCAGTTCGAAACAATACCTTCAAGAACTTTGTAGCATCCTTGCCAATCACTATTTCATATAACATGGCGAGTAATCTGTTGACATACACTGTAATATTTTCAGCAACATATCGAACTTGATCATTAGAGAGCTGCAACTTGGGAACTGGAGGAGGAGCCCTGCCATTTAGGAACGTAACAGTTGCATCAGTAAAGGCTCTCTCTATAAAGAAACTTCGAACGTTAGATTGTACCTAAATGCACACGCAATATTAAATTAGGCAAAATTACCAAAATACCCCTGAAATTTGTGAAAATTCCAAAAACACCCCTCAAATTTAAAAAATTCCCAACATACCCTTGTATCATTTTTGGATGGATTACCATTAAATTAATTGTCATCCAACAGCACATTAAATTAATTGACATCCAACAGCACCTTACAAGTGACTAAATTCCCTAGGAGACATGGCACATACAACCTAGAATTTTAGATCCATATCCTAATCCAATGCAGTTAAAGTGCAACTTGCAAAAGATGTAAGAAAACGCATGTTCTTAAAAATAATACCTGTTGAGAAAAGCCGCTGCATTGGACCATACAAAGAGAGTAACCACAATCACCAATAAGAGAAAGGAAACAACCGAGACAAAATGGTAACAACTCCATTCAAACAAAAACCAAATCACTGTTGCTGCTGCAAGAAACCCCGCAGAAAGATGCTTCTTCTTCCATAGCAGAACATCGGCAGCTGAAATTGATCATTGCACATGTCATCTCAATTGAGACTGCCAAAACTCACATCACATCAAAGATTACTAAAAAGACCATGCTTGAAGATCTACCAGCTGCTTTCCAACTAATTGCATAGCAGCTCGGCTATTGATAGCACTTTACAAAAACCATCGGCACACCGCCTTACAAAGCTATTTCCTACGGTGAGGATGCCACCGATTGATGTCTTGAATTTCAGAGCAGCAGACAAGTTCAAAGTCCCAACTTATGTGTCATACGCCCAAAACTGCTTTGAAGGTTGTGCTATAAAAACCTCTAATTACTGGTCAAACTACATTAGGGTTGCATGGACATGCTAAAAAGCTTGTAGCGTCATACAGTCGTCCTGAAATAGAGAAACTTATAAACAAATTTCTATTCGCTTCTTTTGATGACTACTGCGTTTGCTGTTCATGGAACGATGCAGCATGAGTCAGTGCATTTAGCTGAAATTCTCTTACTTCAGGTAAGCTTTGCATGCATGAAAAGACAGTGCCAGCCCACATACAACATTCTTAATAATCAGCCACACCCACAGACAGGTCTCCACCGGACTAAAACAACCAAGAGGAGGGCCTCATTGTTGAGGAAGCACACCAGAGCTTCGGCAATATCTCTCTCTCTCTCTCTCTCTCTCTCTCTCTCTCTCTCTCACACACACACACACACACACACACACACATGCAAAATGCGAACTACATACAGTGACCGCCCCCAAGCAGATCGTGAAGGCGCTTCTGTCGGTGACCAAAGATGTTGGAGGTACGGGAGGAGCTATCCCCAGCCATGTAGTGAGATTGTGTGGAGGCGGGTATGTGCTTGAGGTTCTCCATGACGCTGTCCACAATAGCTGAAACAACGGAGGGCTCATTGTCTTTGTCTGAGGTCATGGCGCTGCGGGCGAAGAAACACACAGGCGCGTGCGGGGGGAAGGGGGGGGAGGGCGATGACAGCAGAAGGTTTGGAGCTCCAAGGAAGTAGTAACAGACAATAAACGGACAAACAAATGGCTTGCAGACAAGGGTATCCCTTCCTTGCCTTACCAAAGAGGGTCTTGAATAATTTTTTTGGCCTGCCCAAAGGGCAAAGGCTATAGCGATGCCTTCTCTTTGTGCTGACTAAAATAAAAAAAGCTTCAGTTATATTTTTATGCTTTTTTTGCTAGGCCAAAAATGTTGATTGGTTGAAATAAGATAGTGAGCATTCATTGTAGAAAAACCGTGTCAAAAAAATGATGAAACATTGAAATGGTGGTCTTGAGAAGGTGGCATTGTGATTCGTGCCTTTGAGACTTGGGCCCTCGGGGTTTGGAGGGACGTCGTCGCCTTGGATACGTTTGTCTTGGGAGGTGGATTAGTAGCATGAAGTGGGGTGAGGTTTTTGAGGCCATTATGAATTATCCCCCCCCCCCCTCTCTCTCTCTCATTACGGACTGAGTCCGACTGACCCCGCCTCTTTCTCTCTCTCATTTTATCCATGCCTGCATAGTCCCGACTCCCCGTCATTCTATGTTGCATGTCCGCCAGGGTTAACGAACGTGTTGTGTATAGTCTGCAGCTCTTTGTCACTATGCAGGCGCAACTTTGAGGAGAGAGAAAGAGTCGACTACAACCTGCAATGCTCTGTCGCTACGCGGGGGCAACTTTGAGGGGTTTGGGGACGAGAGAGAAAGACAGTAAAGTTGCTCAGGTCAAGGCAGTACTCAGAGGGAAATGGAGGACAATGGTGCAGAGTCGAGTGGTTGAGGCTTCAACCACATGCGCGACGTCAAGTCCCTCAAGGCCCAGATCATCAGCCTCGACGTCTGTGCACTACCTGCACTTCCCCCTCATCACGCTCAACCTCATCGTTGCCATCTCCATGCTCATCTACAACGCCTGAGATCAAAATTCTGGATTTTCTTCCTTCTCTTATGTGATTTCTCTCTCTCTCTCTCTCTCTCTCTCTCTCTCTCTCTCTCTCTCTCTCTCTCTCTCTCTCTCTCTCTCTGTGTGTGTGTGTGTGTGTGTGCGCGTTACCGCTTTTCATTGCAACCTGCTTTTGTGATTATCACTCTGCTTGCCGACACTATTGGGCACCCTTCTTGCTCGCCATCTGTGCGAGGCTACTAATCATTTCCATTTGATTTGCATCGTGAGCATATATGCACAGCCTGCCCTCGCAGCACCTACAAACCCTAAGGTCACCCTATGTTTTTGCAAATTTATGATGCAAATGGTGCCTTTTGAGTCACATCCATGACAATCAACTACGCCAAGTAATGTCATGATCAAGGATCTCTGCCCGACCTTCACTGCTACATCTCATCATTTCCATAAAGCTACTAGTGTTTGATGACACATTATGAAATTTATCTTAGAACAATTGGCAGACTGGTGCTATAGGTTATGATTTGACTGGAACTGGCATACAAGGTGTAACATTTAATGGCCTAATAACTTATGTGTAGCGGAAATTAGCATGAACATAGTGGGCATTTCATTAGAATAGATTCCTAATGAGAATTACAAGAGTGTTTGGGTGGAGAGAGCAACAAAAAGCATAACACCTAGTTAGATAGCATCGACAATACTTTCAAAAGAGAGAGAAATTAAGCTATTGACAACAGCTGAGGACCGGATTTTCATGGAGCCGGTCCCCCCTCCAAAAGGCTTTGTATTATGGTTTCTCCCATCAAGAGAGACATTGTACAATACAATTCTTTGTGTTCCTTCAAGACTAGCTAGTGCAATGAGGATGGAAACTTCATGCACTAAGCAAAACACTTAACAAACACAACTTGAATTATCCCCGTTCTCAGACCCAAGACCTCACACACCTTCGAAGATGGTGAGAGCTAGCAGGGTATGAGAGTAGATTGAGAGGAAGAAGGAGTATCTTACGAGAAAGATGTACATCTCCTCACATAATCACTCATATGTAGCATAGCTTAGCTTAGTAATTAGCTTGGTAGAGGAGATGAGCATGCATTGAAGCTTGGCTCTTGGTTGGATTTGCATCCACATGCCAAGAGAGTGTTGATGTAGGCTTCTATCTCACAAGCTTGGAGTAGGTGATGAGTTCTCCATTAAAGCTTGGGAAGAGATAGTCTTCTCTTTCTTCACACATGAGCTTGTGTGAGTGTGTGTGTGATAATGCCTTGCAAAAATCAGCCCCCTCTATCTCTTGGGCGAGCCCTCTTGCTAATTGCTCTTGTTGAAGCCTCATCGGCCCTCCCCAAGTCAAGCCAATTACAATTAAGCAGCATAAGTGATAGCCTTCTGACATGTGTCCCCCTTTCCCCTTTTGTGAGAGCTTTAGGTAATTAAATAATTAAACTAAACTCTCATTGGACCCCTTTGCCTCCTGGACAATAGGAATCAGGCAAGCCATGGGGCTCCTGAATGCTCATTGGACCCCTTGGGAGACTGCCCAATAGTCTTCTAGGAGACTTAATTCTCATTGGTTTTTTTTATTAAATGTTTTTAAATTAATTAAACTAGATTTACTCTAGCTTAATTCTCATTGGTCCACTTCAAGGGTCATCCAATAGAAATTGGGCACACCTTGTGGGCATCTGGCCTAGGGAGCTGACATGTGTCCCTCATTCCCTTTGTGTAAAGGGAGCCTGTGTGTGTGTGTGTGGCTTTCTCTCTCATCCCCTACCTTTAGGGCTCGCCCCCTCCCATGTAGGGATGTGCAAAGACTTTTAGGGCACACACAAAGCATCCAATTTTCCCTAGGGTTGACCTTTGGACACAACCTTTGAATTTTGGAACCTTAGCATTTTGGAAGTCTTAATGGGCTGAACCTTAGGGTCTTTTTAGCCCATTGTTGCACATGGCTCTTTTGCAGATGGCCCCCCCTTTGGATCCCTATTTTCCCTCCTTTGGATCCCTACTGTGGTCGGTCTGCTAGCTTAACCAATATTCTAGCTTTTTCTCCCCTGGCCTTCCCCACATTAAATGATCAGTTTAATATGAGAAAATCATTTAGGAGAATTAGATATTGATTATTATGACATTACCTCTCTCTTGAAATCATAGTCGTCCTCGACTATGGTGTAGAGAAGATAAAGCATGTTCATGAGTCCTTTTCTTAGCGGGTAGAGGATCCCTATGTTACCCTACGACATCATTCCACAATGGATGACTAGTCCATTTGGCGCTTGAGAGCCTGAGGCTGCCGCAAGCATGTCTGCACATTAGTCCTATCAGTCTTCCATAGTAGAGTGACAAGCTCTACTTGGTGTTTGGGAGACGTCGTCTCCGCAAACTTGATCTAAGCATGCATACTACTTCATTTTTGTGCACAAATAAAGAAAAAGAGAGTCTTATAAGACAAAAATTTTGTTCATTTTTAACATTTTGTACATTTGCTTACTCTTGGGAAGCATTGTAAGCATTGACAAGGTTTAGGTTATCCTTTGATTGTATGCCTTGCATCCATCTAGCATCTTCAAAAGGATAATTCTTAAACTTAATAAGATATCGTCGGATAGTTTTACCGCCTCTTAGTACCTTGTCTTCATGTCGGAGAATGGACTCGGGCTGCAGCACCTCTTCTTGGTCCTCGATCTCCGGTGGGTCTTCAATAGTTGGTTCTTGAGGTGGCTCTCCTTTGTAAGGCTTTAATAGGCTCACATGAAAAGCATTGTGTATGAGCCAATGATTGGGAAACTTGAGTTGATAGGCCATCTCATTGATTGGCCTAAGAATCCGAAAGGGACCATAGTACCTTTTTGCTAGTTTAGCATAGTACTTTTGGTGACCCGTAGGATTCTTGCCCGTTGTGTGCCTTAATCGAGCCTTGGGAAACTTTAACAAGACCCAATCGTTTTCTTTAAAGGCTTGGGCTCTTCTGTGCTTGTCAGCAACAGCCTTTTGCCTTTGCTGTGAGATAGAGATAGCATCCTTAATCTTTTGGAAAGATTCTTGTAGGTCTCGGCTATACTCATCTGCAACAAAGATCTTCCCATGTAACTTAAGGAGCAAGGGACTTTTTGATCTTCCCTCAATTACCTCGAAAGGTGCTTTTCCCGTGGAAGTATGTACAGTGTTATTGGAAGCATACTCCACTAAGGGTAAGTACTGCTCCCATTGGGATCTTTGATCTACTTCCGTTACATAGGCTTTTAGTAGATCGAGAATGGTTAGGTTAGCTATTTCACTTTGGCCATCAGTTTGTGGATGATAGGCCGAAGAGAAGTTTAGCCTTGTTCCTAAATTCTCAAAGAGACCCTTCCAGAAATTACTGGTCATTCTAGGATCTCTATCCGACACTATGGACATGGGCAAGCCATGGTACTTGAAAATTTGTGAAATAAAGAGGGTTGCCATTTGATGGGCTTTGATAGTCTTTTTGACAGGTTTAAAATGAGCTTGTTTACTAAACCTGTCTACTATCGTCCATATTCCCGTATTCCCATGGATAGACTTAGGCAATCCAAAGATAAAATCCATGGATATGCTCTCCCATGGTGAATTAGGGATTGGCAAGGGTTGAAGCAATCCAAGTTGCTTCCCTCTATCAAATTTTGTCTTTTGGCATACCACACATTTGGAAACATACTCTTGTATGTTCACTTTCATGGTAGGCCAACAGAAATATGTTTCAATTCCCTTTAAGGTAGACTGAATCCCTCTATGCCCCGCATAAGGTGGAGCATGAAATTCATACATTACTTTCTCACGTAGTGAGTTAGTAACGCATAGTCTATTTCCATAGAGAAGATAACCATCTTGTAAAGTAAATGGTTCTTCTTTATTCCCTAATGCAAGGGCTGAAATCACATCTCTAAAAACGGGATCAATAGCATACTCATCTATCATTGAAGATAGATCATTGTGAGTTGCTATGGAAACCGCAGTCACTCTCGGCCGTCTTGAGAGTGCATCAGCTACTTGATTATGCTTGCTAGCAATGTGAGAAATATGAAAATGAAATTGCGAAAGGAAATTTGCCCACCTCATTTGTTTGTCGGAGAGCTTGGTCTGTGTCATGAAGTACTTAAGACTTTGGTGATCCGTTCGCAGAATGAAAGGAGTCCCCAATAAATAGTGCTTCCATGAGTCTAAGGTATGTAAAACTGCAAGGAGTTCCTTTTCGTATATGCCTAGATCTTGCTCAACAGGGTCGAGCCTTCGACTCTCATAGCCTATGGCGTGCCCTTCTTGGAGCAAAACAGCTCCAAGGCAATCACCACAAGCATCGCATTGGACCTCAAATGGTTTTGAGAGATCCGGTAGTGTAAGCACAGGTTGAGAGATAAGCTTTTCGTTAAGCTTTTTGAAAGCATTGTTCTCCTTAGCAGACCATGTATACCTAACGCTTTTCTTTGTTAGGTCATGTAATGGTCCCGCAATTTGTGAGAACTTTTCTATGAAGCGTCTATAGTATGCACACATACCTATGAAGCTTCTTAGTTCATGAAGATTCCTTGGTTTAGGCCATCCTTTTATTACCTCTAACTTGAAGGGATCCATTTAGATGCCATCTTGAGAGATAATGTGACCTAAATACTGAATCTCTTGCAAGAAAAATTCACTTTTCTTTCGATTAACATAAAGTTTATTCTCTCTTAAAACTTGAAATATTACCTGGAGGTGTTGCTTGTGTTCCTCCAATGAATTAGAGTAGATGATAATATCATCAAAGAACACTCCAGTGAAGGTTCGATGAGGCCTGAACAGCTTCTCCATCAAGCGGTTGAATGTGGCTGGTGCATTGGTCAAGCCAAAAGGCATGACAATGTATTCGTAAAGACCAAATGTAGTACGAAATGCGGTCTTTACAATGTCTTGATCAACTATCCTTATTTGATGATAGCCACTTTTTAGGTCAACCCTACTAAAGTAGGTCGATCCTTGTAGCTTATCAAATAGGTCTTCTACCCGTGGAACGGGAAACCTATTCTTGATAGTGATCCTATTTAGTGCTCTATAGTCGACACGCATACGATATGTGCCATCTTTCTTTTGCACTAATAGCATAGGTGAGCAAAATGGAGATGAGCTTGGCCTAACCATACCCTTCTCAACTAACTCATGCACTTGCCACATAATCTCCTCTTGTTGAGCTTGAGAAACTCTATAAGGAGGTTTATTAGGCGGTGAACTTCCTGGAAGAAGTTCAACTGCATGGTCATCATTACCTCGTTTAGGAGGTAGCTCACAAGGGATGTCGTCAATAAAAACATCTTGAAACCCCTTGAAAAAATTGGATAACTCTAATTCCTTTTGGTTGCTTTTATTTTCTTTTGCTAAAGCATTAGGTTCATTTTGAGAGTCTTTAACAAAAATCATGTACACGGAAATAGAGCTCTTTATTGACTTGTTGAAAGCTGGTGTATGTACAATGGGGATGGTGTTACCCATTTCCTTAGCATCTATATACATGTCTTTTTCCCTGAACTTAAAGGAGATTCTCCTTTCAGGAAATTTAACATCGGCAGCCAGGCGGTCAAACCATGGTGCCCCTAGGATTACATCCTCATGCTTGAGAGGAGAGATAAAGAAGTCCTCTTTGTCCACATAGCTTTGGACATGAAGCCTCAATTTCCCGATTAAGGGAGTGACTGAAGCTTCTTGCCCCTTGAAGGCACTGTTTGCGGGTAGGACATCTCCCATCTCGTAGGATTGTATTCCTAGCTTGGTGGCCAACTCTATAGATATAAAATTGTGAGTAGAACCAGGGTCAAAGAGAATAAAAGCATCATGTTCTCTTACCTTTCCCCAAGCATGGCATAGAGGAGATCCTTTGTGGTGAGTTTGGTGAGTCTTCTCCTCTTGGATTTCAACCAAGGAAGCTCTAGGAGGATCTTGGCGGTTGTTCTTTTGGGGACAAGCGCGGTACGCATGCCCTTGTTCGCCGCACTTGAAACACCGGTTATCCTTACGATAACGCTCAAGCTCTTCAGGAGAGAGTTTATTCTTACCTTTGTAAACTCCCTTCTCTTTAGCTTTGTTGGAGTTGCCCTTAGGAGACTTTTGGACATTGTCCTTCCCCTTAGGCTCATTGGAACCCTTGTTTTCCGGGGGCTTATTATTTCTTTTTGCCCCCGTTTGGAAATTGATTCGAGAGGCGACCATAGTGGGTGTATTACCGCCGATATGGTACGTGGTCTTTGGGAGTTGACATACTCCGCCATTTCTTCGGTTAAGCCCGCACAAAATTGTTGCTTTTGCTCTCCAAAATCCAACTTTTTGAAGACAGTGGCTTTGAGTTGTAGGTCCCAAAACTTGTCTACATATTTGTGGATAGATTCATTGGGAGAGAGCTTTAAGCTTCGCCATTCGGTGAGTACTTTGTCTTTGGCATCGATGGCCAAAAACTGCTTCATAATGGAAGCTCTTAAAGCTTTCCATGTTCGTGGAGCTTCACCGTTGGCTCGTAGGCTAGACCACCATTGTCTGGCGGACTTTTGAAAGTGCATAGCTACATGGCATAGCTTAGAGGACTCCGTGAAGCCCTCATCTCCAAACGCCGCATCGAATTGTTGGATAAAGGCCAAGACTTTGTCCGTAGCACCAAAGGTACCATCATAGGTAAGGAAAGAGATGCTCTTCCCTCCCTCTTTGAATTTCTTCAACTTGGACGACCTCTTCCATGCGGCATAGAATTTCCTATGGCCTCTTCTTTTTGATGGTTCAAAGGTTGCACCATCACTTTCTTCAGAAGGTGGAGAAGAGGGTGACCTCTTTCTCGCCTTTTTCTTGTCTTGATCTTTGTCGTCTTCACCATAGCTTTCATAAGAGGAAGAGGATGAAGAAGATGGAGAAGAGGGTGTCCTCTTTCTCGCCTTTTTCTTCTCTTGCTTTTTATCATCCCTCTTTGAATTATGGTGTGGAGAAGAGTGTGATGGTCTTCTCCACTTTGGTGGTGATGGAGAGCGTTTAGCCCGCCGTCTTCGTGGAGCCATCTCCGTCGAGGTGGCGGGAGACTCGCTTCTTTCTTGTTTCTTTGGTGGAGGCTCTTGAGTTCTCCTTTGGAAAGGAGATGCATCATCAAGAAGTAAATTCTTGAGCCCTTCATATGGATTCTCTTCTTCTTCCCGAATCGGAGAGAGACCTCTTTTGGTAGTCTCACAAGGAGGCTTCCTAGGTGTTCTCTCGTCATGGTGATGAGCTTGGAGAATCCCGTGAGCACAGAGCTGCCGTTGCACTTCACTTTGGAGAGATGGATTGCCCATGGCTTGTTGAAGCCTAGAAACAAGATAGTTAACAAGCATTGAAGCATCATTAGTAGCTTGCTCATGAGCAAAATCAAAGTTATCAACATTAATTTCACTCTCTTTACTATTGTCAGCCATTCTAACAACTTTTAGGTGTAAAATTTTTAGGTGTACTTTGGCACTTCAAGCCCTAGTTGCTACTCCTCTTTACCCCTTTAGAAAAAGCACTCAAGTTACTGTACCCGCGGCTCGAATACCATTAATTACAAGGAATAGAAGAGAGGGTCTTTCGACACCAAAACAGCAACGGCTCCTGTCAAGCTTCTAATAGCTCAATAGTGGTTAAGCCGTAGGCAAGCCCCGTAGGACTCCACTATTAAGACCATAGCTCTCGACGGTGATGCCCCATTAACTACATGAAGGCAGGCGCACTGCAAGGCTGAAAAATCCCTATTCTACTTACTCACAGGCAATTAATAATACCAACCATTTGTAGCTAGCTTGAGGACCTCCCTTCTTGAGCAAGAAAAGAGAAACCTTGAGCTCTCATACCAATGTAACATTTAATGGCCTAATAGCTTATGTGTAGCGGAAATTAGCATGAACATAGTGGGCATTTCATTAGAATAGATTCCTAATGAGAATTACAAGAGTGTTTGGGTGGAGAGAGCAACAAAAAGCATAACACCTAGTTAGATAGCATCGACAATACTTTCAAAAGAGAGAAAAATTAAGCTATTGACAACAGTTGAGGACCGGATTTTCATGGAGCCGGTCCCCCCTCCAAAAGGCTTTGTATTATGGTTTCTCCCATCAAGAGAGACATTGTACAATACAATTCTTTGTGTTCCTTCAAGACTAGCTAGTGCAATGAGGATGGAAACTTCATGCACTAAGCAAAACACTTAACAAACACAACTTGAATTATCCCCGTTCTCAGACCCAAGACCTCACACACCTTCGAAGATGGTGAGAGCTAGCAGGGTATGAGAGTAGATTGAGAGGAAGAAGGAGTATCTTACGAGAAAGATGTACATCTCCTCACATAATCACTCATATGTAGCATAGCTTAGCTTAGTAATTAGCTTGGTAGAGGAGATGAGCATGCATTGAAGCTTGGCTCTTGGTTGGATTTGCATCCACATGCCAAGAGAGTGTTGATGTAGGCTTCTATCTCACAAGCTTGGAGTAGGTGATGAGTTCTCCATTAAAGCTTGGGAAGAGATAGTCTTCTCTTTCTTCACACATGAGCTTGTGTGAGTGTGTGTGTGATAATGCCTTGCAAAAATCAGCCCCCTCTCTCTCTTGGGCGAGCCCTCTTGCTAATTGCTCTTGTTGAAGCCTCATCGGCCCTCCCCAAGTCAAGCCAATTACAATTAAGCAGCATAAGTGATAGCCTTCTGACATGTGTCCCCCTTTCCCCTTTTGTGAGAGCTTTAGGTAATTAAATAATTAAACTAAACTCTCATTGGACCCCTTTGCCTCCTGGACAATAGGAATCAGGCAAGCCATGGGGCTCCTGAATGCTCATTGGACCCCTTGGGAGACTGCCCAATAGTCTTCTAGGAGACTTAATTCTCATTGGTTTTTTTTATTAAATGTTTTTAAATTAATTAAACTAGATTTACTCTAGCTTAATTCTCATTGGTCCACTTCAAGGGTCAGCCAATAGAAATTGGGCACACCTTGTGGGCATCTGGCCTAGGGAGCTGACATGTGTCCCTCATTCCCTTTGTGTAAAGGGAGCCTGTGTGTGTGTGTGTGTGGCTTTCTCTCTCATCCCCTACCTTTAGGGCTCGCCCCCTCCCATGTAGGGATGTGCAAAGACTTTTAGGGCACACACAAAGCATCCAATTTTCCCTAGGGTTGACCTTTGGACACAACCTTTGAATTTTGGAACCTTAGCATTTTGGAAGTCTTAATGGGCTGAACCTTAGGGTCTTTTTAGCCCATTGTTGCACATGGCTCTTTTGCAGATGGCCCCCCCTTTGGATCCCTATTTTCCCTCCTTTGGATCCCTACTGTGGTCGGTCTGCTAGCTTAACCAATATTCTAGCTTTTTCTCCCCTGGCCTTCCCCACATTAAATGATCAGTTTAATATGAGAAAATCATTTAGGAGAATTAGATATTGATTATTATGACATTACCTCTCTCTTGAAATCATAGTCGTCCTCGATTATGGTGTAGAGAAGATAAAGCATGTTCATGAGTCCTTTTCTTAGCGGGTAGAGGATCCCTATGTTACCCTACGACATCATTCCACAATGGATGACTAGTCCATTTGGCGCTTGAGAGCCTGAGGCTGCCGCAAGCATGTCTGCACATTAGTCCTATCAGTCTTCCATAGTAGAGTGACAAGCTCTACTTGGTGTTTGGGAGACGTCGTCTCCGCAAACTTGATCTAAGCATGCATACTACTTCATTTTTGTGCACAAATAAAGAAAAAGAGAGTCTTATAAGACAAAAATTTTGTTCATTTTTAACATTTTGTACATTTGCTTACTCTTGGGAAGCATTGTAAGCATTGACAAGGTTTAGGTTATCCTTTGATTGTATGCCTTGCATCCATCTAGCATCTTCAAAAGGATAATTCTTAAACTTAATAAGATATCGTCGGATAGTTTTACCGCCTCTTAGTACCTTGTCTTCATGTCGGAGAATGGACTCGGGCTGCAGCACCTCTTCTTGGTCCTCGATCTCCGGTGGGTCTTCAATAGTTGGTTCTTGAGGTGGCTCTCCTTTGTAAGGCTTTAATAGGCTCACATGAAAAGCATTGTGTATGAGCCAATGATTGGGCAACTTGAGTTGATAGGCCATCTCATTGATTGGCCTAAGAATCCGAAAGGGACCATAGTACCTTTTTGCTAGTTTAGCATAGTACTTTTGGTGACCCGTAGGATTCTTGCCCGTTGTGTGCCTTAATCGAGCCTTGGGAAACTTTAACAAGACCCAATCGTTTTCTTTAAAGGCTTGGGCTCTTCTGTGCTTGTCAGCAACAGCCTTTTGCCTTTGCTGTGAGATAGAGATAGCAACCTTAATCTTTTGGAAAGATTCTTGTAGGTCTCGGCTATACTCATCTGCAGCGAAGATCTTCCCATGTAACTTAAGTAGAAAGGGACTTTTTGATCTTCCCTCAATTACCTTGAAAGGTGCTTTTCCCGTGGAAGTATGTACAGTGTTATTGGAAGCATACTCCACTAAGGGTAAGTACTGCTCCCATTGGGATCTTTGATCTACTTCCGTTACATAGGCTTTTAGTAGATCGAGAATGGTTAGGTTAGCTATTTCACTTTGGCCATCAGTTTGTGGATGATAGGCCGAAGAGAAGTTTAGCCTTGTTCCTAAATTCTCAAAGAGACCCTTCCAGAAATTACTGGTCATTCTAGGATCTCTATCCGACACTATGGACATGGGCAAGCCATGGTACTTGAAAATTTGTGAAATAAAGAGGGTTGCCATTTGATGGGCTTTGATAGTCTTTTTGACAGGTTTAAAATGAGCTTGTTTACTAAACCTGTCTACTATCGTCCATATTCCCGTATTCCCATGGATAGACTTAGGCAATCCAAAGATAAAATCCATGGATATGCTCTCCCATGGTGAATTAGGGATTGGCAAGGGTTGAAGCAATCCAAGTTGCTTCCCTCTATCAAATTTTGTCTTTTGGCATACCACACATTTGGAAACATACTCTTGTATGTTCACTTTCATGGTAGGCCAATAGAAATATGTTTCAATTCCCTTTAAGGTAGACTGAATCCCTCTATGCCCCGCATAAGGTGGAGCATGAGATTCATACATTACTTTCTCACGTAGTGAGTTAGTAACGCATAGTCTATTTCCATAGAGAAGATAACCATCTTGTAAAGTAAATGGTTCTTCTTTCTTCCCTAATGCAAGGGCTGTGCGATGGCAAGGTTCAGGCTTGGAGCTTGGATGAGCAGGGTTGAAAGCGATGAGCAAGGTCACAGGTTTTGCTGTCGTTAAGCTTTGTTGAAGTGGCATGTGGAAATCTACAAGGTGGTTCATCTGGAGGGGTTAGGGTTCAATTTTTTTAGGAGAAGTGTTCAGAGTTGATTTCCTCCGTCACAGGGAGAGGGGTCCGCGCTTCTGCAAACTGTGAGGTTTCTTCACTCCGAGTTGTGAGGTAAGTAAATTCTTGGTTGAGCATGTTGTGGATCGCGATCCATCTTCAGCTGTTTGGGATTGCAATCTAGGAGAGTTCCCCCCTGCCTACTTAGCGTGGTGTACTGCTCAGTGGAGGGTGCCTCGGGAGCAATGCAACTGCTAATCGAAGGCTGTAGCCACGGATCACGATATGTGGTTTGAGGCATTTGTGCAGATCAATCCATAGTTGCAGATCAATCAGATGTACATGTATGACATTTAATTAGCAACTGCATTGGTTACCTACCATGTTTCTTATCCATGTTATGCTATTTGTTTGCCGACCTTTTCTTAACATGACTCTGGATGGACAGTGGGTTTATAAAGCAATTTAATTATGTGTGGATGGAAGTTTCTGGGCAATGTCCTTTGTTTGTGGGCAGTCTTGGAAGTTTTTTTTTACTCCATCTTGCTCGTGCTAAAGTTGTTTGGTTTGTAAGCTGATGTCATTAGTGGCTCTTCTGGAAAAATTGTAAGTAAGTAGAGTAATCTGAGCTGCTCGCATGTATTTTGAGCTCAAAGTTCTTGGTGATAGGGAATTTGTTAACGAACAACATGAGAGTGGTTGATATTCTGAGAAATGTGCATAGTGTAGTATCTGAGATTGCATTTTTTGGCATTAGATGGTTTATCAGGCACTTGTCAAGGAGAATGTGGTTTTGGTTAAAGTAGTCGGTATCCAGGTAGTTTTACTATGGCCTTGTATGTAGTGGGCAGTGTGAAAACATTGTTGAGGAGTATGTACAGGGAGATCACATTTTCTTGCTGTTGGTAGGAAGCTGTCAAGGTGCACTTAAGTGCTAGAGTTCTTTTCTTGATGGTTGATGGAATAATAGTGTTTGTCACAAGGACCTCACTTGTTGCTTTCTTTTCGATGCTTTTTGTTTAATTTTTGAGACCCTCTTTTTGAAGTTGCAAATGGTTGGACATTTTATGGCCAATGTGTAAGGAACCACCATCGAGAGGGCAACCTCTAACCCTTGGACAAATACCATGTCCGCTATCTTTTCAATGCAAAATGCGGACTCTGCTTGAACTTGTGACCCCACGTGAGTAGAGCCAAGCATTGTAGCCACGAGACCAATTTCCATTTGCTGATGTTGAAGTGCTAGATATGGTTCTTTACTTGCCCATTCACAGTGTGAACCAAGTGTGCATGCCAAACCGAGAGAGACCACTTGATTTTATCACTTTTTCAAATAGATAGTTTTGGAACTAGAATTTTGGCCTTCTCCAGTCATGTGCTACTGGATTGAATGGGTTGCCACTTGCCTCTTTTTCCTGGTTAAGTTTTGCTTTACATTTTTTATAATCACAAATTATTTCTATGGCAAGCCTTGTGATTTTATCACTTGTTAAACCAAAGAAGGCGATGATTATATATCATAGCCTTATTATATAACCCTTTGAGTCTGGTGCACACAATATTATATAACCCTTTGTGTTTGTATTGCCTAAATCGTGCCAGGGACATTTATATAATATTGTGTGCACCAGACTCAAAGGGTTATATAATAAGGCTATAATAGCCTTAGTGAAATGCCAAATGGAATTTCCTTAAGGGATTCAGAGGCGACGACGACATGCGCATGCAAAGGGCGGCGCTAAGCAACGACAGAGACACAGGAGGCAAGAGACGATCTCACGGGGAGGGGAGCTTGGCTATACAGGCAACAACACAAAGCACCAACAATGACAACATCGTGTGTCTGTGAGAGAGAATCCGAGAGAGAGAGAGAGAGAGAGAGAGAGAGAGAGAGAGAGAGAGAGAGAGAGAGAGAGAGAGAGAGAGAGAGAGAGAGAGAGAGAGAGAGAGAGAGAGAGAGAGAGAGAGAGAGAGAGCAGTTGCAACACACGAGCGGAGATGTAGAGAGAGAGAGAGAGAGTCTGCTCCATGCTGGTGCAGCCTGCCCACGCGAGAAAGAGAGAGAGAGAGAGAGAGAGAGAGGGGGGGGGGGGGGGTTCCTTGAATAATAGTAAGTTGCTATTATTATAAAAATAGCAACTGCTTTCTTTTTTCAATTTTGAAGTTGAAGAACGAAATCTTTTGGGAAAACAAAACAAACCCAAGATTTGGGTGCTCTATTTAGAAAAGGACACACTTTACATCTAAATCTTCAAGGAAGGAGCATGAGGATTACTTAGTCAGTAATTACAAGGGGAGATTCAGTTTTTAAGAGCATCAAGCTCAGCTATGATCTTAACAAGAAGGGCTCTAGCTCTAATCTTATCAAGAAGAGCTCTGATCTTACCAAGAAGGGCTCTGATCTTAACAAGAAGGTCTTGAATTTGGACCAACAAAGATTATTTGCAAATCAATTAAGGTAACATTAAGTAACTTCATTCAACGGCTTCCACATGAGATCAAATTGGGAATTGTAATGTTGTTTCATGCTTTTTAGGGGTGCTTTTTAGGCCAGTCTCTTCTCTCGCATTAGCCACTTCCACGAGTTGCAGCTAATATCGCTTCCGGTAAAGCGAGGAAGTTGGGACGCCAACGTTAAACTACATAATTGGTCCTACTTTTATGGAATTGACATTGTGAGAAGTTGAGCTTCTTCTACAGGATGCAACAACTTTTGGCTTCATGTGTGCCCCGCTCATTGTAACGGGGAATTTGTAACTTGGCTTTTAACAAATTTGAGGATTGTGTGCATCTACTAACAAAGGTGGGTTTCACACAATGGGTGTGGTAGTGTTTCATTATTATCACCAGTTTAAAAAGTTCTTTTAATTGTAGCTGCTACCAAAGCCCAAGTAGTGTTAGTGGTCAATTTTGGCCAAGTTGCTCTAATAATGCCTCTCTCTCTCTCTCTCTCTCTCTCTCTCTCTCTCTCTCTCTCTCTCTCTCTCATCTAGCTTGTCATTTTCAATGCAGTCAACAACAATAGCCAAGAGTGCATCAGTCAAAACGTTGTTGTTGCAACAACATGCAAAAGCACTCAAATCCACCCCAATGACAGGTGATCAGATTGTATGCTAAAGTATAAGAGTGGGGGATGGTTGGGGTGAGTAGGGGTGTCATAATAACTAATATCTAATTCTCCAAAATGATTTTCTCATGTTAAACTGATCATTTAATATGGGGAAGTACTAGGGGAGAAAAAGTTAGAATATTGGTTAAGCTGGCAGACCGGCCACAATAGGGATCCAAAGGAGAGGCCATCTACAAAAGAGCAATGTGCAACAATGGGCTTTAAAGACCCTAAGGTTCAGCCCATTAAGACTTCCAAAATGCTAAGGATCCAAAATTCAAAGGTTGTGTCCAATGGTCAAGCTTAGGGAAATTGGATGCTTTGTGTGTGTGCCAAAAAGTCTTCAAGACTCCTACATAGGAGGGGGCGAGCCTTGTAAGTAGAGGATGAGAGAGAAACACACACACACACACACACACACACACACACACACACACACACTCACAGGCTCCCTTTACACAAAGGGAATAGGAGACACATGTCAGCTCCCTAGCCCAATTGCCCACAAAGTGCACTAAAATCCTATTTGATGGCCATAGAGGTGGACCAATGAGAATTAGGTTAGAGTAAATCTAGTTTATATTCATTTAAAAACACTTGATAAAAGAACCAATAAGAATTAAGCTCTCTAGAAGACTATTGTCCAGTCTCCCAAGGGGTCCAATGAGCATTCAGCAGCGCCAGGGCTTGCTTGATTCCTATTGGCCAGAAGACAAAGGGGTCCAATGAGAGTTTAGTTGCATTATTTAATTACCTAAAGCTCTCACAAAAGGGGAAAGGGACACTTGTCACAAGGCTATCACTTATGCTTCTTAAACCATATTGGCTAAGCTTGGAGAGGTCCAATGGGAAGCCAGTGAGAGGATTTAGCAAGAGGGGTCGGCCAAGAGAGAGGGGGGGCTGATTTTCCAAAGGCATTATCACACACACACTCACACAATCTCATGTGTGGAGCAAGAAGACTCTCTCTCTCCTTCTCAAGCTTTAATGGAAAGCTCATCATCTACTCCAAGCTTATGAGAAGGGAGGCCTACACCAACAACTCTTGGCTTTGTGATGCAAATTCAACCAAGAGCCAAGCTTCAATGCATACTCATCTCCTCTACCATGCTAATTACTAAGCTATGCTAAGCTTTTATGAGTGATTATGTGAGGAGATATACTTCTTTCTCGTAAGAATACTCCTTCTTCCTCTGAATCTACTCTCACACCCAGCTAGCTCTCACCATCTTCGAAGGTGTGTAGGTCTTGGGTCTGAGACCGTGACGGAATTGATATTGTGTTTTATAAGTGTTTGCTTAGTGCTTGAAGCTTCCATCTTCATTGCACTAGCTAGTTATTGAAGGAACACAAAGAATTGTATTGTAAAATGTCTCCCTTGATGGGGGAAACCTATAATACAAAGCCTTTTGGAGGGGGGGGGGGGGGGGGGGCTCCATGTAAATCCGGTCCTCAACTGTTGTCAATAGCTAATTCCTCTCTCTTTTGAAGTATTGTTCATGCCTATCTAACTAGGTGTTATGCTTTTTGTTGCCCTCTCCATCCAGGCACTCTTGCTATGCTCATTAGGAATCTATTCTAATGAAATGCTCACTATGTTTATGCTATTTTCCACTACACACAAGTTACTAGGCCATTAAATGTTACAAGGGGTAGTGATCACCTTAGAAAAATCATTTCCAATCACATGCCCACCACGTTCTCCTTCGTATGTGTGAGCTAATTCCCCTCCCAAGGGATCACAATAGCCCTCGTGACTTTAACAACGTGCTTACAACAATACCCTTGACCTTCTTTCCATTTTTTTATTTGGCAAAACTCACAATTGTGAGTGAATTATATTGATCATCTAAAAAAACTACAAGAACTTGCCATGCTCGTGCCGAGCCATGACACCATCTAGAGACCAAACTTACATCAGCTATCTGGGGAGCCACCCCTAACGACCTGCCCCCATGCCCTTGATACACCAGGATCATTATCATGTTCTTCACTAATCTTCTGGTTTCATGATTTTTCCCTTACCTAACAACAAGGCACAAGTAACCCTAGACCAATCATCCGAGTTTTGCTTGCACCCAAGCGTCCATATTAGCACGTTGCTTTATTGTATAATTTCTACGAAGCTTGCCACCTCGGGAACTCCTTCGAACACACGGCGGTTCCTTGTTTGCCATACATTATGTAAAAAACAAAACCTGATAATTTGAGTGCAGATGAGGATGGCAGGGCTACCCAAGTTCTTACCTCCAAGGAGTAAATCAGTCTTGAAAAAACCAATTTTCCATGTTCTTTGGACCCACTTGCAAATTTTTCCTGTAAGGCCTCTAATAGCTGGGCATTCCATAAAAAGGTGGGTCAGATCCGCACTAGCCATCCTGCACCAACAGGCATTGATCTGTCCCTATCCCTCTCTCCTGAATCTTCACCCCCGTCGGAAGAGCACCCCTAATTACTTTCCATAGAAATTATCTTCTCATGTGATATGGAACCTTTGGCGCCCATATGTTCTCCATTACTTGCTCCCACCATTCCTCCGACCATTGCTTTTTCCATGTCTTGTTAAGGGGGCTAGACCAATTTTTCTTTAGCATCATTGTATGGTAAATGTCTTTAGAATAGGGTTTCCATAAGAGGCTGCTTTCGGGCCATTTCCAGACATTCCAGTCAAACTCCGAGTCATAGATTGGCATCACTACATTGTCAAGCTCTTTCATCACTTTACTGACTAGCAAAACCCCCAAGCTATTAAGTTGGAATTGGGTTACCAGAAGTTTAGTGGTTTTCCAGCTCTTGCTGTTACTGTCCCAGAAGTGCCCCAGTCGGTTCAGATCCTTATTATTCAATTTCTTGGCTACGTCTATCCAATAGGGATTTTGTGGCAGATCTACTGTCATAATAATCAATATCTAAAAATCCTAAATGATTTTCTCATGTTAAACTGATCATTTAATATGGGGAAGTGTCAGGGGAGAAAAAGCTAGAATATTGGTTAAGCTAGCAGACCGGCCACAGTAGGGATCCAAAGGGGGGGCCATATGCAAAAGAGCCATGTGCAACAATGGGCTAAAAAGACCCTAAGGTTCAGCCCATTAAGACTTCCAAAATGCTAAGGTTCCAAAATTCAAAGGTTGTGTCCAAAGGTCAACCTTAAGGGAATTGGATGCTTTGTGTGTGTACAAAAAAGTCTTTGCAATCCCTACTTGGGAGGGGGCGAGCCTTGCATGTAGGGGATGAGAGAGAAAGCCACACACACACACACACAAGCTCCCTTTACACAAAGGGAATGAGGGACACATGTCAGCTCCCTAGGCCAGATGCCCACAAGGTGTACCCAATTCCTATTGGATGGCCTTGGAGGTGGACCGATGAGAATTAGGCTAGAGTAAATCTAGTTTAATTAATTTAAAAACACTTAATAAAAGAACCAATGAGAATTAAGTCCTCTAGAAGACTATTGGACAGTCTCCCAAGGGGTCCAATGAGCATTCGGCAGCCCAATGGCTAGCCTGATTCCTATTGGCCAGGAGGCAAAGGGGTCCAATGAGAGTTTAGTTGAATTATTAAATTACCTAAAGCTCTCAAAAAAGGGGAAAGGGGGACACATGTCAGAAGGCTATCACTTATGCTGCTTAATAGTCATTGGCTTGACCTGGGGAGGTCCAATGAGGGTATAGCAAGAGCAAATAGCAAGAGGGCTCGCCCAAGAGAGAGAGAGAGGGGGCTGATTTTTGCAAGGCATTATCACACACACACTCTCAAACAATCTATGTGAGAAGTAAAGAAGACTATCTCTTCCCAAGCTTTAATGGAGAGCTCATCACCTACTCCAAGCTTGTGAGATAGAAGCCTACATCGACACACTCTTGGCATGTGGATACAAATCCAACCAAGAGCCAAGCTTCAATGCATGCTCATCTCCTCTACCATGCTAATTACTAAGCTAAGCTATGCTAATATGAGTGATTAGGTGAGAAGATGTACATATTTCTCGTAAGATACTCCTTCTTCCTCTTAATCTACTCTCATACCCTGCTAGCTCTCACCATCTTCAAAGGTGTGTGAGGTCTTGGGTCTGAGAACGGGGATAATTAATGTTGTGTTTGCTAAGTGTTTTGCTTAGTGCATGAAGCTTTCATCTTCATTGTACTAGCTAGTCTTGAAGGAACACAAAGAATTGTATTGTACAATGTCTCTCTTGATGGGAGAAACCATAATACAAAGCCTTTTGGAGGGGGGACCGGCTCCATGCAAATCCGGTCCTCAACTGTTGTCAATAGCTTAATTTCTCTCTCTTTTGAAAGTATTGTTCATGCTATCTAACTAGGTGTTATGATTTTTGTTGCTCTCTCCACCCAAGCACTCTTGTAATTCTCATTAGGAATCTATTGGAATGAAATGCCCACTATGTTCATGCTAATTTCCACTACACACAAGTTTTAGGCCATTAAATGTTACATCTACAACTTTGGAAAGCCAGGGGGACCAATGCAGAATGGAGTTCTTGAAGTATCTGGTTTCTTCCCCCCCACTTTAGGACTCATGCTACTCTGTTGCATTTCCTTACCAATTCCCCTGAACCGCCCCCCAGACTTAGTGTAGCCCACATTGGGGCTAAAAGTTTGTCATGAAACTCTACCGCTCTCCACTTTCCTCCTTTCGAACCAAGTTTAGTTGCTTCTAGCATATCTCTGATCATGATAGCCCAAGCCTGGTCTTGTTTAGCCAAGGAGACTACAAATTTGGCACAACAAGCTTCTGCATGGGCCACAGGGTTGAGAATTCCGAGGCCTCCTTGATTCATTGGCCGAGCGACTGACTCCCAACAGGCCCATTGCCATGGCTCGGAGGACTTTGTGTTATTTTTCCATAAAAACCTTTTTACCAGTTTTAAGAACTCTTTCCAGTGACATTTAGCCATCTTGAGAAGCGGGCTAGTGAAGGCAATATACGGGAGCATAAAGGCATTAATCACTTTTATCCGGCTTGGGAATGGGAGAAGAACATACTCCCACCTACTCATTTTTGTTCTGATTTTTTCCAGGACCCACTGACATCTTTGTTTGTGGGTTACGTCCACCCCCAAGGGGGCCCCCAGATGTCTGAAAATATTCCCTTTTGTAACAATCTCCCCCGACCAGTCGGAAGGGTCAAATGAGTCATTTTCCAACAAGGAGATCATCCTTGACTTCTCTATATTGCACAGGGACCCCGAAGCTATAGAGAACATTTGTACAATCTCCAGAGCTTTCCTTACGACCTGGGGAGGCGCCCTCAAGAAGAGGAGAGAATCGTTTGCAAACATTTTTGCAAGTAAGTTGGTTGTTTCCTAGGAGAGCCAAGCCTTGCAACTCCCCACACTTAGCACTAGCTTCGAGCGTCGTGATTAAAGGATGTGAACCTATGGCAAAAAGCAGGGGGGCCAGAGGGCGTCCCTGCTCAATAGACCTTTTGACCTCAAAAGAGCCCACTATTCTATCGTTGAATAGGAGCTCTGACTGGCTACCAGCCCCTATCGCGTGAATAAGACGACATAGGCGAGGCCCAAAGCCCAGAGTTTCCATGACTGCTTCTTTATATGTCCATGTTATTCTATCATAAGCCTTATCCATGTCGAGCTGCAGCAAAATGCACTCTTGCTTTGTGAAAGTTGTGCATTCAATACGTTCTTTCCAATTTCTTACAATGTCCTATGTGAACAAATTTTCATTTGAGGCTTGCTCTACGACAAATATAAAGCTTGATAGACATAAATCATTCAACATTATGTAAAAGTTCATATTTGAACATGGTCAGTTGTAAGGTTAGAATCAACCATAAACAACATACTGCTGGGTATAAAGGTCAAGTGCCCGCCTGTTGTCACCACCCCATGTCCAACCCCCACTAATATAGAAATTACGAACCTCTAATTTTGTTCTTCAAGATTAACTTGAACAAGACAATAAGGAGGTGATGTATTGCATAATGTGCTCTATCCTTACAATCTCTATTCTCTCCTTCTTTCTCTCTCGCTCTCACCAACAAGTGATAAGAGAGCTTGAGTTTGGCTTGGGATAAACTTGGGACTTGAGAGTTGGCTATAGCGGGAATGGAAACAAATTAGCACTCTAACAATACACAAAAATCAATTTTTTTGAGATAATGTAGATCGTTTTGATTTTGAGTTAAGAAGGTTCTGTAAAACATTAAAGTTTAAATTGATAGCTAATTCAATTGCTTTGTGAACACACAAAATTTAAACATTGTTGCGCGTTGTGTGACTTTGTATGTTTGTGTAAATTTATCCGCAAAATATTTCAAAGGGCTTGTAGTGAAATTTCTAAAAAGATCGTTATTTGCGACAATGCTTGAAGTAGGCAAAAATTAATGAATCGTAAATAGAGAGTTAATTCTTAACAGCTCTATGAGGACACAAAATCAAAGCATTATTGTGTGTGTGTGTGTTTTTTTTTTCCTATATTAAAGATAGTGCTTATTCACAAAAGACCATTATGTTCAAAAGACAACTTTCTTTGAACAACATTAAGGTATTTGCACAAAAAACGATACTATATTAATTTTATTTGTGTACAATATAGCCATAATGAGAAATCATTCCAATTATCCTAAACATCAAGACTAAAAGTGTTTATAAAGATGAATTAGGCCTTCATCTTTAAGGTTGGCAAGCTAAATCTCTAGCTAAATCTCTGTAAGCAAAGAGAGAATTCTCACTCGCATCCATATGAACAAGTTAACATATTTTGTTAGGTTTGGACACGTTATAAGTGTGTAAGAACCTATCAATTGTACGCTATTGGGAGTTCAAGAGAACGGGTGCACAAAATCTTTAAGCTTTCCAAAAATCCTAGTGCCCTCTCTTTGTCCCTAGTGTGGGATTGGATGGAGGGATACACATATAAAGCCCACTAATACTTGTTTTTTTTACAACATGGGCTTATGCACCTATATTTTGAAGAAATCCTCTTTGTCCATTTGATACTCCTCCTAAGATATTTATTCCCATTAACAAAAAATGAAAAGGCCTAAAAGGCTTGAGGTTTTATCATCGCCTGCATGTCTAAAAATGTGCGAGGAGCCATCATTTATGGGCGCGATGAGCAAAATACCCCACTACTTGGCAGATACGACCTGCAGATATATGGTTTCACCTGCAGGCGGTAGCCCCACAGAAAAACATTCTCTGGTTTGGCCTGGTTGAGACGTGGCTCCACTCTGCCACCACCTTTTTCATGCATAGCCATGGCTTTAAAAGAGGTCATCTTTTCGGACTTGGTGCAAGCAGAGACATACTATCTACAGGTGCTCGTGCATGACAGCAATACTCTTGGATTCATAGAGAGGCTAAAGGGTCCTACATTCAACATAACCCAATAGCTATGGAGAACACTACTCAGGTGCCAACTTCCTACTATAAGGATTTTAATTTGCATGGTATTTTTGGTTGACATCTATAACATGTGAGCTTCGTTTGTGACACCTGTCTTCCATTGACCGACATACTTTTCATTTGTTGGTTGTGATGGTGACATGTATAGAGGAAACCCTTACCCTAAATGCTTTTGCAAAGTGATTTCTCTATGGTTTGTTGATGGCATGCCTATGTATCATGATCAATATTTAAAGCTTTTTCTTCTCATAAACCAAAATGGTATTCTTTTTTCCATATGTTGCCTACTTGAAGAGCCTTGGTCTCTTGTAACCTACACACACACTCGTGGTGATAGTTACAGATTCTGATTACCTATCATCTTTAATATATGATCTCTTCTCTCTCGGCTCACTTAGTTTGTTTTTCTACAGGCAAGATCAGGTGGATGGGATGTTGCACTTGCAGTCCTACGCTATGATGGTAGCTTATCGGCTCCTCCCTCTATTGTGCAAGGCCTACTTCTTTGCATCAATGACCCATCTTTCCATAAAACCTTGATGGATGCAGATAAAGCCGCCTTGGCATTGGATGACGCTATAAATCTATTGGTGCTTGCTCAATTGGATATCCAAGCTTGGCTCACAATATATGCATTGGCTAGAGAAGGTCCTGTTGTTGCTATTTGACGACTCATGGATATTGATGCTAATCTTGGGAATATCCAAGATGATGATGGAAGGGAACACCGTGAATGGCTTGAGAACTCCCCTCATATTTATGGATATGCATGGCAAGAAGCTGTGTAATGATCCCCTTATCAAACAGATGAAGAAGCATCTACTCTAAGGAGCCCCATCTTGTCTATCTCACCTCCCCCCACCCCTTCAAACTGGCTGGTCCCTGATGGTCTTGATGAAGAAGAGGTAGCTATCACTACACAAAACTTATTTATGAATAGCCCCTCACTTGGTATTGCTAAAAAGCCCTTTGAAACCTACATAGATCCGTATTTGCTAGCTTGTTTGCTGGAGGTTTACTTGAGTGATGCTAATCACAAAACATGGACCCTTGGCAACTTTGGCCTCCTTGCCCCTTTAACTGAAGGGTTGTTGCTCACACTCATTAGTGATAGGGATAAGGAGGTTAGGAAAATTGGGCTGCAACTGATTTTACATAATAACTGCTCCACCATTATTGAATCTTACTTAATGGCTTGCCCATTTTCTATGAGAAGCTTTGAAACTCAAAGATGTAATGCCTTTGTGGGATGTCTTGTTGGAGTCAAAGGTTTAATCAATACTACTAGATGGGTTCTAAATATACCACCCAACTTTGGAATGTGCATGGGCCGTTCATTAAATGTGGATGTGACCATGTGGGAGAGGGGGATTTTTGCAAGGATGGTAACATCCTATGGTTTGACCATGCTCTGTGGATGATCTTACATAACCTTTCGATATTCTTTCATGCCCTTTCCCTTACAAAATCCATGTTAACTTTCTTAAGATGGATTGCTACTGAAGCTCAGGAGGCTATCAAGTCTCCGTTAATCCATGTCTTCTACCATGATAAGCTCAAGGATGCAATTAAACAGGTGGCATTGTTCGGGCAGCTACATGCTTCCAGTAGTAACTTTTTTGAGGTAGATGCCTTCATTAGAAAAGCTATCTCCCCTAGCAAAGATATGCTGCATGATGGAAGGACTCCTAAGCGTGCCCGGGGTGAGTTTCAAAAACCTAATCACGGTAGGGGAAGGCATATGGGCACTAATAGGATGTCTCATTCTTCTCCTTTAACCAAAGTTGCCTCCCTAGTCCGAAATCACCACATGCAGGCCTACCGCTTGAGATTTGGGCGGAAGTGGTAAGTATGTCTGTGTACTTAATCAGCCAGTCACCCTCAACGACATTGGATGGGGGAGTTCCAAAAGAGGCATGGACAGGCAAACCAATGAACTATGCATTCCTCAAAGTGTCTGGGTGTGAGGCTTTATGCACATAGATAGAAGCCTAAGGTCAAAGCTAGATGCAAAGTCCAAAAAGGGTTTCTTGATTAGCTATGGAGAAGCTGACTTTGGGTATCGCCTATGGAATCTTGAAGATGGTAAAATCTTTAGAAGTAGGGATGTAATTTTCAATGAACAAAATATATACAAAGATTACTTGGAAAGAAAACAAACAAAAGATACAGGTGATGAGTACAGAGGACAGTGAAGACTTAAGAAGTGCAAGTGGTGACAACATGCAACAACGTCAACCAAATGAGGAGCCTCGACCTATGCCCCAAAGATCTACGAGAGCAAGAAGACCTCTGAAAAGGTTAGTTCCTTCCTTCAACCATCTCTTGGTCTCAAATTTCTTGAGAGCCGGAATCATACAAAGAAGCAATGCAACATGAATCCAAAGAAGAATGGATGAAGAGCATGCAAGTGTAGATGGACTCGTTACATCACAACCAAACATAGGAGTTGGTTGAGTTGCCTAAAGGTAAGTGGGTACTGTAGAAAAAATGGGTGTACAAGCTGAAGGAAGAAGAAGGTGGGAAGAAAAGGTACAAGTCCAAGCTTGTGGTAAAAGGGTTTTCTCAAAAGAAAGGTATTGATTTAAATGAAATACTTTCTCTTGTTGTAAAAATGAACTCAATTAAGCTTGTCTTAAGCCTTGTGGTTGCTCATGACTTAAATCTTGAGCAAATGGATGTGAATACGCCATTCCCTCACAGTGACTTAGAGAAGGAAATTTACATGTTTCAACAAAAGGGGTATGAAGTAAAGGGTAAGGAGAAAACGGTTTGCTAATTAAAGAAGAGCGTGTATGGTCTAAAGAAAGCATTAAGACAATGGTGCTTGAAGTTCGGTCGATGGATGTTGAATCATGGATTTAGGAGATACAACTCAGATCACTGTGTGTACACGAAGAATTTGGGAGATGGGAAGTTCATCATCCTAATGTTGTATATTGATGACATGGTGATTGCAAGTGCTAACATGTAGGATATCAAAGACCTAAAAGAGGAGTTATCTAAATATTTTTTAATGAAATATTTAGGTGCTACAAAGCGGATACTTGGTATGAAGATATCAAAGGAGAGGACGAAGAAGACAGTAAAGCTATCTCAAGAGGATTACACCAAGAAGATACTAGAAAGGTTTGCAACGCAAGATGCAAAATCCATTTCTACACCTTTGACTAGTCACTTTAAAGGATATGTGTCCCAAGACGCAAGAGGAGATAGCCTATATGTCTAAAGTTCCATATGATGCAGCGGTAGGTTCTCGAAAGTATGCTATTGTATGGACAAGGTAGACATTTGCACATGCAGTGGGAGTTGTAAGTAGATTCATGGACAATCTAGGTACAGAGCACTGGCAAGCTGTGAAGTGGATACTTAGTTATCTAAAAGGGACAATAACAAATGCTTTGTATTTTGGAGACACTGATATTTTCTTGCAAGGGTATGCTGATGCAGATATGGCAGGTGACAAAGATACTCTATTGGCTACATCTTCACAGCTGGAGGCACAACAATAGTTGAGCTTCAAAGCTACAAAAAGTGGTCTCACTTTCTATCACAGAAGCAGAGTATGTAGCAATGACGGAGGCAAGGAAAGAAATTTTGTAGCTTTATAGATTCTTGGAGGAGCTTAGATACAAGCAAGACAATTGTGTCTTGTACAATGATAGTCAAAGAACCATTCATCTTGCAAAGAATTCAGCCTTTCAATGAGAACAAAAGACATTGAGGTGAGATATCACTTCATACGTACTCTTTTGGAAGAGGGACAACTAAAGCTAGAAAATGTGCACACAATTGAAAATCTTGTAGACATGTTAGCAAAGGTAGTCAACAAGGAGAAGTTGAGGTTTTTCTCATCTTCAATTGAAATTCAATGATAAGAAGCTAGAATGGAAAGCAATCACACGTTTGGTGTGGAGATCAATCTCCAAGTGGGAGATTGTTAAGTATGGAGCATGATTTACCCCTTGTAAATTTTAATCTAAAAAACGCACATTTTTGTAAGGCCTCCATTATGAGGAGAAGCCATCGTGCATAAGAAAAATCACACGTCTGAAAACGAAAAATTCACGACCAATCTCGAGTACTTGGGGAAAACATCAAGATAGCCAGAATGAGAAATCATTCCAATTATCCTAAACATCAAGACTTAAAATGTTTATAAAGAGCCCAACCTTAAAGATGGCAGAGAACATAACACCTTCAAGCTTTCCACACACACACACACACACACACACACACACACACACACACACACACACACACACCCATCATACCTCTCATCATCCCCCCCTTAATCAAGTATAGACGCAAGTAAACAAGATAACACCACACACACATACACACAAGAATAGCTTTGATGGTGACAGCTTGAAAGAGAGAAAGATGTAGACAAGATTACTACACACAGTATAGCATAAGAAAAAAGAGAAAGAATATTGCAAGAGTGGCATAAAGTGGTAGCCCCCAAACTGTATGGAGCTTGATTTACCCCTTGTAACTTTTAATCTCAAAAATGCATATTTGTAAGGCCCCCATTATGAGGAGAATCCATCGTGCACATAAGAAAAATCACACGTCAAAAAACCAAAAATTCACGCCCAATCTAGAGATTGGGCTTTTCAGAATATCCCCCTTTTTTGTCGAAATATTATGGCCGGATGATGATTGAAAAGTGGTCAATCGGTTGGCCGATGGCTGGTAGTCGATGGCCGAATTCAATGGCCGGTGGCCGAATTTTAGGTGGACTTGTCTTCTCAAGGGCGGCCACACATGGATGCATTGGAGAGTCCAACTTAGATTTGTCCACACAAGGGCGGCTACACACGGCTACCTCTCATGAGAGAGGGAAGCCCTTTTGGTCTATAAAAGGAGGCCTCTTCTACACAAAAAATATATTGTGGTACATTGTGAAGTTGATGAAACAAGGTGTATGTGAGGTGGTGAGAGTGAAGCAAGGCGAGAGCTCCATTAAGGGTATAATCCCTTTGTAACCTACTTCAAGTTTTAAGTACTAAAGCCATTGAGTGGCTGCTTTCCCATGGGTGTAGCCCACATTGGGGGAACCACATATATCGTTCTCTCTCTCTCTCTCTCTCTCTCTCTCTCTCTCTCTCTCTCTCTACTCTATAATCTCAATTCATTAAGTAAACTACTCTAAACTCTACTTAGCTACATCCTATTTCCTAACACAAAATCCATGGAACCTCTTGTGGAGTTGGGTGTTTAAGCTCTTTATTAAACTAAGTTGGTGCCAAAATTTAGAGGCCCCTCTTTACACTTGAGTTCATGGGTGGTACCTATTACTTATTGCATGAACCTTCATAGGGTAGGTTTTCACTAACTTTGTACAACGGAGCCACATGGGCTTATTGAAAAACTAACTACAATACTTATACTAAAATAAATGGCAGAGAGGCATTATTGGTTTTTATTGCTGACATCTTCTCCTCTATTTTAAGAATTCCAATCTACATAGCATCAACTCACTTATTAGTGAATAATAAGGACATCACAATAGTTAATCATTACATGTCAGGTCTCTCAATTGTAATGCTAGCCACATTGTTAACTGAGCCGACGTCAGTTAACAGGAGCTGCTAAAGATCAAAGCCTTATGAATGCACATCAAAGATGAATATGAAGAAGCAGTGAAGATTGGAGTTACACACTTTTCACATTTTTAAGAAAATGGCCATGTATTCTAATTTTCCGAATTATTTGGCCATTGTGATAATTATAACATGTTATGGGCTCAATAAGAGTTCCAAGGTGTAAAGCATATGTCGGTTAGGTACCTAGGTTGCAGATACAATAAGTGTGGAGCCTTAAAGGTTTTGGGCGCCGGACATTACACATTTTAAACCTTGGGTAAGGTATAAAAGCCAACTTTGTGAAGATTTTATTAAGTTTTGGATAATGAAATACACAGCGTGAGCTAATGGCGCTCACTCGTCTCCTTGTCGCGCTTCCTACTCCCTCCCCGCTTGTCACATTGCAATCGCGTTTGTTGCATTGCAACCGCAAGTAAGAGCTCTACGCATTGACGCAAACATATCATAGTAATTCGTAGTTTTTGGCGTCGCCGACCTGCGGCCTAATTTCATCATAACTAGGAATTTACACTTTCAAATAAAAAATTAAGCATAGGCGGGATATTGGGGCATCATTGCTAAGCATTTAGATGCATTCTGGGTCGAAAACGATTAGGTTAAAAATCCACTGCTGTTAATAATCGCGATTTTGGAATTTGACCTAAAGTGGAGTTTGAGACCATAAGCATGTGTGCTTAGGTCTTATAAACATGTCCTAGAAGTTTCGATACGTTTGGATGTCATTTGATGCTGTAACAGATGTGATTTGTTTGCCGATGAGCAATTGGCTTTTGGTGATTTCAGTCACTTGAGTGTAGCTTCAGTTAGATGTGAGTTGTTAGTTATTTTCCGAGAGATTGACAACCTCTTGTAGCCTCTATGCACTAGTCGAGTCAGCTTCGTCCCATGGATTGACAATTCAATGGTGGTTCTCGCTAATACTGCAATAAGATAGGATGGTGAGGTTAGACATGCGTTCCACATTTGGCGTCGCTGCCGGGGATTGAAGAGACCTAAACTAGGGAAAAACACGAGCGTCTTGTGTAGTTGTCAATTTACTTCCTTTAGGTTCACCTAGAGTTAAACTTTCTCTCAAAAATCACATAGCTTAAGAGTGTCGTCTTCTGTTGTGTAGAGGTAGCTTGGAGGTAAGTTGTACTTGCTGGGTGCCTTTAGGATTGTAGGATTGTAGATTTAGATTAGGATTTAGAGAATGATTGAAAGGCGAGACAAGTCTTAAAATCAAGGCTCTGAAAATCGTCAAAAATAAGAAAATGAGTATTTGTGGACACTTTCCACAGCCCAATTGCAGTAGAACCTAGGAGGAGGGTAAGTAGAATCCGAGGTGGGATCTCAGAACATTGCTCACTCCAAACGAATCATCTATGAGTTGTTTATGTGAAGTTGCAGAGTTTCAGGTCTATGGAAATAGTACGAAAAGACTCCAAACCACTCAATCCAATTGGAGAGTAAGCCTAAAAGTTGTATGAACCAGTGGGTAAGCTCAAGGACACTTTGAGGTAAAAATTTCAAGAGTTGGCCAAAACTCAGATTATTTACTTTTTCTTGACAGTTTAGGCCAAATTAAGTTTTGACTTGATTCATAGGCTTAAAATAGCTCATGAAAAGACTGTCCAGTGAAAAAGTTCAAAAAAGTGTTCATTTTGGGCCAAAAGTAAATAATCGCGATTATTTACTTTCAGCTCAAATTTGACCAAGGTTCATACCAGTGACTCATTACATATGAACAAACAACTTTTGTAAAGGCACAAAAGATTTGGATCACCAAACTGACAAAAACTGGGTAAAAACTAAAGTTTGTACTGACTTTTTGAAACTTGAGTGTAAATTGGGAAAAAATTTGTCCAAACTTGATGAAATTTGATTCATAGGCTTATATTGATGTGATAAACATGTATATATACTCAGTTGACCAAAAAGATGCAAAAAGTTACCATAAGTAAATAATTGTGATTATTTACATCTATTCCATTTTTCAACTTTTTTGACCAAGTCAGCATACCACTAGTTTTACCATGTTATAATAAGCCCACAAACCAATTTTGGTAAGATTTGGATCATTGGATTGAAAATTGTGACCAAATTCGCAAAGTTAGTTTGTGGACAAAAAATTGATGACCATTTGACCAAAAATAGTCCAAATTTTATGAAACTTGGCTAGAGACCGTAAGTTGAGGTGCTTAACAGATATGTGTCAAGATTGGGACAAAAACTTGCAAAAAAATAGCCACAATAAATAATCACGATTATTTACATCTGCTCCAAAAATTGACAATCTTGCAAATTTGGGCATACCACAAGGTCAAGCATAGCAAGTAGACCTCACAAATCAATTTTGGTGAAATTTGGATCACACAAGTGAGACTTAAGCCAGATTCGTGAAATTAGAGTCTGCGGAAAGAAAACTGTTGATAACTTGAACAAATCTTGTTCAAATTAAGTTTTAACTCGACTTAGAGGCTCAAAATAGATCATGAAAAGACTGTCCAGTGAAAAAGTTGAAAAAATTGTTCATTTTAGGTCAAAAGTAATCGGGATTATTTACTTTTAGGTCAAACATAACCAAGGTTGATACCATAGACTCTAAGCATGATTGCAAACATCTTTTGTGAAGGCTCATGAAGTTTGGATCACAAAACAGACCAAAACCTTGATAAAAACTGAAATCTGTACTGAATGTCGAGAACTTGAGTGTGACTTGGTAAATCTTGTTCAAATTCAGTGAAACTTGACTCATAGGCTTATATTGATGTGTTAAACAAGTGTACATGCTCACTTGACCAAAATTATGCAAAAAATTACCAAAAATAATCGCGATTATTTACTTTTGAGGGGAAAAAAATATTATATTAAAAAAATCCTTATAGTAAATAATCGCAATTATTTACATTTGCTCCAGAATTGAAAAATTTTGCCCAACTGAATATAGCACAGGGTCAAGCACATCAAGTAGACTCCACAAATCAAATTTGGTGAAATTTGGATCACAAAATTGAGACTTAAGCCAGATTCTTGTAATCAGAGTCTGCGGACACTAAACAACTGATAACTTGGACAAATCTTGATCAAACTCAACCAAACTTGTCCAGAGACCACAGCAAGGTATTTACTTGTCAAAACAAGCCTAAAAAGTGTAGAAACTGAGAAAAGTAAATAATCGGGATTATTTACTTGTGAGCCCCCGAAACAAGATTTTGGACTTTCGAGCTTGTATAGTGTTAGAACAACATAATACAAGGCCACTGGACAAGTTTGGGTTCCATAGGATCAAAATTAATACATGATAACTCAATTTTCAAGTTACAAATTAGTCGTTTAGCTCCTTGCAAGGATAAAATTTGGAAATCTCAATTGCTAACTCACTTAGCTCGAATTGAAGAACCAGGTTGCAGGCAAAGAATTGAGAGCTTGACAAGAGCTAAATTCAAGTCAAGTGGAAAAAACGGATAACAATCTAATCTGCAGGTTAGGTTATTCAAGGCCTAGATTTTCATCATTTCAAAGGCTGCAATGAATTCTGACACTTTCGAGCTAGAGTTAATCAACTCTTGTGAGTCTAAGAGAAATCAACTGTCAAAAGTACTTTGGCAAAAGCAGTTTTATCAAACCCGAGCAGAAATGTTTTTGCTAATCAATACCAAAATTTTTTAGGAGACAGTTTTTACAGAACTAGTCGACCTGGACTCATCTCGAGCTGAGAGTTCAAGTACAATAAAGCAAGCCAATAGCAGTGGTAACACAGGTACAAGTGCAACAGAGCAGATTTTACAACTATATGGCTACAATGGAGATAAAGTCTTATATGCAGATTTAGAAGACCATAGATATCTAATGAGTAGCAAAAGCAGCACATGAGCCAAGATCTTATTGATCAGAGTAAAGCCAGATTTAGAGAACTCCCAGATGTTCATAGACTTTAGTGGAGCCAGGTATTGCAAGCTCCAAGATGAAGTGCAAATAGAAGTTCAGATAGTCAACCGAAGTGTTTATCCAGAAATCTGCATAAGCCAGCAAAACATGCAGTTAGTGCATTGCAATCAGGGTCATTGTACATGGACTACAGTGGTTAGATCTATAATTGAGAACCAGAAATGAAAGATCCAACGGATCAACCAATTGAAGCCATTCTAATTGGAGAACCGAGCCAAAGACGGTACAAAGGTCAAGATGGAGCATTCTACAACTTGATGCTTAGTGTTTTAAAAGAAGATGCCGACAACTTTGCCAACATAGAAGCAGAAACTTCTCAACTAGAGCTTGACATGACATAACCAAATGAAATACCACCAGCCATGGTGTATTGCCCAGATTGTGGACAAAAAGGTGGACATTTTGCCAAAGATTGTCCAAGAAATCCAAACAACAGGGACATATCAACTGCCAAGCAAGGTACTGAAAAGATTGGAAATGCAAATCTTGATGTAAGTGCATTTAACTCATCACTTTTAATGCAATCAGATGATTTTGCATTACCATTAGAAGCACCAGCAAAAACACTGCAAGTTCAAAATCAGCATAAAGATGCACAGGCACCTGAAAAGCATCAACTGCCAAAAGTACTTTGGCAAAAGCAGTCGTATCAAACTCGAGCAATATTCTTTTTGCTAATCAATACCAAAATCTGTTAGGAGACAATTTTTACAGAACTAGTCGACATGGACTCATCTCGAGCTGAGAGTTCAAGTACAATAAAGCAAGCCAATAGCAGTGGTAACACAGATACAAGTGCAACAGAGCAGATTTAACAACTATATGGCTACAATGGAGATAAAGTCTTATATGCAGATTCAGAAGACCATAGATATCTAATGAGTAGCAAAAGCAGCACAGGAGCCAAGATCTTATTGATCAGAGTAAAGCCAGATTTAGAGAACTCCCAGATGTTCACAGACTTTAATGGAGCCAGGTATTGTAAGCTCAAAGATGAAGTGCAAATAGAAGTTCAGATAGTCAACCCAAGTGTTTATCCAGAAATCTGCACAAGCCAGCAAAACATGCAGTTAGTGCATATGCAATCAGGGTCATTGTACATGGACTACAGTGGTCAGATCTATAATTGAGAACCAAAAATGAAAGATCCAACTGATCAACCAATTGAAGCCATTCTAATTGGAGAACCGAGCCAAAGACGGTACAAAAGTCAAGATGGAGCATTCTACAACTTGATGCTTAGTGTTTTAAAAGAAGATGCCGACAACTTTGCCAACATAGAAGCAGAAACTTCTCAACTAGAGCTTGACATGACATAACCAAATGAAATACCACCAGCCATGGTGTATTGCCCAGATTGTGGACAAAAAGGTGGACATTTTGCCAAAGATTGTCCAAGAAATCCAAACAACAGGGACATATCAACTACCAAGCAAGATACAGAGTGAAAGGCCAGGGGAACTTAACATGCTCATCACCACCCAGCCATGCCCTATATAGGCCCCTGGCCTTCTAAATATAGGGACCCCCTTGACTGCATGTCTGTCCTGGCCCTTGGCCCGAACTGGTCCTACCATTGTCCTGACATTACTCCCCCCTTGGAGAAGCATTTTCGTCTGCAAAAACATAAGTGATGGTATCTTCATAAGAACACCAATGTTTTCTACCGTAACATCCCACATGGATCGAACGGTTCTTTTGAGCGGAACCCGGTTCAGAAGGAGGTTCAATGAAACCAAGAGTAACATCTTGATTTTCTACATTGTTGTCCATTTGTAACCATCTGATGGTACCGGTTCCTATCTAAACATAGTGTGTAGACTCCATTTAGAATGCTCATGAGCATGGTAAACGAGTTTATCACAACACAGGTGTACCAAAAAGAGTACCTCTTGTCACTTTCCATGAAAGTAACTTGCTGACATAACTCATCAGCCAATTGTAAGTCCTTGACTTGGTCCTAATTTGCATCATCAGTCAACAACCCCACTCTAACGAGTGTTCAAGGTTGAGAACCTGAGTTATACATGAAGAGACTACCTAGTCGCAACATGCGTTAACTGAGAGTAAGTAAACTCCAAAAAGAACAATAAATGCTTATGAATTTGATTGCTTGGTGCTAATGTACGCACTTTGCATATCCGGTAGCCCAAGATTACACTTTGTAATCTGTCAATCCCCTTGGATACTGACAGTACTGAGGTGTGTTTCCCCCACGGTTTACAGGCAGTCTTCCAAGACAACTGGTAAACGGGGAATGACAGTAGCGGAGAACATTGTTGAGGAATCAACAATGTTCGGAATGACCATCGTGGTTAACTTGAAAAATCCACAAACACCCAAACCGAGCCATGACCTCTGTGGGTGATTAGTAGACCGAAAAGTAATCTCATAGAGATAGTGTACATAGAGTGCAAAATGCTCCATAAGCAACAACTTGAGGAATGTGCATGCCGTTCCAAATCAGCCTTTTCTAAACACTAGGGCCCATAACACCTAGTGTGCATGCATTTAGCAAAAACTAACCCGAACCTGTAGATCCATAATGATCCTTGCCAATACTTATGGCAAATGTGATGCGCCTAGCATGCATTAAAAGGAATGTAAATAGTTCTGAAAAGAAACTAAATACTTTTAGTTGCAATCTTTTGCAAGCCTTGCTGAAACGTCTGAATCACAATAGAAGGTGAAACATTGATCACTTCTAGGTACAGACAGTGAAACTTTTTCATTAACAACTTATAGCCATGCTATATGTATAAACAACCGTATGTAATGGTGTTTAGCAATACTTGTAGCTGAACAAGTCATTCTAAGTATCCGATAATTTTTGGCCACTGAAATTGCTCCTGATACATCGTGCTGAAAATGGTCTAGAAAACAGATTTGGACAGCACCTCGGGACTTTGTCGTGACAGATAATTGAAATAATGGCTCCAGTGTCAGTCCAGAGACTCATATTCTCCACATGTGGAATATGTCTCATGTAAGGATGTGTAAAAAAGAACATCCTTCAAGTACAAAATATACTTGTGTGTGGAGGTAACTGCAACACTCTACGACAAGAGTGAGAGGGACCCTCATTATCTTGCTCCACACGGCTAAACCGAACTCCTTGAGTTCCTAGACCATGTTGTATCCCGTGTGACAACATGTGCCATATTGAACCCTACAAGTAGGTTCATAACA
Organism: Adiantum capillus-veneris; assembly: GCF_014529385.1. Taxonomy (NCBI): domain Eukaryota; kingdom Viridiplantae; phylum Streptophyta; class Polypodiopsida; order Polypodiales; family Pteridaceae; genus Adiantum; species Adiantum capillus-veneris. Next base: position 20,613,266 of record NC_140947.1, read on the forward strand.
ACATAATGTACTTTGGACACTACGGCCCAAAATACTTGTTTTGACATGCCCTTGGCATGGCCCTAGGGATTGAACTAAAAGTTCAGTTACCCGTATTCAAATTCACAGGAGTACATCTCTCCCCTGTGAAAAAAGAAAGCAACATTGCACTAGAAACCCTGGGTGTTGCCTTCGCAATCCAAACCCGTTGGGAGAATCTACGTAGTCATTGGTAAGAGCCTTTGTAGAAACTGCACAACTAGTAGGTAATGGTAACCAACCTAGTTAACCGTGTACATAATGATGAGAATCAACTTGAAAAGTTGAATTTTTCTGCTACCGTCGTAGATTACGGAAGTCTTTCCTTGAAAGTATAACGGAAATTGATCAAACTGTGATCCTCAATGTGGTTGTACCCCAAAACTGTGATGCCATAGACACTCGTAATGCTATAGAGAGAGCAAGAAATCTACACAAGTAAGATGCCTAGCTCGTATCTACAGCCATGCTGTCTCAACTGTTTGTTGCCTCTAGACTCCATGGTATAGATCAGCTGATGTAAGTGCAAGAGTATCAAAAACTCAACTTGAGCGTCGCACTAGAAACATGTAGTGCAAAATGATACTCTAAACATCCGTGATGACAGGACTCTTCCTTGTCAATTAACGGCAATGTGTACTCCACTGGGTAGAGCTGCTCGATCTTGAGAACAATCATCCAAGGAATACCAATAATTGGGTCTTACCCTAGATATAACAATGGCTCTTAGCCAGCTTGTGTGGCTTATAGCCCTCATGGCAATTGGTGTTCAATCGTCGAACCGATGAAGACTAATGTGGATGGAATCTAGATATAACAATGGCTCTTAGCCAGCCTGTGTGGCTTATAGCCCTCATGGCAATTGGTGTTCAATCGTCGAACCAATGAAGACTAATGTGGATGGAATCTTGCCCAATTTCTAGCTGAGAGTTAGAGCATCTTGGCTTAGGAGGACTCACTAGTGAAACATGTAGCAAAATCTTCTTAGAAGATTTTCATTATTCCCTTACACAGAGAGAGAAAAAGAGAACAAGAGAATGCTGGGCTGAGGAACTTTCCTTAAATTTGTAGAATGTGTGCCCAGAATGTGTGCTCTTAGACATATTATGCCCGAATTGTAGCTTATCCTATAAGCATTCCACAATCTGTCTGTATAACGCAGGCTCATCGAGAGAGGCAACAGAAAACACAAGTTAAATCTTGCCATCTACTGTGTAGGGTCGTGACTGTATGAGGATGACTTGAAAGGGGCACGTTGCCATTGAATCTAGTCAAAATTTTAGGTTCTTTTTAGTATTGTTGAATGTTGATAACAACCAACAATCCATCCGTACTCTGGCCTTGACAGAGTTGCGAGTGTGTTAGCGAAAGCGTAATGCATGAAGCGGCAGAATTGAATTCACGTCACTAGCATGCCTTGCATAAAGAATGGTAAGCCCTTGCACAGAGAGAAGGCTTCCACCGTGAGAACCACATCCGTAAGTACCTTGTACATTTAGACTGGTAGGGAGTCTAAGAGCTGAGATCCCCTATTTTGCCAAATTTTTCAAGCTTGTGTGCCCTTGCTCGTGATTCCAAGCACCTTGGCACCAGGGAGAAGCCTTGCTTTATGTAAAATTGTCAAAGCACTTAGCTTTACACAACCGACAATATTTTCCAACTGAAATGTATAAACATGGAAAAATAAACAAAACTGAATACGGTCTAACCTGGTCATCCTGCTGTAACCAGGTGGCTAGAGATGCCGAAAGAAAAACTCGCTCCAAAACGGCTCATAGCCATATCTGTACAGACGCCCTCGTATATCCTATACTGTTTGGTACGTGATGAAACCTGCAAGCATATTGTCAAGTCCGCCCAAGTTTGTATGCTCATAGCATAGGCCAAATGTGGGGAGTCGCAAAGCAAGATGCATAAATAGAAGCCGTGCTTCACATAAGTTCATCAAATGGATGAGACAAGAATGTAACCTGAGTGGTCATAGCTAACAGATGCTCTTGGTGACATATATAGTAAAATGGCCTTGCCAAATTTTGCTACTGATTGAGAATCATTACATTGTCCGACAATGAAAAGATATTATCTAAAGGAGCGATTGTCCAATACTGCTTGTTCAAAGCAACCTTTGCTTGACAAGTTGGCATTGTGAAAATTCATAGCTGTGGATGTCAATGTTTTTTCCACGATGCTTCATGTACGTATAATGCATGCTCCCTGGCAAGCTGCAATGGCTGGGAAACGAGTATGCATCCAATGCATGAAGCCAAGGGATCTTGATTTTCTCCACCTTGAGATAGCACAACGATGAAAGATAAAAAATTAACAAAAATCGATGTAAGATAGAAATCGGTTTATTGGGGTGTCGCTATTGAAGGGGATCGGGGAGCACCACAGACGGAGAGTGAGAGAGAGAGAAGGAGACACACACACAATGTGGGTGGGGAGACTGTGAAGTGGCAGCTCCCCCTATACAGTATACTCACTATAAGTATAGGGTAACAGTGGGCGGTCGTCCATGACCTGGGCGATCGGTCAAGGCACATAGGCCTTAACCCCAACAACCTCCCACTTAAAGGCCAATGTGCCTTTAAGCAAGATCTACTAGTGTACAACTAATAGAAGGTGAGATATTCTCTCAACCTATGCCCACTGACTCTCGATGAGCTAGTGCATCCGGCTCTACTGATAGACAAACATCCCGCTGCGGAAGCCACACAGAGCTAGCTCCAAGCTCTGCAAAGAGTCTACAAGAGCTCATGCACTCCTGCAAGTATCGGTCCAATACCTGCAAACCTCCCCTATGCTCTATGCTGAGATCAGTCATCGAACAACTAATCAACCCTGCTACAAATGCTCCCAATGCAACTGCTATGTCGGGCCTCGAGATCAGCATCTCGTACATGAGGACACCGAACGTTGATGCAACCCTGGCAACCTCTGCCACCTCCAACTCAGAACTCAACTCATGGAAATCCTGTCCCCTATCATAGAGACCATGGCACTCTGACTCCGAGCTCTGGAGTGACTCCTCGTGCCCACCACATATCACATGTGTACCAAGAGTATCCATCTGTCCTGAATCTGCATCAAGCTCTGGCATAAGCATATCAAGAAATGACTCCACAATAGTCGACATCTCAGCATCCATGTGAGTCATCTTTGTCATCACCTCTGATGACTCATCCTGCTGTGACTCACTAGAGCTGTCCCGCTCTACCTGTGCATCCGTAGACACAACCTGCACAACAAGGTCACTGCTCTGTACTCCATGCAAAGCATCCTGCAACCCACAAGCAAAAGAGACTCGCCTGCTCTCTCGCTCTCTACCTGGCTGCATGATCACAGAGACAACACCGTCTTTCTCGTGATCCACATGCAATGGGTAACCTGTACCACTCATGGCACCTCTCGCAATCACTAGCGAACCCAAACGCATCACAAAATCTCGCTCTCGTAGCGAAATCTGACATCCACAATCTCTAAGCTGACCAATCGAGATCAAATCCCGTCTCAGATCTGGCACATAACGCATGACGCAGGGTAAATCTCATACCATTGGGCAAGGACAAACATACGTCTCCTGCACCCTCAATGTCATACACAACACCATCAGCCATGTGCACACAACCAAGTCTCCCACTAGAAAACGTGCTAAACCACTCACGATGCGACGTGACATGGAAAGTAGCATCTGAATCTAGTAACCAATGTGAAGACAATGTGCAATCCGATATGCAATCCGTAGACATAAGATCGTCTGAAGACAAGCTAGATGTAAATGTGACATCGCCGTCATAAGCATACTCAGTAACCACCGTACTGATCTCACTAGCATCTGTCATGCCCAAATCTGCATCACGCATCTGTCGCCTCCGTTGTCTCAAATGCCTGAAACATCGACGCCTAATGTGCCCTCTATGTCCACAATGCCAACATGTCAAGTCTCTATGCCGTCGAGACTTGCGTGTGGGATCAATCTCTCCCATGGACATAGAAGTGTGACTAGACTTCCCTGTAGACATGGATGTCGCATACATAGCATGTAAACTCTGCCATAAAG